>NC_056726.1:320551926-321176926 GCF_019279795.1 Protopterus annectens | reverse complement strand
TATATACTGTAGTGCTGGAACTGATTGAGGGCCTCCTCCACCACCCAACTGACCTTTATATACTATTTTCATTTAATCAAATTTAAAATTTTAACAGATTCTACTTTAACAGAATATTTCTCTTGTGAAAGCAATTCCCTCAGCCGCAGACATCACCTGAGACTTTTCTAACCTGCTAAAAAACAATACTGAAACAGTGACTGACCACCAACTAATGAATATATGGTTAGAACAGCAACCTTTTTGTAGACTTAGTTGATCTCCGGTAAATGTTGCTCCCATAAAAATAAAATAAAATTAACTGGTGTGACTCACCTTAAGCAGTCAGAGTAAGATCTTCTTTTTGTATTCCTACACATTCTACCTCATAGGTTGTTTTTGGTGGAAAACCATCTAAATAGGGAGAAAAAAATAACTGCATTCAATTGAATGACTCAATTGTCCTTCCCCTCAACTTCGTGGATCTTCAGCTAGTAGAGCTGTTGTTTTTAAAAATCACTTTTCCACTCTTTGGCCCAAGTGAATCCAGCTCCTTTCAGCTGCCTAACTATACAGTAAGGTAAACTGCATTTTTATATAATTTCATTACAGAAATTGTTTATTTTTACCTTCTAGATTGACCTAATTCTTGTCATCACCTTTGCCCTCTAAACATATTTACTTTAAAACTGAGTAAAATCAGACAGCTTTTCTTGGTTGGATGCCATCAGTTCTCTACTGGTGTGACCTGCTCCACTCAGCCTCACGCAGGTTTACTCCTCTCCCCTACCCTATCCCCAAATCCAACCCACTTACCCCTTATACCACATTTATATTTAAATCCCTTTTACCGACCAATTATTCATAACTCCACTAAATAAACTTTGTATCACATCCCTTATGTCCTCCTTTGCCATCGCTTCCTCTCATCTCCACCCAGTATTTAATGAACCCTTCCCTTCTTTGCCTATTCAATTAGTCCCTCCCACCTATAGTTTTTTTAATCCCATACTTGCCACATAACCAACATACTTGTTACCAAACTCATACCAGTTTCATCTCAATCTTTTATCTAAATAAATGATGGCCCCAGCTCTTAAAGTACACATTCTTGTCACTACTGTACTCGCAAACTTTAACATCACCCACTGTATTTTACCCTTGCACACTCAATCTGTGTAAATCTAATAACACCTTTGTCATACCAGATTCCTTTGCTGACTAACACCTTACTAACTTTCCCCATGTTCTCAACATCTCAAGCTTGCCAAGCTATTTATTAAACTACATAAATCAGTCAAAGAAATCTTCCCTTCAACTTTCAGTTCACTTGTACACAGTGGAGACATCCACTCAAGCCTAGAATCCCCCAACTCCCCAACAATTAACACCTGATACACTCAGGCAGCATAAATATACTAAAACTCTTTTCATGTAAGTGTACAGAGCATGTGTAATAAAATCCCCTGCCCACATTCCTGGACCGAATCAAACATGACATTCTAGACATGACTGAGATATGGTTAAAGCCCACTATAACCTCTGGAAGGATTCTGTCACCTGGTTAGTTTACTATGCCTTGATGGCAGAAACAAAAAAGGAGGTGGCATTGCATTACTCTACCAAAATAACATCCAGCTTTCTGTATACTGTAAATCACTTCCATCTTTCTCAAAAGGAGAAGTCCTGATCTCCCTCGTAAAGTTAAACGATGGACGTTTATTTGCATAACAGCCCTGGTTATCCCACCCTCTAGTGATTCAAACTGCAGCATATTGGAGTAAAAATTCTTGTGATCGTCCAAGCTATCATCCTAAGGGATTTAAACAATAACTGGTTTTCCACAGCACTCAAAAATGACTATCATTCTAAAGGATTTAAACATGATCTGGTCTTCCACAGCACTCCAAAATCAATCAAACTGTATAATTCTTTTAACTGTATAATTCTTTTCAACTACACTCAATCGTCTCCACTGCTTGATACAATAAATCCACAGTCTTATCATCCATACTAGACTGGATCCTAACAAACAACCCAAATAACATTAGTTATGCAGGTGTTCTAACAGATGCCCTAAGTGACCACCATCAAACATTTGCTCAGTGCTTCCTACCAAAATACAATAAGTCAGCAATATACATTCTGCGTTCGTTACATCTCTCCAGGCTTACAACTGGAGTGCACTAAAGGTCCAACAAGTAGATGGAGCTATCCACCACTTTAAAAGTATTTTTTTAATATCCTAAATTCTCATGCCCCACTCAGGCACAAGTGAGTCAAATCTGCAGTATCCCATGGTGCATTCTAACTAACAAACAGCACATGCATACAGTATAAAGCATGGAGCACCTTGCACATGGGTAAGATCACAACCAGCTATATTGCCTTCATATTAAGGCCAAAACCCAAATAAATTCACACAAAAAATATATTTCCTCTCCCAAGAGAGCCATCTCAACAAATCCCCCTAATTATTCTAGTCTACCATTTTTAAACTTTTAAACTCAGGCATACCCTCACAATTTAATCATCTACCTTCTGGATCTGACTTCACTGTGTCTTGCTCCTTCAGCACTCATTTAGTCAATATTGCTACCCCTCTCTGTCATAATCTAAGGACAATAAAGACCCAGCTCCAGCTCTTACATGCTTTAATGAAAATAATCTTGACTTCAAGCTAGTCCCCTCTCTACTGCTAGCTTTACTTCTCAACTGCAATCTCTTCTCACAATGCCAACATGGTCTTCGTCACTCTCACAACACCGACACAGCTCTCCTCTCATATCTCAACACTGTAAATACCATTAGGAACAGTAATCTCCTTGTCTTCAGAATTCCTTGGCTTCTGTATAGCCCTTGATACACATACCCCATTCAACATCAGACTCTCAAAGTTATGTTTATCAAACAAACTCATTGTGTAGTTCAAATCTTACACTCACCATTGAAGTCAAAGTGCAGAATGGATACAAGCCTCCTCTACATTCCTTCCTCTCCCAGTAGATGCCCCACAAGAATCTGTCCTCTGGCCACTTCTCTTCAATGTATTTATCGACAGTCTGCCCACTGCGCTAACCATTTCCACTCTGATCCAGTTTTCAGATGACTCCACTCTCATCTCCCTCTGTCTTTGAAGTTCAAAATGTCACCGAGTATTCCTTCACATCTGTGGAAATCTGGCTTCAGGAATCTAACCTAGTCCTAAACCCCAAAAATCAAAACTCATGCTCTTTTCACCTTTACCAGTATCAGTCATCTGATGACACATTAATTAAACTAGGCCATCACACTATTTGGAATCACGGTTGATGCATTCCTAAAATTTGATCTACACATTCAGTAAGTAACCTGCAAGACCAACCAAAAATTAGTTATATTGTTTTGAGCCCAAAAAAATTTATCTGATCAAGCATGGAAGGCCACTACTGCTGTCTACCTTAATCTCTCCCCAGTATACACCTCAGCAGTCTTAGCCAGTCTACAGTCAACACAACTTACAAAATTTGCAGTCCTACAATGCAAAGTTTGCCACCATGCTTCTTTGAGCACACCACTGTGTAGCTCTCAAATGATTAAACTGTCTCAACTTCCCCAACCGCCTCAAATGCACCAATCAAAAATAGCACAAAAATGCTCCACAAACCTGTATCTGCCTCTCAGAAGTGTTCTGTACTGGTATATTCCTTGTACTCTCCATTCATATAAAAAATGACTGGCTAATGTAACTCCCTCAAAGAACTCTCATGGGAACCCACTATATTCTTATCATGTAGCAAAGGAGTGCATCTCTCCCCTTCTTCAAATAAATGCACTAAAAACCTTCAAACAGGATGCAGAAACATTCCTTCTAGGCTTTGCATGGAGCTAAGCTTAGGGCTGCTAGTTGGCACATCAAACATTACTAATATTGGGTCATACCACTATCAAACATCTAGCCTTAACAGTAGACACCACTTAGGTGACCTCCTGTAAAGTGAAGTCCGCAAACCATAATAAATTGCCCAGTGCATGTCAGCATGGATTTGCAATTTCCTAATGTCTCTGTGGCCAGCCTGGTAGATATGAGCATCCTGAGAAAATGTAGCAGTTGTCTCATGCTCACTGGCAACCTTTTAATCCTTAAAGAAACACAGTGTGCTAGAGATGTACATATTTAACTTTCTTGGAGGCAAAAATCTCACTTACAAACAATGTTGTCAGGAACATGCACACTACATTATACTGCTCACTGCACAGTTAGACCCTCTTATGCTGAGGTACTTAAAAGAACCCTCTCCATACCTCCTAGATCTCCTAAGCTGTCAAACAGCAACACCTGTCCTCACCAACCACTGAAGCACACACCGTAAGCACCACCTAACACCACACATAAGCTTGTATCCCAAGAACAAAGCCTTTAAGGCAAACAAACCCTTTATGTAGTACTTTTGTTGTATGGGATTCTGTTGTATGATGCACAGATGCCCCTCTCATCTGTCTGGATAAGGAGAAGGTAAAGGTTAGTTCATAGGATCATAGGAAGTTACTGGGGTAATGGCCCAAGGGTCCTTACAAAGCCTTGCCACATTTAACCTTGTTACCATGATCAGCACCTGTTGCCCCTATCCAAAAGGGACATGGGTGGAGCCCCTGGGGTGAAATAATGGTTACCATGACGTACCTCGCTGCCGGTTTTGTGCCTTATTTAAACCAGGAACTATCCGTCGTCGGTATATTTTCGCTTCTAAATATTTTGGTGCTCGGTTCAGTTATCCTGATATGTCTTCGGTAAGCCATCAGACTACCGACATTCCAAAAAATCACAAAGATAAAGACAGAGACAGGCTGCTTAGGTTCAAAGCTGCCGACAACACTTCTCCTAAGCCAGTCGCCAGTTCACCTGTACTCAGTGAGGCGTTTTTGCAGCCCCTGATTCCCGCTACTTCAGATTCGCAGGCCTCTACTGAGACTCATTCAGAGTCCGGTATGCTGCGAGATGCTTCAACTGTGGAACCTACGGATGTCTCTACCTTGGATGGGTCCAGAGCCGCTGTGCAGGCACCGGCTTCTGAGGATGTATTCAGGCCTACTGACTTGCATATTAAACCGACGCCATCTTCTTCTTCAAGGCCTAAAACCCAAACCATGCCTAGAAAACTGATGCCCAGACTGCATGGTCAGGCCTCTGTGCCTAAAAAAGAAATGATAAGAACGGCTGAAGACTTTATTACTTTAATCAGGGGAAGACAACCTTCCCCCTCTAAGAGACCTAGGACTGAGTTTGCTTATGATACTTCTGACCAGGATTCTGAAATTTCTGTTTCCTTTGATGAGCAGGATTTACCCTTATCTACCTATGAGGATTTTGATGCTGAGGACTCTATTCCCTCTGCCCCCCCCCCCCCCCCCCCCAGAGGATTTCTCTTTTGGTGAAACCTTGCCTACTCTCACTGAGCACTTTCGTTGGGAAAGTCAGGATTTCTCTGATTCTAAAAAGAGGCTTAGGGATTTCTTACTTCTGCCCCAGCACAGGCCTTTAGCCATACCTTCTGTACTGGACATTGTTGATGGTGCCTTTTTGGAATCTAGCTTGGCCCCTGACTCTTTACCTCCTGCTCCCAGAAAACCTGATAGATATTACAGGGTTCCTGACTCTCCCAAGTTCCTTTTCAAAAATCCTACTGCGGATCCTGAAGCCATTTCACAGGGACCCAAGGGTATTAAAGCTACTACTGCCAAAAATCCTACCCCCTCTGATAGAGACTCCAGGGCGCTGGATAGATGGGGTAAGAAGGTATACACTTCTGCAACCTTGGCCATTAGGGCCTTGGACTGCCAGTTTCATATGTTAAAGTATCAGCAGCATATTATTGGATTGCTTAAACAGAAAATGATGTTGATTCCTGATTGTGCTGAAAATAAGGATTTACAGGATTTAATGCATTCTGCTGAACAAGTTGGAAAACATAAAACCAAAAATAAGTTGGAAAACATACTTTGCAATGTGGTTTTGATTCACTAGAGGCATCTTGCAGGGCTGCTGTAACTGGGTCTGTACTTAGAAGGCATGCTTGGCTTAAGGAGCAGTCCTTGCCAGATCATGTTAAAGTGAAATTACTGGATGCTCCCTTGAATCAGGACTGCCTGTTTGGCAACAAGGCAGAAGAAGTTCTTAAAAAGATGGAGGAAAAAGCTAAATCTATGCAAACTGTTAAAGATTTTTTACAAGTACACTCTCCAAGATTTAGTAGGCATTAGCCTTCTAGGAACTGGTCCTTTCCTGCCTCTTCCAGACCTTCTCAGTCCAAACCCAGATCCAACAGAGCTCCCAGGCTTCAGTCCCAGGGTACGTACAGGAGGGGGACCTCCACTTCCAAATCTTGGAGTAATAAAACTCCCCCCTATGGTAAACTGTCTCAGTGACTTCTTTTTAAATCTTCCAAGCACTTCTCAACTGACTGCCCCTTTGGGGGGAAAGATTGCACTTCATGCAAAGAACTGGGAACTCATTACCCAGGACAAATGGGTTTTAAATATAGTGTCCCAAGGATACAGGTTTCACTTCCACCCATTACCAACTCCAAGTGGTTGGCCTGATCTACCCCCAAATCAATGGGCAGAGGCCCAAAAGCAAGTACTCTCTCTCTTAAGCATAGGGGCTATTCAGTTGGTACCAGAAGAGGAAAAAGGACAAGGTTTCTACTTGAGACTTTTCCTGGTACCCAGAAAAGAAAATTCATGGCATCCTATCCTGGACCTGTCTACTCTAAACACCTTTTTGGTGTTTCCAAAATTCAAGATGCTGACTCTTCAGTTGCTTCCTATGCTAGGCAAAGATGCCTGGTTGGCAACACTAGATTTAAAGGAAGCATACCTGCACATCCCAATCAGGGAGTCTTGCAGATGATACCTATGCTTCAAAACAGGCTACATGTACTATCAGTTCTCTGCACTGCCCTTTGCCTTATCTACTGCGCCCAGGGTATTCACAAAGTGCCTATCTCCAGTCATTGCATTTTGCAGGCAAAGAAATATTCAAATATACCCATACCTGGACGATTGTCTAATTCAGGTAGAAAGCCAGGACATAGTTTTGAATCTGGCCTTTGTACAAAGGGTGCTAACTTGTCTGGGGTACACCATAAACTAAAAGAAATCACACCTGGTACCCTGTCAACAAATTATATTCCTGAGAGCAAGCTTGAATACAACTTCCCAGATGGTTTACCTCATGCCAGAGAAACAAATTCATTTGACAACCTACTTCAAACAAGTGACCACAAAAACCCTGCTATCTGCAAGGCAAATACTACAAGCCTTGGGGTTCATGGCCTCCTGCATTCTTATAATTCCATATGCAAGACTGCATATGAGGAAACTACAATGGTATCTAAAAAGCCTATTGTTTCAACATTCTCAGGATCTAGAAGCAATGATTCATATCATACCTTGCCTATGCATAGAGTTCCTTTGGTGAGCAGAGGCCTGCCACCAAAACAAGGGACTACCATTCACACTACCCCCGCCACCCAAACCCTAACAACAGATGCATCAGACTATGCATGGGGGGCTCACCTGGCAGGGAAGTGCATTCAGGACAAATGGAACCCAAGTCAAATGCACCTGCATATCAATCAAAAAGAAATGTTAGCTGTAGAGAACGCTCTGACAGCCTTCAAGGACCACATTCTTCCAGGACAATTAATGGTAAAGACAGACAATGCCACTGTTATGTGGTACATAAACCAGCAGGGGGGTACACATTCTTACCTGCTCTGCAGACTAGCCATGGCATTGTGGAACACAGCCTTGAGTTACCAAGTGCATCTACAAGCGCAATTCCTGCCAGGAAAACTAAATACACTGGCAGACGGACTAGGCAGAAACCTCTTGGACCCACACGAGTGGAAACTGGAACCAAGGATTTTCAACATGTTGACAAGCAAATGGAGGAGCCCAGATATAGACCTGTTTGCCTCCCCCTAGAACTATCAATTGGACAAATTTTGCACAAGGACTCCCACAGACAAGCTTGGAAAGTGGATGCTCTGTCCTTCAACTGGAAAAAACCTATCAGTTTATGCCGTTCCTCCTCTGCCTGTGCTTTCCAAAGTACTACTAAAGATCAAACAAGACAAACCAAGGACGGTTTTCATTGCACCAGACTGGCCACGCCAACACTGGTACCCCCTCTTGCGCAGTGTGTCACTGTTGGCCCCATGGCACCTGCCTCAGACTCCTACCCTGCTGTCTCAGCAGGAGAACCAGATTCTGCACCCTCAGCTTCAAACACAGAACCTAGCAGCCTGGCTAATTACCTAATCTCTCCTTTACCATCCCTCAGTAAACCAGTGATGGATATAATTTTAGAGGCAAGGAGGCCTAGTACTAGAAAATCTTATGCTGAAAAATGGAAAAGATTCTGTGCCTGGAACCAATCCCAAGGGATGAGCACAGCAGTACCCAATTTACCTCAGATTTTACAATACTTAACTGAGATGCTTCACAAGGGCCTGTCTTTTTCCTCAATAAAAATTCACGCCTCAGCCATTTCAGCTCATTATAACACAGAACCTCCCTTCTTCTGTTATCCACTGCTCAAGCAGTTCTTCAGAGGGGCCAAAAATTTAAGACCACCCAGAAGAGCGCCAACTCCAGCCTGGGACCTTAACTTTGTATTGGAGAAATTCACCTTTCCTCCTTTCGAGCCAGCTGCTACTGCGGATTTAAAATTCCTTTCTTGGAAAACAGCTTTCCTTTTAGCAATCACTTCAGCAAGAAGGGTATCTGAATTACAGGGCCTTATGATAGTGGAGCCTTTCCTCATCTTTCATGCGGACAAGGTGTCCCTCAGGACCAGTCCCTCTTTCATGCCCAAGGTGTGGTATCCAGTGTGGCCCTTAATCAGTCCATTCATTTGCCAACCTTCTTTCCTAATCCACAGAACAAAGGGGAATGGATACTGCCCTCCTTAGATGTGCACAGACAGCTTAGATTCTACTTGGACACGACTAAACCTCAAAGGAAATATGAACAACTGCTGGTGGCATTTGCTCCAGGGACAGAGGGGAAGGCTATTTCAAAGCAAACCATTTCCAAATGGATAGGCCATTGCATTCATTTCTGCTATAAACACCATGGAAAACCTATCCCACAGGGGATTAGACCCCACTCAACCAGGGCTCCATCTACCTCTACAGCCTTTCTCAGAAGCGTACCTACCAGCCACATCCTAGAAGCTGCTACCTGGAGTTCTGTTCACCAAGCATTACCATTTGCTAATTTTCTCTAAATCCAGAGCTGGCTTTGCCACTGCAGTCTTGCAGGGCCTTATACCTGGTCCTAATGCTATCTAAATTCCTCCTCCCATCCTTAGCTTTGGGAATCTAACCAGTTGTGGTGACTGCAACAGTGAAACATGAAGAACATAGTATAGTTGTGTACACTTACCATAAATGTAGATGTTCAAGTATATTCACTGTTGCAGTCCTGGTTACCCTCCCTCCAGCCTCCTGACTTCTTTTGGCTATACCTCTACTCTCCTTTACTATGCTTAAAAGCTTTTTGGTGTATTTGCTTTTTTGTTGGAGGTATAACGTCGTATATGTATAGATTTAATTGCTTCCCATTAGGGGGGCACCTGACATCTGGGGCAAGAAAAACTGATGTAATGGTGTCAGCTGCATGTTTTATACTCCTGGCGACCTGACGTCACGGAAGAAGAAACAGCAACCGACAAAATACCCAAGACTTTGTTAATCAGGCCGACTGAGGGCTACTGCAAGCAAATAACCCAAATGTGATGACTGCAACAGTGAATACACTTGAACATCTACATTTAGGTAAGTGTACACAACTGTACTGTTTAGGTCCTTAGAGCGAGTAACCCATGTGCCATTTGACTTGCAGATGTGCAGCATTTCCAATATGTCAGGGTCAGAGATCACCTTATATTCAAGATAGTGATCACCTCTGAATAATCTGTATGAAACAGAATAAAGTGACAGTGATTTCAGCTGATCCACATATGATAGCTGCTGCAGACCTTGAGGTTTCCTTGTGAGGAGCCTATGTGGTCTCTTCATTTGCTGCAGGTGCTTTGAAATGTAGATACCAAAAGGGGCATTATACACAGTTATTGGCCTAATGAGTCAAGAGTACAGGGAGGTGATAGCTTCTCCTTTTCTCAAGGCAATGCCCTTACTTATAAGATGAGCCATATAAAATGCCTTTCTTACCACTGTGGAAACATTGTGAAAAAGGCAAAGTTGTTGTCAACCCGAGTGCCCAGATCTCTCAACAATGAGTGGGTACTTAGGGTATTACCACTGATGTGGTAATTTGTAGCAACATCACTCTTACTGAAAGGGATGATAATATATATTTTTTTGCATTGAGTTTGAGGCCATGGCACCAGTCATTTGTTTGTGTAAGACCTTCTTCATTTGTTTGTGTAAGACCTTCTTGAAGGATGTTGACATAGTTTGGAGATTCTGTGACTGCACCCAGTTTGCAGTCATCAGCAAACTTTGTCAGTCACGGTCCCTTGGTTTTAGCTTGTACTTCAGAGAAATAGAGTTTGAACAGTAGAGGCCCAGGACTGATCCCTGAGGAACACCATTGGTTATGGGTCTGCTGTTGGAGGTGGATTCCCCTATTTTAACTGTATGGGTTCTATCAGTGAGCCAGTCCACAACCAAACTTATGATATAAGGGTTGATATCTAGCTGGGAGAGTTTGTCAGTGATGCCTGAGTGAGGGATAGTATCAAATGCCTTGGCTAGGTAGGCTGTATGCACAGATTTCCCCTCATCCAGGGCCCTGGTGACTGTCTCAAAGAAGGTCCACCAGGTTTAACAGGCATGATCTCTCCTTGACAAATCCAAACTGGGTAGGATCTAGTATTTGGAGATTACTTGTGTCTTTGTTGATAAGGTCTGGCCCTTTTTTAATCTCTCAAAATCTTTTGGGTTTCTAATATGACGGGAATGGACCCCATTCCTAAGTCAAAGTACGATTAAAGTTCATGAAATTAGTATTGTGTCACTCTCTGATGTCAGAGAAAAGTGCTTTTCGCAGTACCCACAGTGTGCCCAGTAATGACTCCTCCTGTAATTTGTACAGTTACATGTATTGGTAGCGTATCTAAATTAGATTTTAGACTCTTTTGTAAGACCCATTGCTCCTACTACTATTGGAACTATTTGGATATCTTCCATATTGCTCTCGTTTCTGCTTGCATATCCTGATATTTTATAACTTTGTAACACAAAATATAAAACGAACTAACGAATCCAAACACTGGGTAGAGTGAAAGAAGGCACACACTGAGACCAAAAAGTATAAATAAAGCGCTTTTCGTTTATGTTAATTCATAAACTTCTTCAGACAATACAAAACATTTCACCACTCCTTTAAATACATGGAAGTTAAAATAATCAACCAATCCATGAACAAGTGCATTGAGTGAAAGAACAAAGTCACCACCCCCTAAAACATGTATAAAGACAAGCCATTAAAATTTAAAAAGGTCCATAAAGACTTTACTGATACAACAATATTGTATATAAACTGTAAAATAAAAATAAAAATGAAAATAAAAATAAAATATAAATGAATTATATCACAAGAAAATAGGTGTTTCTGTTTCCATTAATGTAAGATTAAATACTTGTAATCTAACATTAACGTTTTAAACTTTTAAGTTTCAGTATGCTACTTAAAACACAGCCTTCATTTAAACCAGGCTGGTTATATGCATTCAGCCTAATTTGCCAGGAAAGTTCTAGTTCTTCCAATTTTAAGGAATCTGGACTGCCTCTTAGATTTTTATTTACCTGGTCTACAATAATGAATTTAAATGTGTGGTCAGGGAATAAATCAACATGTTTCGCTAAGGCGTTCTCTAATTTATGTTTTCTTATTGCATAAAGGTGTTCATAAACACGTTCACGAAGCTTTCTTTCTGTTTTGCCCACATAAAAGGCTGGGCAAAACTGACACAAAGCGAGGTAGACCACCATCTTGGAGTTACAGTTGTTTCTCAATTTCAAATTATGTGAGAAGTCATTTACAAAAATTCTGTTAGATTCCAAGATATACCCACAATAATTGCAGGCTTGGCATTTATACATGCCTGGAGTTCTAACAGAGTTGACTTTGATACTCTCACAGTAGTTTTTAAGATTCCTGCCTTTTTTATAAATCACGACAGGATGGTCACCCACACAAGCGAAAACATTCGTGTCACCTTTAAGAATATCCCAGTTTTTCCTCAAAATTTTGAAACAGGAATTACTATTTAAATTGTAAGTGGTTATGAAAGACATATCAAACCTTCTTACTTTAGACTGTTGCTCTACAGGTAGAACAAAATCAATATTAAAGGACCCATTTAATATGGAAGAGTCATTTAACATATTGTTCAACAATGGAACGTAAAAAGAAGACTGGCGTTTCAATGCGACTTCATCAATTAAGTCATTAATAAGAAAAAGTGGATAACCACGAGCCAAAAACATTTCCTTAATAAAGTCACATTCCTGATCAAAGACATCATCCAGTGTAATAATACGTGCTGCCCGGACCAATTGGCCTTTTACAATGGCACGTTTTTGGTGGTACGGATGGCAACTCGTGTAATGTAACATTGAATTACAATATGTATTCTTCCTGTGAATTGAAGAAACAAATCTATTCAACACAGTGTCCTTCGTAAGTGTGATATCTAAATAATCAATGGAGGTGTCCCCAAAATTATGTGTAAATTTTAAGAACAATGTTGTTGAATTTAAATAGTTCACCAAAGATTCACCAACATCTACATTACCATCAAGTAAAATAAAGATGTCGTCAAGGAACCGAGTATAGAAAACTATATTGTCTTTAAACTCGATGTTATTTAGTACAAACATAGCTTCCCAAAAAGCCATGACCATATTGGCCACACTGGCGCCACAGGGTGAACCCATGGCGACACCAATTTTTTGAAGGTAAAAATCCCCTTCAAAGACAAAGAAATTGTTGTTTAATATTAAATCCATCAATTCCTCTACAAGTGAAATTTCATCACTGGGACACTCCAACTGTCTCAACATTTCACTAACCCATTCCATCGCTATCGTGTGGGGAATACATGTATATAAATCCTTTACATCGATGGTCAAAAAGTTGTAAGAGGATTTATATTCAAGTAAGTCAATGTTCCTTAGAAAGGTCCATGAGTCCTTACAAATCTGTTTTATATTGACCAAGTATTTTTGCAGAATTGAATCAACAACCTTTGCGATTGAATAAGTAGGAGAACCCCGACTGTCAACCAAAGGCCGCATGGGTGGGTTCTCTATGTTTTTATGTATTTTGGGAATCCCAAATAAACAAGGGAACCTAGGGTAACTGGTAGTCATGTAACTGTACATATCTCGATTAATCCTATCCTCAATATATAAATCTTCCAGCACGTTCTTTATAATATTGTATGCCCTATTAGTCTCTGAAAGAGAGCTTGAAACATAGGATTGGGAATTCAATAAACTCACCATCCTAGTGACATAATCCGAATGGTCAAAAATTACAACCCCGCCACCTTTATCGGGTTTACAAATTCTAATGTTATTGAATTTTATAAAGTTTAAACTGTCCCTTTCCTTCTGTAATTCACCATGTTTCTGTACCTTGTTAAACTCAAGGTGGGCATACTGTGCCAAGTTCCGTATATCAAGTTCGCAGAACTGTTCAAAAACTTTTATCAATGGGTTAAGTGGTGGGTTAAAGGTACTAGGAATATAGAACTGGTTAGGTTCATTATTAATGGATTCCCCAAACAGTACTTTAAAGTTCAATTTCCTAGTATATAACTTTAAGTCGATGATGGTCTTAACTACATCCATTGTTTTAGGTGGAACATAAGTGTTCCCTTTAGAAAGCAAATTCACAACCTCCGGTGGTATATCCACCTGGGAAAAGTTGTAGACTGTAAAGTCCCCTCTTTCATTAACAAGTAACACTGGTCCCTTATGGACCAAGTCACCCCCCATAGTAGCTGTAGTAACATCTGAATTGACTAAACAGTCCATGGGTGCACCACTAACCTCAGTTGTTAACATGCATTCATCTACATAAGGTGGATTACTGAAAACAACAGTATCAGAAACATTAATAATGTTATTCAAGGTATCATTATGTAAAGTAGATGAAAAAATATCCACATCGATGCTCAATTGCTCTTCTGTTTCCTTTTCTGGTTCCCTTGTACTGGTTGTTGCTGCTTCTGCCTTGCCCCTAAAAAATTAGGGTTATTAGATCTTAGATTGTAGTGGCCAGATTGGTTGCCCTCCTGGCCTGACACAATGTTACTATAACTTGGTTCAATTAAACCGTTTTGTGATGCTCCATTGACTGGTAACTGAACTCCTTCGTTTGAGTTGTTCCCTGTGGCACGGTCATTGGAATTCACTGTTCCAATAAGGCTAGGCTTGTTAGCCTTTTGCCAAGTCTGAGACAAAGAAGGTTTAGGATAAGCTGAACCTTCATGATAGGCTTTAAGATCCCTATCCAACTTCCTGGCCTTGTTTAATTTCAGTTTGTTCAAATACGAGTCTATACTAGAAAATATACGACTGTACTCGTATTTGTACCGAATGAACTCGTTGTCCAACCTAATTCTATTGTCCAGT
This sequence comes from Protopterus annectens, assembly GCF_019279795.1. NCBI lineage: Eukaryota > Metazoa > Chordata > Ceratodontiformes > Protopteridae > Protopterus > Protopterus annectens. Next base: position 321,162,290 of record NC_056726.1, on the reverse strand, counting down.
TCGCACACAGCTTCAGTCAATGATTCAATAGCGATCCCGTAATGTTTACACATAAGCTCAATGAGCTCAAGACCTTGACGGTCGAACAACGCTATGATTTCCAAGTGAAAAGGTGAATTGGCTTCTAACCCGGTAGGGTACTGCCAACGCCGAAGCCCTTTTGGAACTATTTTGTTTTTCATGCATTCCTTAAAATAGGAAACCTCCAATTGGGTTTTCCTTAATTTTACCAATAGTTTATCCAACTCTTTTAAGTCGGATGCAATACAAGAAGCCTCAGTGCCAGCATCATCATTCGTTTGCGCGAAGTTGTTATTAGAGCCAAAAAATGAAGTGTCAGCAAGCCATGAATTTAAATTAAAGTTATTACCTGTTGGAAAATTATTTTGCTGCATAGGCTCGCTGTTACAGGATCTGGCATTCACACCGACTCCAGGTTGCTGGTAACAAGTCACAAAGGGTCTTCCATTATTGTTACAACCGGAGACATCATTATGGTTATCAAAACCTGGAAGCATAAGACCTGGTGGTGAAAATTTTATAACTTTGTGCCTGTCTGTGCGCAGGACACTGTAGTCAATGGGTGTGGCGATTTCAATTATTAATGCTACTGTTGTCTTCTTTTCTTGGACCACTGTATCCAGTTTTCTAGCATCTATCTTTTGAACTGTTGGTAATGGATGATCCCATGTGATGTAGACATCATTTTCTATGATGCTTTGTGGCTCTTGTTTCCAGTGTTTTTCAGCCACTTCAACACCGTAATGTTTGCACAATCCGCAGTGCAGCAGTCTTGCCACATTATTATGCCTTTCAGTATACAGTCCTTCTGCCATTGGTATGTCACAACCGGCAACTAGGTGTGTGGCATTTTCCAATTCTGTTTTACATAACCTACATTTGTCTGTTTCTCCCACATGTTCAATAGACTTTATAAACTAATGTGTCTTGTGCTGCCAATATTAACTTTTCATCTCTTGGTTTGAATTCACCTGTCCTTAACCATTCCTGCGTTCGTTCCTTATCAACATGAGGTTCTTCCAGAAGTTTTCTATACTTGCAACTATATTTATGCATTTTCCACATTTCTTGCCTTTTCATCTGATCCTTCAACTTATATTCTTTCTTTTGTTTTTGGCACATTCAGTTGCTGTCTGATTTTTATCTGGTTCTGGTTTGATTTCCATTCCTGCTTGACGCTGATATGCTTCTGCTAAGTTAAGCAGGGAAGTCATCTTAGATTTATTCTTCTCATGTTTCAGAACTTTCACTATGTTTGGGTCTCGTGAGGTCAGCAGATATGTCTGGAGTCCCACGATTGCAGATCTGTACATGTAATCATTTTCAAGGAGGTCCATCCCTCCTTCGGAATGGGAAATATATAATCTTGGTATGCACTGATTTTTATAAATCATTTGGTGAGCATGAAGCATCCTTCTTGTTTTAATATCTAATCTGTCCAACACGTTTTGGGGCCAATCAATCACTCCAAAACTGTAAGTTAGGACAGGAAGAGCAAATTGGTTTATAGCTTGGATTTTGTTCCTAGATGTCAGTGCTGTTTTCGGGATTAATGTAAGTCTTCTAAAATATTTCTTACTAAGTTTTACTCTGATTTGTTCATGTTTTATTGCTGATCCTTGATCAGTTCCCAATTATTTATACACTCCTTCTTGCTCAAGTTCTTTTATATCACATTCTTGTCCCAAACTGATGTTTTCCTGGTGCTGCAGTTTTCCTGCTTTAAAGGTTGCTTTTGCACATTTATCAATGCCAAATGACATTCTAATGTCATCTGAAAAAGTTTTGGCAAACTGCAGTTGTGCTTTCATTTCCTCATCTGATGAGCTGTACAGTTTTAAATCATTGACAAAGGGAAGATGAGAAGTCTGTAGACTTTGTTGTTTTCTAGGAGCCAAATTATAGCCATGGCCTAAGCTGTTAAGTAAACAGCTTATTGGGTTAAGGGCAAGGCAGAACAACAACGGTGACAGAGTCACCCTGGAATATCCCCCTTTGGATTTTTATCCCTGGAATACTAATTTGTCCTTTATCATGGCTTAATTGCAAAGTGGTCTGCCATTATTTCATCCTCACTGTAATGTAGTCAATAAGTGTAGGGTGTATCTTATACATTTTTAAGCATTCTTTTATCCATGAATGTGGGATACTATCAAATGTGTTTTTGTAGTCAGTCTATGCCATTCTTAGATTCTTTCCCATTTTACAGTTTTCCACTATGACTTTAACAACAAATGATCCTTTGTTCCATATGACTTTCTTTTATTACCCTTTTGTTCTTCTGTCATAATTGAGTTTTCTTTTAAATGACTGTAAACTCTATTGGCTTCAATTCCCATGTATAGTTTATGCATCGCCAGAAGGCAAGTTTTTGCTCTATAATTTTTGGGGTAGCTTGCAGGTTTACTCTTAAGTAGGAGCATTGTTTTACCTGGTGTTAGCCAGATTGATGTCTGTTCGGGGTGGACCTACAAATAGTTCTTACTCATGGCTAGGTCTTCATGCAAAGATGTTAATACTTTTAACCAAAAGTTAGGTACTGCATCTGAGATTGGGATTTTCCAGTTAGAGGCTTTTCTTAACTTCTTTTCAATCTCTCTGGCTGTTACTTTATCCCATTTCATATCCAGTACCTTTAAATTTTTTATTCTTTCTTTTACTTCTTTTATCCATTTAGCATATTTGTTGTGTTCCACAAAATCTTAATAGATACTTCTCCAAAATGCATCTATTTCTTCTTTTTTTTGGTGGTCTTTCAATTCCTTTTACCTCGATTCCCAATTCTCTATAAAACTTTTTTGGGTCATCACTAAATTGCTTATTTTGTACTTTTTTTATATATTTATCTGTGTATCGTATAAGTTTTTCCACCTGTGCTGAAATTTTTAATTTATTTGCGATAGTGCATGATAGATCCTGGTCTGTTCTAATACTGCACACTGCTTTTATCTTTCTTAATATTTTTGTTGATCTATTATCTCTTCTATAGTTTTCTAATAGTGACACTTCTTGTCTTAGTTGCTTTATATTTCTCTCTATTCAATTTCTCCCCTTCCTTTGCCTTACCACCCTGTGTTCTTGTGGTAGAATTTTATCAGTTATTAATTTAGCTGCACAGTATCATATCCTGCTCACTTTTGTTATATCACATGGATCTTTATGGACAGTCCTAATTACTGTGTTCATTTGTTTTATCATATTTTGGACTTTTGGGGTTTTATTAACCTTCTGCAGTCTATTTTTTTCATTGATTGTAATATATCTGTGTCCACTAAATCAAGCAACTCTTCCCTTAGTTCATTTTCTTCCAAACTGAGGGCACATCCTTTATTTTCCATTTCCTGCGGGCTTTCTATAGACAGTTCTGTACCATCTTTCTGTGGTACATTCTCTTCAGTTTCATCCTGTACCATCTGTTGCTCTGTCACAGGGGAACTCACTGGCCTATCACTCCACAACATTGACTGCATGAGAGTTTCCACAGTCTCCTGTTCCTTCCCTTGCTGTCTAGCTTAAAGTGAATGTTTATACTGGTTTCCTTTGGAAGGCTCCATTATATCTTGATATGGCACCTGACCAATTGCTTCCTTTTCCACTGGTTTCCCCTTAATTTGGATATCCATGGCTCTAGCCTGTTGTGGTGCTTTCTGCATTAGATTTTCTACACTAAATCCTTCACTTTGCAGGTGCTCCATAACCTCAATTTCTATTCTATGGAGAGCAACAAAAATCCCCCAAAATCGTACTAAATTTCAACAGCTAAGAAACACTACCAAAACAGCCATTACCCAAGACAAAAAACAATAGTTCTGCCTCCTCCAGGACAAACACCAGAATAACCCAAAAAAATTCTGGGCTGGTTTTAACAACCTCCTGCGCCCAGGTAAAACTACTACCCCAACCCCCGAGGTACTTATTGAGAAAAGTCAGGAAGATGTAGCTAATACCTTTAACTCCTTCTTCACCGAGACAATCCAAACTCTAGCCAATCAACTTACCTCCAATCCCCCATCGACCACAAAACCACAAGACGTTGTCCCTACCCCTTTCACTTTAAAGCCAGTCTCTTCCGCTTACATGCATTCTCTTAAAAGCTCAAACCAACCACCCTTGCGGCTGACCACCTCCCAGCGGAATTCTTACAAATTGCGTCTGATGTAATCGCTTACCCTATATCAATCCTTATCAGTAGAACCATAACTGAAGCCAACATCCCCTCTATCTGGAAGATCTCTTACATCATTCCGCTTCACAAAGGAGGTAACTCCACAGAAATATCTAACTATAGACCAATAGCTATACTGTCCCCAATAGCGAAAATCATGGAAAGATGCATCCACAAACAACTTCTTCACTATTTAACCTGTAATCATCTCCTGTCCAACTCCCAGCACGGCTTTCGCCCCCACCACAGTACCACCACGGCCCTCCTTTCCTTTGCCGACTCCATTAATAACAATCGTAATAACAAACTAATATCCTCCGCCCTCTTTCTTGACCTATCGAAAGCTTTCGATATGGTCAATCACCAGCTCCTTCTAAACAACCTTGCAACCCTACATCTGGACACCCCAGCACTAACCTGGTTCCAGGCTTACCTCACTGGTAGCCAACAAGCTGTCCGGTGGCAAAACAGACTATCAGGCCTACTCCCCAATACCATTGGCGTTCCTCAAGGCTCAATTTTGGGTCCACTTCTGTTTTCCATCTTCATAAATGACCTACACTCAGTCATCCCTAAATCCACCTGCATCCAATACGCCGATGATTCCACCTTGATCTACTCTGATGTCTCTCTCCTAAATCTCCAAACTACCACTCAACACTGTTTTTCTCTAGTAGAAAAATGGTTCACCGACCTGAAACTCCTACTTAATCCAACTAAAACCAAACTACTACTATTTTCTCCCAACGTTTTCTCAACCCTAGGAACAGAACTCACAATTAACGACAATACAACCTTCCATGTTAAATCCAACAATGGGACTATCATAACCCCTGTCGCCAGTACCAAATTACTAGGTGTAACTATAGATCATAAACTCAAATTTGACATTCACATTACACAAACTGTAAAATCCCTTAACAAAAAACTAGGATCCATGTACAGAATAAAAAACTATCTAACCCCGACTGCCAAATTAACTATTGCCCGCACACATCTTCTCTCCACCCTCCTCTATGCCTCCCCAGTCCTTTCTTTCCTCAACAAACGTGAACTTAACACGCTCTCTACTGCCTACAACCACATTGCTAGATTTATAACTGGATCCCCTTATCGCACCCACCATTGTCTCAACCTGAGGAAACTTGGCTGGTTGGAACTCCCAAATCTTCTCAAACTTAACCAACTCACTGAAGCCTGCAAACTAATCAACCAACCGGATAGAACTCCCTCACTATCTAGCATTTTGACCCCATACCACTAACCTTAATAGTCTTCGATCATCCAACAGCACCCAGATCCGAACCATCAAATCTAAGAACTCAGGTGGTGATGCCCTCTTTGCCAACTCCATTGGCAAGCCGTGGAACTCCCTGCCAAACTACCTTAGAATTACAACCTCACACCATCAGTTCAAAAACAACCTAAAAGAATATCTCAAAACACAATGGCTATGCCCATGTCGTGAACCTGACTAAATATATATTCTCAACCCCTTCCAAATGTCCAAAATCTATCAACAAATGGCAAACATGTTTATTTTTCTTGTAATTCTCTATTTACTATTTGTTTATAAGATACTTCAGCTATGTATAACCTTCTGATTGCTCTGCTGTCATTTTAACAACTATGTAAAATTTCTCAATCATCGTGTATTTTGGAAAATGTACATTATTTTTTACTTGTATTTTTAAATTGTATTAACTACTATGTTGGAGCTTTTCTCCTCGGGCCTCTACTGAAAAAGGATATGTATCCAGCTAGACTAGCCCGGTTAACAAATGTAAAATAAAATAAATAAAATAATTTCTTTAACTTCTCCATTACTGATAAGGTCCATTCTCCATTGTTGATAAGGTCTATGATGATTCTCTCCATGGTCTTGCAGATAAGGGTAGTCAGGCTAATAGGTCTGTAGTTCCTGCGGTCAGTAGAAACATCACCGTTGCGGAAGGGGATAATGGTGGCTGTTTTCCATTCAGCTGGGATAAAGCCGGTGCTTAGACTGTGATTGAAAAGAGTACCCAATGGTGATGCTAATTCTTGTTTGTACCCATGTAGGACACAGCCTGGGATGTTATCAGGTCCCATTGATGCTGTGTTTTTGGCCTTGGAGAGGGGATTTACGACCTGCTCTTTAGAGATACAAGGTAGGAGAGAGGTAGTAGGGCTGTCATGAGGTACGTGTGGCGGAGACAGGGGAGTGAAGTTTTCACTAAACCTGTCAGCTAACAGGTTAGCTATGTCTGTTGGCTCAGTATATGTGTTACCATTAACTACCAGTTCTGCATAAATCTGGGTGTTAACTTTTAGGTTACAGATGCAACTAAAGAACGCTTTATGGTTGTCCTTTGTTGAGGAAGCTAACTTGGATTCAAAGTTTGCCTTGGAGGAGTTCACGTGAAATCTTGTTTACTTTTTTTAAGCTGAGGAGGAAGTGTCTCCAGTTTAAAGCCTGTTCCTTCTTACTCTTAGACAGCAGTTTCTTCCTTTTATTGTAAAGCCTGCTAATGGCGGTTGTCCACTAGGCACGTTTGCTCTTCCTTAAAGAGCTTGTTTTGGTCCTAACAGGTACTGCTGAGTCAGTGCAGTTATACAGGTGTTTGTATAGGGGATTGGTGTAGAGCTCAGCATAGTTACCTGTCTGTAGCAAGGATCCACAATATCGCGCATGCACTCAAGTCACTGCACCACAGGTACCAGTATGATTCTGTCATAGTCCATGTGGGTGTAAATGACCTGCGACTTACCTCAGTAGACAATATGAAGAGACATTATAGATGTCTCTGATTATCTGTTAAAGGCAGTTATATGCCGTGCATTGAGAAGCATTCTACCTTCACCAAGGATTATGCCACACTATGAATAGAAAATTATTGATTTTAATAACTGACTGGTGACACTTCGGGGGAATCCAATATCTATTAGCATGGGAGGACATGGTTAACAGACTATGTTGCTTTGCCAAGGATGGTCTGTACCTGTCCCCTCTGGGCTTTTGGATATTTTCTAAAATTTTATCCACCCCCCCTTATTGCCTTTTTAGACAATGCCAAAATAACAAAACTAGCAACATAGCAACCAAAAAAAAAAAACCCTCAAAGTAACCTTAAAGTGTTACTGCTCATTGCTCGTAGCCTAAACAAGAAACTCCACACCATACAAGCGCTCTTTACTCTGGAGAATGTAGACATCTGTGCTGTTAGCAAAACTTGGTTTAAAGCCACAGAAAGTACTCTAGCAGTGGAATGCTGCAGTGCCTTCCACACATTTAGACCAGCTGCAGCGCAGACAAGGGCGAAAAGTGAATGTATCTCGATTTACATTAGCAACAACTACAACTACAGGTTGGTTAAACAGGATGATGCCCTGGAGTTCATGCATGTCCAAGACTCCATAGACAAGGTTCCTTACCATGTCCTGGCCAGCTACATGTCACCCTGTATGACCTACAAAACTCACAGCTCTTACCTAGATCTACTAGAGGTGCTCGCCATACAAACAAATACCCTATTCATTGGTGACCTTAACAACCCTTCTATAGACTGGAAAACACTAACTCTAACCCACAGGCATAATGTTACTTGGACATGATCAACACAAACACCTTGGACCAGATAGTACTCACTCCAGTCAGAGGATCAAACATATTGGACCTAGTACTCAACAACATGGGATGGCATTGCTCAACCTGAAAAACCCAATTAAACCAGTAACAGTTATGAACTATTCTGAAGCAGACTGCATCTTATTAAGTGGCAGTTTGTCAAAATTCATGGCTCCCCCAAACCCCAGGAACATAGCTACCTATGCAAAATTACTATCACTTGTAAAAATATGTAAATGGCTGCCTGGAGGCTGCTATACCTACCAGAAGTAAGTCCAAATGCAATACCAAAAACAAACCCTACTGGTGGAATCCTCAACTTAACACAGTACGGTATATAACAAAAGAAAAAAAAGTCATGGCCAAAATTAGAAAGACCAGCTCTCTGATTCAACTAAACAAGAAACTAAGCGGTCTAATAAAGTCCAGCATGGCCAATTATGAGGTCAGGAAAGCCACCCACCCAGGCTAAGGACAATCTTAAGACCTTCTTCAGCTGTGTCAGGAACTTTAAAGATTATACTCAGCAGTGTGCAGAAATTGTGGTAAATGGCACAACTGTCACTGACCAGGGTGACAGAGAGAGTTTACTTGCTGATAAATTTCACTCTAACCCCCCCCCACTCCCCTCTGTGAATTCCCTTCTAACATATCAATGCCCCCAACTCTCAACAGATATAAGGTTCTGGTGGTGCTCACTAAGGCCATAAACACTACTTCAGTGGACCCCAACAATATCCCGGTTTGCCTCGTAAATAGCCTAAAACATGACATAGCAGGACCACTTGAGACAGTCCTCAACTACAGCCTGAAAACAACTTACATACCAGGTTAATGGAGGGCCGCAATTGTCATCAATTTTGATGAAGTGGTGGACCATCTTCTCACCCTGGGAGCTGCAGACCTATCAGTGTGACAAGTCTGATATTCAAAGCTAGGGAACATATTTTCAAGGAAATGTTCAAGGACATTGGCAACATACAAACAATGGACCCATCCCAGTTTGGCTTTGTTAAGGGAAGGTCAAGACCACTCAACCTGGTAAACTTTTTCAAATGCATCACCAGGCCTATGGATGAGGGATGAACAGTGCATACTGGTTACCTTGACATGGCAAAGGGATTTGATACAATGCTCCACTCAGGTATTGTTGACAAACTCTTAGAACTAGGTATAAATCCCCACATAACTTGTCGGATTGTTGGCTGGCTCACAGATAGGACGCAAGATGTCAGGATTAGTTATACCACCTCCACCAGGAGACCTGTCACCAGAGGAGTACCCCAAGGCTGTATGTTGGGCCTGCAGCTGTGTGGCATCTACTTCTTGTAAGTAAAGACTAATGTCAGAGGCCTCTGGCTCACAAAGTTGGCAGATCACTGTAAATTGGGAGCTATCATGGATCTCCTGCATGACAGCAACATCCTACAAGAGGGTGTAACATAAAGCAAATGACTGGTGCCAAAGCCATGGATTAAAACTCAAAGAGAAGAAATGCATTCTAGTGCCCTTTGGGAAATCATCTACTTAAGCTAATTACTCCATTGATAAAAGACCCCTTAGAGTCAACCTGATAGTGCATATGTAGACAGTAATCTAGCCTTTAATCAACATGTAACCAAGATAGTAAGAAAATCATTCTATGTCACCCAACTCATAAGCAAGGCTATGTCATCCAGGTCCAGTGAAGTTGTAGTACCCCTCTACTTGACTCTTATCATACCCATCAATGAGTGCATACTTTGGCATGTACCTAACTAGGCACTTGCAACAGTTGGAATGCCCTCAAAGGTTCATCATTAGGAGAATCCAGGGTATGAACTTATCCTACACAGATCACCTTAAGGCACTGTCTTTGTACTCAGTTTTGTACAGGTTACTGAGAGATGATCTATGCATAACATATAAAGCATCCTCAGATCCAGCTTCGGTGGATCTCTTGCATATCCGAAAAACAAACAGCACAAGAAACACCAAGTCCAACGACCTCAGCTTTGCATGTGACTTAAATAGAGCATGCTGGAGAGACTGATAGATGGCTGAAAGGATCCCTGTGCTATGGAATAAGCTCCTCATTTACGTGAAGCAGAGTTCATCCCTGACCTTATTCAAATGAAACCTTAATCATTGTATGGGAAATTGCAAATTCACTCCAGTGTGGTCCCCATGTCTCTGGACGGACAGCAGTAAGTAAATTAGTCCCCAGCTAACATATCCCCCCCCCAAATAACCCTTAAATTCCTCTTTAGTAACATACCCTATCAGATAGGTATCCAAGGAACTCGGGAATAAAACTTCATTGGGTTGCATAGCTAGGCTTGTAAAGACCATGGTGATCATTAGTCTAGTATAAGCTTGTGACTCTGAATATAGCAGTGTCACTACTCTGAACCACCTGACTAGCTCCTGCCTTTCCTTCCACCTCTCCTCATACAATATCATACCGCTGCCAACAACTACAGCACAGCTCTTATGCAGACTCACGTCTTCTGAACTAAGCATCATCAGAATGTTCACATAATATATCACTGACCTTCGTATCACTTCAGACATAGGTACACATACATTAATGGAAAAGAAAACTAACCATATTAACATTTTTTTCCATTTACGTACATTATGAGTATCGTAGCTGCTCCTTGTGGCCTTGGCTGTGACTGATTCGATAGACATTTGGATAAACTAAGCTTATTTAAGTATACTTTTTTGCACTTAATCTGTTTCAGTGATAGTTAACAAAACTGTGCTGCATTTATTTATTTGCTTGAGGTTGCTGGTCTCTGTGTCTGCATTTTGTTTTTCTGTTTTAGTGATAGTTAACAAAACTGTGTTGCATTTATTTATTTGCTTGATATTGTTAATCACTGTCTGGATTCTGTTCAGATGGTTTCATAGGGGGGTTGCTTTACTTTATGTTGAAGCCAGCCTATCTAAGGTGTGAGCACAGCTTTTTGTGTTATCTGATTGCCTGTGGCTGTTAAGTTTTCCTTTATTCTACTGGTATAAGGAGTTACATTTCTGTGAGACTGTATCAGTATTGTAGCTGCTTCTTGTGGTCTGTCTGTGACTGATTCAATAGCTGTCTGGATACACAAAGCTTATATAAGTATACTTTTTTTGCACTTAATCTGTTTCAGTGATAGTTAACAAAACTGTGCTGCATTTATTTATTTGCTTGATGTTGCTGGTCTCTTTGTCTGCATTTTGTTTTTCCTTCACCCTCCCGCACAAGTGTTGCTGTATTCTTAAACTTGGTGGCTTTGGAATTGCCTGCCCCTGCTGACACTCCTCCCAGTCCCATCTCATTTGCTCACTCTACTGACTACAGTGGAGTCATTTGGGAAGGCCAACCCCCTTAATTTCTTGATATTGAATTATCTTCTGTTTCTTCCCCCTCCACTAAAAGAAAAAAAAATACACTTTATTCAACTGCTTTTACTGTAATTGTGTTTTTCTTACTTTATTACCTTATTTTGCCTTGCTGCTTGCTCTTAAGTGTTGAAGTGTTTTTATTCTGCTGTGTTTATTACTGCTTGTTAGTATCCTGATTAAATTTCTCTGTTATTCTAAGCCCCTTAGTTTTGGTTTTAGCACTTTGGCTTCAGGCCATTTATTTTACATTTAAGAATGTTGTTGTGGTCTACACTCTTGTGGACAAACCCTTATCAAAACCCTCTCTCCATAATTCTATCCAAGTTTCAGAGCACTATGTCTGAACAATTCCCATCAGTTTCTCCTGCCAGCCTGGTCGACATGGGCATAGTGATACAGTGTAACAACCACCTCATGTTCACTGACAACCCTCTTCTCCTAGCACATAATTCTTCTACTTGTGAGTAATGTATCTATATCAGTAACCTGGAATCCATGCTCTCTTGTTTCACAGTCAGTACTCCTGACAAAGAGGAGATTGCCAGCACAAACACCACACCACATCACCCACATCACCCACATCACATAGCCAAGAACAACACCCACCCACTTATACAGAGGTCCTCAATAAAAACTTATTTAAACAGCAGAGACCTCCAAAAACACACTCACAAACATTCGACACACAACACCAAACACATCACAGACAGCAAACAATACACCAGTGTCTCAAACACAGCCCATAAGGCATAACAATAAACCAAACATACTAGTCATTGGCGACTCAATTGTGAGACAAACCAGTGTCCCCCTCACCAGGCTCAACAAAGAGAAGATCATGGTCATTTGTCTGTCAGGTGCCAGAATCCACCACATCATGCACACACTTAAGTCTCTCCACAACAGGTACAAGTATGACTTTGTCATTGTCCATATTGGCATGAATGACTTCAGATGTACCTCCCTGGACTATATGAAGACAGACATGATTGAGCTGTCAGAGTATGTGTCCCATGCAGGTATGTCCCTAGCCCTAAGCAGCATCCTACCTTCACCAAGAATGACACCACAATACCAACAAAAAATAATTGACTTCAACAATTGTCTTAGTTTCTGGAGTCATTCCAAGGGGATCCAGGATCTGTCTACCTGGGATGACATAGTTGACAGGCCTCGATGCTTTGCCAGAGATGGCCTTCACTTGTCACCCCTGGGATTCAGGATTCTGGCCAAGGCTCTTGCCTCCCCATTGTACCTTTTTAGGCAATGTCCCAAAGACAAATCTTCCAACATAAAAGAGCTGTCAAAAAGCAAATTGGAGGTCATGCTCCTTAATGCTAGGAGCCTTAACCTGAAAATGCACTCACTGGAGGCTCTCTTTGCACTGGAAGATGCTGACATCTGTGCAGTCACGGAAACTTGGTTCAAGGCTGCGGAGAGCACCCTTGCCTTATCAGGCTGTACCTCATTCCACACATTCTGACCCCAAAATGATGTCAGGAAGACTAAGGATGGCAGAGTCTCTATTTTCATTAAAGACAAGCCCACCTCCAGACTGGTTTGGCAGGATGAAGCACTAGAACTACTCTGGTCTATATTACGTTATCCCAGCACTGGAAGAACACCCTCTTCGGCTTGAACAAACAAGCAAACAAATAATACAACTTGTAAAATCTTCTAAGGGCAACTTAAAAAAAAAATTAGCAACTATAGATGTTCATCGTGCATACAGCTGCAGTCATAACAGATGGGTTCTCCTGCCGTCAGGTGGGTCCTCGGTCGGCCGAATTCCAAAGTCTAGGTCCGGCGTCGGTTGTCGTCGCTTTCTTTCCTGACGTCAGTGCGACAGGGGTATATAAGACACAGCCGACGCCATTTTCTTCAGTCTTTTTTGCCGCGCGGTTTCCTAAGCAGAAGCAGTTCGCAAGTGCCGGTCGTCCAGCTCCTGAAATTACGAAAATTTGGAAACCGAAGTCTTCTTTAAAGCTAAGTACCCCGTTGGGGAAACTTTTCTTGCCTCAGACCGATGTCAGACAGAGTTAACAATTGTATTTCTTGTGGGAAGCAAATACCGCATAAGGATTTCCATTCCCTCTGTATACCTTGTTTAGGCCCAGACCACGACGTCTCGGGCTGTCGCTTTTGCTCTACTTTCAATAAACGCACTATTAAGCGTCGGGCGGAGTTCGCCCAGCACTTTTTTGGTAAAGCTTTTGATTATAAAATGTCGTCGGAGACTCCGACTACCGTTTTGTCCAAAAAACGCAAGGACAAAGACCGACACGCGAGGTCCGCGGTCTCCGACACCACACCAAAACCGGCTACACGTGGTCCGGTTCTCAGCGAGGCACCTACGCAGCCCCTGACTACCGATGACACTTCTCTGGCGGTGTCTTCTGTAACCGAGACCGCAGGTGCCTCGGCCCATACCCAGACTACAGCTACCAAAGCCACTGTGAGTGTTGAGCCTCCTAATGTGGACAGGTCCACTTCCACCCATGGTGTCTTTAGACCCTCATCTTCCTTTTCCATAAAGGCCTTTACTAAGTCCAAATCAGCCATGCATCCCAAGAGGCCTGTTGCACAGGGCCCATCTCCAGGCCCCATCCCTAAAAAGCAGATGCTAAAAATGGCTGAGGATTTAATTACTCTTATCAGGGGTTCCCAACCCCCTCCGGACAAGAGACCCAGAGTGGAGGAAGATTCTCCCTCTTCTGACCAGGGCTCCATTATTTCAGAACATTCTGATGAAGAGCAACACTCGTACTCCCCTTTTGAAGATTCTGATGCAGAGCAGTCCATTCCTTCTGTATCTCCCCCAGAGGATTTTTCTTTTGGGGAAACCTTGCATACCTTGAGGGAACACTTCCATTGGGAAGGCCAAGACTTTTCTGATTCCAAGAAAAGACTTAGGGAATTTCTTTTGCTACCTCAGCACAGACCTCTGGCGATACCTCCTGTCTTGGACATACTTGATGATGTTTACTCGGAGGCTTGCCTTAATCCGGATTCCCTGCCTCCTGCCCCAGTCAAGCCTGATAGGTACTACAGAGTTCCTAACTCTCACCAATTTCTTTACAAAAGCCATAATGCTGACCCTGAAACCATTTCACAAGGCCCCAAGGGAATGAAGGCTTCTACTGCTAAGAATCCACTACCTTCCGAAAGAGAGTCTAGATCCTTAGAAAGGTGGGGAAAAAAGGTATATACCTCAGCCACCCTAGCCATGAGGGCCTTAAATTGTCAGTTCCATATGCTTAAATATCAGCAGTTTCTGTTATCACAATTAAGGAATAAAATGTCACAACCTGAACAACCAGATTTGAAGGAGTTGCAGGATATGATGCATAGTGCAGAACAAGTGGGTAAACACACCTTACAATGTGGCTATGATGCTCTAGATGCCTCAAGTAGAGCTGCTGTTACAGGATCAGTCATTCGTAGACATGCCTGGCTTAGGGAACAAACCTTGCCTGATCATGTTAAAGCTAAACTACTAGATGCTCCTTTACAAAAGGATGTATTATTTGGTACTAATGCTGAGGAGATACTACGGAAAATGGAAGAAAAAGCTAAATCTATGCAAACTGTCAAAGCTTTTCTACAGGTTCAACCACCACGTTTTAGCAGAAATTGGCCTTCAAAAAACTGGTCCTTTCCAGCCACGGACAAGCCCCAAAGAGGTAGATACAGGCGCACAAGGGGCAGAGGACAATCTCAAGGATCATATAGAGGCAGACAATGGCAAACTCCAGCACCAAGAGGTGGCGAAGACAGTACACAACAATACAGGAAACAAACCCAATGACTTTCCCCTTTTCATGCCAAGCAAGTCTCAGCTGGCAGCACCCTTGGGAGGAAAGCTGGCATTATTTACAAAAAATTGGCATATTATCACAACAGACAAATGGATCCTGGACATTATAAACAGAGGCTACAGATTTCATTTTCACACTCTTCCAAAATTGAGAGGCATGCCAAACCTGCCACACAATCAAAGGGCAGAGGCTCAAATACAAATTTCAAAGCTCATGGACATGAAAGCTATTCAAGAGGTACCTACTCACGAACAAGGTCAAGGTTTTTATTCCAGACTATTCCTGGTACCAAGGAAAGGAACCGACTGGAGACCCATTTTGGACTTATCCATCCTAAACACATTTCTACTCGTACCAAAATTCAAGATGCTCACCTTACAGCAGCTTCTTCCCATGCTGGGCAAGGAGTCTTGGCTGGTAACATTGGACCTCAAGGAGGCATACCTGCTTGTCCCAATCAGACAAAGCTGCAGAAGATACCTCAGATTTCTTGCAGGTTCAATCCATTATCAATTCTCTGCATTGCCCTTTGGCTTATCTACTGCGCCCAGAGTATTCACGAAATGCCTGGCATCAGTAATTGCCTACTGCAGACTTCAAGGGATACAAATTTACCCTTATTTGGGCGATTGCCTGATCCAAGCGGACAGCAAACACATACTTCTGGAACATCTGGCTTATGTAACACGGTTATTGAATTCTCTGGGATACACAGTCAACAAAGAGAAATCCAGGCTAACACCATCTCAGAAAATAACTTTCCTGGGTGCCAACTTGGACCAACTTGGACACAAACACCAAGATGGCCTATCTTACACCAGAAAAACAGGGGCAATTAACTCAGTACTTCAAAATATTAGCAAATTGTACCAGGCTAACTGCAAGGAAAATCCTGCAGGCTCTGGGCTTCATGGCATCTTGCATTCTTCTAATCTCATGTGCAAAGTTGCATATGAGGAAACTTCAATGGTACCTAAAAAACCTTTGGTCTCAACACAGCCACAGTTTGGAAACAATAATACCAATAATTCCATGTTTGCAAAAGGAATTTCTATGGTGGGCCCAAGCATGCCAAACAAACACAGGTCTACCATTCTGCAAGCCTCAAGCAAATCAAGTCATCACAACAGATGCCTCAGACTACGCCTGGGGGGCACACATGACAGACAGGTGCATTCAGGGCAAATGGTCCCAAAAGGAAAAGCACCTTCACATCAATCAAAAGGAAATGCTAGCAGTGATAAATGCAATTACAGCTTTCAAGGACCTCCTGCATCCAGGGCAATTATTGATAAGAACAGACAACACCACAGTAATGTGGTACATAAACAAACAAGGAGGAACACATTCATACCCCCTGTGCAGGCTAGCCATGTCACTTTGGAACTTGGCTCTGGAATGGCAAATCGAACTTCAAGCACAGTACCTGCCAGGATTGGAAAACACGCTGGCAGACAATCTAAGCAGAAATATGACAGACCCACACGAATGGAAGTTGCATCCTCTAGTCTTTACAAAGATAATCCAAGCATGGGGAAGGCCAGACATAGATCTCTTTGCCACCCACAGGAATCATCAATTGACAAAGTTCTGCTCAAGGACCTTCCATCCAAAGGCCTGGAGAGTGGACGCCCTTTCTTTCAGTTGGGCAGCACGGACAGTTTACGCCTTCCCACCTTTGCCTCTTCTGCCCAAGGTGCTCTTGAAAGCAAGAGCCGACAGACCGAAGATGATACTGATTGCTCCAGACTGGCCAAGACAACACTGGTACCCACTCCTGAGGAGCCTAACACATACTCCTCCCTGGACCCTACCTCTAATGCCTCTTCTACTGACTCAGCACAGCTACACAACTCTTCACAGTCAGCTGAAAACACTCAATCTGGCTGCATGGAAAATTCCTTAACACCACAACAGGCCCTACTCTCCAAAGAGGTGCAGGATGTCATTTTGGAGGCCAGAAGGCCATCTACTAGAAAGGCTTACTCCGCAAAATGGAAACAGTTTTGCGCTTGGAATGAGAAAAAAGGCCAGGATCCTAGAAAACTGAATTTGCCTCAGATATTACAGTATCTAGGTGAGCTGTTGAACAGTGGACTTTCATTTTCCTCCATCAAAATTCATGCCTCAGCCATTTCTGCAGAATACAGCACTGATCCACCCTTATTCTCTCACCCACTCTTAAGACAGTTCCTCAGAGGGGTTAAGAATATAAGACCTCCAAGGAAACAACCAATACCAGCCTGGGATCTTAATTACATTCTAGAAAAATTAACATTGCCTCCCTTTGAACCAGCTGCCTCAACATATTTGCAATATTTGTCCTGGAAAACAGCTTTCCTTCTGGCCATTACCTCAGCTCATAGGGTTTCGGAACTACAAGCCCTCATGGCTGTGCAGCCCTTTCTCATCTTCCATCAGGACAGGGTTTCCCTATGAACCAGCCCGTCATTTATGCCTAAGGTAGTATCCAGGGTAGCTTTAAATCAGGCCATACACTTACCTACCTTTTACCCCAATCCTCAAAACAAAGGGGAAAGGCTGCTACATTCCTTAGACATCCATAGACAGCTACGTTACTATTTGGACAGAACAAAGCCTTTCAGGAAATCAGAACAACTCTTTGTGTCCTATGCTGTAGGAGCTCAAGGGAAGCCAATTTCCAAGCAGACAATTTCGAAATGGATAGGCCACTGCATACGGTTTTGTTACTCCTTTCATGGTAAATCTCTACCTGCAGGCATCAGATCCCACTCCACAAGGGCCACAGCTACCTCTGCAGCCTTCCTCAGAGGAGTCCCTACCAAAGATATTTTGGAGGCAGCCACTTGGAGTTCTGTGCATACCTTCACTAAACACTACCACCTACCTTTATACTCCAAAACTAGAGCAGGCTTTGCTACTGCTGTGTTGCAGAGCATTCTGGCTTCTCCCATTTCCACCTAGTGCCTACCACCCTGTGCGTAGCTTTGGGATTCTACCCATCTGTTATGACTGCAGCTGTATGCACGATGAACATAGTACAGTTTTGTACCTACCATAAATGTAGATGTTCGAGTGCTAATACAGCTGCAGTCCAGGTTTCCCTCCCTCCTTCCCCTCTGGGTACAGACCTAGTGGCTAACTCCTCATCTTACAACTTGATTGGGTTATCCTTCTATGGTGTATTTGCTTGCAACTACTGATTTTTGATTATATTGTAATGCATGTTTATATATTTTATATATATATATATATATATATATATATATATATATATAGATATAGATTTTTATATATATTGCCTTCCTTCTGGGGGCACCTGACATCTGGGGCAAGAAAGACTGAAGAAAATGGCGTCGGCTGTGTCTTATATACCCCTGTCGCACTGACATCAGGAAAGAAAGTGACAGCAACCGACGCCGGACCTAGACTTTGGAATTCGGCCGACCGAGGACCCGCCTGACGGCAGGAGAACCCATCTGTTATGACTGCAGCTGTATTAGCACTCGAACATCTACATTTATGGTAGGTACAAAACTGTACTTTAAGGATAACCATAAGGCATCATTCAGCTGTATCTGTAACCTAAAAAGTAGGACCCAGATGTGTGCTGAATTAGCAGTGGATAGCATCACACACACTGATACTGCAAAAATAGCTAACCTGTTAGCTGACAGGTTTGGTGAAAAATTCACCCCCGTCCCCTCTAAACATTACACAAAGAGTTCCTTCCACATCTCCCTCACTTTTCATGTGCAAAAGAGCAAGTCATTAATGCTCTCTCCAAATCCAAAAAGAAAGTCTCTGTGGGACCGGATGGCATCCCAGGTTCCATTTTAAATGTTCTAAAACATGAGTTAGCAACTCCATTAGGTACTCTCTTCAACCACAACCTGAGTACCGGTTCTGTCCCTTCTGAATGGAAAATAGCAACAGTCATCCCCCTTCATAAAGGAGGTACAGCAACAAACCCTGGGAACTACAGACCCATAAGCTTAACCAGCCTTATCTGTAAGACCATGGAACAAATCATCATGGACCTTATAAATAAGGATATAGGTGATCTCCAGCCTCTTGATCTGACACAGTTTGGTTTTGTCAAAGGCAGGTCATGCTTGTTAAACCTGGTGGCCTTCTTTGAAAATGCCACCAGAGCCATAGACAAAGGCAAATCTGTGCATATAACCTACCTTGACTTAGCTAAGGTCTTTGACACAATCCTACATTTGGGCATCATTGATAAACTCTCCCAATTGAATATTAATCATTATGTCATCAGGTAGGTTGCTAACTGGCTCACCGACAGATCACACTCAGTCAAAGATGAGGACTTTACCTCAACCAGCAGACCTGTCATCAGTGAGGTTCCACAGGGATCAGTGCTGGGCCCCTTATTATTTGGAGTATACTTCTCAGAAGTTCAGGGCAAAACAGAGAGGGGCTGTGGCTGACTAAGTTTGCTGACTACTGCAAATTAGGTGCAATCATTGAATCTCCAAACGATATCAATATACTTCAAGAGACCTGTTTAAGCATAGCCTGAATGACTGGAAGGGAAACCATAAATTCCTGCTGGGGATTTCACCTCTGACCCTCCTAGGTATGGGCAACCTAAGATCTCAGGGTTTCACTAGATCCTTTATATTACGTTTCTCTAGTGTTATGTTGGGCACACACTGCACTCCACAGTTTTTAATTGGGTTTCATTCTATTCAGATCTGACAGCAGACCCCATTGATTAATTCTTTTGTAAAGATGCATCTCTCCCTTTTAAATATGACATTCATGTTGGATAATGTAATTTTACTCCTTTTGAAGTAGTAGAAACTGTTGATTGCAATATCTTTCATGGAAAATACATTTTGGTGGCTGTTATGTTAGGCAGAAAGACTTCAGGATTACAAAGGTTTATGTGTAAATCGACTTTCATGGTCTTTCATGAATGTCATTAAAAATAAACTGCCTCCTCCTCATCAAATTCTGTTTCGATTATCTCTGAATGAATCCATTTAAGTACCATTCTTTATCCAAACATTCAAAATGAAAAATGTTTACATTGTTTTAATATACATAGCTCAAATACTGTACCAGTTGAACTTACAAGTTCAGAAAAACAGTCAACTGTTTGTGTTATTCAGCTGAGTAATAGAAATAAATTGTCTTTTTCTTTAAGTAGACTGTATGTAAGTGGTTGGCCCATTGTATTACCTTTCAGTGTCTATATGTATAATAAACCTTTTCTGAAGGCACATTCCGGTCACATTATAGTAGGGCAGAAGCAGTAATAGCCACATGGTCCAGAAATGTTTTTACACAAGACGCTTTGGAAATGGTCACTTGGTCTCTGTTCCATTCATTCAACAAGCACTATTTGCAACATATTTCATCGGTATAGTTGTGTTTTAGCCTGGCTATACTAAAGGGGAACTATAGCTGTCCATTTTCCATCGTTTCCCAAATACTGCTTGTGAATCTGTTTCAGTAACCCTTCTTGAAGAAGGTGGTATGAGGAAGTTCATCCTTATCAACAGTATGAATGATGCCATTAAACATTATGCAGCTTGGCATCTGAAACTATGTACGTCCCTCCCCATTCACTCATTCAGTACATGGATTCCTTTTTTTGTGAATCTGTTTTCATTGCACTACAGCAGTCATCAGAGAGACACCTCAGTGAACTATTTAAAACTTTTTGGTAAAATGTTCATAGTTTGAAAGACTAAACTGACATTCTTATGCTACCCTACCTCCTTTTAACTTTTGGTACCATATAAAGTAATGCATGATAACTTAATCCATCAGGAGATGTTCCAGGTTTGCTAGTGAAGGCTGTGCATTTTGGAGAGATTTTGTTGTTTTCTCCTTACTTCTTCCCTCCGTAGGCCTTTTGGCTTTTTTGCCCCTCCTTTTAGTGCATCTGTACTTCATTTTGGCATTATAAGTCTTTTATCTGCCTTATTGTTTAAAATATGGAAAACTAATTTGTTACTTTTGAGGTTGCTATTGTGTTGGATACTTGTATGTTTGAATTGTTGCTGTAATTTTTCTTTGTTGTATTAAAAATGGACTGTACCCTTAGGAAATATAATTTTGAAATCACATTTCCACCTTATGATAAGTTTGGGTACTGTGTATCTTTTAGGGTTACCACCTGTCCCACTTTGCGAGGGACAGTCCCTCTTTGGGCAGTTGCGTCCTGCAAAAAAATTGAAAAAATGGCAAATATCCTGAGATTTTAGGGCAAAAATATTTCCTATATTTTCTTTAATAATTGCACAAAACAGTTATTTTGTATCTGAAACACCTAAATGTTATAAGGAACAGAATAAGCAACTCAAATACTACAAGAATAAGCTTTTATTTTGGCAAAAAAGTGAAGTTCTGTCCTTTGTACTGGGCATGGGTATGTTTTGCCCTGCAAAATCTGATGTTTCTACAAAAAATGTCCCACTTTGGGCATTTGAAAAGGTGGCAACCCTAGTATCTTTACTGGGTAAACAGCATGTTTGTAAATGTGAAATATATCAGACTTTCACCCCTAATACTTTTCAGGACCAAAGAAGTGATTTTTTTCCTTCATGAGAAGTCCATCTTGGCTGAGGCTGGCACTTTATCAAAGTAACTAGATGTGTCAGAGCTGAGATCCCCACTGTTGACCTCAGAGCTGGTGTTAACTATTACTTCTGATTATTTTGTCTCAAAAGGGAAAACTTAAAAACTGAAGCTTGACAAGCAGAGACCTTCCTCTAGAGATCAGCAGCCTGAAAAACAAAGGACTGATGATGTGGTATCTACTGTGGCATTACAAGTGGTTTCTAATAAACCATCCATTAAATTGACTAAGTCCCTGAATGACCTTCTTAGTGGACAAACATCTCTTGCAAATGCTTTCCTGTAAACCAGCTTATGCAAGATTTTCCCCACTTCCATCACCCAAATTTGACGATGACAAGTTTGTGGTACCCATAGTATGGGCTCAGTTGGAGATGTCTGCACCCTTGTTTCCAGCTATTTCCATGACAGCTGGAGGCTCCACTTGACTTTATTTTATATTTTATCCAGATTTTTTTTCATCAGCACCTACTGTATTAGCACTGCTGCTGAGGAGACTGGCATCAGCCTGTGTGATGTCACTGTCGACATTTGCAGACTTTTCAACTTTGAATGCTGTCCAAGTCTTGAGACTACAAGTTTCGGTGTCAATGTTTAAGCTGTCAACTGAGCTGCTTGTGTTAGCACCCTCTCTGTCAGTTGTACTAATGTCAAAGAGCTTGTTGGCCCTGATACTGGGGTTTGACAGGACAGAGCTGTGTTTGACCTATCTCTTATTGACATTTTGGTCATTAGTAGCAGTGTCCTAATATCATGTACAGTCTTGGCACCACTGTCAGAACTGGCATTGCAGACATCTTTGTATTTGCTGCTTGTGGCATATGCCTTGAAAGTGGTGTACTGGCCCCTGTCTAGACAGCAGGTCATATTCTGTCTGGACCTGTGACTGTCTCCTTTGTCCAGTAACAGGACAGATTGTCCCAAAGGCATATATATTGTGTCTCCATGACATCACATATTATTTTTTTTTCTTTTCCAGTGACCTTTCATCTTTGAAGGAATCCAAAAAGCAGAAACACATGAACTCACCCATGCCTCATGCCAAAAATGATGAGGATACAAATTCCTGCCCCATCATTCCACATATGGGACACCACATTTGAGGTGGTCATAGAGATGAGGAAGCAGAGAGTGTACTTGCCCCTAGACCCAGAGTCCTCCATGTAAAATACATTGCAGGAGGCCTTTTGGACCTCCCGTCAGTCTTTCTTTTGGTGGTTAGAACACTAGCAGAGATGTTGAAATTGACCACCAGTACTGTATAGAATGTCTCTGTTACGCTGGCTCCCATTTGCAGGAAACCTAACAGGATTTTGCTGTCCTCTAAGGACTGAAACGTCTGATCAAAAACTCCAAAGCCTGATTCATTTGTTGCAGCAGGAGTCTTTAAGGAAGACTCCTGCAGTCTCAGTGTATCCTGTAATAGAGTGTAGAGCTATGGATCAGTTTGGAAGGCATATTTATGACCTCCACATTCTCATAGAGGGCCATAAACTACATGATCTGAAATAGTTTACTTCATTTGGTCTTCAACCTGTGGGATACCGGATCCGAATCGGATCCAAGCCAGCAAAATTTACTAGCATCTGCTCTGAGCTCCAAGCTCCTCCCCTTATCCATAATACACCTCCACTACCTTCCAACCCCCAGATCTCATTTGCAGCAGCTAGCTGAAGCATCATGATCTCCAGAGCTCTGAGTAGAAAGCAGGTATTAAAGTCTTTAGAAAGTCTTTTTTCTCTACTAACTTTAGGATGTTCTTCATGTTTCACTGTTGCAGTCATTACATTTGGGTAATCTGCTGGCAGGTTGCCCTCAGTTGACCTGAATAGCAAAGTCTTGGGTCCTGCGTCGGTTGCTGTCTCCTCTTCCATGATGTCAGGTCATCAGGGGTATAAAACATGCAGCCAACGCCATTTTAATCAGTCTTTCTTGTCGCGCGGTGCCCGAAGCAGAAGCAGTTCGCAACTGCCGACTCCTGAAATTTTCATTTTCGAGTTTCAGAACCGAAGTCTTCAAACTAAAGCTAAGTACCCCTATTGGGGAAACTTTTTCGTGCTCCTTACCGATGTCAGTAAAATAATTATTTTTTTTCTTGTTGTTTTTTCCACTGATATTATGGCTGATAAGCCGATGTTTAAAAGGTGCACTGAGTGTGGCCATAAGTTGTCCCCAGCAGATGGTCACACTCTTTGTGTTATGTGCTTGGGCATGGCCCACCTTAGTACAGACTGCTCTATATGCATGGGTTTTAACCCACATGCAATCAAGGACAGGAAGGCTAAGTTAGTCCTGAAAGGCCTTCTTCCCACTTCTGAGGCGGTTTTCTCGTCTTCAGCTTCAGTCACAGTGACTGCTGTGGCCACCTCTCCTTCTTCTCTTGCCCTTGCTTCGTCTTCCCTCCCAGGATGGGACTTAGCCTCCTATTTCAAAGCCTGTGGAAGCAGAGCAGAAAAGGGGCAGAGAAAAGGAGAGAGAGACAAAACCTAGAGAGAAACGCAAGAGGTCTCTGGACCTCCCTTCACCTGTTAAGACCCATAGGATCCGTGACTCCCCTCAGCTCCGATCTCCGAGGTTTTCTCCGGAGCCGGAGGAGATGCACTCTTTATCTAAGGCCTTGGTGCCCTGACCCGTAAGGTTGGAGTCAGTGGCCTCGTCGAAGTCCACTCAGTCCTTTTCGGAAGTCGACATGGATAAAATGATGAGGAGGTTCATTCATATTCAGATCAAGATGGGGGTCTTGCCAGCCCCCTCTCCCTCAGGAGGGGGAGCTCACCTCCTTTCTTTCAACCGATTTCTCCTTCTCCGATCTATCCACCGGGTGTGGAGTACTCAGATCCGAGGATGGCTTTAGTCAGGGGGTCAGCGCCGACGGTACTTGCTTCCATAATGCCGACAGCTGCCTGGAGCATGTCGGATCTGACTAGCTCGGATCCGAGCCGCTGTCAGAGCCATAACTTGGGTGTTGGATCCAAGGGAGTGAAACTTTTTTCATCGGCTCCGCCTTTGTCAGGCCAAGTTCCCTCCCTCGGAGCTCCGTCCACTTCAGGCCTGGCTCCGATTCTCTCGTCGGACCCGGGGAGACTGGCTTCCCTATTGGTTCCACAGGCGGTTTGTTCTCCCTTGGCATTTGATGTGGTAGAAAAGGTTCTCTCCACTGGATTGAGACCCCTAACTATCCCCTCAAATTCCACCCCGACCCCCTTGGCTCTTTTTACAATTCCCATAATTTTACCAGAGGGACAGCCCGTGGTCGAGGAGCCCCAGATGGTTCCCCCTGAGGAACAAGTGGCTTCTCCCGGTGAGCCCCACCGGAGATGTGCCTCGCAAGCATACATGTAAGAGGATTCACTCTGACTCCCCTGAGTCCCTCACCGAGTAGACGGTCTTAGATGATGAGGAAGGTTCCCCCAGGTCACCTCCCGAGGATGTCTACTTTGGAGACATCATGGAAGTCCTTCACCAATGGGGAGGGTGGTCTGCCCCCAAACCTTCTTCTGATGAGTCTGTGTTCCTGGAGGTTTTCGGCACGGGCCCATCTACTTCCTGGGTGTCCCCTCCCACAGTTCCCTTGGAGGACCTGGTCACTTCGTGGGCATGGAAGGAGCCAGACACCATGGAACCAATTCCCAAAAGGCCTAACAAGATTTTGAGTAAACCTTTGGATAGGCCAAGCATGGAACAAGGGCTCCCCCGTAGATGCTATGGTGGTAGCGGCAGCCACAAAGAAGGAACTAGCCCAGGAGAGTTCCTCGATTTATCCTCCTGACCGAAAGTCGCTGATGATGGACTGCTTAGGGAAGCGGGTTTATGCTTCAGCTACCTTTTTTATTAGGGCGCTGAACTACCTGGCCCACGTCATGAGACTCCAATGAGACCTGGTCAAGGAGCTGGAGGAGTCTCCCCCCTAAGTCCATGTCACAGGAGGACAGGGACTCATTCTCCACAAGAATGGCCACTTTGACAAAGTCTCCAACACGTCCATGCAACTCCTTTCACATGCTACTGAAGGAGCGGCTAGGGCGGCTGGGTCTGGCATGTCCATGAGGCGCAATGCCTGGCTCAGACTATGTCAATTCTCTGAACCTTCCAAGGAATCCTTTGCCAATGCCCCTTATGATGGGTCTACTCTTTTTGGTAAGACCGTCAAAGAGACTTTAGTCCAGAGTAAGAAGGATGGGAAGACACTGTCTGCCATTGGGATCTGCTTCTCCAATCCTCAAAGGTCCTTTTCCCAGAACCAGAGAGGGCAAAAGAAGATGTGGTTCCGGAAGTCACAGTATTCCCGGGACACTCAGTGCTCTTCTTCCCCCAGAGGCAGAGGGGGACAGAATGGACGTTGGCCCAGAGGCAGAGGGGTCCGAAGAATTTTGGGTCTCGAGAACCTTTCTTGGACAGACCCGGACAGCAACCCTGAGGGGTGGCCTGACTGCTCTACTCTGGAGGCAGTCGGGGGATGATTGTCCTTGCACCTGGCGGCATGGGAGTCCATAACATCAGACCGCTGGGTGCTTCAGATCATATCCAGAGGGTACTATATCCT
The DNA here is from genome assembly GCF_019279795.1 of Protopterus annectens. Taxonomy (NCBI): domain Eukaryota; kingdom Metazoa; phylum Chordata; order Ceratodontiformes; family Protopteridae; genus Protopterus; species Protopterus annectens. The sequence goes on along the minus strand of NC_056726.1, from coordinate 321,136,170 downwards.
CTTTGTGGGTTCTCCCAAATCTCCCAAACACCTCCCGGACGTACCACCCATGCAAAGGGAGTTGGCAGCACAGGAAATTTCCAAGCTGCTAGAAAAACGAGCCATCGAAATCATCCCCACAGATCAGTCCTGATCGGGCTTCTACTCCAGGTTCTTTTTGGTGCCAAAGAAAATGGGGGACTTAAGGCCCATTCTGGACCTATCTATCCTGAACCTGTCAGTTGCCAAAGAGAAGTTCTGGATGGTCACACTACAGTCCATCATGCCGTACCTGCAGGAGAGCGACTGGATGTGCTCGTTAGACCTCCACGATGCTTACTATCACATAAAAATGCACAGAAGCTCAAGGAGGTTCCTCCGCTTCCAGCTAGGAGTCAATCATTGCCAATTTCTAGCCCTACCCTTTGGTCTCACCACAGCCCCCAGGGTGTTCACCAAAGTGATGGCGGAGGTAGCGGCTCACCTGAGGCTTCAGGGGATTCAGTTCTATCCGTACCTAGACAATTGGCTCCTTACTCCTCCCACCAGGTGTCTACTCTCTCAAACCAGTGATTATTTCTTAAGCCTTGCCTTGCATTTGGGGGTTACAATCAACGCATCCAAATCACTTCTAGATCCTGTCCAGGTGATAGACTACATTGGTGCAAGAATAGATACATTACAGTGCAAAATATTCCTGACCTCAGAGAGAGTACAAAATCTGAGGATGCATGCCTCTCTAATCTAGCATTCCCCTCTTCCAAAGGTGGAATCAGTGTTGAGGGCTTTAGATTCAATGGCGGCGACCATAACGCTTCTGCCATGTGCCCGGTTACATATGAGAATTCTACAGTGGACATTAACTAATGGTCCCTGTTGGAACTTCCATTGTCGTATCCAGTACAACTCAGTCGAGTCTGTCGGTCATCCCTCATATGGTGGATGGTTCTCTGGACATTTTGGAGGGACAAACCTTTGTTCCAGCCCCTGCCCAAGCCACAGTGACCATGGATGCCTCCCAACTCGGGTGGTGGGGGCATTGTTCAGGCAGGACAGTCCAAGGCCTGTAGTCCCCTGTAGAGACCAGCTTGCACATAAACGTTCTAGAGATGAGGGCAGTCCTTTCAACGTTGCAGGCCCTTCATGCCTTTCTTCCTCTGGGAACCATTGCAATTCAGTCAGACAACATGTCAGTGGTCTGGTATATCAACAAACAAGGAGGGATCACGTCTTACTCCCTTTGTCGTGAAGCCATGAGAGTGTGGAAATGGGCGATCTCCACTGGTCGCTTTCTTATCGCAATGCACATTCCGGGACAGTCCAACATTCTAGCGGACAGGTTAAGTCGGACTATTCAGATGCCTTATGAGTGGTCTCTAAATCTTTCAGTAGCGGAGCAGATCTTCCTCGAGTGGGGTCAGCCTTGCTGCGATCTCCTCGCATCTCCTTCCAATGCAAAGTGCAGCGAGTATTTTGCTCTGAACCCCCTGCTGGCGGAGTCCCCCAGAGATACTCTAGTCCATGCTTGGCCTTCCGGTCTTCTGTATGGTTACCCTCCAGTACCTCTTATTCCAAGGTTTCTACAGAAAGCTCGTCGACTGGGAAGCAAAGTGATCCTCATTGCCCCATTTTGACCTCACCAGGTATTGGTTTCCCTTCCTTTGGTCTCACCTTCTGGCTCCGCCTTGGATCATGAATCCCATTCAGGATCTGATTTCACACCCATTGGGAGTTCCTCATCTGAACTTGGACAGCTTGAAGCTTACAGCTTGGCTGCTCCAGTTCCCATGATTGCTAGGACTCCTGGATTATCCTCCTCGGTTAGGTCTGTTTTGGTGGCTGCTCATAAGTCTTCTGCAAGGAAGGTTTATCGCAGTAAATGGAAGTGTTTTTCTTTTTGGGCCTCTCAAAGGAGTTTAGACCCCTTCACGGCTCCTATTTCTGCCATTCTTGATTTTCTAGCTGATATTTTTCAACACGGAGCTAGTTCTTATACTGTCAAGATTCAGTTGGCTGCTATTTCTCATTTTCATGTGGGTGAGAATTCTGCCTCTCTAGCCTCCTCCAGGCTGTGTAAAGCCTTTATCAAAGGGTCTTTTCTGTTACTCCCCCTTGTCAAGGATCATGTTCCCCCATGGGACCTTACTATGGTTCTTCAAACTCTGTTCGCTCCACCTTTTGAACCCAGTGCAACCATAGATATAAAATTCTTATCTTGGAAAACAGCATTTCTGGTGGCTATTACCTCTGCAAAAAGGGTTTCAGAACTGCAGGCCTTGTCCGGCAAAGTTCCTTATATGATTTTCCGCAAAGACAGGGTTGGACCAACCCATCCTTTCTTCCCAAGGTGGCATCACCAGTTTAACATCAATCAAACCATCAATTTTCCAACTTTCTTTCCTAATTTTGCTAACAAGATGGAATACAAGCTCCACTTGATGGATGTTCATAGACAGTCATGATTCTATTTACACAGGACAAAAAATTTCCGTAAATCCGATCAATTGTTTGTATCCTTGTACAAACCCTTTTTGGGTAAACCTATCTCCAAGATCACTATTGCTAGGTGGATTTCCTCATGCGTCCTTCAGGTCTATAAGTACAGAGGCATGTCTCCTCCGGGTCAGGTGAAAGCTCATTCCACTAGGTCCATGGCTACATTTGCGGCCTTTTGGTCCAGAGTCTCTTTGGATGATATTTGTCCTGCAGCTACTTTATCATCATCTCATACATTTATTTCTCATTACAAACTGGATTTGACTTCCAGAAGGAGAGCATCCTTTGGTTTTCGCAGTGCTCCGGAATATCCTTCCATGAGGGCCACCCAGGAGTTTAGTAGTTGGGGACTCTGTCCCACAGGTTGAAGACCAAATGAAGGAAACTACTTCAGATAAAGAGGTTGTGTACTCACCATAGCATTCCATCTGAGTAGTTCTACTTCATTTGTCTTCAACCATCCCTCCCTCCTTCCCCCGGACCTTGGCATATGAACAGCCTACGGGCTGCAGTTATAGGTCATAAGTATTTTTTCAGGTCGGGTTATCAGTATAAGACTCAGCAAATTCGATCTGGGGGTTGGAAGGTAGTAAAAGTGGGTAAGAGGAGGAGCTGGGAGCTCGGAGCAGATGCTAGTAAGTATTGCCGGCTCGGATCCGGTATCCCACAGGTTGAAGACAAATGAAGTAGAACTACTCAGATGGAACATTATGGTGAGTACATAACTTCTTTTTACATCTGGGTTGATGGTTCAGCAAGAGAGAGTCACCAGATCACATACAAGAGTGGCCAACTTGCAACACAAATAGACTTCCTTCTAGTAAGGAAAGGGCATTGGGGTAGAATCAGGGATTGCAAAGTCATCCCCAGTGAAACAATCATTCCACAGCATAAAACACTGGATGACACAGTGTGCTGCAGTCAGTGGTCAATGGTCACAAAAAGCTCCAAGGTCAACAGAGACTAGGCTGAAAACCTGAAAATTGACTGGAGAGAAAGCACAAGAATTCAAGAAAACACTCAGGGCTGTAGCCCCCCTCAGAAAGAAGATGAAATAGTTGGAGCAGAAGAGGAAGAATGGCAGGAGATCAAAACAGCATGTGTGGGCAGTATAGAAGAGATAAGAGGCTGAGTCAAATAAGGAAATAAGGTCCATACGGAATGGTGATAGTAGACTACAGAAGTCCTGAAAGTCATCAAAAAAGGAAAGCATGCAGGTAAAAGTGGGAGATAGAAAAGACTGAGCAGGCTAAGAAGGAATACTGGTTGGCTAACAGAGAGTCTAAGAGAGCAATTGAAGTAGCAAAGACCAGAGCATTAGAGGCATTCTGCTAGCATCTGGAAAGTGACTCTGAAGATGGCACAAAGAAACTTGCATCAGGTTGTAAGGCAAAGAGAAAAAGTTAAAGAATATGGTTGTCGGACAGCTTTCATAAGGGAGTGTGCCATCCTCCCCTTTGGGCCAGTAGCCAAGGAGCCTGAATCCTCACCATTGACACTGCAGAGGGATGTTCATTTAGAATACAAATGGATACACTCAGTATTTGCAGATACAGACCTCTCTGCATCAAGCAGAATTTCCCTTAAGAGCACAACAGGGAATACACTCAGCCCAGAGTCTAGGTTCCTGTCTCTGTCTCCCCCCAGGTCCCCAGTAAGGCTCCCCACTGGCACAGCTTCAGAGTTAAGTTCTCAGCTGAGTCCCCAAGCCAAGTCTTCCACCACTCTGTCTTTGAAACCAGTGCTTCATGTCCCTGCCCAAGTAGCTGACACACACTCTTTAAGATTTAGTTCACACACACACACACACACACACACACACACACACACACACACACACACACACACACACACACACACACCGTGGGAAAGGCTGGCACATATTACCTCCTCTACCAACTTTGCCCAGACTATAAGGTAGATTCACTGCCACCAATCAGTTACTATAAGGCTGTTAAAAGGGTATCCAATTATACTGAGTGAAATTAATATGATTACAAATGGTAATGTTAACCAAACATCCAGTCTTTCAGGAGTGGCCAGAGATATCAACAAATAAATATGTGCAAATACTTTCAAAACTTAAATATTTTCTAAATAAGGACCAGACACAATCAAAGTTTAAATATATTTAATAATAAATAATAAAAGAACATTAAAATTCAAAATATTTATTTACAGTAAACACCAGAGTTTCATCACAGGAAATATTAAAGGTAACACAGCTGAAAGAGTCACACAGTTACAGAAAAAAATAATGTTTATATTTTCCTGACTAATCTAAAGAATTAATGATCTGATATTTTTAATCCTCGTACATTCCTTACGCATGGGTATCGGTTCCGACCTCGGAACCGAGCTGGCCATTTTCCAAGCTCGCGTCAACTTCAAACTCTCGAGCTAAACACTTACCCACAATCCCCCTCTCCCTGTTTCCTCAGATTTTGTTTGCCGCGTTGCCATTCGGTCATGTCAAGCTGCTTCTCTTGAGCTAAGTACAGTCATTGATGTTTAATAGCCATTTATATTACTTTTCTGTCAGAAAAGTTTCTATTTCATTGTCTCTTATCCTGTCGCATCTAGCGACCATATATTCTTCAGGTTTTTCTTCTCTTTTCTCTACATTTTTACCGCGAGGTATTCTCCCCTTACCATTGTTGGTAATCCTTCTCTTTTCTCATACCTTCGGGTATTCTTTTGTACCATTGCTGGTACCCTTTTCTGCTTTCTAATTTAGCTATTATGGCAGATAAGAAAGGTAGTCCGGGGTTTAAACGGTGTTCTGATTGTGGACACAAACTACCTACTTCTGATGCACATTCTTTGTGCGTTTATTGTTTGGGGGCGTCCTACTTATCTGTTGACCCACCCTGTACTATTTGTGAAAACTTTTCAAATAGAACTTTGTTGGAAAGGAAAAACAAGCTGTTACTGAAGGGACTTCTTAAATCTCCCTTTTCAGAGGCTTTTTCTGGGTCGGAGGTCTCAACCCTTCTTAGAGCCCATAAGAAAATCTTGGATGTTCCTACCAAGGCTAAATCTTTGCCTTCTTCCCCAGCTGGGGACTCCCGCCAACCAAAACCTAAAAAGGCTAAAGTTTTGGCTCCGGAGCTCACTCAGTCAGCCCCAGTGCTTTCGGTGCCTAGACTTTGGCACTGAGGTCTTCGGCTCCATTAGTGATTTCAGCTCCGTCCTCTCCTGCAGCCCTCACTATATCAGCACCGAGGGGCTCCTCGGTTCAGACTATTTCCACTGTATTGGCACCGACCGTTCAGTCGGCGCAGACCTTGACCACGTCGGCTCTGACATCTTACTCGGAACCAACGCCTTTATTGTTGACTCTAGTTTTGCCGGTTCCAGCTTCGGCACCGACAACCACTTCGGCACCGATACCTGTGTCTATGTAGACCATGACCTCTGCACCGATGACTTCTTCGGTGCAGACACCCGTAGTCCACTCTCTCGGCACCGTTGTTCTTGGTGCGGACTGGTGAGATGGGCACTGAGTTTGCCTCTTCTATGGACAAGCCTGTTTCTCTCTCAGTCTCAGTGAGGTCCAATAGAAGTCTTTCCAAACACGATGTATTGCGTCTTGTAGATCAGGTGCTCCTGGCCAGAAGTATCCCACCCTAGAGGAACTACCCTTCCTTGGGAGGTGATCATCCGTCTCCAAAGACCCCTTCTTATTCTCCTCCTTCATTGCCTTTGAAGTCCATGGATATAGCACAGTCTCTCCCTTCTGCAGTTCCCTTTATGGAGCTCACTAAGGAACCGCAGTTGCTTTCATGGCAGGAAAGTTTTGCTATGACCCAGGATGTCAGTTGTGACATGCATAGTTTGCTGCTCCACAGCCATCCAGGGACTCTGGGTCAGCAGGCTGAGCCACTTAGGGGAGGGGTGACCCCTGTCCTAGACATTCACTCCTCTTCAGGTAGACCAGCCTTCCAACTGATAGAGAAGCTTTCGCTGCTGCTGGTGATACTGGACTGTCTATCCCTCCGCCCTCCTCTGGTACACTGGTTTCAAAAATTGCACCAAGCAGACACCAGGTACAAGGGCCTCAGGACATATTCCCACAGGAAACCCCTTTTCCGCTGTCTTCCCCAGCTTCTCCCACTGAGGAAGTCCACCGGAAAAGTTTGTGTAAGAGGAAGCACATGGACCCCACAGAGGAGTCCCTCACTGAAGACAGATTTTGATGAGGGGGAAGGATTCCCTCGGTCACCCTCCAGAGGTATTGTTTGGTGACATCCTCGAAATCCTGAAACAGAGAGGTGATTGGCAATCCTCTAATCCGACCTCTGAGGAATCTGTGTTTCTGCAGGCCTTTCGCGCCTGGCCCCCTACCTCCTGGGTTACTCCACCTGCCGATGACCTTGTCCGGCTTATCGTGCAGCATGCTTGGAAGGCTCCTGACACCATCGAAGCTATTCCCCGGAGGCCAGATAAGATTTTGTCCCCTCCTGTTATGGATCCCCATTGGTCAAAAGGTCTTCCTGTGGATGCTTTGGTGGTGGCAGCCGCAACAAAAAAAGGATCTAGCAGAAGAAGAAAGCCAGACTGTCCATCCACCTAACAAAGAGTCCCAGGCCCTGGACAGGATATGGAAGTGCACCTTTGCATCAGTGACCTTTGCTATCAGGTCCCTGAATTGTATGGCACACTTTACCAGGCTTCAAAGGGATCTGATTTCTGAGCTTTCTGAAACCTTGGCTGGTGCCGTGTCTGATAAGGTCCGTGACAAAGTGGCCTCTCAGCTGGCCACCATTGAGTTAATATCTAACTCCTCTATGCGATTGATATCTCACACATCAGAAGGAGCAGCGGGTTCAGCTGTGGTCTTGAGACGACACGCCTGGATGCGCTTGTGCAATTTCGTGGAGCCCTTTAATACTTCCTTTCTTAATGCTCCCATTGAGGCTTCCTCGTTGTTTGGACCCAAAGTTAAAAGCACACTGGCCAGATGTGAACAGGACGGTAAGACCCTTTCTTCCATAGGTGTCTGTTATTCTTCCCCTCAACGTGCTTTCTCCCGAAACCAAAATTGTGGAAAGATATGGTTCAAGAAATCTCAGGGTCCTTTCTGTGACACACAGGCTGAGTTCTCCCCTAGAGGCAAAGGGGGAAACTCGCAGGGAAGACACTCCTTTCAGGGCAGAGGGAGTCTGTGTAACCAGGGTTCCAGGGATTCTTTCCCTAGCCAATCCTACCAGCGCTCCTGAAGAGCTGCCCAACTCCTTTCCACTGAGGTGGTTGGGGGACGTTTCTCCTTGTACCCTTCTGCCTGGCTAACCATCACCACCGATTTTTGGGTACAAAGGATTATAACCAGAGGTTATCATATCCCCTTCGATCTTTGCCGTTTCCCTTCAAAAATCCTACCCGACGTTCCATCCAGTCAAAGCGAAGAAGCAGCACTAGAGATAGAAAAGCTGCTAAGAAAGAGAGTCATTCAAATAGTCCCTCCAGACCAGATAGGATCCGGATTCTACTCAAGACTATTTTTGGTGCCAAAGAAAACCGGGGACTGGAGACCAATTTTGGATCTCAGTGTATTGAACAAGTTTGTGGGAGTACAAAAATTCCGGATGGTCACAATACAGTCTATCCTCCTGCTTTTGGAAAAAGATTGGATGTGCTCAATAGATCTTCAAGATGCGTACTACCACATAAAAGTGGACAGGCCATCAAGAAGATTTCTGTGCTTCCGTGCGGGAGCCAGTCACTACCAGTTCAGAGTACTGCCCTTTGGACTCTCTACATCCCCCAGAGTGTTCACAAAGTGCATGGCAGTTGTCACAGCTCACTTGCAACTTCAAGGATTCCAGGTGTTTCCATACCTAGATGACTGGCTCATTTCCACCCCACCAGACATCTACTGGAAGAAGCCCTGGCATACTCTCTCCTCACTGCACAAAGGCTAGGCATAACCATAAACTGGCAAAAATCCAATCTCACCCCATCTCAGTCGACAGAATTCATAGGGGATATCTTGGACACAAAGAACTGCAAAGCTGCTATTCCAGGCACAGAATATTAAGGATAAAGCAACAACTAGTTCCAATCCTTTCAAGGGAGAAATCCACGGCTCACTCAGTTCTACAGCTGTTGGGTTCCATGGCAGCCTCCATCACCATTGTCTCCCTGGCCAGGTTTCACATGAGGCTTCTACAATGGCTACTGCTCACCCAATGGTATCCCTTTCAGCATCCTCTTTCAGCCATGATTCGAGTAACCCACAGGTGCAAACAGGATTTAAATTGGTGGATGACACACAATCTCTCACAATGGTCTTGCCCCTTCTCCCCCAGCAACCCAAGGCCACAGTGACCACGGACGCCTCCCTGATGGGGTGTGGGGGCTATGTCAGGGACAGACAGTCCAAGGCACTTGGTCCCGAACGGGAGGCCCATCTGCATATAAATGTTCTAGAGCTGAGGGCGGTGCTTCTGGCATTGCAAGCATTCCATCCCCTGCTGCCGTCTGTGACAATTGCAATTCAATCAGACAACTTGGCGGTGGTCTGGTACATCAGCAAGCAAGGTGGAACCAAATCTTACCCCGTTTGTCGAGAGGCCATGAGGATATGGCAATGGGCGATGGCTACCAACCGTTTTCTTCTAGCAACGCACATTCCCGGGAGTTCCAGCATGATAGCAGACAGACTCAGCAGGTGCATTCTTCAACCTCACGAGTGGTCCCTGAATCCCTTGATAGCGGTGGAGATCTTCCACCGCTGGGGCCGTTCTAGCTGTGACCTCTTTGCATCCCCGACCAGCTACAAATGGAGCAATTACTTCGCCCTGATTCCCCCTCCGGGACAGTCACCCAGGGACGCTCTAAACCACAATTGGCCCTCGGGTCTTCTTTACACATTCCCACCCTTTCCCCTTATTCCCCAGTTTCTGAAGAAAGCCCGTCGGTTGAAGAGCAAGGTGATCCTCATCACACCATATTGGCCTCGACAGATTTGGTTCCGCTTCCTTTGGCCTCACCTTCTAGATCAACTATGGATTCTCCATCCAACCCCGGTGTTGATCTCACATCCACAGAACCTGATTCATCCCAACTTGAACAACCTGAAGCTGACGGCTTGGCTACTCCATTTCCCTTGATTGCCAGGCAGAATGATCTTTCTTTACCAGTACTTGACATTCTCAATGCATCTCATAAGTCTTCCACTGGAATTACTTATCTGAGCAAGTGGAAAAGATTTACCTGTTGGCTGAAAGATAAACAAGTAGATCCCTTCTCAGCACCACTGTCGATAATACTAGACTATCTGGCCAACCTTTTCCAATCGGGTTTATCGGCCTCTACCATTAGAGTTCATTTGGCTGCAATTTCATATTTTCATGAGGGTGTCCAAGATTCCTCTCTTATGTCCCACAAATTGTGCAAGACCTTCATAAAAGGTGTGAATCATCTGAAGCCGCCTTTTAGAGAATTTATTCAACCATGAGATTTATCATTATAGGTTCATAGGTTCGTACTAGGTTATCTGCCCTAGGGCATTTATAAGCCTAGCCAGAGTGTGTGTGGCTTTCACCACCCCTTAGGATGAGAATACTACGCCCATTTAGGGTTTAGTTTACTGTGCCTCTGTCTAGTAGTGACACAGAGATGACCCCCGGGGTAAACCTACGATCTCCCATCCACTCGTCAAGATTTCTCTTGAATAGAGTTAGTGAGGGGCTCTGCCTAACATGGATTGGGATTCTGTTCCAGAGTGTAGGGAGCCTCTGGGTTATGAATCTGTCCCTCCAGCACGTCCTATTTATTTCTGTGTTGAGGTTTAAGTCTCTTGCTCTCGTGGCTCTGATGGATTTGGATTTTCTGAGGTGGAGCATGTCCATTAATTCCGGATTGGACATGGCCTTATACATCAGGCACAGGTCACCTCTGAGTAGGCGGTATGCGACTGAATAGAGCTGGAGTTTTTTCAGTCGGGCAGCATATGACATGTTTAAGACCCTTTATCCTCTTGGTGAGGAACTTTTGGGGTCTTTCCAACTGCTGCAGGTGTCGGGTAAGATACATCCCAAATGGGGCATTGTACTCAATCATTGGCCTGATAAGAGAAGAGTACAGGGGCACAATGACCTCTCTTGATCTAGATGTGAAACCCTTCATGATAAGGTGGGCAATATAGAAGGTCTTCCTAACCACTTTGGCAATGTGAGTGTCAAATGAGAGGTTACTGTCAACCTGGGTCCCTAGGTCCCTGATTACCTCTTCCGTACTTAATGGATTACCACCTATGTGGTAATTTGTGGGTACCTTGTTTTTCCCAAAGGGTATGACTATACATTTTTTGGCGTTCAGCTTAAGGCCATGGCTCTGGCACCAATTATCCGTTTCTATGAGGCCTCTCTGAAGGATGTTTGTGTCCACTGGAGTATCAATTATGGCGCCCAGTTTGCAGTCATCTGTGAACTTTGTCAGCCACAATCCTCCTATGTTTGCCTGTACCTCGGAAAAATAAATGCCAAACAAGAGGGGTCCCAGGACTGAGCCCTGTGGGACACCGCTTGTTACTGGCTTAGAGTCTGACATAGCTCCAGCAACTCTGACCCTGTGGGTTCTGTCCTTGAGCCAGTTGGCAACCCATCTCCTGACATATGGGTTTACATTTAAGCTGGTGAGTTTGTCTATGATGCCCAAGTGGGGTATTGTGTCAAAGGCTTTTGCAAGGTCAAGGTAGGCTGTGTGAACTGCCTTACCCTCATCAATGGCCTTAGTGACTATTTCAAAAAAGTCGACCAAGTTCAAAAGGCAGGATCTGCCCTTGACAAAGCCAAATTGGGTAGAATCCAATGTCTGTACGTCCCCAATGTCTTTGTATATGAGTTCCATAATGATCCTCTCCATAGCTTTGCAGACCAGGCTCGTCAAGCTTATGGGGTGGTAATTTCCAGGGTCCGTAGAAGCACCGCCTTTGTGAAGTGGGACCACTGTTGCCGTACGCCACTCTTTGGGTACGTATCCTGTAGTAAGGCTAAGATTAAACAGCAGCCTTATGTGTGGGTTTAGTTCCTCTTGGAGTTCATGTAGCACACAGCCCGGGACACCGTCCGGTCCCATTGATGGTGTGTTTTTAGCTTTAGAGAGGGCAGCTCTCACCTGGGCATCTGAGATGTTAGGGAGGCTACACTCTGCTGGGATAGTTATTTCTCCTTTTGGGGGGGAGGGGGAGGAGAAATTTGCACTGAACCTTTCTGCCAGAATGTTGGCAATGTCAGTGGGTTCACTGTATTTTGTGTCATTTTGGACTAACTCTGAGCATATCTGGGAGTTTCCACCCAAGTTTCTAACATAGCTAAAGAAGGCCTTGTGATTGTCTTTTTTGTCTTTTGCGATTTTTCTCTCAAAGTTGGCCTTGGATGATTTTATGAGTGATCGTAGTTTTTTGCTAGTGCTGATCAGAGATGCCTTCCCTTTTAGGGATTAGTTCTACAAGCTCTGACAATGCCACCTTTCGAACCAGCCTTTTCTTGCGACCTCAAGCATTTGTCATGGAAAACCTTGTTTTTGGTTGCCATTACTTCTGCCAGATGTATTTCTGAGCTTCTAGCTTTATGTAGGATTCTGTCTCTGTCTCTCCCCAGGTTCCCTTAAGGCTCCCCACTGGCACAGCTTCAGAGTTAAGTTCTCAGCTGAGTCCCCAAGCCAAGTCTTCCACCACTCTGTCTTTGAAACCAGTGCTTCATGTCCCTGCCCAAGTAGCTGACATACGCTCTTTAAGATTTAGTTCTCACACACACACACACACACACACACACACACACACACACACACACACACACACACACACACACCTCGGGAAAGGCTGGCACATATTACCTCCTCTACCAACTTTGCCCAGACTATAAGGTAGATTCACTGCCACCAATCAGTTACTATAAAGCTGTTAAAAGGGTATCCAATTATACTGAGTGAAATTAATATTATTACAAATGGTAATGTTAACCAAACATCCAGTCTTTCAGGAGTGGCCAGAGATATCACCAAATAAATATGTGCAAATACTTTCAAAACTTAAATATTTTCTATAAAAGGCCAGACACAATGAAAGTTTTAATATATTTAATAATAAATAATAAAAGAACACGAAAATCCTAAATTTTTATTTACAGTAAACACCAGAGTTTCATCACAGGAAATATTAAAGGTCACACAGTTACAGAAAAAAATAATGCTTAACTATATTTTCCTGACTAATCTAAAGAATTAATGTTCCTACTTACTGAATAGAGCAAGGCAAGATAATGTGGATGAGTGGTCTTTGTTATCAGATCCAAGACAAAATACAGAATGCTGAGAGCAATCTCCTACTTATATCTAAAAATTATTTCTGGCTTAGAGAATGACATCACACACATCTGGTCATCTGACTCTGTTTCCTGCAATATCCCCCATCAGTAGAAGCTGCCAGGATTTAACACCTATGTGCTACACTGCACACTAGACCTTTAGCGAAGTTTTATTAAAGCACAGGGAAGCTATAAAACAATAAAACCATGCCACTCTTCCTGCAGAAGCTACAACCTATACGCTAGCACAGACATTGTATTTCTGGCTCCATTCAAAACTGTGGGATAACATCTTTATGGCTTAACCCATAAAGTAATTTACAGTAATTTGAAATATATTTTTAAGTTCGAGAGCAACATCTTCTCTTCCAGTCCTCTGTTAAAACATATACATTTAATTCAGATGCAATAATACATGTTCTTTTCCTTCCAGCAGAGTGCACTGTTGATACATTTTAACACAAGCAAACCTCACAAATACATTTTCAGCACAAGCATATGTACAAATCAGTTTGATAAACAAATGTCATATAATTATTTACAAAATTCCAGCTAGATTTGCTGGCATATGTTACCCATCCACTGTCCCACTTCTCCTGGCATGCCTGGCAGTACCTCCTATCGTCACAGGGATATCAGCAACAGTCTGCGTACCAGTCCAGAGGACATCAAAGGCAGATGGAAGGAATATTTCCAGCAGCTACTGAATAAAGAATACCCCACAGAAGCTGTACTGCCCCAGGCACAGGCAACAATGAAAGAAGAGGTGCAGCCCTCCATAGAAGAAATAAGAACAACACTAAGGAAAATGAAGTGTCAGATGAGGTCACAACAAATATAATAAAGATGTTGAGTGAGTCAGAGGAGAAATGGCTCTTGAGGGTACTTATAGCAGTACAGCGAGAAAAGCATATGCCAGATGACTGGAGAATAAACATTTTAATGCAGGTGTACAGGAACAAAGGAGACATTCACAACTGAGGCAGCATTGAGATATCAAACTCTAGTCACACTACATGAAAGTTATAGGGAGGGTGATTGTTAAATGAGCATTCAGAATAATAGAAAGTAAGATGTGAAATGATCAGTTCAGTTTCATATTAGGATGCAGCACAACACAATGTTTGAAATGAGACAGATAGCTGAGAAAAAGTTAGGGATGAGGTAAGAGTATATCTGGTCGTTCCTGTTCTTGGAGAAAGTATATGACAGGGTCCCAAGAAAGCTGATTTGGAAAGTCCTGCAATGGTTCAAAGTACCAGAAACATTGGTAGAATTGGTACAGACTATGTACAAGGACACAATGACACAAGTACAAACAGTGTTCAGACTCACAGAGGGGATTCCCAGTGGGAGTAGTTGGGCATCAGGTTTCACCTTTGAGCCCACTGCTTTTCATTAGTAAACAAGTTGGAGGGGACATATCAACAAAGTTACTGTATGCAGACAATGTGACATTATAGGCAGACTCTGAGTAAGAACTTCAGCAAATGATAGGGAACTAAATGCAAAACTGAAGGCACACTGGAAGAAACTTGGGTACAGATAAGACAGTTATAATGGCAGAAAATGGGGGGATCAGAAGAGAATTGACATAAATGGGAAAATAGTGGAACAGGTTAACAGCTTTACGTATTTGGGAGGGGTGGTTGAGGAGAATGGAAATCCAAATGAGGAGATAAATGCTAGAATCAGTGGGGCTACAGCCAACTGATAGAGTCAGGGGAAGTGTGTGACAGAAGTATGCCAAGTAAGGTGTGCAAACAGTGGTGGAGACCAGTACTACTGTATGGTACAGAAACTTGGGTAGTGAAGGTAGGGCAGTTGAGGAAGCAAGAGGTGGTGGAGATGATGTGCCTGAAGTGGATGCAGGATGCACACTGTAGGACAGATGAAGGAATGTGACATCAGTGCAGAAAGCCAAATAGCTCCAGTTGCAGAGGTCAATACAACAGCGTACAGTGGTTTGAGCAAATGAGTAGGAAAACAGAACACAGTCTGGTGAAGAAGAAGATTTGGGATAGACAGGAAGAAGGTATGACGAATCAATGGCATCCAGCAGAGCGATGGATGGATTGTGTTAGGGAAGACCTGTAACAGTCAAGCATGCCTGTTGAAGGTAGGGCAGTGGCATAGAATCAAAGGAGAAGGTTACTGTTAACACAACACCCTGACCTAATGAAGAAAATGGGAAAAAGGGGGTTGGTGATGATTTTTTTGTGTATTGCTTTTCCATTTTCATTTCCTAGTCTATTTGAATATCTTCTGATTGATTCTTAATAGTTATGCACTACTAATTATTCCTTCTTTTAACCACAGCTTCTGCTCTAGATTCAAGTATAAACTCAACCAGAGCTGGCCTTTCATTTAACACTCCCCATCCCTTTATGTATGCCGATACTCAAGTTGTCAATCCACAGTAGGGAAAACAGTCTCCACCCTGCATTCCAAACTTTAACTTGGTCTCATCCCACTCTAGCAATATAACCTTGTTGATAAAACAAGTCTACCACATCCTAAAAATCTTTGACTTTGTAATTGCAACTTGGTAGCATTATTTTACTTGCTTGTGTTTATGGTCACCATTGAAAATAGGTATTTACAATTAATGGCACTGACTTGGTTAGGAAAATAATAAAAATATTTTTTCTTTATCAGTAAAGCCTTGTAGGTTAAGGGTTGCTTTGGCCTGCTCTTTGTTGGGATAAAGACTAAGTGGGGGGGGGGGGGGACAATGACAAATCTTTATCATTGAGATTATAGTAATGTTAGCCGCTGGTATCACTTTGCAGACAACTGCAAAGGTTCATAGGTGTATACTAGGCTATTGTTTTGTGAGGATTTTCAGAAGCCTAACTCTACATTCCCATACAATTTTTTTACTCCTTATAATTTAAGTTTGTATACCCAGAGTCAGGTGGAATATTTACATGTTACCCCTGTTCATAAGGGACAGGGTGCAAAACCATGGGTGAACTTGAGGTTTCCTATCTATTCATCCAGATTATGCTTAAATAGAGTAAGATAACTGTTTTGCTTTATGTGGAAAGGAAGTTGATTCCAGAGAAGTGGTATTGGCTATGCTATATATCTATCCCTCCAATGTGCTCTATTTATGTTGCAGAAGATATGTAGATTTTTGAGTGAGTGTTTATTGCACTAATGGATTTGCAGATGTGCAGAGGATTAGAGAGGACAGGATCTGTTGAGGCTCTGTAAGCGAAATAGAATTTTTCTCTTTTAGAGAAAGAGTCATAGAGGAAGTCCTACTTTTTGAACTTCTAACTTGAGGTACTTGTTAAAGTAAGGTTAATGTGGATTTATTCTCTACACAATGTCAGAATTGGAATACTGAAACAATAGAGGTTAAACATCTTTTTTTTTTTTGTTTGTTTGTTTTCAGCCTTTATTCATTAAACTCTTTGCAGCTGTCTGGCAGGCAAAATATACATTAAATGAGGGTGCATGAAAATCCAGGTGTTTTTGCTTTTCTGCTTAATATAAAAGCCTGAAGTATCACTTTTGTAGTGGTTGTTATCTAAGATTTGTCCTTAAAAGAAGCTTTGGTTTCTGTAGTTAATATTTCTCGTATTCCATGACATCTGACAGAGCTTATCATTGCAACTGGATTTCTTTCATATTCGGGTGCTGTAGTAATCAATAAAAGAGCACTGAGTTTAATGTACAAAGACATATCCCCAGGTCTAGCTAGTGAGGCTATAGAGAAGCATTTGTCTTATCTCCTAGAAATCACTGTTCAGGCTTGGGCTTTGAAATATTTACAATGTGTACAGTACAGTCCAAGGTCAAGAGAAAGAACAGATTAGGTGTCTGGATCTTGGAGCATGTATGTTAGAAAGTGAGACATGGAAATACTTAACTGGTGCAATATATTTCAGTATAAGCCACTTTTCACCAGTAAACAAAAATGTACAAGTTATATATTTGTAAACCAGCTACATATTTTGAATTAGTTGTGGTCTGACAGTGCATTTGAATGTTTTATTCCAATGAAATGTGTTATTAGTTCCAGATTTCAGTTATTACTTGGTTACTGTTATTTAACTGTCACAATGTTTGTTGTAGTTCTGTTTTATAGAAGGATTACTTAATAGCTTTGATCAGCCTTACTTACCACTTTTTCTTCATATAATTAGGGAACTATAATGTATTGTATTTGTTGCTTCTCCATCAGATTAACACTTAAGTACTGCTTTCAGTGCAAGTCATATTCAAATATGTTAGCTGTGTATTTAATGTAAACCAAGTGTATGGTGTTTGCAAGAACTGTACGTTACATTACATTTACACACATCCTTGATATGAATAAACTACTGATACTGTTACAGGTATGCAGTTTGTGTCAATATCAAACAGTAGTTACATGCTCCTCATTTATTTTTCATATGTATTTGGAATAATTTATATGTGCAGTTTTTACATCTTGTGTTAATACTGATTGTGTAATAATAAATGCATGACACATTTCTGCTGATATCAGTTATTAAAACTGGTTCTAGGTTTCTTTAAGCAGCTCCTAATTAAGTATTGTTCACCTACCTAGCTTATGAATATTTTAGAAGACATCTGCCTTCTTTCTTCTTGTTTATTAGCAAATGTTTTTAATTTACTATTATTGACTATGTCGTGCCCATATCAGTTTTTGGTAACAAGTTTATGAAGAATAACTACAAACTAGCAGTTTGTCTCCCTATAGCTTCTAGTATAGGAATAGAAAAGCTGTTATAAATATTCATTTGTATTTCTTAATTTGTTATTCTGTCTTTACTGTGGCTTCAGGAGACGATAGCAAGGGAACTGAATAAGAAAGACTAGAAATATATACTGAATGAATTGTAAGCATAGCTATGTTACAAAAAAATCTCTTGTATGAATTATCACCACTTATTTGTTAGCTAACTTAAGTGGTCTTATTGAAGGAAAAATAAGACTGCAGGTAGACAAGAATATTCTTTACTATACACTTGAGATGAAATGTAACTGAGCTTGTTTGTTGCTTGCAAATGTAAGTTTTAAGTCAGTTGCATCTTTCTGAATTAAGCCTGTACTTTAAAGCTTGGTGTTTTAAAACTACAGTCCAAACAGTGCTAGTTTGAAAGAATGATCGCCATAATTTTCTGCCTTTTCATATGTAAGCAGCAGGGGATCAGCTTGCACAATTTCTTGGTCTTTAAAAGGCAGCATTGTGTGGTTAAGACTTTAAAATCGTGACTGTATTTTCTATCCATTTACAGCAGCTTCTGTTTTTACATGATGTGTTTTTAGTCTTAAATATTGCTACAGATTGTCTTTTAGCATATCTGGTTGGTACTGTAATTTTGTGAGACTGGTATTTTTGCATTCTTCACAGAGAGCACGTACATCTATTAAACATTCTTCAACTTAATTTATATACGTTTTCTCTCACAAATGAGGTCATTATAGGTATGTGTTGAAGAAAGGCAGAAACTCTATGTATGCAGTCTTATACATCTGACATAAATCTTATAATCATGTATATTACCTGCACTCTTTTTTTTTTTAAGTAGTGTCACTACAGGGAAGGACATAGTTCTCCAAAAGGTCACTCAGCATGCTTTTTTGTTCAGCTGTGTAATTGCATGGCTTACTTAAACTCTGGAACGCTTTCACTAAAAGGAGATCTCCACTGCTTTCTGCCACTTCTCTCATGTCATGTACTGTTAGCTTTATTGAACACCACTATCCAACTTTTTGACAGCACACAGGCTCCCTGGGTCCTGTTTTGGAATAAAGAAATTCCTTTCTACCTACTACATTCACCCGACCTGTCTGAGCATGGATGATTCATATGTTTATATACCATGGTTAGTTACTTCCACTGGTTTATGCCTAGTCAAAAGCAAGATGTGAATAGCCTCTGGTTTTATCCTTTTACCCTTTGGGTGCTTTCTTGCATTTTATGCTGTGCAAGACAAATAAATCTTCTTGATAACGAACACTTTTATTACTGTAAAAGTGGAACACATTATCTAAACTCCATATGTACTTTTACCAGAATACTCATGTCCACCTAATAAGAAAAAAACTTACTGATGTTCCATAAATATGGAATACAAACACTTGAAAGTGCAAACTGAGAGTAACAGGTTATGGTCCATGTGTATGACCCCTAATCTCTGTCATTCTGTGTCCCTCATTATTTTATTCCATTATAGGCCTTCTCCATAATACTGTTACTGAGTTAGTAACAGTACTTCACAAAATACTACCAGTCTAAAATTTGTTTTCATATCAATGTTAGAAGTATAAAAACAATACCTGTTTGATCCTTATCTGGTTAGCGTGCATCAACCTGATATTTATAGTAGTTACTAAAACATGAACAAATGACTTAGAAGTTGTGTCCCCTGTCAAAATATCCAGTGATAGAAAACATAAGGGTGCTTATCATACTGTGCCATGACAGCCTCACTTGTTTATGACCCTAGTAAAAAGGATGAGGCATTTAAACCATTCTGGTCCAAATTAAGGTTGGTAAACCAAAGACCCCTGTCAGTAACCTCTCTGTATGTTCTTATGGATTACATGAATCTATAGCAGAGGATGCATTTCAGTGGGTTACATAAACTGTAAGGGCAGAGCAAATCAGTACATAACTAAATGTTGATTAAAACCCCAATCCTTTTTTATAGCTGTGTAGTTTGTCTACTAGTAAATCAGACAAGAGTTAAGACAACCTGAAACCTGTTCCTGTGAAAATGTACTATAATGGATAGTCACAAATGCAACAAATAATATCAGATTAGTATATATTGCTTATTCTATACGTGACCATCTACCTGAATTTATTTTCTGAGACCATTCTAAAATCTAGGGGGTACAGAGTTTTTGCTATTCCAGAAATTTAGAAAATGTAATGGCGAGTATTTTGGTTAAGTTTTACATTTTATAGTCTGGTAGGCACTGTACTGTTTTTCACTTCATGATGCTGTTCATTATTTTATTTCAGTGTTCAGAATGTCTTAACCAGTATGTTGTTACCCTGCAGACAATTTCATCAGGTTTAGTTTATAAATTTCTGCAAAACATGAAACCAGGGTCAACTTCAACTAACGGGGTACCTCCTGAACTCTTAAAAATGTCAGTAAGCATTTCTGTTAATCCATCTTAAGTGTTCTTTGTCAAAGCAGGACCTTGCTCTTAGTATCTGGAAGAAGTAGTGTATACCTTATACATAAAAGGGAAACTTCATTTGTATGACAAAGTTGTCATCCTTTTGTTTTCTTGTCTTTTCTATCAAGAGTTCACATTTAGTACAGCATTCAAGAAAATACACCCTTACTTCAAATCCATAACATAGTTTCAGGCTAACCATGGCATCAGTACCACCCTTCTTAAATGTTCTAAAATCCATGGTCAAATTGTTGGATCAGTCTTTGTAGACATCACCAGAACATTTGGTACTGTTGACTTTGCAACTGTTCTCATGACCCTAGTGAATTATGACAATTTTCTTACTGTCTGTAAAAGTTTTCATAGCATAACAGTTATTCATACAGAATGTTATCATGTCTTAGCCACTTTCTGCTGCAGTTCCTCAGAGAACTGAGTACTCAGGCTACTTTTTTTCTGTCTCTCCGAATGACATACAATATGATTTGCTGTTGTGGAGAGACAAAAATGGACCATTGTGCTTGATGACCCTGCAGTCCTTGCACATAGTACAGTCAGTGATGTCACTGGCAAACTGATAATCCAGCTTTGACTAACTGCAAAAAAGGCTTTTAACTATGGGATTTCCTTTTACCACTGCTAAGACCAAAACACTGTTGTTCTCAAGAATGTGCCAAAGTCATTCATGTCATTCCGACATCTCTAATAGTTATACTACCCCTGTGCCAAGAAATTACTTTGTTTAACCTTAATCTGTTTGGACACGTCTCCATTTCAGGATATAGTCTCAGTAAAATTGCGTGATCTCATCATTAATATTTATAGTTCAAATGTGTGCTTCTGCTTTGTGTCCAAAAATGAGCCTAATCTTCAATGGCTCTAAAGAGCTAAGTCATTTCACTTCTGTGGTGATTATCTTTTGCAATGACATACACACACACACACACACACACACACACACACACACGCACACTCCTTTCACTTTAGTGTTCTGTGTATCTTCTAACTAACACAGTCTCTGCTACTGTACAAGCTTAGAAAGGTATTCAGTAGTGTAACTAGATTTGCTGTAGGACATCACTGTAGAATACTCCCCAGTGGTTAGCTGCTAGTATCCTCAAACTATTGGACTTTAATCTACAGGTGTTTCTTAATTCAGCTGTCTTGTACTTATACATTTTTGTACACTCACAAGTAACCTGCTTTATGTAATATTCTACTGTGATGCAATACAAAATGTTTAGAACTTGCATTTGTCAGATGGTACAGATCTCAAAAGATAAGGAATAACTCTTGCTATGAAGTGTACATTGTCATATAATCGAGTAAGCAATTTCTTAGTTTTGGTACTTCCCTGAAAAGAAAAACTTTGAAGAAAAAAAACGTATGCAAGTCCAATAGAATTAAAATTGTGTCACTTGACCTTTCTTACCTGTGCGCCATCTTATAAATTACCCATACTGCCTTGCTTTTCATTATGCAAATTTAGTTTGCTTTGCCTGCTTTTCAGTCTACTGGTAACCTCTCAGGATTGTACACTAGTTACAACAATCACTTGGTTTATAGAGTATGTCGATGCATCTTGTTTACTAGATTGATGTGACTACTGCCATGCTCTAATATGTATACTTTACAGAACATCAAGAATCATTCCATCAAACTGCACAGAACAGCATTTTTATTTTTCAGAGGGATAGCCCCTTTGAACCCCCGCATCCCTGCAACCCTTACTATATTAGCTCTGAGAGAGCATATCATTGGAAGTAAGGCAAAACGTCCTTACCTAAACTGTTAAGCCAGTTGTACTCATTAAGGTATTCTGATTTCTTCACCCATTTTGTTCTGTTGAAATTTTAATGAACACCAAAAAGAAAAAGTCCAAAAACTGTTAAACTGAAAGGCATGGAGAAAACCACATGATAAATGCATATAAAGAACAAAAACTTTAATTACATTAAGTGTTTTGTTTTAATTTTTCAAAGGAAACATCAGAACAAATGCACCTTAGAGAACAAGCTTTAAAAAGCAAAACACAATTATCACATGACCCTAGCAAGTCACATGACGACACATCTTCCTATTTACCTCCTAAATAGTTAAACAAATATCAATATATTATAACCCTAAAAATCAAACAAATTAAAATATTCACTATTAAAATTTATCACAAAAATAATATCCTGTTGAAATGTTACAAAAAACAGCTTTTTATGAATGTGGGAACCCCCCCCCCCATCATGGAAGTCCGAGCCTCCACATCTGTAAATGTGCTCTGAGATCACACAACAGTGTGGGGGTAAGGAGAAACATTATGGCCCCCATTATTACACAGTCTCACTCAGTAACCAAATCTGATTTTGACAAAATGATGAGTCTGTGGAATATGACTGATGATTACAGCCTCAACAAAACTACTTTCATTGGACCATATGTCTCCATGCTAGATGTGTATGTCATGCTTATAGTCATTAACTCTCTAAAAACAGTGGAGTATCATGCCATTTGCTTGCAGAAATTTTTTGTGCATTTTGCCCCCCCTGCATAGCTACCAGCCATCATGCTGTCTTCTATCATACATGCCATTCACTCCTCTGTACAAGGTATGTACTCAGTAGTAGATCACTACAGCTTGTTTTACCCCATACCACTTAGCCCATCTGTCTCCTCCTTTTCTTACCCTTAAGTGAATACTCCTCACTGCTAATACTATATATATATATATATGTTACATGAATGCATACTATTCCCTATCTTCCACATTCATGCCATGATTGTAAAATATTCTTCACTGTTTGATTTTCATGTACCACTACTGTTTATATACCCTGTATTGTGTGCAGTATTTCCTTGTATATACTTAATGTAGAGCTTTTCTCCCTGGGCCTCCACTGAAAATGGACTCAATTAGGCCCAGTGGACTTTCCCGGTACACAAATGTAATCAATCAGTCAATCAATAAGTAAAATAAATAAATAAATAAGGGTGTTAGAGCCATCCGGAGAGCTGTCATACAGGCAGCCATAAAGGCTGATTGTGCCCTTGCTGCCATTCTAAAAGGTGACGATATTGCTATTGTCCTAACCCCACCACCTGAATGGGAAGACAGGCAGTTTGCATCACCATGGAACTCATTGTTTTCCCCCACACCCCTTCCAAATGCATTGTACAATACTACCCTCCTCTGAAGGGTATTGGCAGCTTTCCTCCCTGCAGCATACCAGCATGAGCACACCCATCCTCCCTTGCCAGTGCTGTCAAGTGCCATGCTGCAATCTCTGGTTACCTGGGTCATAGTCCAGGCTCCCTGCCTGTGTGTCACTGGTGTTGGTTGATCATCTTTTTTTTTTTTTTTTTTTCAGTCATTGAGCATATTTATGTTTTACGGTAGTTTTTCCTTAGGTTTCAGTCATTGGGCATATTTATGTTTTACGGTAGTTTTTCCTTAGGTTTCAGTCGTTGGGCATATTTATGTTTTACGGTAGTTTTTCCTTAGGTTCCATCATGTAACATTTATGGATAGATCTTCTATCTGTGTTCTGAAATAACCTTTGCAACTATAATGATGATTATGATTCAGAGTAATGGAAAGTGAAATAATAATGTATATTTCTGTTATTGCTTTTTTTTAACATATTCATTAAATTTCATTTTAAACAGTGAGCTAAGCGCACATACATTAATAGAAGAGAAAAATAAACATAGCAACATTTTCAGTATACATATATGTTTTGTTTTTACTATTTATCATTCACTTCAGCATTACATAATCAATCCCTTCCTTCCCTTAAACCTCACTCCTCCTCCTCCTGAACATTATTTTCTATGTATTGCTCCATTGAATTCCATTTATTTCTATGTAATTTGTTCCTTCCTTTTTCTAAACATCCAACCCACATTTCTTTTATCTCCTTTACAATATTCAGTACTTCAGTTACAGTTGGTTCACATTTCTATTTTATAGTTTTTGTTTGTTTTTTAGCAACTAATAGCATTAAATGTAGTAAGGCCTTACTATGTCTAGGCAGTTTAGAGCCTATGTCCCAGCTCAAAAGAATAAATCTGAAGTTGTTAATCTTCCTCCTATTCAGCACTGATGGGTTTGGTTCCGAGCCCTCGGAACAGAGTCGGCCTAATACCAAGCTCGCGTACACCAAAAACTCTCGAGCTAAGCTGCTACCCACAATGCCCTTCTCCCGGTTACCTCAGATCTCGTTTGCCGCACAGCCATATAGCAGCGTTTCACCAAGCTCTCCGGCTAGGTGTTGTATTTTTTAAAAATTTACTGTATTTTGTAAGTTTTTTCTCCTAAAAACTCTTCTGTATCTTATTATCTTAACCAGCTCTACCCACAGGTATCCTCTTCTTACCATTGTTGGTAAACGCCCTTCTTTACCCTTGTGGTGTTCTTAATACCATTGTTGGTATTTTTCTCTTTTCTTTCCTTTCTCTATCCTTTTTTGGATTGTTGAATGGATATACTTAGTATGTCTGAAAAGAAAGGGACTGCGGGGTTTAAACATTGCACTTCCTGCAATGGTAAACTCCCCAGTAGTGACCTGCATGATGATTGTGTATATTGTCTGGGGGTTTCCCACATATCTGTGAAACCTCCCTGTCAGATTTGTGTCAGTTTCAGTCAGTGGACTCTGAATGAAGGGAAAAATAAACTTATTTTGAAAGGACTGCTTTCTTCACCCTTTTCTGAGTCTCTTTCTGTGTCAGAGGTCTCAACCCCTCCATCAAAGAACAAAAAAATGTCCTCATTCTGACCCCTCTTCACTGGCTGGTGATAAGGGCAAGGCCCATAAGCATAAGGCCTACAAGTTTTCCACGGAGCACAAGATTGCCTCCTCGGCTCCAACCACCTCGGTTACAAGTTCTGCTCCAGTGGTCTCTGCAGATATTTCGATGTCTTCCACATTGGCGCCACCCTCTACACCGACTGCTACAGTTCCAAGTGTGATTTTGGCTCCAGCCTTATTGCTTGCTATTACTTTGGCACCATCACCCATCTCCGTTTCGAGATCGGTACCAACCACTTCTTCTGAGCCGATAATGACTTCCACTCCAGCTATTCCTTCGACTCCGAG
Organism: Protopterus annectens; assembly: GCF_019279795.1. Taxonomy (NCBI): domain Eukaryota; kingdom Metazoa; phylum Chordata; order Ceratodontiformes; family Protopteridae; genus Protopterus; species Protopterus annectens. The sequence continues at coordinate 321,111,137 of NC_056726.1, read as the reverse complement.
CCCTTTCTCAGCACCGATAGTCCCCCTTTTGCCTGTTTCTAAACTGGAATCCTCTGTCCCGACTATTCCTATACCACGGACCCAGTACTCCCTATCTTTGGATCCATTTTCAGGACAAGCCTTTAGCCCCTTTTTGGACCGACTTGACTCCCCCTCAGGAGTGTCGGTAAAGTCCACCAGGAGTCTATCTGAATTGGATGTGGTATGCCTGTTCGATCAGCTGCTGATAGCCAGAGGGATTACAAATTTTCCTAAAACCCATCCCACTCCGAGTTTTGGGTTCATTGCCCCCACATATTCTCCTGCCTTGGACCCTTTGGTTCCGAGGCCCATAGCTCCGATGTTTTTGGGGAATCCTGTCCTCGGCGGTGACAGTGACCTTCTCTGGGCTCCGAGGCCCTTTTGGGTTTCGGTTCCTTCAGAATCACTCCTTCCTCAATCTCATGCTTGGGGGGTGGAACCCCTGGCTCCAGGCACGGTTCCAGTTGTTTCATCAGTTCAGTCTTCGGATCCGGGAGCGACACCCGCCCTGGTTTTGCTGGAGGCTCCGTCCCCGGGAGCGGGCCTCACGGAGCGGGGTGTGACCCCAGTTCCGAGATTGTGTTCCTCTGTTCCGGGCTCTCATTCCTCTTCGGGCGGGCCTGCCTTCTGGTTGATGGAGAGGGTGCTTGCTTTGGGAAGTGCTCCTCTTACGTTGGACCTTCCCCCTGCTCCTTCTGAGCTGCAGCTATCACAGGCCACCTCCCCAAGACACAGAGAGCGCAAGCATCAGGAAATCCCTGTACAGGGTAACCTCCTTTCTGAGCCTTCTTCAGACACACCCACTGAAGAACCACCTCGGAAATGGAAATGTAAGAGGAAACACATGGACTCCCCGGAGTCCCTCACTGAGGATACGGACTACAAAAATGGGGAAGAGTCCCCACGGTCACCCCCTGATGATGTCTCCTTTGGAGACATCCTGGAAATGTTGAGGCAGAGGAGTGACTGGAAGCCCTACAACCCTTTCTCGGAGAAATCTGTATTCCTCCAGGGCTTCCACTCTTGGCCCTCTACTTCTTGGGTGACCCCCCCCCCGCCGATGAGTTAGTCCAGCTCATCGTGCAGCGAGCGTGGAAGAACCCTGATACCATTGAGGCCATTCCCCAGAGATTAGACAAGATACTTTCCCCTCCAGAGGAACAGCCCCATTGGTCTAGAGGCTTCCCAGTAGACGCTATGGTGGTGGTCACTGCCACAAAAAAGGACCTTGCGGAGGAAAGTCCCACTGCCCATCCACCCAGCAGAGAGTCCTGGGTGGAGGACAGATTACGGAAGCAAGCTTTTGCTTCAGCAAACTTTGCTGTCGGGTCTCTGAATTATTTGGCACATTTTACGAGGCTCCAAAGAGATCTCATCTCTGAACTCTCTGGAATCCTTGCGGGTCAAGTTTCTGACTGGGCACATGATAAAGTTGCTTCTCAGCTTGCTACCGTAGAGTCAATCTCCAACTCGTCCATGAGGTTGCTGTCCCACTCAACCGAAGGGGCAGCTAGATCTGCGGGTGCAGGTGTAGTTATGAGACGTCATGCCTGGATGTGCATTTGTGACCTCACGGACTCCTTCAAGTTTTCCTTCTTGAACACCCTTATCAAACCATCCGGTTTCTTCAATTCTGAAGTGAAGGACACATTAGCCTGGTGCGAGCAGGATGGAAAAATCTTGTCTGCCGTTGGCCTACGTTTTTCCAAACCTCAGCGCTGTTTCTCCAGGAACCAGAGGAGTGGAAAGATATGGCTCAAAAAATCTCAAGGTCCTTTCTGTAGTGCACGTGGTGAGGATTTCCCCAGAGACAGAGGGGATTCCAATAATGGAAGATGCCCCTTTAGGGGCAGAGGGGGTCCCCGAAATCAGGACTCCAGGGATTCTTCCTCCGGACGACCTTATCAGTGCTCTTGAAGTGCTGCCTGATTGCTTTTCATCTGGAAGCAGTTGGGGCTCGTTTTCCTCTGCACCAAGCTACCTGGCACTCTATTACAAACGATCAGTGGGTGCAGAGAATAATTTCTAGAGGTTATTACATCCCTCTCATCTCATACCCAAGACCTCCAATATGCCTTCCCGATGTTCCACTCAGTCAAAGGGAAGAAGCAGCTTCAGAAATAAGAAAGTTGTGTCAAAAATGAGTCATCCAGCACGTCCCCCTAGACCAGTGCGGATGTGGTTTCTACTCAAGTTTCTTTTTGGTGCCAAAAGAGACTGGGGACTGGAGAACCATTTTGGATCTCAGCCAACTAAACAAATCAGTAGTTCAAACCAAATTCCATATGGTCATGATACAATCCATTCTCCCATTTCTTCGGGAGGGTATGTGGATGTGCTCGATAGATTTCTGGGATGCGTATTACCACATCAAAATGGACAAGTGCTCCAGGTGTCTCCTTCGCTTCTGGCTGGGAGCCAATCATTACCAATTCAGAGCACTGCCATTTGGTCTCTCGATGGCTCCCAGAGTGTTCATGAAATGCCTAGCAGTGGTAACAACTCATCTGAGACTTCAGGGATTCCAGGTGTTTCCATATCTACACGATTGGCTTCTCTCCACCCCCACCAAGTGCCTACTGGTCATGGCCCTCCGCTACACTCTGGCACTGGAGGAGTTTCTAGGCATCCACATACACTGGGAAAAATCCAACCTTCATCCTACCCAACAACTGGAATTTATAGGAGCAATATTCAATACTCAAACAAGCCAAGTCTCTCTCCCTCCTCACAGACTTCAGAGATTAAGATTACAAGTACAAGTGATACTCTGTTGAAGGAAGTTGTCTGCAAGGAAAGTTCTACAGGCTCTGGGGTCTATGGCTGCAGCCATCCTGATTGTCCCCCTGGCTAGATTACATATGAGACTATTACAATGGCTCCTTTTGTCCCAGTGGGTATCCAGTTTCTGTCCTGTAAACTCACAGATCCTTATCACCAATTCCTGCAAACAAGATTTCCTCTGGTGGATGAAAACATATGAAAATCTTTGGTGCCGCCCCTTCCAGACTCCCCAACCCAACACTACGGTGATCACGGATGCTTCCCTGATAGGGTGGGGGGGCCACTTCCAGGGAAAGACAGTCCAAGGCACGTGGTCCAGCTTGGAGGTCAACTTGCATATCAACGTCCTGGAGTTAAGAGCGGTGCTATTAGCATTGCAGGCACTTCATCCGCTCCTTCCATCGGGAACAACTGCAATCCAGTCGGACAGTATGTCTGTCGTCTGGCACATAAACAGGGAGGGACCAAATCCTACCCCCTATGTCACGAGGCCATGAGAATTTGGCATTGGGCGATACTTCCAACCGCTTTCTTATTGCAACGCATGTCCCCGGGAGCTCCAACGTGATTGCAGATAGGCTGAGCAGATGCATCTTCCGTCCACACGAGTGGTCTCTCAACCCGAACGTGACGGCAGAAATCTTCAGCCGTTGGGACCAGCCTTGCTACGATCTTTTTGCTTCCCCTTCAAACAAAAAATGCAGCAGCTACTTTGCCCTCTTTCCCCCAGATGGGGAATCACCGAGAGACGCTTTGTCTCATGATTGGCCCGTGGGTCTCCTCTATGCTTATCCTCCGATACCATTAATACCCCTATTTCTAAAGAAAGCAATCTGGTTGAGATGCAAAGTAATTTTCATTGCCCCTTTCTGGCCTCGACAAGTGTGGTTTCCCTTCCTCTGACCTCACCTATTACAACCTCCTTGGATCCGGACACTTGCCAGGCCCTGATATCTCAGCCACAAGGGCTGACTCCCCCAAATCTGTCCACTCTCAAGCTGACAGCTTGGTTTCTCCACCACTTCCATTAGTCGCCAGGCAGGAAACCTTCTCCTCATCTGTTTGTGATATTATTCTGGCCTCCCATAAACCATCCACAAGAAAACTCTACAGAGACAAGTGGAAAAGGTTTGTTATCTGGTCTAATAATCAGATGTTAGATCCTTTTTCAACTCCTACAGCTGCTATACTCCAGTATCTTTCTGAGTTGTTTGACAATGGGGCATCAGCTTCTACTATTCGAGTCCATTTAGCAGCTATTTCCAATTTCCACAACGGTTCGAATGGTGTCCCTCTTATCTCCACCCGACTTTGCAAGACCTTTCTCAAGGGAGTTTTCCATAGCAGACCTGACCTCCTATCAGACAACCTGTAGAGACATGGAATCTCTCTCGGGTTCTACAGTCTCTCTTTCTACCCCCCTTTGAGCCTGCTGCGACATGTGATGTAAAATTCCTGTCTGTTACATCAGCCAGACGGATATCTGAGTTGCAAGCCTTTTACATCAAGAGTCCATATTTAATCTTCCATAAGGACAGTGTATCCCTTCGTACTAACCTATCCTTTCTCCCCAAACTGGTTTGTGACTTCTCTATTAACCAGTCCATTGAGCTCCCTGTGTTTTTCCCAAATTATTCCAACAAGGGAGAATACTGCCTACATTCATTGGACGTACATAGACAACTATGTTTCTTCTTGAACAGGACTATGTCCTTCCGCACGTCAGGCCAACTTTTCATTTCCTTTTCTGGCCCAAGAATGGGATGTGCTGTATCAAAAGTTACTTTATCAAAATGGCTCAGAGATTGCATTACTTTTTCATACTCCCTTGCAAATGAATCTAAACCTGTTCAAGTCAAAGCTCATTCAACTAGAGCCATTGCAACTTCGGTTGCCTTTCACTCCAGGGCTTCCATGGATGACATTTGTGCAGCAGCCATTTGGGCTAAACCCCATGCCTTCATCAAACATTACAAATTGGATTTGGTCTCCAGGGGAATAGCGGCCTTCGGCTCAGTGGTTCTCAGGAATGTTCTTCCATAAAGGCCACCCAGGTTCTCCAAATAGCCTGGGATTCTGTCCCATCAGTGATGAATAGGAAGAAGATTAACAACTTCAGATAAAGATGTTATGTCTTACCATAATGTTCCATCTGAGTTGTTGATCTTCTTCCAGTCATCACACCCTCCCACCATCCCGCACCAAAGGCCACTGATGGATCTTCTGGGTCCTTGTGATGTTTCAGGGTTTCTGTGCATAAATAGCCTCTGTTTTTCTGTTTTCTTCTCTATGTTGCATGCAAATTCAATCTGAGGTAACTGGGAGAAGGGCATTGTGGGTAGCAGTTTAGCTCGAGAGATTTTAGTGTACGCAAGCTTGGTATTAGGCCGACTCGGTTCCGAGGTCTCGGAACCGAACCCATTAGTGATAAGTGGAAGAAGATCAACAACTCAGGTGGAACGTTATGGTAAGACATAACTTCTTTTTTCCTTTGTTAAAACAATTTGCTCCTAGTAGATTTGTGATAAAGTACTCAATAGGGAATTTTTAAAATCTGCATCTTGTTACAAAAAGCATGTTCCCAATTACCTCTCCCATCATACGTCCAGTATTCGCTATTTACTTGAGGAAAAATCATCTGAAGTCTCCTTGATGCATAAAAATAACTATGCAAATACTTCCAGGCTAATATTGTAAACCTTCTGGATTTTGTTGCAAACTTAGGAGCAATACTGGTGTTGTCCTATTGTTCCTTTCTAAACTGCCTTTTCATTCTCGCTTTTCTAATTTCCTGTGATTGATTCTTATAGTTATTATGCAATAGTTTATATGGCTTACTACAGCAGTCTCCAACCTTTTTTGCACCAAGGACCGGTTTCATCAAAGACAATTTTCCATGGACCTGCCATCGCACGTGCATAAAAATAAAGCATAATCTTCTTCTGTCTTTCGTTTTTTACATGCTGGCTTGCCGGGCCTAACGCACAAACTTCAACGAAGGAATGCCCATTCACGCATGTCGACACACAGAAGATGCTCTAACTGAGAATTGAACATGCATTGTCTAACTGTGAGGCGACAACGCTACCGCAGCACCACCACCACAGTCTATAATAAAGTATATAATAAATACAACTCACCGTAACGCAGAATCAGTGGGAACCATGAGCATGTTTCCCTGCAATGAGATGGTCCCATCTAGGGGTGATGGGAGAAAATGACACTTGAAGTGTGTTCCTTATGTCCAATCTACTCCGTAATTTTGTTTTGGTTGCTGTCATTCCAGAAAACCCTACTTTACAAAGATAGGATGTTGGAACTGGAAGCAGGGTTTTCAGTGCTTATTCTAGCAACTTTCTAAGTTTATAAAAGCAATAATTAAAATCTGTCTCTATTTTTTTGGCTATATCCAAATTTATTATGTGAGAGGTTGTTTGGTATGGTCGAGAGGTAGCAAACCTAATGGAAAACTTTTTCTGAATCTAGCAACTTTCTAAGTTTATAAGAGCAATATTTAAAATCGGTCCCTTGCACCTAAATATTTCATCTTATCTTGTCCACATAAATATGGGTATTGGTGAACCAATTCGTGTGTGGGTATATAGTTTACTGCTATAGCTTTTGTTTATCTTCATTAATTTTATATCCCAAAAAGACATAAATCTGTCTCAAAAAGTTCCATAACACCAAAATGCACTTTTCTAGATTTATCCAGTATAAACTATCATGTGCAGATAAAGCTAATATTTCTAGACTGTCATACTATTTATATCATTAAAACTGTAAATACCTTATATTGTTAAACAAAACCTTCCAGGTATTTATTACTTTCTTCCCAATTTCCAAACCTCCCCACGAATACAGTCTGTTCCTGGAGACTTCCCTGTTGATTGACTATACATCTTCATTTTTATCTCCTATCTTCCTGCCTTGGCTATTAATTGTTGAGCCAGATTTTATTCTAACCTTGGTATAATTAAGTCTTCATTTGTGCCTTTTCTTGGTTTGCAAATTCCTTTGCTTTATACAGACTTTCATAAAATTTCTGAAATATCTCTTAATAACTCTATAGGATCTCTGGTTATTTTTCTTCTTGTAAGTTCCCTAGGGTTGATAGCAACCTTATCTACTTTTTGTTGCATAAGTTGTGCTAAAAAGTTTTGTGTACTAGAGTTATTAAAAATACCAGATAATATCCCAAAGGAGTAAATGTTCCACTCAATATAAGTAATCCAAAGAGTAATAATACAGAACAGCAGCGAAACAATCCAAGGCACATCAGGACCATATACAAAGATTCAGCCAGAAAGTCAGTTCATAAAATAAATCTGTTTTATTCAAAATAGTTAAGCGCTTTCACCATAGGGATTTTTCAAACCATATAAAACCTGTTTTACATTGCCTGCTTATATACGTACTCACAACCAATCAAACAATAAAATCAATTAGTCAATAATGCTCCCTCTCCACATAAAAGCAACAGTCACATTATAAAAATATACATATATAGAATACATTTCCAATAATATATTTCAATAAATTATTAAAACATCTAAGAGAAGGATAGACAGATTCACAAACTACTTCGTATTCTACATAAAGATCAACATACACTCCATAGAAATTCTTTATTACACTTTAAGGGCTCTAGATTTCAGGATCGATTTTAATGAGGCTTTCTCATTTAAGCCTGATCCCTTATCTGTCCTTAATCTAATTATCCATCTCACTTCTCTACTTTCCATATAATTCCTAACATTACCACCCCGTCTATTGAGTATAATAACATGTATAACTAAAAACCTAAATGTATGTTGAGTGCCTGTCTGTAGGACATGCTTAGACAGTGCATTATTCTCTGATTTAATCCTAATATTATAGAGGTGCTCCTTAATTCTGTCTTTCAACATCCTGTTAGTCTTTCCTATGTAGTGTGATTCACATGATGTACATTGTGCTAGATAAATAACATGTGTATTCCACATACTTCTGTCTGGTCTCTGGATGTACGAAGCAACCACTACTATCTATATTCTCACAATAATTACACTGTCCACATGGGCTTGTCACATACTCATTATAAGTGTCACCAGTTCCCATAGGATCTTTTGGATAACAAAGCATCCTTTTAAGGTTTAATTTGTTTTTATAAAGAAAACTTAGTGCATCACCTACAATCTGTCTAACATTGGGGTCTGTAGTTAAAACTTCCCAGTGCTTCCTAATGATATCTGTGGTAAAAGTAACATCAGTAGTATAGAATAGAGGGGCCTTAACCTCCTTTTTAGCTACATACATATTCATTGATATTCCTTCAGTCACTGTATCTGAGAAGTAAGGTTGTGCTACATCACCCCTAAGAATAGGTATCTCTGCCAACCTCTTATCTATCTCTCTGTTGTTATACCCCCTTGCTAACAACTTATTTTTCAGGTCCATTAAACCTTCTTCGGATGCATTTAGTCTTGAAACTCTTACCCCTTGTCCTTTCATAACATTCTTAAAGACATAGTTGGGGGTGCAAATTATGTCTATGCAACAGGGTGTTCTTATAACAAGACTTCCTGTGCACCCCTGTATTAACTAAGCCATTGTCTATTCTATCTATCAATATATCTAAATACTGTATCCTATTTGAAGATGAGGCAGTCGTAAATTTTAAATGATTAGTCATCCCATTTATTTGTTTAAAGAAAAGATCAAGTTGTTCTATATTGCCTGTCCAGATGAAAAACAAATCATCCACAAAACGTCAATAGAATGAAACATAATTTTGAAAAAGGACATTCTGGAACATGCAATCTTCTTCCCATGCTGCCATGCACATGTTGGCGTAGCTACTGGCATACAAGGTGCCCATAACTACACCATCTTTTTGCAAGTATACCATTTGCTCGAACATGAAAACATTATTTTCAAACACAATTTCAAGGAACATGCATAATAGATCTGTAAACGACTCTGAATAATCACTATGCCTAGATAGATAGCTATGTACAAATTCAATACCTTGTGTATTAGGGATAACTGTAAGTAAAGACTGTACATCATGTCACAAAATAGTATACAGTTGTAACAGATGTATTAGTGATAGAATATAGAGATCTAGCAAAAACTGATTGGAATCTTTCAAAATAAACATATTCCTATGTAATACTGGTCATAAAAAAATTTCAGTATACAGTGAGAAGGGTTCTGTAACCCAGCACCAGTGAGTGAGTACGTATATAAGCAGGCAGTGTAAAACAGGTTTTATATGGTTTGAAAAAGTCCTATGGTGAAAGCGCTTACTTATTTTACATAAACAGATTTATTTAATGAACTGACTTTTTGGCTGAATCTTTGTATATGGTCCTGCTGTGCCTTGGATTGCTCTGCTACTGTTCTGTATTATTTTTCTTTGTATTAAAAATAGTTGCTTATTAACAACCTTTCTAAACTCATGCATATTATACAAATATTCCTTTATTTTTCCTTCAGTGTTCTGCAGTTGTTCCTTTTCATATTTCATGAGATTCCCCTTATTCTGCAACACATTAACCTTTGTGAGCACCTCTAAATAAATTCCATTACTTATTTTACTTGGTTTTTCTCGTATTTTATCATGCTTTTAAACTCCAATTTCTTTTTGTTACGGTTGCTGGCTGTCCCTTCTGAAAATATTTCTATCTTCCTTCATAGCTCTTAAATCACCTCTACTACCCATCCCTTAAATTCCTCCCTTTTGGCAGATAAGTAGAAAAATGCCGCAGTCTCATTTTTGTCATTACCCTGCAACCTTATCTTAGTTTGTGTTGGTACATGATCTGAAATAGTCATTGGATGTGTGCTAAGACTGTAAATTAAATACACATGCCTCTTTAAAATATAATTTCTACCCAGTGTAGCCCAGATAGTGTTGTTTGGAGATTGTATATAAATTCTTTCTGTATGCCTACTACTGAGTTCATGCCTTCCATACCAAGTATTCTCATATGTGTATTCAGAAATATGCCTCTTTCATATTATTTTCAGTTCTAAGTCTCCCTGATACATCCTCACTATTGCAAATCAAATTCTAGCCCCCATCCATAAGTAATATTTCTGGGAAGGTTATTATTTCTATCAAAATTCTCTTAAGCTACATAATAGCAATTGTAAGTGCAATATAAATATATGCCAGCATAATCCTGCTCCCCTGCAAGTAACACCTTACTACCATTACTGTCTTTCCCCCCCCTCTTCTATTACTATTGGAGCCTCTTTAGCAATCAGTATGTTCCCATTTTCCCTTGTCCCTGATATTCTGCTGAATGGTCCACCCTGAAATCCTTTCTTTGTCAATTCACATGCTCATTTACATTATGATGTGTTTCCTGTAACATTGCTACTTGCAGACTGGTTTTCAGAAATGTAATTCAGTATTCTTTTCTTTTTGTATATACCTGTAAGGCTATTTACATTCCATGATAATATGAACAGAGTAGCCATTATGATAGAAGGCTGTTACTCCTACCTGTTATACTTGACCATTCTTTTGAATTTGTATTTCCAGTTTTTAGCTTACACTCAATCACTCATGTTTGTCAAGATGGTGCATTAGTGTATGCATTTAAGCAAAAACTGGAAGTGCATGTTATATGTGCATTAATGTCATGTGTATTAATATTTGTGTTAATCTATTTATAGTATATTGTAATGTGATGCCAATTTTCACCTATGTGTAAGTATTTTCTCTTCTTGTATTTGGGGGGCTTTTTCCCCAGGCCTCCTCTGAAAATGGATAAAATTATCAACTCAGACTTTCTCAGTAAACCAATGTCAATAAATAAATTATAAATCTAATGAGTGTGTTTTCAGTAGAGAATTTTGGAGGAAAGCTTTAAAGAAGCAGATACTCATTAGCTTCCTGCTGTTCAGGATTAAATGAGTTAAATAAAACAATTTGTGTGCTGTTGTATTAAATGCATTAAAGTAGTTCCAAGGCTGCTGGGGAGGCAAGCACCTATATAACCTATTCACTTCTTACAGCTTCAAACTTTGTTTAGTTTACACTGAGCTTATTGGCACTGTACCTTTAAATGTTAATTACATTGTAGCTTGTACATTTCAGTCAACATACAATGCTCAGACCTTTCATGCTTAGTTGTTTGTACCTGAAGAATTCTCATCTTCAAGTAAAAGCAGTTAGTAATGAGCAAATGGCTAATAACTTTGCAGATGCATGAAAACTATTTTTAAATGTCACTCAGAACACACTGTTCAGGCCTGTTATAATTAATTGCCATGCACCTGTAGACTTATTGTCTCCCAACTGAAATAGTTTGCTAAAGAAAAAGGTTGCTAATGACTTTGCAGATGCAAGAAATAAGTATCATTCTCTTTGCCTTTCATCACTTTGTCTTATATTTTTTAGGCCTTTTGGCTTTAAAAACATCTTTCGCATAAACTTGATACATTCATTTAGACACCTCCCTACATAGATTAGTAATCAGTACATTTCTACATTCCCTCCTAGTAGCCCAAGATTACAACACTATGTTAACTTTCCTTGCTTCTGTCCATCCTTTTTATTATCTCGTTATAGTGTAAATCCTGTGTACATTGCAACTAAGAAAAGGTACTTTCTTGCTTTAATATCTTTGACATATACAGCAGTCACTGATGGACTTCCCTAGCTCACATTTAGCACACTCCAGACTGCACACTATACAAAACAGCTTTACAGTGTAACATGCAGTTTATATCAAGAAAGTTTTATATACCGATTAGTAAGAATGCAACAGTTTTACTTGGTTACATCTTCAAGCCATTCATTGTCATCTAAACTTTGTCATAAAGTGGTGTATATGCTTTACAGTTCACCCACCAGTTTAATATAGCCATGTAAATTCCAGTCCTCTTCTTCTTCCAAAGCCATATTTTCACTAGTTTCACAGTGTTGCTGGTCTTCTTTATCATCTCTGTCTCGCAATACCAGTCTCTGGTTCAAGTCCAAGGTACTCTTAAATCCTGTTTCATCCATCCATCTGCCCAATTGATGGGTCTGGATTTTCTTGACAGATCATATCCTACCTTTTGCAAGTGCTCTCTGCCTTAGCATGATAATTTTCCCCTCTCATAATACTGCGCATACTACCTTGCCCCAAGAGCTTTTCTGCCACCATTGTATGATCCCAAGCTGCACAGGTAAGTGCTGCCACTTTTATAGCCATTGCTTCAACATATTTATTTTATCTTTTTTTTGAGGTGTGTTGTTGAGAACTAAGGTGGTTAGTCCTTTTTTCTGTGTAATAGGAGTTTCTTTAATACTTTCTTAGCCTTGACTCCTCTCAAAGAGGCAGGTGCCAGCATTCCAGTGCATTTTCAACCTTAAAAATAGATTTACTTAGTTGTTTACTTCTTCTTTCTTTAGATTTTTCAATTGAGATTTGTCGTGTGTGTGTGTGTGTGTGTGTGTGTGTGTGTGTGTGTGTGTGTGTGTGTGTGTGTGTGTGCGTTTTCTTTATTTTTTGAGGACATGTAGTAAAGGTCTAACAAGAGCTTTAGAAAGCTGACTAAGTGAGGAGACAAAATTACCCATCCCACCCAGGCCCCACATGATTCTTGTGTAGTACATTGGAGGTCAGAACATTTTAAGGTGGATTGTGCTATTTGCCTATGTTTTGATGCAGGGCTCTTGCACATTGACACATTAAGCTGATTATTAAAGGCCTATTGTCCCCAGACCCTCAATCTTCAGGTAAAAAAGGTGGAGAAAGATAAGGAGCCTAAAAAGAGAAAAGCACAGGCCATGGCTTTCTCCTTTGATCTGAAGGTCCCTAGAAACTGGGATAGAGTTTTCCTTTCCTATGATCTTGACAGCAACAACCAGATCCCTTGAGACCATTGTGATTAGAGACAATCCCCCCTGCCAGTACTGAACAGACACTCATTGGAGAGGGAACTGTCAAAATTCATCACTTCCAGATCTCCTCCTACCCCTTCTATTGCCCACCCAGTTGTTTCTAAATGCTCACTTCATGACTCCCAGGGATAGAGAAGGCCAAATGTTCTTAAGGATAAGGCATTGGTGCTGACTTACTCTTCCAGGGACTTTAATCAGTCACAATCAGAGATCCACTGCAAGAGGACATGTAAAAGGAGACAAATTAGACTCCCCTGTGGAGTCCCCCACCTCAGACATGGACTTGGAGAATCAAGAGGACCCCTCCCCTCCCGAAAATGCACTCTTTGGGGAAATCCTTGAGCTAATGAGATATAGAGGATGTTGGCCATATTTACCACTCTGTCACGATAAGAGAGTGATCTTTTGAAGCATATGGGTATGCTACATGTACGTCTTGGGTGTTCCTTCTAGTGGATAGTTTTACAGTTGCTAGGAGGGTATGGCAGCAGTCTGATAGGATAGAGGCTATTCCCCATAAACCAGAGAAAGCCTTACATCCTCCTGAAGTTAGGCAGTTCTAGCCAAAGGGTCCTCCAGTGGGCTCCATAATTTTGCAGTAGCTGCTAAAAAGGAACTCTGAAGAATCCTTGACTATCCATCCTCTTAGTAGAGAGTCTAAGATGATATATAGAATGGGGAAGTAACTTACACTTCAAGCTTGTTTACTTTGAGGAAGTTGAACTACTTAACGCATGTGAATTGCTTTCAAAAAGACTTGGCAAACCAGGCTGTAGATAATTTAGGCTGTAGATAATTTAAAGAAGCTTTCTCAGCAAAATTTCCAGTCAGTTGTGGGCTACCTTAGTAACATTGTTGAACATAAGATATCTTTCCAAACAGCTACTCCATAATGCAGCAGATGGGACTGTAAGAACAGCTAACACCGGCCTTATTATGCTCCATCTTGACTGGCTCCATGTGTATGATTTCATGGATAACATTAAAGTGTACTTCACCAACTCCCCATATGATGGTACCACCTGATATGATTCAATAGTGGAAAAAAAGATTGTCAGTGTGTGAAGAAAATGGAAAATCCTTTTCGGTGTAGGAGTTAGATTGAAGGTTGTCAGTAACTCTTAATAAGAATCAGAAGGGGTCAAAGTCCTTGTGGTTCAGAAATCCCCATCAGGACTTTGATTCTGCTTAGGAGTGGAACAGTTGTGGCAGAATCAGTTCCTTCAGTGAATGGTAGAGGTCAAGGAGATCCGCATAATCAGGACTTTTGTGGTCTATTCTTGTGAAGGCTTGCCCAGCTGTCTATCTCTGGAGGCAGTCAGGGGACATCTGTCTCTTCACTCAGTTGCGTGGTTGACCATCATGCAGGATATATGGGTAAGGGAAATAATATTCAGAGGCTATTTCATTCCATTTCCCCTTTCACAACCCCCTCAAAATTGCTGCTTCCAGATATTCCACCCCACCAGTACAAAGCAGCAGCAGAGAGTGAATTTGCTCTTCTACTTCAAAAAAGAGCCATCTAGGAGGCCCCACCTGACCAGATATGGTCCAAATTTGTTGCAGTTTCTTTTTAATTCCCAGAAAGAACAAAGACCGTAGTACAGTTCTGGACCTTATTGGCCTCAACCATTTTTCAGAATGGTCACTGTGCGAGCAATCCTCCCTTATATAAAGGAGGATAATTAGATGTGTTCCATAGACCAAAAAAAAAAAAAAAGCAAAACACTGCAGGAGTTATATTCACTTAAAGCTTTGAGCCAGTCACTATCAATTCACAGTGCTGTCCTGTGGTCTCACCTCTACCCCCACTTCGGGTTCTCACCAATTGCATAACCATAGTCGCAGCCCATATGAGTCTCCGAGAGATATACATGTTTCCTTATCTGGACATGTGGCTTCTTATTGCAGTGATTTTGGTGTCCTTACTAGGAGTCAATGATTACGTTTTATAGCACTTACTGTCTTTAAGTGTTTCTGTCTGTCTTGACAATTCATAGACCATAACATTTGTTGGTTACTGCTTAAGTACAAAAGCTTGTATTGTCAGCTTTTCTTTAGAGGAAAGAGTACATGTCTTAAGATCTTCAGTACTTCAGTTGTTATAACAAATGTCTCCTCCATCGTTACTGTTCTGAAAGTGTTGTCTCATGGCAGCCTCCCAGACGATGTTTTTTCACACTTGCCTCCATGTGAATCCTTAAGTGGTTGCTTTCTGCCCAGTAGGCAGAGGTATGAGACCCCTACCCATTGATACATATGACATTGGAATGCAAAATACATTTATCTGCTGGCTGACCTCCCAAAATCTTCTTCTAGAATACCCCTTTCTTCTACCTGCCACAGCAATGATAATCTCTTTGGACACCTCCTCTCTGATTTGGGAGGTATTTCAAGTGGAGGATTGCCCAATGCATATGGACTTAGAGGTCAGTCTTCATATCAATGTCCTAGAGATGAGAGTTGTCCTCCTAGTGTTGCAGGGATTTCAGGTCCTTCTTCCCCAGGGGGGTGATAATGAGTCAAACAGAAAATATGTTAGTAGTCTGGCATATCAGGAAACAGGGAGGAGCCACATTCTATCCACGTTACAGAGAAACAGTGAGGGTTTGGCATTAGCCACTGTATTCTTATCGCTTTCTTGTAGCAATGCACATTCTGGAGAAAGCCAACTGTTTAGTGGACCGGCTCAGCAAATCTATTCTGATGCCTCAAGAATGATCTCAGAGTGCAGCAGTGGCTTGACAGATCTTCAGCCACTGGGGCACACCCTGCTGCAATCTCTTTGCCTCTGCAGCCAACAGAAAATGTAGCAACTACTTCACTGTTTTACACCAAAAGAGGGGCACCCCATAAGAGGCTAGTACCCCCCCCCCCCACCGGCTTACTGTATGCCTTCCCACCAATCCCCCTCATTCCCAGGTTCCTTCAGAAAGCAGCATTATGTAAATCTTCCATAATTCTTGTTGCTTTCCTGTGCTTCTGTGTGCCTAGGCATAGTTTGCCTGGCTGAAGTCACTTCTAAAGTAGCCTTCCTGCTCCTGGATCTGAAACTAGACCTACTTTCTCACTCATCCAGATTTCATCAATCTCAGACTTATCGTGTGGTATCTCCTGTTCCTGTAATGGCCATGAACCTTTCCCTATCACAGTCAGTTGTCCACATTTTGTCAGCTTCCCAGAAGCAATCTACTGAGAAAGTGTATAAAAGCAAATGTAAAATATTTCCTTTTTGGATCCTGTTAACATAACCTGTAACCCTTTACTGCCCCAGTGTCACAAGTTTTGCACTTTGTCACTACCCTATATGAACAGAGGGTTTATTTAGCCTTCTTCACTGTCAAAGTTCAACTAGCTTCCATATCTAATTTTCATCTTGGTTTTCAGTATCATCCCCTAGGCTTCATAAACTTTGCAAAACTTTCCTCAAAGGAATTTTTCTGCTACACCCTCCCATAAAATATTCTACCCCTCCCTAATTTATAATCTGTGTCTTAGAGGCCTCAACAAAATATCCCTTTCAGTCACCCTCTTCCATAGATCTTATGTTTGTCTTCAAAAATACTTTTCATGGTGATTTTTACATATGGGAGGTGAATTTCAGAGTTACATGTTCTATCCTCATGTGCCCCATATTTTAAATTTCACAAAGATAGGATGGCCGTAATGGGAATAGGAGATGCAACGAAGTAAGTCTGAGATGGAAGTGGTTTTGATAAGTGAGAACACTCTTTCCTGTCTGTTTAAAAGTTAAGACCACCTTTTGCTGCTTGTTTTCTGATGGAAAGAGACACCATTTTCTGTTTGACCATGGAACAAACTGTCGGTCCCACAGTAGATCCTTCTTCCAGCCACAGAAAATAAAAATTAAGCAAATAGCCTTTACCACTACAGCAGGTTAGCAATTTGCCTCAGCCGTAGGTCAGTGACTCTGCTGTGGCCAATAGTTGCATCTCAGACCACTCATCTTTTATCCTGGATCCCTCTTGTGTAGCACCTACAGTCACTATGAACTAGAGATTAGCCATGTCCTCTGCAGGTATTGATATCCCCTCAGTGGGAAAGGGAGAGCTACTCATGTCAGTGCTGGGAGAGGGAACAGAGAAGGCCTCCTTGTTTTATTAAAATGTTGTGCCCATCCTTGGGGAAGTTGTTGCTATTGCCATTAATAACAATGTTAAACCCATTTTTCTGTCAAATTTCCTTGAACAGGAGTAATTTAGTGGGTTTGGCTTAGGGTTTAAATCACACTATTGATCTACTTCTAAAATAGTTTCTGGAAAAAGAAAGAGGGGTACATTTTTTGCAGAAGAGATTCAAGACTATGAACCTGGATAGGAAGATGAAGGGACAGATATCCTCCTCAGATTTCTGATTCAGACTCAGAGGAGAGCTGAGTTTCTGATTCTCCATGTGGGGTTTATCT
This sequence comes from Protopterus annectens, assembly GCF_019279795.1. Lineage (NCBI taxonomy): Eukaryota > Metazoa > Chordata > Ceratodontiformes > Protopteridae > Protopterus > Protopterus annectens. Next base: position 321,094,020 of record NC_056726.1, on the reverse strand, counting down.
TTTGTTGAGACTATTTCCAGAACTGCCCAGTGTTTTCAGTGGGAGAACACTAAGGTCTCTCAGTCCATCAGAAAATACTTTGAGCTGTTACAGAAGGAATTTCCATAGGTTCATAAATGTGTACTAGGCTAATGGCCCTGGGGCAATTACAAGCCTAGCCATAGGATTACCCTGGCATAGTGCCACCTGATCTTAGTTCCCGGTCCCTCTGTCAAGTAGAGCCACTGGAGTTATCCCTGGGGTGAATTTTCTATTTCCCATCCACTCATCAAGATTTCTCTTGAAGAGGGTCAGTGAGGTGCTCTGCTTGACATGTATGGGAAGTCTGTTCTATAGCATGGGCAGTCTCTGGGTTATGAACCTGTCCCTCCAGCATGTTCTGTTAATTGTGGTAATGAGGTTGAGCTTTCTGGAGAATATGGTGAAGAGGGTTTGGGATTTCTTTAGATGTACCATTTCTTTCTAACAGAGCTAGGTCAGACATGGCTTTGTAAGTCAAGCAGAGATCGCCTCTAAGTAGGCAATATGAGACAGAGAATAGTTGGAGTTTGAGTCTGTCCATATAGGACAAGTGTTTAAGGCCTAGGGTCCTCTTTGTGAGGTACATTTGCGGCCTCTCCAGTTGTTGCAGGTGTCTAGTGAGGTACATACCAAATAGGGCATTGTACTTGATGATTGGCCTAATGAGGGAAGAGTAGAGGGAGACAATGACCTCTTTCATCCTGGATGCAAAACCCTTAGTAATGAGATGTGCCACATAGAAGGACTTTCTAACCATAGTAGCAGTGTGGTGATCAGAAGAGACGTTGCTGTCAACCTGTGTTCCCAGATCTCTTATAAAGCCTTCTGTGTTCAGTGGACTACCATCAGTGTGGTAATTCATGGGAACTGGGTTTTCCCAAAGGGGATGATGACACATTTTTTGGCATTGAGCTTAAGGCCATGATTCTGATATCAGTTTTTGGTTTCAGTGAGGCCATTCTGTAGGATGTCAACATCACTTGGGGAGTTAATAATAGCTCCCAACTTGCAATCGTCTGTGAACTTTGCCAGTCAGAGTCCCTTTGTGTTGGCCTGGACTTCAGAGAAGTAGATACCAAACAGGAGAAGACCCAGGACTGAACCCTGTGGGACTCCACTCGTGACTAGTCTACAGTCTGACTTGGAGTCAGCTACATTCACACTGTAGGTTCTATCTATGAGCCAGTTTGCAGCCCACCTAGTGATATAGGGGTTGATGCCAAGCTTAGTGAGTTTGTCTATGATTCCTGAGTGGGGAATGGTATCAAAAGCTTTGGTCAGATCAAGGTAGGCTGTATGAACCACCTGCCTTTCATCCACCGCTCTAGTGACTGACTCAAAGAAGTCAACGAAGTTGAGCAGGCATGATCTACCCTTCACAAAACCAAACTGTGTGGGATCCAGAGTTTCGAGATTCCCTATATCCTTGTTTATTAGGTCCATGATGATGTGTTCCATAGCTTTAAATATCAGACTTGTCAGGCTAATGGGGCGATAGTTCCCAGGGTCTATAGTCGCTCCACCTTTGTGGAGAGGGATGACTGTAGCAGTGCGCCATTCGGTAGGGACAAAGCATGACATGAGGCTGTGATTGAACAGGGCACACAGGTGAGGTGCCAGTTCACTCTATAGTTCATGTAGAACACAGCCAGGGATATTGTAAGGTCCCATAGAAGCTGTATTCTTGGCGTTGGACAGTGCTGTTTTAACCTGCGCAGCAGTAATACTGGGTGTTTGGCAATCTACTGGTATTGTGATTGGTCCTTTGGGGGGGGGGTGAAGTTGGCACTGAATCTTAAGGGCAGTATACTGGCAATATCTGTTGGATCGGTTTAGGACGTACCATTAGTAGCATGTTATATGGGTTGGAGACAGTGGCATTGACAAAAAGGCAGGAGTCAAAGCTGGATGTGGCAGAGTTAAAGATGTTAAGATTTGCACTCGGTGTGACTAGGATGGATAGGATTAGGAATCAGTATATTACAGGGTCAGCTCATGTTGGACAGTTTGGAGACAAAGCAAGAGAGACGAGATTACGTTGGTTTGGACATGTGCTGAGGAGGGATGATGGGTATATTGGGAAAAAGATGCTAAGGATGGAGCTGCCAGGTAAGAGGAAAAGAGGAAGGCCTAAGATAAGGTTTATGGACGTGGTGAGAGAGGACATGCAGGCAGTTGGTGTGACAGAGCAAGATGCAGAGGATAGGAAGAAATGGAAAGGGATGATCCGCTGTGGTGACCCCTAAGGGAAAAGCCAAAAGAAGATGATGATTAGTAGCTCAGAGCAAATCTGGGTATTGCCGTGGAAATTCTTTGATAACTATAGAAGGCCTTGTGGTTGTCTTTACTATCTGCTGCCATTATGTTTTCATAGTTTATAGATATTTGGGCGGCGCAGTGGTGCAGCAGTTAACGTTGTCGCCTCACAGCAAGAGGTTCTCTGGTTCGATTCTCAGCTGGGGTGCCTTCTGTGTGGAGTTTGTATGTTCTCCCTGTGCTTGCGTGGGTTTCCTCCGGGTACTCCAGTTTCCTCCCACATTCCAAGGACATGCATCTGGAGCATTTCTCCCTGGGCCTCCGCTGAAAACAGGCTCTCTGGAACCTAGTCAGACTTTCCCGGTCAACAAATGTTAAATAAATAAATAAATAAAAAATAGTTAGCTTTAGAGAATTTGATGAGGTATCTCAACTTTTTGTTGAGGCTGATAAGGGAGTTTTTCCAGTCTTGGGACTTCACCTTATTCCGCATCAGTTTCCTCCTTCTGTTGTAGAGTTTGTTAATGGCGGGGGATTACCAGATTGGCTTCCTTTTTTTGGAGGAGAGTGTCACCCATTCCTTCAGTTCTGTCAGCTATGGAGGATGTGTATGTTATTGCCTGGAATTTTCCTGATACCCAGCCGGCTACTCCTAAAAAGGCAGAGAGGATGTATAAAGTTCCTCAAGTTTCTATACACACTTCCCCAAATCTGACCCAGTAGCTTTTGCTTTAGTTAATCCTACTACTGCTAAGCATTTAGTTCATTCCAAACTTAATCTTTCTGATAAGGATGAGAAGATTATTCTTAAGTATGGGAAACAAAGTGTAGTCCTATATAACTTTAATTTTCAGAATTTTGAAGTCAGGCTCATATGTTAAAGTTTGTTCTTACAAACTGTGAACATATGAGGAGTGTATTTTTCTGCAGTTTCTTCTTGTTTTTAAACACCTTTATTGAGTTAACACTTGTGACATAGGCAAATTTACATTTATATAAAAGTAATCAAATTCTATTAACAAGTTCACTTTTACAAACATTATACTTCACATATATTGCTGTATATCATATAACCTAAGTAACGTTACATAAATTATTCAATTCCTGCCTTTTTTAAACAAGAAACATCTTTATTAAACCATCACTTACAACACAGGCAATCATACCTTTATATAAATGAAAACAAACCACACCGACACAATCCTAGTTACATGCATTTTACATCACAAGCCATATTGACACCATACCTCTCAACCTGGAAACATCAAAAATTTGGACAAAGGCCCATGAAAAATAGGTGCAAATCTGTACACTGATTAACATAAAATGCGCATACATAATTATGCAACCCCACCCACTCCAATGAAATTGTGGGATACCAACTTTCAAACGCAAACCGAAGAACAGACAACCCAAAATATTGCCCCAGAGTACCCCTGCAGCCATACCAATTTCCCATTACCTGGCTATTTCACCTCATTTACCATAAACACTAATGTACATACTGCTATACTTCTACAGTGATTATTTGGATTTTATTTTACAATTTATAGCACAAACACTAATAGACATCTGGTAAACAAAGCAATACAGTCTCACAATGAAAATAGACTTGGCATTGAAACTTCTCTGCCCTTGAAACTCACATTCATTGAAACAGCATTGAAACACACATCCAAAGAAAATGCATCTGGGCAGTGGCAGATAAAGATTACTTTTGGGCTGTTTTCAAATCATAGGCCCCTTGCACACGAAACAAGAAACATACATGTGTTCTTTGATACACCTTCCAGACTTTATTCAATTATATTGCTTGTATAATACAGCACACTTGTTAGAACGCATTTTAAATTTATTGTTTTAACGTTTTCCCAGTAAGCATTGAAACAAAATGCATGAACCAATAATGACAAAACTGCCCAATTCAGAACATTTCCATTGTAAAAGTATGCTCAAACTTCTACAATCCACCAGTATCAATAAATATGCACAATCTCTGCAGAAGTAAAAGTCATCTAAATTCCATGTTAAAGAGATCTGTAACTAGGTTGCTGCTAGCAAACAACTTTATATTTGATTGTTTCATCTACAACTAAAGTGCCTGTTGCCCTTGAAGAATAAATTGCATATGTTACATTAAAAAAGATAAGCTAGTAATATTTCAATAGGGAATGGATGGCAAACTGATAACAAGTTCATAGTTAATAGGTATCTTTTTCCAGAGGAGGACATTCACAGGACTCCAGCGTCCATCCCCTTTAAAAGTATAACACAATACAGTATCAGCAATCCATCTACAGACTGTGAGAGTAGAACTCATTGCCTTCAGCAGCAAAAGCAAGTATACTACCTGTTGTGCTCCTAACAATGCAAGTAGACTTTGCAAAAGTAGCACTAAACGTCTCTTTCCCTGAAGAACTGTGCAGCACAAGAAATTAGGAAAAAGCCAAAATTTATTGGGGGGGGGGGTCAAAGGCCCAAAACTAGGGACAAATTTTAAACATTGCTTGTGTAATCTTAGAAAGTTGCTAGAATAAAATGTGTTACCATGTGTTTTCTAAAAGATAGGAAGACAAACTTAAATGGCTGTCATTATTTAGTGAATTCAGTTCTCACTGATTTGCCAGAGTAATTTACATTTTTTAACATTTGTTTACTGGGAAAGTCTGACTTGGAATGAAGCTAATTTTCAGCAGAGGCCTGGGGAGAAATGCTTCAGATGCATATCTTTTTATTGTGGGAGGAAAGTGGAGCACCCAGAGGAAACCCGCACAAAGATAGGGAGGACATGCAGACTCCACACAGAAGGCACTTCAGTCAAGAATCGAACCAGAGAACCACTTGCTGTGAAGCAACAACACTACCACTGCACCATCCAGATTTTAAGAGGAACAGACCAAAAGTATGAGCCAAACACATTCCATACGTGAAAATTTGTACAGTTGAGAGCTGTAACTCCTCCACACAGAAGGCACTTCAGCCAAGAATCAAACCAGAGAAACCTCTTACTGTGAGGCAACAACACTACCATTGCACCATCCACATTTTAAGAGGGACAGACCAAATGTGTGAGCCAAACACATTGCACACATTATGTAAAAAGTTGTACAGTTGAGTGCTATAACTCCTTCAGTCAGAAATGGTGGTATGGGTAGAGAATTCAGGCTCTTTCTTGCTCCTTGTACCTAAGGTACAGGGTTTGAGCCCAAGTAACCCTAACCACCAGGTATATCTCTACACACCTAAATGCAGCAGACAGTACGTACTTCAAATACAATAAATATGCAGCAGACCATACTTCAAATAAATGAAGCAGTGAATGCAATTCAAATTACTCGTATTCCACTTCTAAATGGTGGCACCACATAAACATCTACAGATAAAAATTGGAAATTAATGCAGTAGTGAAGTGACTGATAATCCCAACATGGATGTTCTACTAAAATGCTTTACCTGGAATAAATGTAGCAGCTCAGTGCTGTACCTGGAAAGAACATAAAGTGTAGAAGCTCAGTGTTCATGATGTTCCGGCTTCTCGTCTGTCCCGCCCCTCTTATAAACTCACGTACTGGGCTCAGAGCAGCTTTCAGCTGAATTCCGACAGGCTGGATGAAGCTGACGTCACTGTGCACGCCTCCATGTGATGACGCCAGTCTGAAAAAAATTAAACAAAAAAAGCTGGGAAATTCCTAAATTAAGGGATGCCACTCGGAATCATGGCATCCCATTATTTGGACCTCAAAAAATAGGGAAAACTGAGCTATTCGGTACGATTGAGAGGTATGACTGACACACTCCTAATTGCAACCATTATACATTACTTATAATCTACCCAATCATTTTCATTCAAACATTACAATAACTTATTTAAGTCCTGCCTTCTTTTAAACCTCATTCCTCCACTGTATGTATTATTCCCACAATCCCCATTTTTTGCTATGTGGTTTGCTCCTACCCTTTTCTAAAGACATTAGTTCCAGTTGTTTTATCTCTGTTACTATGTTCACTGCTTGTAGTGTAGTTGGTTTAGATTTTGATTTCCATTTTCTAGTAATTGCTTTTTTGGCGGCCACCATAATTAGAGATAGCAAGGCCTTACCATGTCTAGGTAATTCCGATTCTGTATCATGGCTCAGAAAAATCATCTCCCTCATCACACCAATCTGTTCACCCAGCATCTGTAACAGTGCATCCCACAAAGAATCCTTAAAGTCCGCCAACTCACCGCACTCTTAGGAAATATGTTCCCAATTACCTGTTTCTTCCTCATTACACCTCCAACATTTGCTGTGTTCCTGAGGAAAAACTTTCTGGAGTCTACTTGGGGTATAAAAATATCTGTGTAAATATTTCCAAGCAAAAATCCTAAATCTTCTAGATTTTGTTGCATATTTAGTCCTCCCATTGATTCTTTGTGAATTGCTTATCCAATCTCTCTTCCAAATCCTTTCTAACCTCCTCAGATTATAGTTATGCAATATTATATATGCTCTACTAATTATTCCTCTTTTGAAGGCAGCTTCTGTTCTAGATTCTACTAAAAAATCTACCAGTACTGATCTTTCGTTTAGGATTCCCCTACTTCTTTCTCTTTGCCTATTCTCTGATATCAATCCTTGATAGGGAAGGCAGTTTCTTACCTGTAGTCCAAATAAATTCTTCACATATTCCCATTCTGTTATCTTTCCCTGTCTTGTTATTTGCTGCCAGTACCTTGGTTCCTTTGCCAGTCCTCTTCAATAAAACCCAGATCCCTCTTAGCTATTGTCTGTATCCCTAATTGCAGTCACCCCTATTGGCATAATTTCCTTTCTCCATTCCCATGTTGGCTTAGCTCTTAGGGTACTTTATGGATATAATATTTCACTCTTTTTAATTTCTCCAAGTCTTTTAGGTTTCTAATACCATGGCAGGAATGGACCCCATTCCTAAGTCAAGGTATAATTAAAGATCATGAAATTAGTTTTGTTTCAAACTTTGATGTTAGCAAAAAGTGCCCTTCGCAGCTTCCGCAATGTGCCCAGTAAAGATTTCTTCTGCAGTTCATACAGAGCTACATGTATCGGTAACATATCTAAGTATGATTGTAAATTCTTTTTTTATAAGCCCCATTGCTCCTACTACGACTGGATCTGTCTGGGTATCTTTCTTCCACATTGCCCTCATTTCTGCTTGCAAATCCTGAACTTTGACTTTGTGTCTCTCTGTACTTAAGACACTGTAGTCACTGGGTGTAACAATTTCCGTAACAATGCTACTTTTATCATCTTTTCATGAACTACTGTATCTAGTTTTCTCACATCTATTTTCTGAACTGTTGGTAATAGATGATCCCATATGATATAAAGTTCATCATTTTCTATTATGCTTTGTGGCTCATGTTTCCAGTGTTTTTTTTATCTATTTCATGATCCCCAGTACAACAATCTTGCTATATTATTATGCCTTTCAGTATACAGTCCTATTGCCATTATTATATCACAACCATCAGCAAGATATGCAATTGTTTCCAATTCTGTTTTACAAAACTTTCATTTGTCTGTTTCTCCCACATGTTCAGTGGACTTTGTAAACTAATATGTGTGTAGTCCACTGTCTTGAACCTCCAGTATTAACCTTTCATCTTTTGTTTTAATTTCACCTCTCCTTAACCATTCCTGTGTTTGATCCTGAATAACACGAGGTTGTTCCAAGAGTTTCCTATACTTGCAACTATATTTATGCGTTTTCCACACTTCTTGCCTTCTCATCTGATCCTTCACCTTATATTATTTATTTTGTTTTTTGGCACATTCAGTTGCTACCAGATTTTTATCTACTTCTGTTTTGATTTCCATTCTCACTTCATGCCAATATGCTTCTGCTAAACTAAGCAGGGAAGTCATCTTAGACTTGTTCTCCTCATGTTTCAAAATGTTTGCCACATTTGGACGGTGCAGTGGTTGCGTTGTCTCCTCACAGCAAGAGGTTCTCCAGTTCACTTTTCGGCTGGGGTGCCTTCTGTGCGGAATCTGCATGTCCTCCCTGCGTTCGTGTGGGTTTCCTCTGGGTGCTGCAGTTTCCTCCCATGTTACAAAGACATGCATCTAGAGCATTTCTCCCTGGGCCTCTGCTGAAAATTGGCTTTGTTCCAAGTCAGACTTTCCCGTTAAACAAATGTTAAATAAATAAATAAAATAATTTGGGTCTTGTGAGGTCAACAGATATGTGTTCATTGCCATTATTACAGATCTATACATGTTATCAATTTTGAGAAGGCCCATACCGCCTTCAGAATAGAGAATATGTAGTCTTGGTATGCACTGATTTTTATAAATCATTAATGAGCATGAAGCATCCTCCTTGTTTTCCTGTCCAAACTATCCAGCACCTTTTGGGCCCTGTCAGTCACTCCAAAACTGTAAGTTAGGACAGGAAGAGCAAATTGGTTTATAGGTTGGACTTTGTTCCTAGATGCCAGTGCTGTTTTTGGTGTTAATTTAAGCCTTCTAAAATATTTCTTACTGAGTTTTATTCACATTTGTTCATGTTTTATTGTTGATCCTTCATTATTTCCCAAATATTTATACACTCCCTCTTGTTCAAGTTCTTTTATATTACATTCCTGTCCCAAACTGATGTCTTTTCAAGAGCAAATGACATTCTTATATCATCTGAAAGTTTTGACTACTTGCAGTTGTGCTTTCAGTTCCTCATCTGATGAGCTATACAGTTTCAATCATCTACATCTACATTACATTATACTCTGTTGTTTTCTGGAAGCCAAATTACAGCCATGACCTATCTGTTAAGTAAGGCATCTTAATGGGTTAAGGGGAAGACAAAAGAGCAGTGCTGAAAGAGAGTCACCTTGGAATATACCCCTTTGAATTTTTCCTTGGAATAATACTTTGTCCTTTATTGGGGCTTAACTTGAAGGTGGTTTGCCACTGTTTCATGGCCACTGTAATTTAATAGATCAGTGTAGGGTGTAGTTTATACATTTTTAAGCACTATTTTATCCATCATGTGGCATACTGTCAAATGCTTTTTATAGTCTATCCATGCCATACTATTGTGGCTTAACTTGAAGGTGGTTTGCCACTCTTTCATAGCCACTGTAATTTAATAGATCAGTGTAGGGTGTAGTTTATACATTTTTAAGCACTATTTTATCCATGAATGTGGCATAGTGTCAAATGCTTTTTATAGTCTATCCATGCCATACTTAGATTCTTCCCTTTTTTACAGTTCTCCATTATGACTTTATTTAACATCAAATTTACATTTCTCCATTATTACTTTATTTAACATTAAATGATCCTTTGTTCCATATGACTTTATTTTATTATCCTTTTGTTCTGTTGCCATGATAGAATTTTCTTCTAAATGACTATAAACTCTGTCGGCATCAGTTCCAGTGTATAGTTTGTACATCTTTGGAAGGCAAGTTATTGGTCTATAGTTTTTAGGATAGTTTGTAGCTTCGCTTTATAGGTTCATAGGTAGGTACTAGGCTATCGGCCCTAAGGCCTGTACATGCCTTGCCAAAAAGGTACCCTGGCTTTCTCCACCCAAGAAAAGTATTTTCCTGTGCCTCTTTCGAGCAGAGCACAGAGGTGATCCCCAGGGTGAATTTCCTATTTCCCATCCAATCATCAAGATTTTTCTTGAAGAGTGGTAATGAGAAGCTTTGTTTGATATAGATAGGTAGTTTGTTCCTGAGTATGGGAAGTCTCTGGGACAGGAATTTATCCCTCCAGCATGTTCTGTTTATTGTGGTGACAAGATTTAGGTTCCTAGAGCGTGTAGCTCAGAGAGATTGGGATTTCTTTAAGTGGAGCATGTCCAACAGCTCTGGGTTTGACATAGCTTTGTATGTTAGGCAGAGATCGCCTCTGAGTAGGCAATATGTGACAGAGTAAAGCTGGAGTTTTTTGAGACGGTCTGCGTAGGGCATCTGTTTGAGGCCGGTAATCCTCTTTGTGAGGTATTTCTGCGGTCTTTCCAGTTGTTGTAGATGTCTTGTGAGGTACATACCAAAAGGGGCATTGACTCTATAATGGGTCTAATGAGTGACGAGTAGAGGGGAACAATGACCTCTTTTTTTCCTGGATAAGAAACCTTTTGTGATGATGTGTGCCACGTAGAAAGATTTCCTGACTACTGTGGCGATGTGATTATCAAAGGAGAGACTACTGTCCACCTGTGTTCCAAGGTATCTTATCACACTTTCGGTGTTAAGTAGACTACCACCTATGAGGTAGCTCATGGGTACAGAGTTTTTACCAAAGGGGATGACAATGCACTTTTTGGCATTGAGCTTGAGGCCATGGCTTTGACACCAGGCATCTGTCTCAGTGATGCCCTTTTGTAGGATGTCCTCATCGTTAGGAGTTGCAGTTATGGCTCCTAGTTTGCAGTCATCTGCGAACTTCGTTAGCCAAAGACCTGATGTGTTAGCCTGTACGTCAGGAAAGTAGATAGCAAACAGGAGAGGACCCAGAACTGAACCCTGTGGTACTCGACTTGTCAATGGTCTGAAGTCTGATTTGGAGTCTGCTACTTTCACAGTGTGGGTTCTGTCAGTGAGCCAGTTGGCAACCCATCTTGTGACATAGGGATTTATACCTAGTTTAGTGAGTTTATCTATAATTCAAGAGTGGGGGATGGTGTCAAAAGCCTTGGCGAGATCTAGATAGGCTGTGTGAACCACCTTACCCTCATTTACGGCTTTGATGACTGCTTCAAAGAAGTCAATCAATTTTAGGAGACATGATCTGCCTTTTACAAACCCGAACTGGGTGGTGTCCAGAGTTTGGAGATTACCAATGTCTTTGTTTGTAAGTTCCATGATGATACGTTCCATGGCCTTGCAGACCAGGCTCATTAGGCTAATGGGGCGGTAGTTCCAGGGGTCCGTGGTGGCTCCCCCTTTGTGGAGTGGGATAACCGTTGCTGTGCACCATTCGGGCACAAAGCCTGAGGTGAGGCTATGATTGAACATGGTGCTTAGGTGGAGTGCCAGTGGTGGCTCCCCCTTTGTGGAGTGGGATAACCGTTGCTGTGCACCATTCGGGCACAAAGCCTGAGGTGAGGCTATGATTGAACATGGTGCTTAGGTGGAGTGCCAGTTCATTCTGTATTTCATGTAGAACACAGCCTGGGATGTTGTCAGGTCCCATGGATGCTGTGTTCTTGGCTTTGGAGAGTGTGGGTTTTACCTGTGCAGCCGTGATTTACAGGAACTTTGCATTCGTCAGGTATAGAGATGGGCCCTTTAAGGGGTGGGGGTAAAGTTAGCACTGAACCTATCTGCCAGGATGTTGGCAATATCAGTTGGTTCTGTATATTTAGTGCCATTGTGCTGTAACTCGGAGCAGATCTGGGTGTTGCCATTGAGATTCTTGACATAGCTGTAGAATGCTTTGTGGTTGTCTTTAGAATCAGTGGCGATTTTGTTTTCATAACTAGCTTTGGAGGATCTTATGAGGGATCTTGGCTTCTTACTGAAGCTGACCAGGGAGTTCTTCCAGTCATGGGATTTTACTCAAGGTATTGGCCCTACGGAAATTAACCCCTCAGATGGGTCCGGAGTCGCTGAGCAGGCATCGGCTTCTGAGGGTGTTTTCAGACCTTCACAGATTACCATCTAAACAACAACTAAGTCTAAAACTCCATTAAAGGCAAAGAAACAAGTACAGCATTCACCTGGACAGGCCTCCATGCCTAAAAAACAGATGCTCAAAATGGCCGAAGACCTAATTACTCTGATCAGGGGTTCCCATCCCCCTCCTGATAAAAGGCCTAGGCAGGATACAGACTATGATTCCTCTGACCAGGTTTCCATTTCTTCTGATTCCTCTTCAGACCAGGGATACTCTTTACCACCCTATGAGGACTCTGATGCTGAAGAATCAATCCCTTCAGCCTCTCCTCCTGAGGATTACTCTTTTGGGGAAACTTTACATACCATGAAGGAGCATTTCCATTGGGAGAGCCAGGATTATTCAGAATCCAAGAAAAGGCTCAGAGATTTTCTTTTATTGCCTCAGCACAGGCCCCTTGCTATTCCGCCTGTGTTGGATATTGTGGATGATGTGTTCTCCGAATCCATTTTAACCCCTGATTCTTTGCCCCCAGCACCAGTCAAGCCAGACAGGTACTACATAGTCCCTGACTCTCACAAATTTCTTTATAAAAACCCTGCAGCTGACCCAGAAACTATTTCCCAGGGTCCCAAAAGGGTAAAGGCTTCCACTGCTAAAAACCCAGTTCCCTCTGACAGGAATTCCAGAGCATTAGACAGATGGGGGAAGAAAGTTTACACTTCTGCAACTTTAGCAGTAAGAGCTTTAAATTGCCAGTTCCACATGCTTAAATACCAACAATATTTAATGTCTCTGTTAAATCAGAAAATGCTTACAAGCTCAGAAGGTCATGATTATAAGGAAATGCAGGATTTATTGCATGCAGCTGAACAAGTGGGAAAACATACTCTGCAATGTGGTTTTTATTCTTTAGAGGCTTCTTGTAGAGCCGCAGTTACAGGATCTGTGATTCAAAGGCATGCTTGGTTAAAAGAACAAGGTTTACCTGATCATGTTAAGGCAAAATTATTGGATGCTCCTTTACAGCATGATATCTTGTTTGGTGTTAAGGCAGAAGAGGTATTAAAGAAAATGGAGGATAAGGCAAAATCTATGCAAACAGTGAAGGATTTCTTACAGGTACAGCCACCTCGATTTAGCAGAAATTGGCCCTCCAAAAATTGGTCCTTTCTAGTGTCAGACAGACCACAAAGAGGCAGATACAGACGCCCAAGAGGCAGATCTCAGCCCCAAGGCTCTTACAGACCATGACAGTGGGGTGCTTCATCCCCAAAAGGAGGGGAAGACAAGTCACAGCCTTATAGGAAACAGTCTCAATGACTCCCCCCTTCAAATGCCAAGCACTTACCTTTTGGAAGCTCCCTTAAGGGGAAAACTAGCACTTTTTTCACAAAATTGGCATATAATCACCCAAGACAAATGGGTTCTGAATATTGTGTTTCAAGGTTACAGGTTCCACTTTCACACTCTACCAAGGCTAAAAGGAATGCCAGACCTGCCACCAAATCAATGGGCAGAGGCACAAAAACAAATTACAGCCCTCATGGACATGAGAGCTATTCAAAAAGTGCCACAACAGGAACAAGGACAAGGATTTTACTCAAGACTTTTCCTGGTCCCCAGAAAGGACAAAGCCTGGAGACCCATACTGGACCTTTCTACTCTAAATACTTACCTGGATGTTCCAAAATTCAAAATGTTGACTCTTCAGCAGCTTCTTCCCATGCTGGGCAAGAAGGCTTGGCTTGTTACTTTGGACCTCAAAGAGGCATACCTACATGTCCCTATCAGACAAAATTGCAGAAGATACCTCAGATTCATAGCTGGTTCAATGCATTACCAATTCTCTGCACTGCCCTTTGGCTTATCTACTGCGCCCAGGGTCTTCACAAAATGCCTGGCACCAGTAATTGCATTTTGCAGACAAAAAGAAATTAAAATATATCCATACTTGGATGACTGCCTTATTCAAGCAGAGAGCAAGGACATTCTTCTAAAGCATCTGGCGTTTATAAAAAGATTGCTAATTTGCCTAGGGTACACAGTAAACGAAAAGAAGTCAAAACTAGTGCCCTCACAAGAGATAATATTCCTGGGTGCCAGCTTAAATACAACTGCCCAGATGGCTTATCTCACGCCAGACAAGCGATGGCAACAAAAACCCAACTCCCTGCAAGAAAAATTCTACAGGCCTTGGGGTTCATGGCATCCTGCATACTACTAATACCATATGCCAGACTGCATATGAGGGAATTACAATGGTACCTAAAAAGTGTTTGGACTCAACACTGTCACAGTTTGGAAGCAGTAATACCACTTATTCCCTGCCTACAACAGGAGATGTTATGTGATCCTATCTCGCCTACATTCTGAATGATGGGTTCGGAGCCGATCCCTCGGCTCCGACTCGGCACGCTTATGCCAAAGAGCGAAGTCTCTTATTGGCTGAGCTTACTATATCCCAGGATGCACCACCACCAGTCCCCCAGATCTCGTTTGCCGCTTCCCTGCGAAGACGTGGTCTCGAGCTGGCTGGGCTGAGTAGCTTTTACTAACTACTTTTTCTGTCAGTTTTTTGCTCTTTTATATCACAAAAGCTGTTTTAACGGCTATCGCTCCTTTGTGTACGTTTGAATTGTGAAATTTGTTGTGTGTGATTGGGTTGAGTTTGTTTCGGCCCCCCTTACAATCCAGGGCCTTTCCGGTCAACCTTTGTAAACTTTCCAGGGTCTCAAGCCTTTAGTGGTTTAGAGTTCCCTGTCATTACAGCTAAGGCTTGTGTTTTAAACTTTTACTGTAAGCCTTGGTTTTTTTGTCACAAGCGAATCTATATCTATATAGTTGTTTAATTTCCTGTCAGAAGTTGTTTAACATCATGTCTCAAACCCCTAGGCCTTCGGGCTTTAAAAAATGTTCGAAATGTGCTTTTAAGATGTCTGTTACTGATGATCATTTGCTCTGTGTATATTGTCTAGGGGCAAAGCACTTGCAGGAGTCATGCAGCGTATGTCACGCTTTTTCCTCAAGGGTCCTCCAGGAGAGGAAAAATAAATTGATTCTTAAGGGTTAATTAAACCCTCTTTTGAAGAAGCCTTGGCATCCTCTCCGGCTCCTGCCAAAAGAAAGGGCTTCGGTTCCGACCAGTCCGTCGGATCCGACTGCCAAGAGACCTAGGCAGGCCTCTCCTTCGGCTCCAAAGACTTGGAGCCGAGGTCGAACGGTCTGCCTCGATGCCACCAGTATCGACTCCTCTGGCTTCGGAGCCGATGGCTGGGGCATCGAGGCGGGTCACCTTCGCCGGCTCCACTGCTCTCGGAGCCGACAAGGGTCGCCGCTCAGACACTTCCTCCTCGGCGCGAAGTCTACCTCGGCACCGATGGAATCTGGTGTGAGTATTCCTCGGCGCCGATTCTCATCGAGTCGCCGAGCCGGTCCCCTAGTCCCTTGGGGCCGAGGAGAGGTCTTCTCGAACCCGTTCTGTTTCCTCTAGGTCTTCGAGAATGTCGGATTCTGATATAGACAGGGTGCTCCAAAGACTGTTCCAGTCCCCAGTCTTCCAAAAATTTGTTTCGGTTCCGACCCAGTTGGCTTCGGAGCCGATGACCATGACCCACCCCATTGCCATTCCTCCTCCGACTGCTTCAGCTCCGGAGCAGGTGCTCTTGGAGCCGGTGGAGATCTCAGGGTCGGCTCCGACCCTTACTACAACCCGGCCCTCGGGTCCGAGTTTGGTACGCGGACTTCTTCGGCTGGACCCGAGGGTGATGTTTCGGGACCTATGCTTTCGGTTCCGAGCCTCCCTCTCGGTGCTTCGGCTGCGGGACTTCCGTCTACTATCATGGCTCCGGAGACCGGACACTCCCAGGATTCTGGGGGTCCGGCTTTCAGGGCCATGAGGAGTGCCTTGGCCAAGTCCTCTTCGGCCATCTCTCCGGTTTTACCAGCACCTTCCCTGGGCGTGGAGACTGGGTCTTTGGCAGTTCCCCTGTCCGTAGCCAGCGGAGCCCCGAGGCCTGAGGTTACCCCAGTGGGGTTCCCTCCTCCTGAGGGTTCTTCAGAGTTCTCTTCAGAGGAACCCGCAAGGAAGAGATCGTGGAAGAGGAAGCACGTGGACTGCGGCGAGTCTATTACATCGGACACTGATATGGATGATGCGGAGGGGTCCCAGTCGTCCTCGGATGATGTCTCATTTGCAGACATCTTAGAGATCCTCAAACAACGAGGCGGCTGGATATCCAAACCCCCCTCTGCTGACGAATCAGTGCTCCTCAAGGCCTTTGGGGCTCAGCCCTCCGCCTCCTGGGTGTCTCCGCCCTTCGACGAGCTTCTGGATTTAGTTTGTCGAGGGCGTGGGAACATCCAGATACCGTGGAACCAGTCCCTTCTCGTCCAAATAAATTCTTATCTGCTCCCCGAGAAGGAGTTCCTTACTAAAGGCGTGGCTGTAGATGCCATGGTGGTGGCATCTGCTACACAACAGGACGTGGCAGAGGCTTCAACGTCTATCCATCCTCCTAATAAGGAGTCTAGGAGTATGGATAGGTACGGAAGCGCACCCTGACTTCAGCGGCCTTTACCTTAAGGTCTCTGAACTATTTGGCACATTTTACAAGGCTTCAGAGGGATCTGGTCAAGGAGTTGTCAGATTCCTCTCGGGTAACCTACCTGAGCAGCTAGCCCAGTCCGTTAGCTCTCAGTTGGCTATCCTTACGCCAATTTCTAACTCGTCCATGAGGCTCATTTCCTATGCGGCCGAAGGCGGGTAGAGCGGCAGGCACAGGCGTGGCTCTACGTAGACAAGCCTGGCTCCGCTTGTGTCAGTTTGCGGAGGCCTTCAAGTCTTCCTTCGCCGACGCTCCCTTTGATGGGTCCTCATTGTTTGGACCCAAGGTGAAAGACACCCTTACCCGCTGTGAGCAAGAGGGAAAAACTTTATCTGCCGTAGGTGCCCGTTATTCCACTCCCTTTCGGCCTTATCCCAAGGCTAAAGGAGGGGGGAAAATGTGGTTTCGAAAATCTCGCAAGTTTTTCTCCCAACAGCAGGAAGATTCCCCGTCCAGAGGCAGAGGGCGGGGAAATTTTTCAGGGAGACGCCGTCCCAGAGGCGGCAGAGGGCCCCGCAATTCTGGAGACCGCGAGTCCTTTCGTGGCTCTTCAGCCTCCCACACGTCATGAGGGATTGCCCGGCTGTGCTGCTCCGGAGCCAGTCGGGTGTCGTTTCGCCAAGCACCTAAATGCCTGGGAGTCAATCACTCAGGACAGATGGGTGCTTCGGATCATTGCCGGAGGTTACTCCATCCCATTCAAATACTCACCCCCGCCGTCCAAGAGAATCTCGGACCCACCACCCAGTCAAAGGGAAATAGCAGCCGCAGAAGCTTTAAAGCTGCTAGAAAGGAGTCATCCAACCGGTCCCCACAGACCAGATCGGATCAGGAAATTACTCCAGGTTCTTTTAGTGCCAAAAGACAGGGGACCTGAGACCAATATTGGATCTCAGCAGACTGAACCAATCCGTCACGAAATCCAAATTCGAATGGTCACGTTTCAATCCATTCTCCCGTTGTTGGAGAAGGATGTTTGGATGTGCTCCATAGACCTCAAGGATGCCTATTATCACATACCGATACATCAGGCGTCCAGAAGGTATCTGCGCTTCAGCCTGGGAGTCAGTCATTACCAATTTTGTGCTCTGCCCTTTGGTCTCACCACAGCCCCCAGGGTGTTCACCAAGTGTTTGGCAGTAGTGACGGCTCACCTGAGAAGTCTTGGATTCCAAGTGTTTCCCTATCTCGACGACTGGCTCCTGACTGCCACCACCAGGCATCTACTAATGGACAACCTCAAAGCCACCATCTCCCTGGGTGTTTCCCTAGGGATTACATTCAATTGGTCAAAGTCTGTCTTGCTGCCCTCTCAACGCATAAAGTTTATAGGAGCAGAGATAGACTCAAGATTGATGTGCGTATTTCTTCCTGCCGAAAGGATCCGAACTTTACAGGACCAAGTTCAAGCTCTAATCTCGAGATCCAAAGCCCCAGCCAGGATGGTCCTACAGGTTTTAGGCTCAATGTCTGCCACGGTTCTTTTAGTTCCTCTAGCAAGATTACACATGAGGATTCTTCAGTGGCTCTTGTCAACTCAATGGTCCTTTCAGGATCTTCCCCTCAATCATCACATCATGATTACGGAAATATGCAAAAGGGACCTTCGCTGGTGGCTTCAGACATCCAACTTGGATCAGGGAAAACCCTTTGTTCTCCCTCCAGTGGTTACCCTGACGACAGATGCCTCCCAGATAGGGTGGGGGCATTGTCTGGGCAGGCTAGTTCAGGGCTCCTGGCTTCCGGACGAAGCTCTTCTCCACATCAACGTGTTGGAGATGAGGGCTGTACTTCTGTCCCTACAGGCCTTACACAAGTTTCTTCCTCAGGGCATCATCGCCATCCACACAGACAACATGTCGGTGGTTTGGTATCTGAACAAACAAGGTGGGACCAGATCGCACCCTTTGCAGAGAGGCCATGAGAGTGTGGGAATGGGCGGTAGCTACCAACCGCTTCTTGGTAGCGACCCACATCCCGGGAAAGTCAAATATATTGGCGGACAAATTAAGCAGGACAATTCTCTCTCCTCACGAATGGTCTCTAAACTGCACAGTAGCAGCCCAGGTTTTCAAGAGATGGGGACGCCGTGCTGCGACCTATTTGCAACTCCACAAAACACCAAGTGCCAGAGGTTCTTCTCCTTGATTCCACATCAGGGAGGACCAGCCATGGATGCTCTAGCACAACCTTGGCCAACAGGGCTACTTTATGCCTTTCCTCCAATTCCACTCCTTCCAAAAGTTATTCAAAAGCTTCTCAACTGGGGTCTTCAATGATTCTGATTGCCCCATACTGGCCTCGTCAGATATGGTTTCCTTACCTGAAAAAGCATGCAGTGGACGATCCGTGGACCTTAGACCTGATCCCGGATTTGCTAATCCATCAGTCGGGACATTGGCATCAGTCCCTTCAATCTCTAAGATTAACAGCTTGGTTCCTCCACTTCCAACTTTAGTTAGAAGGCACACACTAGACCCGGAAGTTGTTCACATTTTATCTTCGGCCCACAAACCCACCACTAACAAATTGTACCTCAGTAAGTGGAAGAGGTTTGCTATCTGGGCTCAACTCAAGGGCTTAGACCCTATCACTGCTCCTGTCCCAGAGGTTTTGAAATTCTTAACATCCCTGTTTAATCAGGGATCTTCTGTCTCAACTATTAAAGTCCAATTAGCTGCTATATCTAAATTCCATGAATCCACGGATCCTCCTTTGATGAGCAGCAGACTATGCAAAACGTTCATTAAAGGTGCCAGTTTGTTAAGACCACCAGTTTTCATCCTGCACCTCCGTGGGATCTTGATTTGGTGCTTCGTGCATTAACATCTCCCCTTTTGAACCGGCTGCTACATGCGAATTAAAATATCTGTCTTGGAAAACGGCATTCTTAGTGGCTATTACCTCTGCAAGAAGAGTCTCAGAGCTTCAAGCCCTGTCTATTAAACCACCGTACTTGATTTTCCACAAGGATAGAGTATCACTTAGGCCTAATCCATCCTTTGTCCCAAAAGTCTGTTCTAGTTTCTGTCTTCAACAATCTCTAGAGCTACCAGTTTTCTTTCCAAAATTCTCTAATGAAGCAGAATACACTCTCCATAAATTGGATGTTCACAGGCAATTACGCTTCTATTTAGACAGGACTCAGCAACTTCGTAAGTCAGACCAGTTGTTTGTGTCCTTCTCAGATAATAAATTGGGCCAAACCATCACAAAAGCTACAATCTCAAAATGGATCAGAGATTGCATAACTCAGGCCTACTCTTCTTGAATAAACAACTTACATCATCTATCAAAGCTCATTCTACCAGAGCTATGGCTACTTCTATAGCCTTTCATTCCAAGCTCGCTATATCGGAAATTTGTGCTGCGGCTACTTGGTCTAACCCGCACACTTTCATTTCCCACTACAAATTGGATGTGGCATCTAAAGGGCGAGCATCATTTGGTTCCACGGTACTCAGGAGTGTTTTCCAGTGAGCCACCCAGGATTCAGGTGCTAGGACGCTGTCCCATCATTCAGAATGTAGGCGAGATAGGATCACATAACATCTTTTAGTTATGTACTCACCATAACTTCAGATGTTTGGGATCCATCTCGCCACATTCCTGATACCCACCCTCCTTCCCCTGCCTTGCAGATCAGAAGAGATTGAACGGTTTTGAGCTCCACTGTTTTTATCTTGTTTCATCTGACGATGTTATATAAGCAGGGTATGCATGTGTGCATGTATGCGGACAAACTAGATCTGGGGGACTGGTGGTGGTGCATCCTGGGATATAGTAAGCTCAGCCAATAAGAGACTTCGCTCTTTGGCATAAGCGTGCCGAGTCGGAGCCGAGGGATCGGCTCCGAACCCATCATTCAGAATGTAGGCGAGATGGATCCCAAACATCTGAAGTTATGGTGAGTACATAACTAAAAGTTTCGATGGTGGGCACAGGCATGTCACCTCAACAAGGGACAGCCATTCACTCTACCTACAGCCAGGCAAACACTAACAACAGATGCTTCGGATTACGCCTGGGGAGCACACATGGCAGAAAAATGTATTCAGGGCAAGTGGGCCGCAGACCAAATGCATCTTCACATCAATCAAAAAGAGATGCTAGCTGTACAAAATGCCCTAACAGCTTTCAAGGACCTTCTGCATCCAGGACAACTATTACTAAAAACAGACAACACCACAGTTATGTGGTACATAAACAAGCAAGGGGGCACTCATTCTTATCTCCTCTGCAGGCAAACCATGACCTTGTGGAACACAGCTCTAACCTATCAAGTTCATCTGCAAGCACAATTCCTGCCAGGAAAGAAAAATACTCTGGCAGATGACTTGAGCAGAAACATCATGGATCCTCACGAGTGGAAATTAAATCCACAAGTATTCAGCATGATAACACAAAAATGGGGGAGCCCAGACATAGATCTTTTTGCCTTCCCAACGAATTGCCAACTACAGAAATTCTGCACAAGGACTTACCACACACAAGCCTGGAAAGTGGATGCTCTCTCTTTCAGCTGGAAAATCCTAAAAGTTTATGTCTTCCCACCACTGCCTCTCCTTTCAAAGGTACTCCTAAAAGCCAGACAAGAAAAGCCAACAATGATTCTGATTGTCCCAGACTGGCCACGCCAGCACTGGTACCCAGTCTTAAAGAACTTAGCTCAAGGCCCACCATGGATTTTACCTCAAATTCCGCATCTTCCGACTCAACAAAACAATCAGATCCTGCACAGCCAGTTCAAAACCTTAAACCTGGCTGCATGGCAGATTCCTTAGTCAAGCAGACAACACCTCTCTCTAAAGCTGTTATGGATGTCATTTTGGAGGCCAGGAGGCCTAGCACCAGGAAATCCTATTCAGTAAAGTGGAAGAGATTCTGTGCCTGGAACCAGGCTCAAAGCTTTGACCCTCTTGTCCCAAATATTCCTCAAATATTACAATACTTACCTGAGATGCTGGACAAAGGCCTATCCTTTTCATCCATTAAGATCCACGCCTCTGCCATCTCGGCTCATTACAACACAGATCCTCCTGTTTTCTCTCATCCATTGCTAAAACAGTACCTCCGAGGGGCTAAAAACATAAGACCGCCCTGGAGAGCACCCACACCAACTTGGGACCTCAATTTTGTCTTGGAAAAACTAACTTTACCTCCTTTTGAGCCAGCCAATTCAGCAGAATTAAAATATGTGTCATGGAAAACTGCTCTACTTCTGGCAATAACCTTAGCCCGAAGAGTCTCAGAGTTACAGGCACTAATGGCAGTGGAGCCTTTCATCATTTTTCACCAAGACAGGGTTTCTTTAAGAACAAACCCTTCATTTATGCCAAAGGTGGTCTCCAGTGTGGCTCTTAACCAAACTATTCACTTGCCAACTTTTTATCCAAATCCCCAGAATAAAGGGAAGATACTTCTGCATTCATTGGACATACACAGACAGCTATGTTTCTACTTGGACAAAACAAAAGCTTTCAGGAAAACTGATCAATTGTTCGTAGCATATGCTGCAGGATCACAGGGAAAAGCTATTTCAAAGCAGACCATTTCTAAGTGGATAGGGCACTGTATCCGTTTCTGCTACACACAGCAAGGGAAAACTGTACCAAGCAACATTAGGCCACATTCCACCAGGGCAACAGCCACTTCAACTGCCTACCTTAGAGGAGTACCTACCAAAGATATCCTGGAGGCTGCAACTTAGAGTTCAGTGCACACCTTTACCAAACATTATCACTTGCCTCTTTATTCTAAATCCAGAGCTGGCTTTGCCACTGCAGTGCTGCAGGGCCTCATAGCCACCCCAAATCCTATATAGAACCAGCCACCCTACCTCAGCTTTGGGATTCAACCCAAGTGTAATGACTGCAGCAGTGAAACACGATGAACATAGTACAGTTTTGTACCTACCATAAATGTAGATGTTGGAGTGTATTCACTGCTGCAGTCCAGGTTACCCTCCCTCCATCTCCTCTTTCTTAGCTGGGACTTTTCTATACCTTTCTACCCTATACTACCTATGTGGTGTATTTGCTGGTAACTGAAGGTTTTGGTTTTACCTTTTATGTATGGTTTATTAGCAATATGTATTGCCTACCTACTTGGGGGCACCTGACATGTGGGGCAAGAAAAACTGAAGAAAATGGCGTCGGCTGCATCTTATATACCCCTGGCACACTGACGTCAGGGAAGAAGCGACAGCAACCGACGCCAGACCAAGACTTTGGAACTCTGGCCTACCGCGGGACTGCCTGATGGCAGGATAACCCAAGTGTAATGACTGCAGCAGTGAATACACTCAAACATCTACATTTATGGTAGGTACAAAACTGTACTTTTCTCATTTTCCCTGTGGGGGTTTCTGTGAGGCTATTGCTAGACTGTGCTTGTGTTTTCACTGGGAGAACACTTTGGTTTCTTAGTCCCTCAGAAAATACAATGAGTTGTTACAGAAGAAAGTTCCAGAACCTATACCCAATCAACCATCTGCCCTTAAAAATGCAGATAGGATGTATAACGTTCCTCACTCTAAGTTTTTATACACTATTCCCAAACCTTACCCAGCGGTTGTAGCTTTAGTTGATTCCACCGCTGCTAAATACTTAGTTAATTCCAATTACTCTGCTTCTGATAAGAATGGGGCAAGTATTAATAAGTATGGGGAAGAAAGTGGATACTTCTGCAATTCTGATTTTCAGAATTTTGAACTGTCAGGTCATATGCTAACATTTGTTCTTACTGATCGTAAAAGTATGGGTAATGTTTTATCTGCATTTTCTTCTTGTGAGGAAGTCTGCTGTAAATAATTTATTTATTTTTTTGTGTAGGTTACTACTCATTATTTACAGTGTGTGCTTGACTCTGTTGATAATTCCTCTAGGGCTGTTCTGAGGAGGTTTGCATGGCTGCTTTCTCAGAACCTCTGAGAATATGTTCAAAATACAATTTTAAATTCCCCTTTTTGATAGAGATTTAATATTTGGCCCCACTGACGCAGAGGTGATTAAAAAGTGTGATGAAAGGGGCAATCTGATCCAGGGAATTGATTTTTTAGTCCTACTTTTCAAAATTTTGTAAGGAATTCTGTAACCACTCACCTGGTTTTAGCAAAAAGCGGAATAAACAGTCTCAACATAAGACAGGTAAACAGATGTTTAAGAATAAATTGCAAGGGGGTTCCAAAAGAAGTCTCAAACCTCCCAAAACAATGGACAGTCCAACAAGTCTGAATGACTACTCAAGGGACCGTGTGACCACTCCAGAGAAATCAAGCATGGGCATCCATTTATACTTCCTTTCCCCAGTGGCACGTTGACCATGGACGCCTCCCAGTTGGGGTGGGGGCATTTCTTGAGACAGATGGACCAATGCACATGGTCGATACAAGAGACCAATCTACATATCAACATTCTAGAGTTGAGAGAGGTGCTTCTAGTGTTGCAGGCCTTTCAGAGCTTTCTCCATCTAGGGACTATTGCAATACAAATGGCCAGCATGTCAGTAGTTGGTACATCAACAAACAGAGGGGAACCAGATCTTACCCCCGTTGTCGAAAAGCAATGAGGGTTTGGGAATGGGTTCTTCCAACCAGTTCCTAGCAGCAACGCACATACTGGGGAAGGCCAACATTTTAGCAGACAGGTGCAGCAGGACCATCCTAGTGCCTCACGAATGGTCTCTCAAGCAATCAGTGGTAAACATGACCTTCCACAAGTGGGGCCAACCTTGCTGTGACCCAATTGCATCCCCCTCCAATGACAAATGCTGCAAGTTCATTGCCCTGATTTCTCCTCAGGGACTGTCATTAAGAGATGCCCTAGTTCATACTTGGCCATCTGGTCTCCTTTATGCTTATCCACCCCCTACCTCTCATCCCCAAATTTCTTCAGAAATACAGTGGTTGAAGTGCAGAGTGATCCTCATTGCTCCCTTTTGTCCTCAAAAGATGTGATTCCCCTCCCTTTGTTCTCACGTAATATGTCCTCCATGGATGCTGAATACCAGTCTAGACCTTCTATCTCATCTATTGAGATAGATTCATCCAGATCTTGTAGCACTCAAACTAACAGCATGGTTTCTCCAATTCTGATGATTAGACACTCCAGGCTTTCCTCTCCAGTTTCAAAAATGTTGGTATCTTCCTATAAAGCTTCTACTAGAAAAATCTGCAAGAGTAAATGGAAAAGATTCACTTTTTGGGCTCAACAGAAACAATTAGATCCCTTCACTTCTGCAATCCCAGCAGTACTGGACTTCCTTGCCTCAGTTTTCAGGATGGAGCAAGTTTCTCTACTATTAAAATTCAGTTGGCAGCCTTCTCCAGCTGCCATATAGGGGATAATGCTTCCTCTTTAGCATCATCTAAGTTGTGTAAAGCATTTCTTAGGGGTACCTTCTTACTTAGACCTCTTATAAAGGACCCCACTCCACCTTGGGATCTCACCATGGTTTTACAAGCCTTAGTACATTCCCCTTTTGAGCCATTCACCAATTTCTTTCTTGGAAAAGTGTGTTTTTGGTAGCTATAACCTCTGCAATACAAGTATCCAGACTACAAGCACTAGAGTTACCTTACGCATAAATCCTTTATTTTTTGCCAAAAGTTGCCTCTGAAAGTAATATCAGTCAGGTCATCAGTTTACCAGTTTTCTTCCCTAAATTTGAAAATAAAGCAGAATAATACCCTTCATCTTCTTGATGTACATAGACAGTGTGTTTTTATTTGGGCAGAACAAAAGCATTCAGAGAATCTGATCAACTATTTGTTTCCTTTTCTAAATTAAGATGTCTGTATTATAATACAGTTATTAAGCTAGCGACTGCATTTCGCCTGTTTTACTGCTACTTTAAGTGATTTCTGCATTTTACACTGTTTATTGCACTTTAAGTTACTAATTGTTGCAAATTGTTTCTGAAGGCTACACACTAAAGTGCGCTAGCTGATTTACAGCATTTACTGTCTGTTTTTTTCCTTGTCTCTGTAAAAAAAAAAAAAAAAAAAAAAAAAAAAATCTATTGTTTTCCCGCCTTACTGAACTAGAGTAGTCCAGTTTCAGAGTTGCTGATCCCTGGGCTTTGTTTTTAGTTCCTGTTACTGATCCATTGCCTTATTAGGAGGGAGGGAAGTTTCTTTGCTTACCAGTGGGAGTGGGAAGCACTGAGCAGCCTTTTTGTCCGATTTGGTGAAGTTTCAGCCAGAAACTAGTAGTCCATTGGTCGTTTTGGGCCAATTCCTAGCTCCTTTCAGCCCCCTGCTATAAAACACGCTAAACGCGCGTTTTCCAGCTTGTACCAACTCAGCACAGATCCTCGTGGTGGCCTGCAGAGTGATCCAAGCAGCGCAGCAGAGAGCTGAAAGAGTGACTTTCTACCAGATATAAGTATTTTTTGTGGCTTTCCCACTGTTATTAAGCTAGCGACTGCATTTCGCCTGTTTTACTGCTACTTTAAGTGATTTCTGCATTTTACACTGTTTATTGCACTTTAAGTTACTAATTGTTGCAAATTGTTTCTGTAGGCTACACACTAAAGTGCGCTAGCCGATTTACAGCATTTATAGCATTTACTGTCTGTTTTTTTCCTTGTCTCTGTAAAAACAAAAATTCTCTTGTTTTCCCGCCTTACTGAACTAGAGTAGTCCAGTTTCAGAGTTGCTGATCCCTGGGCTTTGTTTTTAGTTCCTGTTACTGATCCATTGCCTTATTAGGAAGGAGGGAAGTTTCTTTGCTTACCAGTGGGAGTGGGAAGCACTGAGCGGCCTTTTTGTCTGATTTGGTGAAGTTTCAGCCAGAAACTAGTAGTCCATTGGTCGTTTTGGGCCAATTCCTAGCTCCCTTCAGCCCCCTGCTATAAAACACGCTAAACGCACGTTAGCGCGGAGTTGCCACTGTTGCACACAAGAGCAGCGGCGGTTAAACAAGATTAAACTATTTGGGCCATCTAAATTCCACTCTTCAAATTTTCACTTAGAACTACCTTCCTCGAGCTGTACTGCTGATCTAACCAGCATATCCTATAACTGAAAAGTTCATCTCTACTTGATTCCCAAGTAGACTATTCTCTATCTGTAAAGCCTAGCACTTACTCCTACAGTACTTGCACCTTGATAAAGTACTCTTATTATAGATAGTACCTCACCAGCCTAAAACCCACTTCCCCCGGAGTCCTTTGAAAGTCTCTTTATCTACTACTTCTAGTATGTCGAGGGATCAGTTGCTAGTGTCCTCTCCAGCTCAACTGGTGAACCTGGGAATATTGAGGCAATGTTACAATTGCCTCATGTACACAGACAATCCTCTCCTTCTCCCACAAAGCACAAATACATGCGAGAGATGCAACTATACGGCCAAACTGGAGGCTGAGCTCTCTCAACATAGGACTGGCAAGACCAGACAGGAGGAGAAGGTAACCACACACAATACATACCCAGTCACACATGGTACCATCACAACTTCAAATCATACACATACTCACACAAAGACATACTCGGAGGCTCTGATCAAAAATTTACCAAAACAGCAGAGGCCACCAAAGCAGACACCCAAACAACTACCACCTCACGACCCAACACATGCAACACATAGACCACACAGTCAGAGTGTCAAACAGTCACAGCCCTTAAGGCCAAACAAAACGCCAGACACACTTGTCATTGGTGATTCCATAGTCAGACACACTGACATCCCGCTCACCAGACTGAGTAAGGAGAAGGTCACAGTAAGCTGCCTGTCGGGCGCTAGAATCCGCCACATAACGCAAGCACTCAGGTCTCTCAACAGCTGGTACAAGTACGACTCAGTCATTGTCCATGCTGATGTCAACGACCTGAGACGTACCTCCTTGGACTACATGAAAAGGGACATCGAGGAGCTCTCTGATTATGTAGCCCAGGCAGGTATGACCCTGACCTTGAGCAGTATCCTACCTTCACCTAGAATGATGCCACAATACAGTGATAAGATGATCAGCTTTAATAATTGGCTTAAATTCTGGTGTCATTCAAAGGGGATCCAATGTCTGTCTGCCTGGGATGACATGCTGGACAAGCCACGCTGCTTCGCAAGGGACGGCTTGCACCTGTCACCCATGGGCTTCCGGATATTGGCAAAGGCTCTTGCCACCCCATAGTGCCTTTTTTAGGCAAGGCTCAAATTCTAAACCTACCACCCTAGAACACCAAAAAGGAAAAAAACTAAGGGTAATGCTGCTCAATGCCAGAAGTCTCAATCTCAAGATGCACGCACTCGAGGCCCTTCTCAATATGGAGAACATTGATGTCTGTGCTGTGACAGAAACCTGGTTCAAGGCTCCTGAGAGCACCCCAGCACTAACAGGTTTCACCTCATGTCATGCGTTCTGGCCCCAAAATCCAGACAACACCAAGAAAGGAGGGGGGGTGTCCATATTCATAAAGGACACCCACACCTCAAGGTTGGTGGCAATGCACGATGCATCGGAGACCATCCAGGTGCAATTAACCATAGGCAAGACTGCTCTGCAATTTGTAGCATGTTACAGGCCACCCTCTCAAACTCAGGAACCTCACATGGCCTTCCTGAAAACATTGGAGGGGATAAATGTATCTCCAAACACCATCATACTAGGTGACTTCAACTACCCTAATATAGACTGGGAACACTACTCAAGCCCGAACACTCTAACCCAAAGATTCCTGGAGTTCATAAACTCAAATGCCATGGAACAACTAGTCACCTTCCCCACAAGAGGAGAAAACATACTTGATCTCATCATCACGAACATGGGATCAAAATGTTCAACACCGGAAGTATACCCCTCACTGGTGAGATCAGATCATAAACTAATCTCGCTGGAGGTCCTCATCCCGCCCCACCTGAAACAAAAACGACCACAGTGAAAAACTTCTCAAAAGCCGATTTCACACTTCTAAAAACTAGTGTGGTCTCCTTTAAGGCCCCTGAGCCAGTGGTAAACATTACTCAAACCGCTGAATCACTTACAAATGCCTTCTACCAGCACCTACAGGACAGCATGGATCAGGCAATTCCAAACAAAACTAAGACTCTCTGTACCAAAGGCAAGCATCCAGTCTGGTGGACCCCAGCCATAAACAAGCTCTACAACAAAAGGAGGAAGCTACTACAAGATAGAGCAAAATCCTTGAAAGGTAAGACACCTTTGATCATTATAAGTAAAAAACTAAGAGCTCTCATAAAATCATCCAAGGCAAATTTTGAGAGAAAAATCGCCAAGGACTCTAAAGACAATCATAAGGCCTTCTTTAGCTATGTTAGAAACCTAGGAGGAAACTCCCAGATATGCTCAGAATTAGTTCAAAATGATTAGAAAATTACTGAACCTACACACATTGCCAACATACTGGCTGACAGGTTCAGTGCAAACCCCCCCCCCCCCCAAAGGAGAGATATCTATTCCAGAGGATTGTAGCCCCCCAAACATCTCCAATGCCCAGGTGAGAACTGCCCTCACTAAGGCAAAAAACACAGCATCCATGGGACCGGATAGTGTCCCCGGCTGTGTGCTTCACGAACTCAACGAGGAATTAAACCCACAGTTAGGACAGCTGTTTAATCTTAGCCTCACCTCAGGATACGTACCCAAGGAGTGGCGCCGCGACTGTGGTCCCACTTCATAAGGCGGTGCCTCCACAGACCCTGGAAATTACCGCCCCATTAGCTTGACAAGCCTTATCTGCAAAGCCATGGAGAGGATCATAATGGAACTCATAAATAAAGATATAGGGAACTTGCAGACTTTGGATCCAACCCAGTTTGGCTTTGTCAAAGGCAGATCCTGCCTCTTAAACTTGGTTGACTTTTGAGACAGTCACCAAGGCCATTGATGAGGAAAGGCAGTCCATACAGCCTACCTCGACCTGGCAAAGGCCTTGACACAATACCCCACTCAGGTATCATCGAAAAACTCATCAGCTTGAATGTAAACCCATACATCACAAGATGGGTTGCAAACTGGCTAAGTGACAGAACCCACAGGGTCAGAGTTGCTGGAGCCATGTCAGACTCAAAGCCTGTCACAAGTGGTGTCCCACAGGGCTCAGTCCTGGGTCCACTCTTGTTCGGCATCTACTTTTCTGAAGTACAAGCAAACACAGGAGGGTTATGGCTGGCAAAGTTTGCAGATGACTGCAAACTGGGCGCCATAGTCGAAAACACATCTGACACAGATATCCTCCAGAAGGGCCTCACAGAAGCGGATAACTGGTGCCAGAGCCATGGCCTGAAGTTAAACGCCAAAAAATGCATAGTCATACCCTTCGGGAAAAACAAGGTTACTCCTAGCTACCATATAGGTGGCAATCCACTGAGCATAGAAAAGTCATCAGGGATCTGGGGACCCAGGTTGACAGTAGCCTTTCGTTTGACACTCATGTTGCTAAAGTAGTTAGGAAAACCTTCTATATCACTCACCTGATCATGAAGGGATTCACATCTAGATCAAGGGAGGTCATCGTCCCCCTGTACTCATCACTCATTAGACCTATGATTGAGTACAATGCCCCGTTCGGAATGTATCTGACCAGACACCTGCTGCAGCTTGAACGGCCCCAAAAGTTCCTCACCAAAAGGATAAAGGGTCTCAAAAATATGTCTTATGCTGCCCGACTGAAAGAACTCCAGCTCTATTCAGTCTCATACCGCTTGCTCAGAGGTGACCTGTGCCTGACATATAAGGCCATGTCAAACCCAGATTTGATGAATATGCTTCACCTCAAAAAATCTAGATCCCTCAGAACCACAAGGGCGGGAGACTTAAACCTTGACACAGTTATAAATAGAACGTGCTGGAGGGACAGATTCATCACTCAGAGACTCCCTGTGCTGTGGAACAAAATCCCGGTACATGTGAGGCAGAGCACCTCGCTGGCCTTGTTCAAGAGGAATCTTGACCAATGGATGGGAGATCGCAGATATACCCCAGGGATTACTTCAGTGTCACTGCTTGACAGAGGCATAGCAAAATGATAGGCATAGTTTTTATTCAAACTAAAGGGGTGGCGAAAGCCACATAACTATGGGCTAGGCTTATAAATGCCCTTGGGCAGATAGCCTAGTATGAACCTATGAACCTATAATAACGAACAATCAAATGATCGAACGTTGTTATATCAAACTCAAAAGTTCGAATTCACAGCATATCGAACTACCAGAACAGCAATTTTTTTCCCAGGGAAAAAAAATCACTGTTCCCCAAAAAAAAAAAAAAAAAAAAAAAGCAACACATTCAAACATTACATAAAGTGGGGGGCTTTGCCCCCCCCACACCAGTGATGTGGGGAGCTGTACCCCCCACACCCCCTACTTACATATACCAACTCCGAGATCACACTACCGAAAACGGCAAAGTGACGAAAGCAGCCAAGCAACTTCTTTCCCAGGGAGGAAAGAATTTGCTTATCTGCCGCTTTGTCATTTTGCGTTTTCGACATCTGAAGTTCGGCCAAGATGCCTTTGACAAAATGTGTCTTCAGTCTTCTGATAGGAACCCATTAAGAATGTGTAGGCCAGTCTCTAAGACTACCCTGCCAAATGGATAACAGATTGAATTTCCTCCATCTGCTCTTAGAAAGGTATTCAATGTTACTCTAGCTGAGGACTCTGTCCCATTAGTTGAGGAACAATTGAAAATTACATCATCAGATAAAGAAGTCATGTATTCACCATAACGTTCCATCTGTGTTCATTTTTATTCTTCCTCAACTTTCCCCTTAATTCCCTCTGTCCTTCTCTTTAGGAGAGACCTAACGAAAGTGTTGTTAGGAATGGTAGATGCTCTTTGTGTTTCACTGTTGCAGTCATCACATTTGAGTTATCCCTGCCAAGGTAGCCCTCAGTCGGCCCGAATACCAGAGGCTTAGTATTTCTGTGTCGGTTGCTGTTGCTTCAGGACTGACATCAAGTCGTCAGTAGTATAAAGTAAGGCAGCCGATGCCATTACATCAGTCTTTCTTGCCGAGGAGTCTAAAGCAGAAGCAATTCGCATGAGTGCCGGTTGGCAGCTACCTTAGTTTTCTTTTTCCGAAGTGAAATTGAAGTCTTCTAAAGCTAAGTACCCCATTGGGGATCCTTTTTTCTTGCTCTAACCAATGTCAGAAAAAGTTAACAATTGTCTCGCCTGTGGAAAGCAAATACCACACCGAGACTTTCATTCTTACTGCGTCACTTGCTTAGGCCCAGACCACGATGTCCCCCGCTGTCGCTTTTGTACTTTGTTCAACGCCAGAAATATATGTTGTCAGGCCCTTATTGTAGCTAGATATTTTCGCTCTCAGTCCTCAATTTATGATATGGCTTCAGTAAGCCATCCGACAGCAGATCTTCTGAAAAAACTTAAGGATAAAGACAGAGACAGACCGCAAAGGTCCAAACCTACAGACAACGCTTCCGTTAAGCTAGTCATCATTTTTCCGGTCCTCAGTGAGGTGGTTTTGCAGCCCGTGATGCCCGCTTTTGTGGATTTGCAGGCTGCTACCGAGACCCTTTTGGAGTCCGGTATGCCACAAAACTCTTCATTGACTAAGGATCATGCTGTTGTCTCTACATTGAATGGATCCGGAGCCGCTGAGCAGGCAACGGCTTCTGAGGAAGTACTTCGCACTACCGATTCACGACACAAACCAACGACTTCTTTCGTGGCAACTGTGCTTTCGAAAACTACCGAGTTTCTAAGACCCAGGGTACAAACCACACCCAAGAAACCGACGACCCCATCTCAGGCACCTGCTTCCTTGCCTCACTTTCAAATGCTTAAAATGGCAGAAGACCTTATAATGTTGATCAGGGGAAGCCAAGCTACCCCTTCCAAAAGAAAAAGAGATTTGTCCCTAGTAGTCTTATCTGATCTGGAGTCTGATGACTTGGATGCCTCTGAATATGAAGACACGCAACCCCTCTCTGCTTATGAGGATTCTGATGCAGAGGAATCCATTCCTTCAGCCTCTCCACCCGAAGATTTTTTCTTTGGGGAAACCCTTCATACTTTAAGAGAGCATTTCCAATGGGAATGTCAAGAATACCCTCAGTCTAAAAAGAGACTATGTGAATTTTTAGATCTTCCATAGCACAGGCTCTTGTCCATTCCTCCTGTCCTGGATGTTGTGGATGATGTTTTCATGGAATCTACCTTAACTCCTGACACCCTCCCGCCTGCTCCCAGGAAACCTGACAGGTATTACAGAGTCCCTGACTCTCACACATTTCTTTTCAAAAATCCTACTGCTGACCCTGAGGTCATTTCCCAAGGGCCTAAAGGAATTAAAGCAACTTCTGCTATGAATCCCACCCCTTCAGATAGGGATTCATGAGCATTAGACAGATGGGGTAAAAAAAAGTATACACCTCTGCTACTCTTGCTTATTAGAGCACTAAATTGTCAGTTCTATATGCTAAAATGAAAACCTATGAACATATGAACCTATAAAAGTTCAGCAGCATACCATTGAACTTCTCAAACAAAAAATATAAACTTTTCCTGCTTGTGCAGAAAATAAAGAGCTGAAAGACTTAATGCACTCTGCAAGTCAAGTAACTAAGCACACCTTACAGTGTGGTTTTGATGCCCTAGAAGCATCTTGTAAGGTAGCAGTCACCGGTTTTGTCCTTAGAAGGGATGCTTGGCTTAAGGAACAGCCCATGCCAGACCATGTCACATCTAAACTATTGAATGCCCCCTTGCACAAAGACAATTTATTTGGCACCAAGGCAGAGGAGGTCTTACAAAAGCTGGACGAAAAAGCTAAATCTGTGCACATAGTTAAGGATTTCCTGCAGGTCCAGCCACCCAGGTTCAATAGACATTACCCCTCCAAGCACTGGTCCTTTCCTGCCTCCTCCAGGTCAGTTCAGCCCAGGGGACCCCGGGGAAGCAGACACCCCAGACAACAGCCACAGGGAATGCAGAGATCAAAGCTATGGAGTACCTCCACTTCTAAACCAGGTAGTGCAAAGCCACCCCCTCGTGGTAAGAATTCACAATGACTCTCCACTTCCACCCCCTCACTCTGCCCACCTGCACTTGCCCCTGGGAGGAAAATGCACCTTCCACGCAAGCACCTGGGCCACCATTGCCAACGACCGCTGGGTCCTCAACATAGTGTCCCAGAGATACAAGTTTTCTTTCCACACTCTACCAACCCCAAAAGGGTTCCCAGATCTATCTCCAAACCTGTGGGCAGAGGCCTAAAAGTAAGTCCTTTCTCTGCTCTCCATGAGGGCAATAGAGCATGTTCCTGCAGAACAGATAGGCCAAGATTTCTACTCCAGGCTCTTCCTGGTAGCCAGAAATGAGGGAACCTGGCACCCCCATCCTTGATTTATCCATTCTAGACACCTTCCTGATGATACCAAAATTCAAAATGCTCGCCCTCCAGCAACTACTACCTGTGCTCTCCAAGGATGCTTGGTTAGCCACCCTAGACCTAAAAGAGGCCTACCTACACATCCCACTCAGAGAATCATGCAGGAAATGTCTATGTTTCAGGACATGATCTCTGCACTTTTATTTTTCTGAGCTTCCCCTTGGCTTATCCACTGCTTCCAGAGTTTTCACAAAATGCCTGGCCCCCGCCATTGCTTTTTGCAGGCAAAAAAATATTCAAATTTACCCATGCTTAGACGACTGCCTAATTCAGGCAGACAGTCAGGAAAAGCTGCTCAAGCACCTGGCCTTTGTAAAGGACCTACTGACCTCCCTAGGGTACACTATCAACGAAAAGAAATCCAAACTAGTACCCACCCAAAAAATTTCATTCCTGGGAGAAGGCCTCAACACAGCATCCCAGATGGCATTCTTTACACCAAAAAAGCAAACTTACCTGACAGCCTATTTCTCTCAACTTCAACTAGCCACCAAACCCCAGTTATCCACAAGGATAATCCTGCAAGCTCTAGGATTCATGGCTTCTTGCATTCTACCCATTCCATATGCCAGACTGCATATGAGGAAACATCACTGGTACCTAAAAAGCCTTTGGTGTCAGCACTCTCAAGACTTGGAAACTCTTATATTAGTGATACCTTGTCTAAGGAAAGATTTCCTTTGGTGGGCAGCAGCTTGCCACCACAACAAGGGACTACCCTTTTCACCACCCCACACCACCCAGACCCTCACCACAGAGGCATCAGACTATGCCTGGGGTGCACACCTGAATGGCAGGTGCATACAGGGCCAATGGAGCCCATATCAACCAAAAAGAGATGTTAGCTGTCCAGCACACACTGACCGCTTTCAGACCCCTTCTCTCCCCAGGGGCTCTACTGATCAAAACAGACGACACCACGGTGATGTGGTATATTAACAAGCAGGGAGGGACTCACACCTACCCTCTATGCTGGCAAACCATGACCATTTGGCACACAGCCTCAGCCATGCAACTACACCTGTTAGCTCAATTTCTGCCAGGCTCTCTAAACTCTCTGGCAGACAACTTAAGCAGAAATCTTCTGGACCCACATCAGTGGCAGCTAACAAAGAACCTTCACCCTTATAAGTCAGAAATGGGGCAACTGGAAGGTCAAACACTTTGCTTCCCACTCCAGTCATCAGCTCAGCAAGTTCTGCACCAGGGAGCCTCACTGCAGGGCTTGAAAAGTGGATGCTGTATCCTTCTAGTGGGTCAACCTCTCAGTCTGTGCATTTCCCCCACTGCCTCTCTTTAGCAGGGTACTGTTTAAAATAAGGGAGGAAAAACCAAGGACAATCCTGATTGCCCCAGACTGGCCACGCCAGCACTGGTACCCACTGCTGCGCAGCCTGTCCCCTCTGCCACCATGGCATCTCCCTCAGATCCCAACACTTCTGACCCAGAGGGAAGGAGAATTCATGTAACCCCAATTGCAGACCCTCAGTTTGGCAGCCTGGCTTATTCCCTGACCACTGTACAAGCTGCCAATCTCAGTAAACAGGTTCTAGATGTTATATGTGAGGCAGACGCCCTAGCACTAGACAGTCTTATGCTGACAAATGGAAAAGGTTCTGCACCTGGATCCAGGCTAAGGGAGCCGATACACCACAACCCTCCCTACCTCTTATCCTGGATTACCTAGCTGACATACTACACACTGACAGTTCCTAAGAGGGGCTAGCAACTTGAGGCCACCTAGAAGAGCACCTACCCCAGCTTGGGACCTAAACTTTGTGTTGGAGAAACTCACCCTGCCCCCCTTTGAACCAGCAGCTTCAGCAGAGTTAAAGTTTCTCTCATGGAAGACAGCCTTGCTTCTGGTCATCACTTCAGCAAGAAGAGTATCCAAGCTACAAGCACTAATGGCTGTAGAGCCCTTCATCATTTTCCATGCTGACAGGGTCTCCCTCAGGACTAACCCATCCTTCATGCCAAAAGTGGTGTCCAGTGTGGCTCTCAAACAGTCCATTCATTTGCCCGCCTTTTTCCCTAACCCAAAAAACAAGGGGGAAAGAATACTGCACTCTCTAGATGTGCACAGACAGCTCAGATTCTATCTAGACAGGACTAAATCATTCAGAAAGACTGATCAGTTGTTAGTCAGCTTTGCTGCAGGAGCAGAAGGCAAAGCCATATCCAAACAAACCATTTCAAATGGATAGCACACTGCATCCATTTCTGCTGCAAGCAACATGGGAAACCTCCCCCACCAGGGACATCCTGGAGACTGCAACTTGGACATCTGTCCATACC
Organism: Protopterus annectens; assembly: GCF_019279795.1. NCBI lineage: Eukaryota > Metazoa > Chordata > Ceratodontiformes > Protopteridae > Protopterus > Protopterus annectens. Next base: position 321,057,871 of record NC_056726.1, on the reverse strand, counting down.
TTCACCAAGCATTACCACCTGCCTATCTTCTCCAAATCCAGGGCAGGCTTTGCCACTGCAGTCTTGCAGGGCATCCTAGCCAGCTCCGAATCTTCTTGACTGCCTCCACCCTTTTTCCTCATATTTGCTAATCAATCCAAATGTGATGACAGTGAAACATGAAGAACACAGTGTACATTGTGTACACTTACCATATATGCAAATGTTCGAGTGTATTCACTATTGCAGTCCTGGTTTCCCTCCCTCCATCCCCCTTCTCTCTCTCTGTCTCTCTCTCTCTCTCATTACAAGGAACTTTTTGGTATTTACTTTCTACTGATGGTGTTCTTCCACCATATCCTGGCTCCCACTTGGGGGCTCCTGACAGGGCAAGAAAAACTGATGTAATGGCATCGGCTGCCTTACTTTATACTACTGATGACCTGACGTCAGTCCTGAAGCGACAGCAACTGACGCAGAAATACTAAGCCTCTGGTATTTGGGCTGACTGAGGGCTACCCTGGCAGCGATAACCCAAATGTGATGACTGCAACAATGAATGCACTTGAACATCTACATTTATGGTAAGTGTACACAACTGTACTTTCTTGTTTGAGCTCCTGATGTTTCAGCTATTACTTTCCTGTCATAGCATTATTTTTGTATTATATTTACATAATGTATACAATAGCAGCAAACTCAATCTGAGGCGTTCTAGTGGTCAGGGGCATTATGGGTAAGGGAGGATCTTGAGATTCAGATCCTAGAATCTTTAGAAAGTGCCCAGGTCGGATCCAAACCCATTGGTTGAGGAAGAATGAAAATGGACAACACAGATGGAACGTTAGAGTGAGTACATAACTTATTTTAATACACTATAAGAAAACTATCCAGGCAGGGTCAAGGCCCACTCTACTAGGGCCTTGGCTTCATCTATGGCTTTTCAGAAAGGGTTGGATTCTATAAGTATTCTAGAAATTGGTATTTGGTCCTTTGTGCAAACTTTTACAAAATACTACAAGCTTGATTCATTCTCTGGGTCCAGGTCTGGCTTTGCTAGGACCATTCTCAAGTGGCTTCTGGACTCTTCTTCTTCTACCTCCCAAATATAGTAAGCTAGGGCAATCTACCCATATAGCTAAGGCTACTGCACCAGTGATCATTATGATGAGAATAGTACAGTCATGTAAGTAAACTAACCACAACGGTAGTTATTTGAATGATCACTGCTACAAGCTTGATTCATTCTCTGGGTCCTGGTCTGGCTTTGCTAGGACCATTCTCAAGTGGCTTCTGGACTCTTCTCCTTCTGCCTCCCAAATATAGTAATCTATGGCAATCTACCCATATAGCTAAGGCTATTGCACCACTGATCATTATGATGAGAATAGTACAGTCATGTAAGTAAACTAACCACAACTGTAGATATTTGAATGATCACTGCTGCAGTAGCCTCTTCCTTCCTCCATCCTTTGTTTTTTGGTGTTTTTTTTTTTTTTTTTATGCCAGGGTGTGGATAATTATTTTTGTTATTCCTTGCATTGTCCTTTCAGGCCTCAGCCTCCCTCTTTCTCTGTTGGCAGGAAAGCTGTGAAGAGCTTGGCACCCAAACTCATCTTTTCATCAGCTTAGGTTGAGCTGCCTAACAGTTTGGGCAGCTGGAAGGTACCTTGAAGCTTTGGAAGCTGGCCAGCTTTATATCCATATAATTTTATATAAATATATTACTGGAGCAATGATCATTCAAACATCTGTTGTTATTGTCTTTTATCCAAGACTTGGAGGGGTGTGGAACTGTGAGTATCCGGCTTTTCAAAAGAAAAGAGAAAAGAAAAGAGAATTAAATTATTTTAATTTCAGTTCTGCTTAAATATTTGAGTTACATGTAGTGACCTGAGTGGTGATAGTACTTTGTACTTTTCTATTCTCTTCCCTCTGATTGCATTCTTAAGTTTGTTCTGGGACCTTAGTTTTGTATTTTTATTAGCATTTGTGGGAAGATTGTGTTTGTGTGTTATTCTGCACTTCTGTTTCTACAAGCAGAATTACTTTTAAAGGCTATCCATTTGTATTTTAAAGTCCTGCTGTCCCATAGTCTTGACATTTAATTCACAGGTGGGGCAGAACTGTATACGCCTGCAAGATTTTGAGCCTTAGTCATTTATTATTGCATTTTTCCATAAGAAGTGCTACTGATATATTTCTACATAGTCTTATGTCTTAAAATGTAGTAGGTCAATAGTGAGGGAAGTGTCTCTACTCCAGTTTGTGCTTCAGTGCTTTAATATTCTGTTTGTGTTTTACCTGCTTAAAGTTGCATTCTGTTCCTGCCCCATCCCTTACTAAAACATTAAGGTAAAGTTTCTGAAATATCTCCAGTATTGATTTTATTATTGTGTGCTCACTTGCTTGGCCTGTGAGTATACCAAGTTTAAAACTTATTTTTATTTTTTGCTTGTATATAAGCCTTGCATTTGCACAAGTCTTTGCTCAGTTATTCAGAGCCGCATATCATTTGGTGAAGATTCCAGCGAGTTTGAGAAATTTTGCTTGTATTTGAAACCATTCTTGTGAAGAAAAATTTAATTATTTTGCACTTGTATTGCTTGTTTTTATTACATTCTCAAAAATTAATGTGCTGTTTATTGATTTTCATGCACTTGCTTAAAGTTTTAAGTAGCATTTTTCACCTGCTGTAAGGGCTGCTCTTCTGCATTTGTAGTACTCTAAATAAGCTGTATCTACTGTTTTCAGTGCTTTTTAGGTATCTGTTTTTGAGGTTCCCTAACACTTGGGCTCCAAACCAGTCATTGTATATTAAGAGGGTCAAAAGTGTCGCTCATGTAGCAGGAGAGGTCTGGTTTCAAATATCTGAGCTGGAGATTGCTGGTTGAAAGCTAATTGTGTGCTTACCTGATTGGCCTGTGGACATACCTAGTTTAACATTTTTTTTCTGCTTCTATATTTGGCTCACGTTTGCTTTGTGTAGCTGTGGTTAAGGCACCTTACATATATGCAATCACCAAAAGTCATAATTTCCCAATAAAAACTACCTCTGAAATTTTCCACAGTCCCGCTATACTCAGGGAGCAACTATTTTCATGCTGAGAAGCATTGACTTATTTAGTTGGCTCTAGATTACATTATTACAGAACTATTGCTACTCAAGGAGCAACTGGTTTGCACACTGAATACCACTGCTGGATAGGTTAGCTGTAGATTACTGTAAGTAAGCACCCATCACTTGTCCAGTTGCAAACATCCTCCATTTTTTCCCTTGTAAAGCACTACCACATAAGCCCACATCAAATTTCATCCCTAAAGTTTGTAGTCTCTATGTATACCCCACTCCCACTTGTTAACACCACCTATCAGCTATCTGCAATAAGAGTATAATTTGTTAATTTCTTTTCTTTTGTAATGGTATACCTATGTCCACATATTAAAATATACTCAAATGATCAACTAAAGATGGACCCCTGCCCTCAAAAAAAAAAAAAAAAAATATATATATATATATATAATATATATAGAGAGAGAGAGATGACTTTACTATTTTGTAATAACTTTCTCCTTTTTACTAAAGTGCTTATTGTATATTGTACCTTATTTATTGTCTCTAGATATTTCTTTTAAATTCCGACACTGTACCTGTCAATGTTGTTCTTGTTTTATTGGAGCTTTTCTCCCCGGGCCACCACTGAAAATGGGCTCACACCCAGACGGGCTATCCAGGTCAACAAATGTAAACTAAAATAAATAAATATTAAGGACCTGCAAACATGAATAGGTACTTTCCTGTTATCTCTGCATGCATTTTGGTGGACATGGACTTCCTGAGGCAATCTAGTAGTTACCTTAATTAAACTGACGACTACTTAATTCTGAAACAGACGAATACAGTATGTGAGAGGTGTAGTTACACAGTGTCACTGGAGACAAGACTCTCATATACAGACACAAAAAATGCCAAATAGGTGATCAGTGACACACACACACACACACACACACACACACACACACACACAAAGCACTCACCACATTTAACAAACAACCAGCCCCATAGACCCACATATGCGGAGGTGCTCACATGTAACTTACCCAAAACCTTAAAGGCCTCTTAGACGCAGTCCTCTGAAATTCCACATGTACGCAAACAAGACAACTCCCACAAATCTCATTGTGTCTCAGCTACTAAGCCCATAAGGCATAACACTACACAACCAAATATTTTGGTCATAGAAGACTCTGTTGTGTGACAGACTGATGTCCTTCTCACCTGGCTGGATAAGGAAAAGGTTACAGATAGTTTCCTTTCAGGGGCCAGGATTCACCAGATCACACAAGCACTCAAATCGCTAAACCCAAAGTACCAGCACTTGGTCATAGTCTATATGGGTGTAAATGACCTGAGACATACCTCTGTGGACTATACGAAGAGAAACATCTCAGAATATGTGTCACAGGTAGACTTGAGTCTAGTATTGAGCAACTTTCTACTATCTCCAGGGATGATGCTACGATACCAACAGAAAATGATCACCTTTAATAATTGGCTTAGCTACTGGTGTCATTCCAAATAGGTCTAATATTTGTCAGCTGGGGAGAACATGATTGATAGGTTATGCTGCTTTGCCTGGGATGGTCTTTACCTGTCACCACTAGGCTTTTGGATATTTGCCAAAACATTATCTACTCCTGTAGTGTGTTTTTAGGCATTGCCAAACAGACAAACCCTCCAACATTGCAAAATCTACTTGGAATAAGGTAAAGATATTGCTGCTTAATGCTAGCAGTCTCAGCAAGAAACTACACTCTCTTGAAGCATTCCTTACCCTGAAGAATGCTGCCATGTGTGCAGTTACTGAAACATAGTTCAGAGCCATGAAAAACACCCCGGCAGTGCATGGTCATAATGGCTTTTAGATGTTCCAGTCACCCACTGCATGCGAAAGTGCAAAAGATGGAGGTGTATATATCCAAGTAAAGGATAAACACACATCAAAACTGGTCAAACAGTATGATATCTTGAGCTACTCCTTGTCCAATTAGCAATAGGAAAAATCCATTACCGTATCCTTGGTAGTAACAGGTCCCCGATAAACCAGGAAACCCATACATCATACCTGAATTTTCTAGAATCACTTACCATTCAGCCCAATACCATACTCATAGATGATTTCAACTACCCATCCATTAACTGGGAAGCATACACAACCACTAACATGCAGGCTCAAAGATTTATAGACTTTGTCAATGCAAGTGGCCTGGAGCAGCTAGTCTGCACTCCCACTAGGGGTACAAATACCCTAGACCTGGTACTCAAGAAATATGGGAGAGTATTGCCCCCCCAGGTGTGATGCCTTCACTGGTTAGATCACAAAGTAGTCCCCCTTGATGTAAATATAGAACTAGAACTCCCATCTAACCCCAAAAACCTTTTAAGAACTTTTCTAAGACAAACTACTGAGTTTTCAAACTCCCCCAAACCCAGAAAACACAGAAACCTATGCAGGGGCATACACAAAATCCATGTATGACCATACAAACAACTGCATAGAAATGGTAGTACCAGACCGAAATAACCCTGGGACAAAATCACACTGGTGGATCCCTGATATAAGTAAGCTGTACAATAAAAGAAAGGAAATCCTGTCCAGAAGTAAGAGAGTGTGTGCACAACAGAACAAAAACTCCCTCATTAGTCTAAACAAGCAAATCAGGAGACTAATCAAGTCTTCAGAAACAAATGATGTTATATAGTCCTATCTCGCCTACATTCTTACCAGTGGGTTCGGAGCCGAATATCGGCTCTGACTCAGCCGATTTTACTAGCTCAAAGTCTCTCATTGGCTGGGCCAAGTGGGTATCCCATGGTGCAGTGCTCCACATCCCCAGATCTCATTTGCCACTTGTGTAGCTCAGACGTGGTCTCGCTTGGCTGTGGCTAAGTACCCTCTTTTTTGCTGTTTCTGTTAGAGAAATTTGATATTTCATAACCAAAAAATATTTTAATAGCTATTTATTGTTGCTGTTGCTGTTTTTGAGTGTGGTAGTTGTGTTTTTTGATATCCCTATCTGTTCCAGCGGGCTAGGCCCATTTTAGTTAGAGGACCTAGTCCTCCCCTCTGTTGTTAAATAACTAGTAGTGTGATTGGGTTTTTGTCTGTATGTCCCCTTAGAAGAACAAAAGAACCGTTTCAGTTAGAGGTTCTTAGATTGTGTCGAGTAGAGTTTTTTTCTGGTGTATCTACTTTGTGTGTTGTTCCCACCCTTTTTTGTGATTTGTGTCTAGGTGGTTTCGCTTAGCGCAAGTAATAAGATGTCTAAGTATCAGAAGGAGCATAAGCCTTCTGGCTTTAAAAAAATGTTCCAAGTGTGGATATAAGATGTCCATCACGGATGGACACTCCGTGTGTGTTTACTGCCTTGGAGCCATCCATTTACAGGATACGTGTAGCTTCTGCCATGCGTTCGGTCCTAGGGTGCTCCAGGAGAGAAAAAATAAATTAATATTGAAGGGACTTCTAAAACCGTCTTTTGAGGAAGCTATAGACTCTGCTTCCAGTACTCAGTCAAAATCCAAAGCTTCCAAGGCTAAGAAAAGGTCTCTTGCTCCATCTGTCTCTTCGGAGCCTCCAGAGAAGATTACTGTATTGGACTCTACTTCCTTGGCTCCACTGTCGTCAGGGCCGCAGGAGGTATCAGTGTTAACTGAATCGGCGTCGGCTCCTATCATTCTTGAACCCATTCAGAACCGGTCGCCCAGTGTAAGGCATGGTTCACCTGACAAGAGATCCCAATCTCCATCGCTCTCCTCCAAATCCTCCAAGCTTTCTGATTTGGATGTTGATAGGGTGGTGCAGAGGCTCCTGCAGTCATCGGTGTTGGCTAAATTGTTCTCGGCTCCGACCCACTCGGCTCCGGAGCCAGTTCCTATGACCGTTTCGATGATTCCTCCTCCGAGCACATCCTTGTCGTCGGAGCCGGTATGCTCCACTCCGAGTGATGTTCTTACGCCGGCTCTGATACCCCCTCAGGGTCTATCGGTGCCGACCTCAGCTCCGACCATGTCGGTTCCATCCACAGGGTTAGGGACTTGGGTCTCTTCGGTCGGGCCCGAGGGGGATACTTCGGGACATCTGTCAGTTCCAAGTCTCCCACTCGGTGCATAGGCTTGTGGGACCCTGGTCCCGGTCATGGCCTCGGAGGCCAGCCGGTCCTCGGACTCGGGGGGACCAGCCTTCGAGGCCATGCGGAGCATGCTGGCCAGGTCATCAGCTACATCACCCGGGTCGGTCATTCTGTCCCCCACCACCCCGGCGAGAGCCTCTGACACTCACCTATCCATGGACAGTATAGCGCCAGGCCCTAAGGATACCCCCACGAGCGGTCCCCAACTTTCTGGGGGTCTCCCAAAGTTTGTGCCTGAGGAACCTCCTAGAAAGAAATTGTGCAAGAGGAAGCACATAGCCTCCCAGGATGAGTCTCTCACATCGGATACTGACCTCGAGGAATCGGAAGGGTCCCCCAAGTCATCCTCTGATGATGTTTCCTTCTCCGATATTCTGGAGATACTAAAACAAAGAGGTGACTGGTCTTCCAAAGCTCCTTCCGAGGAGGAGTCAGTATTCCTTAAGGCTTTTGGTGCTCAACCCTCCGCCTCCAGAGTGTCTCCACCCTTCGACAAACTTCTTGACCTCATTTGTCGAAGAGTGTGGGAAAACGCCGATTCTGTGGAGTCCGTGCCCAGGCGTCCCAACAAACCCCCCCCCCCCCCAGGGCAAAGAGTTTCTGTCGAAAGGAGTCCCTGAAAATGCCATGGTGGTGGCGGCGGCAGCCACCCAGAAAGAAGTAGCAGAGTCTTCTTCATCCATCTATCCTCCTAACAAGGAGTCTAGGACCATGGATCGGTACGGGAAGCGTACCCTATCTTCAGCAACCTTCACTCTATGGTCGCTGAATTATCTGTCTCACTTCACTCGGCTCCAGAGAGATCTCCTCAAAGAGTTGGGAGATACTCTTGCGGGTAACATACCTGAGGCAGTGGCTCAGATGGTTAACGCCCAGGTCTCTACCCTCAACTCCATTGCTAACTCGTCCATGCGGCTCATTTCGTATGCAGCCGAGGGAGTGAATAGGGCAGTAAGCTCAGGGGTCGCCCTTAGAAGGCAAGCCTGGTTGCGCCTGTGTCACTTTGCAGAGGCCTTCAAGTCTTCCTTCACTGACGCCCCCTTTGACGGTTCCTCCTTGTTTGGGACCAAAGTGAAAAATACCCTCACCAGGTGCGAGCAAGAGGGAAAGACCCTGTCTGCCGTAGGGGTCTGTTTTTCCCTTCCTTCTAGGCCTTATCCCAAGGCCCAGTGGGGGGGGGGGGGTAAGATGTGGTTCAAGAAATCACAGAGGTTTTTTCCTGCCACACAAGTGAACCCCCCCTCCAGAGACAGGGGAGGGGGGGTATTCAGGGAGACGTCGCCCCAGAGGCAGAGGGGGCCCCCACAACTCGGGAGACCGTGACTCCTTCCGTGGCTCTCCATACTCTCGTTCCTGAGGGTGCGCCCGACTGCGCTTATCTGGAGCCAGTCGGGGGTCGAATTTCCTTATACCTGGAAGCCTGGGAGAGCATTACCCAGGACCGATGGGTATTATGGATAATTTCCAGAGGTTACCTCATTCCATTCTCTTCAGTACCCCTGCCAATCAGGAAAATCCCAGACGTTCCACCCAGTCAAAGGGATCAAGCAGCCTCAGAGGTCTCGCAGCTGCTAGAAAAAGGAGCCATCCAACGTGTCCCCTCAGACCAAATCGGATTAGCGACTTACTCAAGATTCTTTTTGGTGCCGAAAAGAACAGGGGACCTGAGACCCATACTAGATCTCAGTCAACTCAACAATCACATACACAAGTCCAAGTTCTGTATGGTCAAACTACAATCGATTCTCCCATTGTTGGGAGAGGAGGTATGGATGTGGTCCATCGACCTCAAGGATGCATATTACCATGTCAAAATGGTCAGAGCATCCAGGAGTCACCTACGCTTCCGGCTGGGAGTCAGTCACTTCCAGTTTCGAGCCCTGCCCTTTGGTCTCACCACAGCCCCCAGGGTGTTCACCAAATGTATGGCGGTGGTGACGGCTCACTTGAGACGTCAGGGATTCCAGGTGTTTCTGTACCTGGATGACTGGCTCCTTACCGCCCCCACCAGGCATCAACTAGTTCAAACCAGGGACGCTACCATCAATATATGTCACCAACTGGGCATAGCAATAAATTGGGAAAAATCTGCCTTATTGCCCTCACAGTGTGTCACCTTTATAGGAGCAGATTTAGACACCATTCGAATGCGAGCATTCTTACCGCAAGAAAGGATCACAGTATTACAACAACAAATACACATGCTGATGCCCCTGAGACAAGTGAAGGCAAGACTGGTTCTCCAACTCCTAGGGACCGTGGCAGCAACTATCATGTTGGTCCCTCTAGCGAGATTACACATGAGACTTCTTCAATGGCTCCTCTTTGTTCAATGGTCTCTCCAAAGACTCCCACTATCTCATCCCATCTTACTCATGGACATGTGCAAGCAGGACCTTCGTTGGTGGCTGTGCACCAACAATTTGTATGGGGGAAAGACCTTCGTTCCACCCATCCCTATTGCCATGGTGACCACGGACGCCTCCTAGATGGGGTGGGGGGGGGCATTATCTTGGCAGGACTGTCTAAGGCATGTGGCAGGAACACGAGATACATTTGCATATAAACGTCCTGGAGGTGAGAGCAGTGCTTCTTGCTTTGCAGGCACTTCAGAAGGTTCTTCCTCTAGGAATGATTGCGATACACTCCGACAACATGTCAGTAGTGTGGTATCTCAACAAGCAAGGGGGAACCCGGTCTTACCCTCTGTGCAGAGAGGTTATGTGAGTGTGGCATTGGGCAATAGCTTCCCAACGGTTTCTGGTGGCAACGCACATTCCGGGGAAGTCCAACGTAATAGCGGACAGGCTAAGCAGAGCTATCCTGATGCCTTACGAGTGGTCCCTGAATCGCCTGGTTGCAGAGGGAATCTTCAGCAGATGGGGTCAGCCTTGCTGCGACCTTTTTGCCAGCCCTCTTACTGCGAAATGCAGCAACTACTTCACGTTGATCCCCCCACAGGGGGAATCATCCAGGGACACTCTGGTTCACGATTGGCCCTCTGATCTGCTTTATGCTTTCCTTCCGTTTCCCCTGCTGTCAAGGGTGATTCAGAAAGCACAATCCTTGGGAAGCAGAATGATTCTGATTGCTCCACACTGGCCTCGTCAAGTCTGGTTCCCCTTTCTTCAACCATACATTGTGGACACTCCTTGGATTCTGGACCCTCAACCAGATTTACTGACACATGTCGGGACAGTACCACCCCTCTCTAATGACCCTCCGGTTGACAGCCTGGCTACTTCACTTCCATCGTTAGTCAGACATCATCATTTTTCACCGGAAGTGGTCCATATATTATCGTTCTCTCATAAACCATCCACTAGAAAGATTTATTCTAGTAAATGGAAAAGGTTCTGTATCTGGGCACATACTAAAGGCATTGTTCCTTACACAGCTCCAATAGATTCAGTTCTGGAGTTCTTGTCTATGCTTTTCTATCAAGGGTCCGCATCAGCCACCATCAAAGTTCAGCTGGCGGTGATATCTAATTTCCATGTAGTGAATGAACCTAGTCTCATGGCTCACAGACTATGCAAAGCATTCCTTAAAGGTACTCTATTGCTTCTTCCCCCAGTGTCCGAACCAATCATGCCCTAGGATTTCAATTTTGTTCTACAAGCCCTTACTTTACCACCATTTGAGCCTGCAGCTACCTGTGAATTAAAATTCTTGACATGGAAAACAGCATTCTTAACAGCAGTCGCTTCAGCGAGGCGGGTTTCAGAAATTCAAGCCCTCTCCATCAAACCCCCATATTTAATCTTCCATAAAGACAGGGTCTCTCTTAGACCAAACCCCCTCGTTCCTTCCTAAAGTGGCTTCCGTGTCTAACATGAATCAGTCCATTGAGTTGCCTGTTTTCTTCCCCCACTTTTCTAACAAGGCAGAATTTAGATTTCACCAATTGGATGTACATAGACAGTTACGCTTCTGTCTACACCGGACAAAAGATGTCCGGAAATCTGACCAACTCTTTGTCTCCTTTTTGGAAAACCGAATGGGATGTTATGTGATCCTATCTCGCCTACATTCTGAATGATGGGTTCGGAGCCGATCCCTCGGCTCCGACTCGGCACGCTTATGCCAAAGAGCGAAGTCTCTTATTGGCTGAGCTTACTATATCCCAGGATGCACCACCACCAGTCCCCCAGATCTCGTTTGCCGCTTCCCTGCGAAGACGTGGTCTCGAGCTGGCTGGGCTGAGTAGCTTTTACTAACTACTTTTTCTGTCAGTTTTTTGCTCTTTTATATCACAAAAGCTGTTTTAACGGCTATCGCTCCTTTGTGTACGTTTGAATTGTGAAATTTGTTGTGTGTGATTGGGTTGAGTTTGTTTATCCCCTTACAATCCAGGGCCTTTCCGGTCAACCTTTGTAAACTTTCCAGGGTCTCAAGCCTTTAGTGGTTTAGAGTTCCCTGTCATTACAGCTAAGGCTTGTGTTTTAAACTTTTACTGTAAGCCTTGGTTTTTTTGTCACAAGCGAATCTATATCTATATAGTTGTTTAATTTCCTGTCAGAAGTTGTTTAACATCATGTCTCAAACCCCTAGGCCTTCGGGCTTTAAAAAATGTTCGAAATGTGCTTTTAAGATGTCTGTTACTGATGATCATTTGCTCTGTGTATATTGTCTAGGGGCAAAGCACTTGCAGGAGTCATGCAGCGTATGTCACGCTTTTTCCTCAAGGGTCCTCCAGGAGAGGAAAAATAAATTGATTCTTAAGGGGTTAATTAAACCCTCTTTTGAAGAAGCCTTGGCATCCTCTCCGGCTCCTGCCAAAAAGAAAAGGGCTTCGGTTCCGACCAGTCCGTCGGATCCGACTGCCAAGAGACCTAGGCAGGCCTCTCCTTCGGCTCCAAAGACTTGGGCCGAGGTGAACGGTCTGCCTCGATGCCACCAGTATCGACTCCTCTGGCTTCGGAGCCGATGGACTGCTCTCGGAGCCGACAAGGGTCGCCCGCTCAGACACTTCCTCCTCGGCGCCGAAGTCTACCTCGGCACCGATGGAATCTGGTGTGAGTATTCCCTCGGCGCCGATTCTCATCGAGTCGCCTCGGAGCCGGTCCCCTAGTCCCTTGGGGCCGAGGGAGAGGTCTTCTCGAACCCGTTCTGTTTCCTCTCGGTCTTGAGAATGTCGGATTCTGATATAGACAGGGTGCTCCAAAGACTGTTCCAGTCCCCAGTCTTCCAAAATTTGTTTCGGTTCCGACCCAGTTGGCTTGAGCCGATGACCATGACCCACCCCATTGCCATTCCTCCTCCGACTGCTTGGCTCCGTGAGCAGGTGCTCTTGGAGCGGTGGAGATCTCAGGGTCGGCTCCGACCCTTACTCCAACCCGGGCCCTCGGGTCCGAGTTTGGTCTGTGGACTTCTTCGGCTGGACCCGAGGGTGATGTTTGGGACCTATGCTTTCGGTTCGAGCCTCCCTCTCGGTGCTTCGCTGCGGGACTTCCGTCTACTATCATGGCTCGGAGACCGGACACTCCCAGGATACTGGGGTCCGGCTTTCAGGGCCATGAGGAGTGCCTTGGCCAAGTCCTCTTGCCATCTCTCCGGTTTACCAGCACCTTCCTGGGCGTGGAGACTGGGTCTTTGGCAGTTCCCTGTCCGTAGCCAGCGGAGCCCGAGGCCTGAGGTTACCCCAGTGGGGTTCCCCTCCTCCTGAGGGTTCTTCGGAGTTGTCTTCAGAGGAACCCCAAGGAAGAGATCGTGCAAGAGGAAGCACGTGGACTCCCCGAGTCTATTACATCGGACACTGATATGGATGATGCGGAGGGGTCCCAGTCGTCCTCGGATGATGTCTCATTTGCAGACATCTTAGAGATCCTCAAACAACGAGGCGGCTGGATATCCAAACCCCCTCTGCTGACGAATCAGTGCTCCTCAAGGCCTTTGGGGCTCAGCCCTCCGCCTCCTGGGTGTCTCCGCCCTTGACGAGCTTCTGGATTTAGTTTGTCGAAGGCGTGGGAACATCCAGATACCGTGGAACCAGTCCTTCTCGTCCAAATAAATTCTTATCTGCTCCCCGAGAAGGAGTTCGTTACTAAAGGCGTGGCTGTAGATGCCATGGTGGTGGCATCTGCTACACAACAGGGCGTGGCAGAGGCTTCAACGTCTATCCATCCTCCTAATAAGGAGTCTATGAGTATGGATAGATGCGGAAGCGCACCCTGACTTCAGCGGCCTTTACCTTAAGGTCTCTGAACTATTTGGCACATTTTACAAGGCTTCAGAGGGATCTGGTCAAGGAGTTGTCAGATTCCCTCTCGGGTAACCTACCTGAGCAGCTAGCCCAGTCCGTTAGCTCTCAGTTGGCTATCCTTACGTCAATTTCTAACTTCGTCCATGAGGCTCATTTCCTATGCGGCCGAAGGCGGGTAGAGCGGCAGGCACAGGCGTGGCTCTCGTGACAAGCCTGGCTCCGCTTGTGTCAGTTCTTGGAGGCCTTCAAGTCTTCCTTCGCCCGGCTCCCTTTGATGGGTCCTCATTGTTTGGACCCAAGGTGAAAGACACCCTTACCGCTGTGAGCAAGAGGGAAAAACTTTATCTGCCGTAGGTGCCCGTTATTCCACTCCCTTTCGGCCTTATCCCAAGGCTAAAGGAGGGAAAATGTGGTTTCGAAAATCTCGCAAGTTTTTCTCCCAACAGCAGGAAGATTCCCGTCCAGAGGCAGAGGGCGGGAAATTTTTCAGGGAGACACCGTCCCAGAGGCGGCAGAGGGCCCCGCAATTCTGGAGACCGCGAGTCCTTTCGTGGCTCTTCAGCCTCCCACACGTCATGAGGGATTGCCCGGCTGTGCTGCTCCGGAGCCAGTCGGGTGTCGTTCACCAAGCACCTAAATGCCTGGGAGTCAATCACTCAGGACAGATGGGTGCTTGGATCATTGCCGGAGGTTACTCCATCCCATTCAAATACTCACCCCGCCGTCCAAGAGAATCCCGGACCCACCACCCAGTCAAAGGGAAATAGCAGCCGCAGAAGCTTTAAAGCTGCTAGAAAAGGAGTCATCAACGGTCCCCACAGACCAGATCGGATCAGGAAATTACTCCAGGTTCTTTTAGTGCCAAAAGACAGGGGACCTGAGACCAATATTGGATCTCAGCAGACTGAACCAATCCGTCCACGAAATCCAAATTCGAATGGTCACGTTACAATCCATTCTCCCGTTGTTGGAGAAGGATGTTTGGATGTGCTCCATAGACCTCAAGGGCGCCTATTATCACATACCGATACATCAGGCGTCCAGAAGGTATCTGCGCTTCAGCCTGGGAGTCAGTCATTACCAATTTTGTGCTCTGCCCTTTGGTCTCACCACAGCCCCAGGGTGTTCACCAAGTGTTTGGCAGTAGTGACGGCTCACCTGAGAAGTCTTGGATTCCAAGTGTTTCCCTATCTCGACGACTGGCTCCTGACTGCCACCACCAGGCATCTACTAATGGACAACCTCAAAGCCACCATCTCCTGGGTGTTTCCCTAGGGATTACATTCAATTGGTCAAAGTCTGTCTTGCTGCCCTCTCAGCATAAAGTTTATAGGAGCAGAGATAGACTCAAGATTGATCTTGGCGTATTTCTTCCTGCCGAAAGGATCCGAACTTTACAGGGCCAAGTTCAAGCTCTAATCTCGAGATCCAAAGCCCCAGCCAGGATGGTCCTACAGGTTTTAGGCTCAATGTCTGCCACGGTTCTTTTAGTTCCTCTAGCAAGATTACACATGAGGATTCTTCAGTGGCTCTTGTCAACTCAATGGTCCTTTCAGGATCTTCCCTCAATCATCACATCATGATTACGGAAATATGCAAAAGGGACCTTCGCTGGTGGCTTCAGACATCCAACTTGGATCAGGAAAACCCTTTGTTCTCCCCTCCAGTGGTTACCCTGACGACAGATGCCTCCCAGATAGGGTGGGGGGCATTGTCTGGGCAGGCTAGTTCAGGGCTCCTGGCTTCGGACGAAGCTCTTCTCCACATCAACGTGTTGGAGATGAGGGCTGTACTTCTGTCCCTACAGGCCTTACACAAGTTTCTTCCTCAGGGCATCATCGCCATCCACACAGACAACATGTCGGTGGTTTGGTATCTGAACAAACAAGGTGGGACCAGATCGTACCGCCTTTGCAGAGAGGCCATGAGAGTGTGGGAATGGGCGGTAGCTACCAACCGCTTCTTGGTAGCGACCCACATCCCGGGAAAGTCAAATATATTGGCGGACAAATTAAGCAGGACAATTCTCTCTCCTCACGAATGGTCTCTAAACTGCACAGTAGCAGCCCAGGTTTTCAAGAGATGGGGGCGCCGTGCTGCGACCTATTTGCAACTCCACAAAACACCAAGTGCCAGAGGTTCTTCTCCTTGATTCCACATCAGGGAGGACCAGCCATGGATGCTCTAGCACAACCTTGGCCAACAGGGCTACTTTATGCCTTTCCTCCAATTCCACTCCTTCCAAAAGTTATTCAAAAGCTTCTCAACTGGGGTCTTCAATGATTCTGATTGCCCCATACTGGCCTCGTCAGATATGGTTTCCTTACCTGAAAAAGCATGCAGTGGACGATCCGTGGACCTTAGACCTGATCCGGATTTGCTAATCCATCAGTCGGGACATTGGCATCAGTCCCTTCAATCTCTAAGATTAACAGCTTGGTTCCTCCACTTCCAACTTTAGTTAGAAGGCACACACTAGACCGGAAGTTGTTCACATTTTATCTTGCCCACAAACCCACCACTAACAAATTGTACCTCAGTAAGTGGAAGAGGTTTGCTATCTGGAGCTCAACTCAAGGGCTTAGACCCTATCACTGCTCCTGTCCCAGAGGTTTTGAAATTCTTAACATCCCTGTTTAATCAGGGATCTTCTGTCTCAACTATTAAAGTCCAATTAGCTGCTATATCTAAATTCCATGAATCCACGGATCCTCCTTTGATGAGCAGCAGACTATGCAAAACGTTCATTAAAGGTGCCAGTTTGTTAAGACCACCAGTTTTCATCCTGCACCTCCGTGGGATCTTGATTTGGTGCTTCGTGCATTAACATCTCCCCTTTTGAACCGGCTGCTACATGCAATTAAAATATCTGTCTTGGAAAGCGGCATTCTTAGTGGCTATTACCTCTGCAAGAAGAGTCTCAGAGCTTCAAGCCCTGTCTATTAAACCACCGTACTTGATTTTCCACAAGGATAGAGTATCACTTAGGCCTAATCCATCCTTTGTCCCAAAAGTCTGTTCTAGTTTCTGTCTTCAACAATCTCTAGAGCTACCAGTTTTCTTTCCAAAATTCTCTAATGAAGCAGAATACACTCTCCATAAATTGGATGTTCACAGGCAATTACGCTTCTATTTAGACAGGACTCAGCAACCGTAAGTCAGACCAGTTGTTTGTGTCCTTCTCAGATAATAAATTGGGCCAAACCATCACAAAAGCTACAATCTCAAAATGGATCAGAGATTGCATAACTCAGGCCTACTCTTCTTGAATAAACAACTTACATCATCTATCAAAGCTCATTCTACCAGAGCTATGGCTACTTCTATAGCCTTTCATTCCAAGCTCGCTATATCGGAAATTTGTGCTGCGGCTACTTGGTCTAACCCACACTTTCATTTCCCACTACAAATTGGATGTGGCATCTAAAGGGCGAGCATCATTTGGTTCCACGGTACTCAGGAGTGTTTTCCAGTGAGCCACCCAGGATTCAGGTGCTAGGGGCGCTGTCCCATCATTCAGAATGTAGGCGAGATAGGATCACATAACATCTTTTAGTTATGTACTCACCATAACTTCAGATGTTTGGGATCCATCTCGCCTACATTCCTGATACCCACCCTCCTTCCCCTGCCTTGCAGATCAGAAGCGATTGAACGGTTTTGAGCTCCACTGTTTTTATCTTGTTTCATCTGGCGATGTTATATAAGCAGGGTATGCATGTGTGCATGTATGCGGACAAACTAGATCTGGGGGACTGGTGGTGGTGCATCCTGGGATATAGTAAGCTCAGCCAATAAGAGACTTCGCTCTTTGGCATAAGCGTGCCGAGTCGGAGCCGAGGGATCGGCTCCGAACCCATCATTCAGAATGTAGGCGAGATGGATCCCAAACATCTGAAGTTATGGTGAGTACATAACTAAAAGTTCTCCAGTATCCAAGGTCACGCTGTCTAGATGGATAGTCGGTTGTATCTCTTTCATCCATCAGGCAGGAGGTAAAAATCTGCCATTTCCAGTCAAGGCACATTCTACTCGGGCTGTTTCTACATCCACAGCCTATCAAGCTTGATTGTCAATGGATGATATATGTGCTGCAGCTACTTGGGCTTCTCCACACACTTTTGTTTCTCATTACAAATTGGATGTGGTCTCCAGGGGCAGGTCTTCCTTTGGCTCCACAGTTCTCAGGAGTATTTTCCTATGAGCCACCCAGGATGTAGGTGCTAGGGACGCTGTCCCACGGGTAAGAATGTAGGCGAGATAGGACTACATAACATCAAGAAGTTACGTACTCACCATAACATTCGATGTATGTAGTCCATCTCACCTCACATTCTTACTTACCCTCCCACCTTCCCCCTTCCTGGAGGATTTGGAGGTTAGGTTGCCATCTACAGAGTCCCTTTGATTAGTTTATTCTTTATATGGATGTGATGTGTGTATGGAGTACAAATGATTTTCACAGCAAACTAGATCTGGGGATGTGGAAGAGTGCACCTTGGGATACCCACTTGGCCCAGCCAATGAGAGACTTTGAGCTAGTAAAATCGGCCGAGTCGGAGCCGATATTCGGCTCCGAACCCATGGTTAAGAATGTGAGGCGAGATGGACTACATACATCGAACGTTATGGTGAGTACATAACTTCTTGTTTAGGCAAAACTAGTCTCTCAAGCTAAGGGTAACCGTACGGCATTTTTCATTTTTGTCTACATTCTTAAGAGCAACACCCAACAATGTGCAGAATTGGTTGTAGACAGCATCACCTATATAAATTAATCTCAAATTTCACCTCCCCATCACCTTCGGTTACCCCCCCCCCCAAGAAATATACTCCACCATTCCTCTACCAGTTATCACCAGAAGACAGGTTCCCATTGCTCTGACTAAAGCTAAAAACATGGCTTTGCTAGGACCTGACAGTATACGAAGATGCCTCTCAAATAGCTTGAAACAGGACCTATCAGAGCCACTAGGATCTCTATTTAACTAAGGCCTTCAGACTGGCTTTTCCCTGTGGAGTAGAGCACAGCAACAGTCATCCCTCTGAATAAAGAGGGACCATCAACAGACCTGGGAAATTACAGACCTATAAGCTAGGCTACTCTTATATGCAAGGCCATGGAAAGAATAATTATGGACGTGATAAATAATGACATAGGAAACCTCCAAACACTGGACTCAGATCAGTTTGGCTTTGTCAAGGGCAGGTCATGCCTGCTCAATCCGGTAGACTTTTTTCAGAAAGTCACTAGAACCATGGATGAGGGTAAAACCGTGCATACTGCCTACCTTGACCTGGCTAAGGCATTTGACACAATTCCCCACTTACTTGCTTATTCTAGATAAACTCAGAAAACTGGGCATAAACCCCTGCATTAACAGATGGCTAGCCAAATGGTTCACAAACAGGACACATGTTAGAGTGGGTGAATCCCAATCCAGCAAGAGGCCAGTTACTAGTGGTGTGCCACAGGGCTCAGTGCTGGGACATCATCTGTTCGGAATATACCGGATTGAGCAGGCATGACCTGCCCTTGACAAAGCCAAACTGATCTTCTGAAGTCATAGCTAATGTAGAAGGCCGTTGGCTAACTAAATTTGCTGACTGCAGGTCAGGGACAGTCATCAAATCCCCTAATCATGTAAATATCCTTCAGAAGGCTCTGACTCAGGCAAATGATTGGTGCCAGAGCCATGGCCTAAAACCAAATGCAAAAAAAAAAATGCATAATCATACCCTTGAGAAAGTCAAATACCCCTGCAAATTACAACATTAATAGCACAACCCTAAGAGTGTACAGAAAGGTGAGAGATCAAGGTACATAGATAGTATCCTGAACTTTAAGTGGTGAGCAAGTCCTTTTATGTGGCATAGCTTATAAGTAAAGTAGTGGCATCCAGATCCTGGGAGGTTATAGCCCTCAGCCCTCATCAGACCAATAATCAAGTACAGTGCACCATTTGGTATGTATATATATATATATATATATATATATATATATATATATATATATATATATATATGATGTAACCATGTCCTGTGCAGATAGACTAAAAGCTGTATCTGTTTACTCTGTGTCTTACTGAGTATTAAGGAGTGATCCATGCCTAACTTATAAGGCACTCACAGATCCAGCCCTGATGGAACTGTTACCTCTTTGCAAGACAAACTGCACAAGGGTCACATGATTTAGGATCTGAACTTGGTCTGTGACCTGAACAAAACATGCTGAAGAGAAAGATATGTGTCTCAGAGATTAACTCTTCCCTGAAGCATGCTTCCTGTTCATGTAAAGCAGAGTCCTTCCCTGACTCTCTTTAAATGCAGTTTGGATCAGTGGATGGGGAATCACAGATTCACTCTTGGGGTTGTGCCCATGTCCCTTATGGACAAGAGCAGTCTGTAAAATACTCCAGCATAGGCACAAACCTAAGCCATTCTCTGTCCCTTAGGGATTGAAAATTAGATACAATTTGGATAATAATGGTTAGGCTTGAAGGTCTCTTAAGCTGTTAGCCTAGTAATCTCCTATGAACCTATTAACCTGTAAGTTTACTTATACAACTGTACTTTCCTCTTATGTAACTCAGAAGTGACAGAAGCCCACTCCCATAAAACCTGCTGTTTCTTAAGTAAAACAAGTTGATCTAATCTGGAGGAATATTGCACCAGTCGAGAGTTCCCTTCCATGGCAGCTACTGCACCCCGGTTTTGAGTGGTTGTATTAGTTTTAGAAAGAGCTTGTATTTCTTTCAGTGCCTGCTACAGGTCTGCTTATGTCTTAGCACCCAAGAGAATGTGATTTTTGATAGTTGTTGGGTAAGCTTTTGATAATGAAGCCCTCTTAGTCTGTATACCTTCATAGTGGGGCCTTCTTTTTCTAATGAAAAATTAAGATCTACATAAATCCTCTTATCAATATTTTTGGGATTTTGTCAAGTTTCCAGTGCTCTGCTAGTTGTCTTCCCTCATTATATACATGTCAGTGCACAACACTGTTGCACTGGGCTACCTACTGACATTCACTTGGGATTTCAATGGGGTCTTGTGTGTCCTTTCCAATTTTATTTGATTAGTGGGTATACCAATCCTTGCTGATAATTGGGATTGTGTGTAGTGCAGGCAGTCTTTACCCTGAAGTCCTTCTGGTATCCCATTGATTAAGAAGTTGTTATGCCAGCTCTTTCTTCATGCTCTATTAATGTTTGCTGTGTTTAATATATCCAGATCTCCATTGCTTCTACCCAGTTTTTAAGGTCATGTTTACTTATGAAGGATTGTGATATGTCAGGAGTGTTCGGAGAGGTTTTACTCAACCTCACCGAGCTTTAAATCACTTTTGTTCATGCATTCTTGAACAGCCTTGTTGCCTTCCTTAGTTTCCTTTAAATTCATGCTGAGAGAGAGATCTGATCTTCACTGGACCCTGGCATTTTTTATCCATTTCTTACCTTAGTATCTAGTGCTGGAGCTGCCATGTTGAAAGATGTTGTTTTCTGATGTTTATTCAGTGGTGTAACTTTTTTACATAGTCAGCTGGAACTACAAATGTAGAGGGAGATATTCCACCAGATGCAGGATAAAATCAAAAGGGAGAGCCCTCCAAAAAAACTTTTTCACCAGTAAGCTGGTGATCAGATTTTAAGCTTGCAGTGGTGCAACGGTAGCATTGTTGCCTCACAGCAAGAGGTTCTCCCGTTCGATTCTCAGCGCCTTTTGTGTGGAGTCTGCATGTCCTCTCCGCGGTCGAGTGGCATTCGAAAGACATGTGTAGAATGGGCGTGCCTTCGCTGAAGGTTGGACGTTGAGCTGGCACCTCGGCACTCGTAAAAAATCTACTGCCAGTCATTAGCGGACTGGAGTTCCGCTGTGGTGACCCCTAACCAGGAAAAGCTGAAAGAAGTACAACAAGAACAAAAAAGTCACGAGCAACCATACCGGAAGTCCCTTGGAGGTTTCATTCCTGAGACAGAAAATCTTGAATCCCTTAGTTCCTTCATCACCTCGTGTTATGCAACCTTATTTTAGAAGCTTATGAGAAACCCAGATGTTCATTTGTGGTCTGAGATTGTGTTGTCCTTGAGCTCTTTGGTAGTTCCTCTTCTGGAGTCAACATTGATTCATATCACCATGTAAGCTTGGAGGTTTTTCACTTTTGCTGCAGCCTTCAGGAGTTCTGAAGACTTATCTTCCTCTAGTGCATTAGAGTTGTGATTTTGTGGATTTATCAGAAGAATGAGAAAGTAATGCAGCCAGGGAGGATGTGTATCTAACCCATGAGAACTGTATTTAGGACAAAATATGTTGTAAAGCGTACTAGCATGACTTGCAGCTTCCTGTAACTGTGTCATTATCATTTAAAGCTGTTTACCCCATATGTAACAGCACAAGACTTTGTTCTGCCACCCTAAGGCAGACTTCTCCTAGCTTTAGATGAGTACTGTTTCTTGATCCTGCACTCTACTTTCATGTTGGCAAACATTGTGATCAAGATGTCTTCTGCCATGTTAAGGCTCAGGGCCCGTAACTGTGTCTTTCATCTCTCTACAGTCCAGGTTTTTCTGGTGCAGAGGCTCTGACTACTCTGGAGACTGCTCCTGCGTTTGGGATAAGGGAATGATCTTGTCTACATCATCCTGGCTATGGCCATAGGCACGGGCTTGTACTTTTGCTTTGTCTAAATGCTGGTGACCTGAACAGCCTTGTATTGCATTCCCCTTTTTGACTGAAGTGGGCAATCTGGACAGGGGCTTAATTTCCTGTGTAATGCCTTCCTTGCTGCTTGGCAGGTTCCCTCCTTGTCAGGGATTCAGACCTCCATTGCCTGACATCCAGCTCTACCAAGTAATTCACAAAAAATGACAAAATTCCAAGATCCAAACAGAAACTGTGGCCATATTTCAGTTTGCAGTCCGCCAGACTAAAGCATTTACTTTTTTTTTAAGTAAAGTTTGTGATTTTCATTTTAGATTTAGGAATTTTGTGGCATTTATGTAACTTATTTGGATATTTTCCACTTGCTCTCAGTCTTTCTTTGGTGTCATTTAGAAATCGCTTCTAGCTTTTCTAAGAGGAAGTTAAGGCTGCATAGAGCAAAGTCTGCATCACTTGTCCCAGCTTCTCACATCTGTTAATTTGTCTAAAGAACATCTGGCTTGTCCTGCCCCCTCCCCAGTAGCTAGGATGTTGGTTGTACTGTGGGTGAATGATGGCTTATGAGCTACTTGCTGTTGGCCACTTATGTAGTGCTTCCAGTTGGGAAGGACCTCCTTCTCTAGTCATTTTTTTCTGTTTTCTGTGGTTATAGGTGGAGCTGAGAAGCAGGAGGCAGTGACTCTGCCATGGAGATAGCTTGAGGGCTTGGGTGAACTCTCAGGAAGGAGGAAGAAGGTTATATAATGCTTGCCTTCACCCCCATTGCTGGAGTGTTGTTTCTTCTGTGCCTTAGTTCAGTTGCTGTCATCTCAGTTTGAGTGAGACCTTGTGGGCCCTCAGCCCCAGAGCTGTCAAAGTACTTTCTCCTCTCATCTGGCAGTAGCTTGGTTTAGTAGAACCTCTCACTGTCCTCTCCTACTGGTGTTTTGAGGATGTGCCCTGCTTAGGATTCTTGGAGTGAGGTTTGTCCTGTGTGAAACGGGAAGTTCAACAAGGGCTGTCTTTCTGAGAGTTTCCTGTGGTGATTGGGCCATTCTGGGCTGTCAACCTGGGGCATTTTTAGTCCGAGGCCTTTGCTGTGTGTTGGCTGACCCTTCCCTTTTAATGATCTGAATATGGCCTAGACACTGTGATCCTGGACAGCGCGTACTTATTGGTTTCCTCCTTCCCTTGAGCCTCTTTTCTGTGTTGTAGATTAGTGGCTTCAGCTCATATTTTCAGATCTCTCTTTGAGTGTGCTGGTTCTAGGGCTTATTTGTCCTTATTTATTAACCAGGTTGGTGTGCAGACTCTCTTCAGCCACTGCATGAGCCAAAGGGAGTCACAGATATACTATACTGAAGTTATATTGCCGAAACACTGCATGGTTAAATATTTATTTATATGTTTTGTTAACTGGGTTGATGACTTGGCCCACAGACCACTTTTAGTCAAGACCCAGGCAACAAAGCAGATAAAAGTTTTGAATGTGTGTTATATTAGACAGAAGTTCTGCAGTACATAAAAATTGACATTGAACACGATGAGAGAGAGAGCAATGCTTAACAGCATATGTGCAACAAGAGATGTAAAGGTAAAACACAGTACAATACACAAGTTCAAAAATTGCACTTAGAGTGATAATTATTGATGAGAATCAAGTATTTCTAGTGGGCATTTAGAATGAAAGCTACCTTATGTAGTAGTGTGCAGCTGTAGTCCAAGTAAATGTAATAGCTGTGATTTGAAGACTAGCTATTGAGTGATAAAATTTTAGAAGCTAGTATTAAAGCTACAGTGGAAGTAGAAATATGACAGTTGTTTTTGCGATGGAAATAGCAGTATCTCATAGACATCATCATATTTTCCAGCTATAGTGCCCTTCTAACAGTAATGTAATGATTAGCAATGTCATAGTGTGGTGGCTAGGTTTGGCAGGCATTGTTGAACTAGAAGCTGCTCCTTGCTTAATCGACTCCTTGCTCTCCAGCTGGTGTTAAAAGCACTGATCTGAGAAAAGTTTTTCTGATATCCCAGTTAATGTTTGAGATCTTCTTGAGCATTGAGCCTTTAGTTTTTGAATAGGATGTTCATGTTTACCTTCTCTCTCTCTGGCTTGGCGGGAGTCTTTTTCTTATCTTTGGGGAAGGGAGAAGGGGGAGGCTGGAAATAAGTTTATGTCCAATATCCAGTGCAGGGAGACTTCCCTTTAGGAGCCTGTGACTACCTGATTGGAATCTCAGTGCCATTCTCATTCTTTTGATGAGAGCAATCTCACTTCTTGAAAGACTGATATTCACCCTCAATCTCCAAAAATCTTCTCTGACACCCTCTCAGGTCCTGATTTTCCTGCATTGCAAACTGGATACCCTTCTGTTGACAGGCTTTCTTCCCCATGAGAAAATTCATTCCCTCTCTGCCTTCCCATTCAGTCTACTACTGCTAGGGAGATTATAAGAACTGTGAGATACAAGGCAGCAACCATTCCTATGCTACCATTTTCCAAGCTACACATAAACAAGATCCATTGGTACATTAATTCTCTTTGGTGTCAGCATTGTCATCCACTGGACTTCCAAATTCCTGTCTTGCCCTTTCTGAAGAAAGAGTTGCAGTGGTAGATTTCACAAATCCAACTAAATCTGGGCTTTCTCTTCCAGTCACCGACTCCCAATCAGGAACTGCACACACATGCATCAGATCTGGCTTGGGGAGCTTGTATGGGCTGTTCATCAGTTCAGGGCCAGTGGTCCCCTAAACAGATGAAGGAGCACATCAGTGTCAAAAAAATGAGGTCTTGTATTTAAGGCCTTCAGGTGTTTTCTCACCTATGGAACCCAGGGCCACTCAGGATTTTCACAGACACCTCCACAGAAATATGGCACATCAACAAACAGAGACCAAGTCATACCAGCTGTGTAGGGTAGCTCTTCTGACATATGATCAGGTTATATAAGCAAATCTGTCCATTCTAGGGGTTTACATTCCATATGAAGACTTTGTGCTTGCAGTTTCTTTAAGGAGGTCCATGGAAGATCTCCTGTGAATGGATGCTAAACCAAGTTTTCCTGGACATTGACCACAGAAGGGATATTTCTCAAAAAGATCTCCTTGTCTCTACTCAGAATAGACAGCTCAAGTTGTTTTGCTCCAGGACTTCTTGTCCCAAGGCCTTGAGGATGGATGCCATGTTGTTCTGCTGGAAGGGGAAGTACTTCTATGCCTTGCCCTCTCTCTCTCTCTAATCCCAGAGGTCTTACTGAAGATCCAGCAAGAGAGACCACAAATCTTGCTAATGACTCCCTTTTGGCCCAGACAGTACGGGGTCCCTCTTCTAAACCTAGCCAGGAGTCATCACTGCAAGTTACCCTACAAAGTGGACTTATTCAGACAGAAAAATGACTCTGTCCTTCATCCCATTTTAATTCCTTTCTGACACCAGTTTTCTAAGGAAGTGCTTCAGATTCTCCAGGAGATAAAAAAAACAAACTACCACTAGGAAGTCTTACATCTCCAAATGGAAAAGACGTTCTATATGGTGCCCTCTGCCAGTATTTGTGTGAGCTACTGAAAACTGCTCTAGACTATTCTTCTGTACAGGCACATTTCCCTGCTGTTTCTGTCTGCATGCCACTTAATCCCCCACTTGCTCTCAAGAATTGAAGTCAAACAGTTTCTAAAGAACATCCGTCACTTGACCCAACCTAGGAGGGCTGTGACAGCCCCCGGAATCTCAACTTTACTTTAGGAAAACTTGCTTTGTCACCTTTTCAATCAGCGGCCTTCACCTCCCCAAAATTTTGTACTTGGAAAACTATTTTACGAGGGCTTTTCCATCAGATGGGTTTCTGAACTTCAAGCCCTTATGCCCACCCCCTTTTTCTTTTCTTCCATAAGGATAGTGTCTATTTTAGGGCTAACCCTTATTTCATGCCAAAGGTGATCAATGAATTGTCTCTTAATCAGGCTATGCATTTACCCGCCTTCTTTCCAAACTCACAGAACAGGGGTGAGATGCTTCTGTACTCGCTGGGTGTGCACAGACAACTCAGATTCTGCCTGATAAGATTAAAGACATTAGGAAAATAGAGCAGCTTTTTGATTCCTTCCAAGAAGGCAACCCAGTTTCTAAACAGGCAATCACCAACTGGATCTCAAAGTCCATCTCCTTTTGTTATTCTTCCCAAGGCAAGTCCTTGTTCTTACCTGTGAAAATACACTCCACCAGAGCAGCATCCTCCTCAGATGCCTTCTTCAAGGGCATT
The DNA here is from genome assembly GCF_019279795.1 of Protopterus annectens. Lineage (NCBI taxonomy): Eukaryota > Metazoa > Chordata > Ceratodontiformes > Protopteridae > Protopterus > Protopterus annectens. The sequence goes on along the minus strand of NC_056726.1, from coordinate 321,031,591 downwards.
GACTCCAGAGCCATTCCGGAAGTAGCTACCTGGTCCTGTGTACACACCTTCATATAACACTACAGAGTGGATGCCTTTTCTAGCTCAAAGACCTCTTTTGCAAGATCCGTACTTCTAGGATTGGTAGGTAGATCTCGCCTCTCTGGTTCGTCTACCTTATCCCATTTTCTAAGCTTTGGGAATCACCCAGCAGTACTGAAATACTGCTGTAATGATCTAAGGAAGGACACAGTACAATTGTTAAAGAAGTTATAACAGTAGATGTCCTTCTGATCACTGTTGCAGTATTGTATCCCTCTCTCCTTTCCTGTTGATGTTTGTGCTAATCACTTTGCAGCATGCAAACTGAGGCAGGAAAAGTTACTTCTTCCCTCCATTTCACTGACATTGTTTTTTTTCTTTGATGTATTTACTCAGGCTTCTCCAGTGTATCCTGGCTGCAGATTGCCTGAGGATCTTATACTCCTGCTTCTGCTTTTGTACTTCTATGCTGGATGTGCAGTTGTATAGGTTTTTTGGCTTTAGTGTGCTGTCCAAATGTCAGGTTACCAAAGCAAGATAACCCATCAGTATGGAAATACTGCAACAGTGAAGAGTAGGACATTTACTGTAGTTGTAACACTTTAATTCTTACTGTATTAACATGCTTATTTATTTGTGAAGGATACTGGCTCTTATGCATCACATATACCATCTCTCCATCCTCCTTTTCATAGGTTGGTGGTCTTCCCATCTGGACTGGGCTGCTAGGTCTCCTCTAAGATGGGTTAGTATATCATTTGTTAGAAGTACGCATGCAAATCTTCATTGTTCTTGCTATACAGATGGATGCTTCCAAGGGGCAAAAGGTGGACTGTAGTATGCTGGGTGTAAGAGCATTTTTGAAGTCATTGTGCATCACCATGTACATGTTTATCCTTGAGTACAGAAGCTTCCAGAAAATAAGAGGGAAAATGCTGATTAGTGAAGAAACTAAAAAGTCACCTTGAGTGTCTTAGAGAGAGAAAATTCTAACTGCAGCCCAGATGACCAGAGTTTAATTAGTGGTTTGGGCTTCTTATGGAGCTTGCAGAGAAGGATGAGCATGCCCATCCTTGGTAAGGGACAGGACAAAACTGATCACCAACTGCTACAATCCTTTTGGTGGAAGGGCAGTGATGCAAATGCTTAGCCTGTGGGTGAGTGTTAGGCTCACCTAGCCAAGGCTTGGTAGTAGCATTCAGCACAGGTGTGTAGAAGCATACACTCACATGGGAAGTCATTATTTTATTTTTTATTTATTTAACATTTGTTAACCGGGAAAGTCTGACTTGGAACACAGCCAGTTTTCAGTGGAGGCCCAGAGAGAAACGCTGCAGATGCATGTCTTTGTAATGTGGAAGGAAACTGAAGCACCCGGAAGAAACCCACATAAACACAGGGAGGACATGCAGACTCTGCACAGAAGGCACTCCAGCCAAGAATTGAACCCGAGAACCTCTTGCTGTGAGCCAACAACACTACTGCTGCACCACTGCGCCATCCATTATATATTCTGTCCAGAGTGACAGAGGTTGTAAATCTCCCCCACTTCGTGGTAGGGTGTGGCCTTATAAATACCATCATTGCTGGGATGCTAGTGAGAGCATAAAGCAACTTCTTGGCTGCCCAAATTAAGCCCCCCTCCAGAAAGCTGTTGCCTTGATCCCAGATGAAATTCCAGACCACAAAGAATTCAAGAATGCAGGGTTTGATTCTCACATATGTTAATTAGCTAGGCTTTAACTGCCCTTGTGGGCCATTTTAGGCCTAGCTAATTAACCCATGTGAGAATCAAACCCTGTATTCTCACATGGGTTAATTAAGTAGGCTTAAAATGGCACACAAGGGCAGTTAGGCTAGTACTAATCTAGGAACCTGTAAACCTATAGTGTCCCCCCTCATAGACCACCTGGTACCGTAAGAATGTGTCTATTATTTTTAGGTTAAATTGGTGGCTGTATTATGCCTGGGTAAATTGATTTTGACATTTTTTTTAAATATGTGTCATTTGGTTTTACCTTTCATGCAAATATTACTTGTATTCTGTGATGCACATTTTTTTTCCAGTAAAATATCTTATTTACAGTAACTTCCATCTGTATGCCCACTAGAAAAAAAGATGGATGAAAAGAACAGAACGTATTTTAACTTATCTTTTTAAAGAAGACATACTGCCAACAATTCAGCAATCCCATAATGTTATACCAGTGTTACTAAAACTTGGTTATGTGATGAGTTGTTTAGTGTAGTAGCCACTGAACATACTCTAAACAGTAAAGAAAAGAGAGTTATAAAACGTGGACCATCAAACTGTAAATATTTTAGAAGATGTTTTTATCTAGTATGTTCACGTCTGAATATTCACGTTTGATATGAAATATGAAAATGATTTAAGAAGCACCACCTCGTGTATTTGGAGCATTTGCATGGCTTTTAGCTCATTCCCACAGAGTTCAGCAATTCTTGGCATTCTTACCTGTGCCTCTGAAGTGATTTCCTTGCATCATGTGCCATCCAGGCAAAAGCCAAGTACTTGCATTTAAAAATCTCACTTCCAGAAGAGATCAGGTGTTGATTTCTTGTTTTATTTCCACATTTATCTGCATTTAAGGCTGAAATTACTGCATTTGCTCAAATGGTCTTGCTGGTAGTCTGACTGACTTAAAATTACTTTGTCTAGCTAGTTTGTTAAAGTTATTTTGTGGTAGCTTACACTTTCAAGCATGTTTTTGTGGTTTTACATTAAGAAGAACTGGGATATTCCGTCTAGTGGCAGTAGGTAGTGGTCTGGTCTGTATGAATTGGAAAACACATAAGAAAGTTGTAAGTGTAGTCGTTCTATTGGCCAGGGGGCTTAGAAGCCTGTTTCCTGTGTTTTAAGTACCTGTATAAATTTGGTCCCGTTGTATCTGCTGTGGCAGTTAGTAGTGAGTTGTATAGACACAGTCAACTGGAAACCAAATTTTCACTGTAAAACTACCTCTGAAACTGTACCAGTAAACTTGGTAAGTGTAGGGCAACTGCTTTGTGTGTTGGGTAGCAGAGAGCAGCTAGTTTGCCCATGAAGGAGCATTGCCCCTTGAATTTAATATTATATAGCCTAGTCTAGTCTCTAGTCTAAAAAGCTCCCTCTGTAAGTCCATTATTAACTCCTGTTATACCATGCTTTTGTTGCTCACCCAATAAGGTCCTAACATCATGGATAGGCACTTTCACAATTTTTCTGCAGCCAGTTTGGTGGATATGGTACTCCATATGGATATGATGCCACAATACAAGCAGAAGATGATTGACTATAATAATTGGCTTAATTTTTGGTGTCATTCTAGGGGAATGCAATATTTGTCAGAGTGGGAGGACATGGTTAACAAATCATGTTGCTTTGCCAGGGATAGTCTGCACCTGTCCCTGCTAGGATTTCGAATACAGGCTAAAACATTGTCCTCCCTCATAGAGCCTTTTTTAGCCAATGCCAAATTGGAAAAACTTTCAACATAGCAAAAACTATCCAAGGAAATCTAAAGATTTTAATGCTCAATGCCAGGAGTCTAAACAGGAGGCTCCACTCACTACAAGCTCTCCTCACCGTGGAGTGCAGACATCTGTGTAATTACCGAGACCTAGTTTAAAGTCACAGGGAATACTCTGGCAGTGCATGGCTTCAACGCCTTGCACATATTTAGACCATCAGCTGCACAGATAGGGCCTACAGGTGGAGGTGTCTCAATCTACATCAATAACAAGCATACCTCTAGGTTGATTAAACAGAATGACACACTGGAGTTACTCTTCATCCAGATTACAGTGGACAAAGTCCCATACCATATCCTAGCAACCTACAGGTCACCCTCTTTGTTCCTTGAAACCCATAACTCGTACTTAGACCTATTGGAGACACTCACCATTCTACCAAATACCATAGTCATAGGGGACTTTAATTATCAGTCTGCAAACTGGGAATCCTACATGACTCCAAATTTGCCGGCTTAGAGATTCCTAGACTTTATAAATACAGACACCCTGGACCAGAAAGCAGTCTCCTTCAAAATATAAATCAACTCTGTAACCCAAGTAAACCTTGACACAGTTAGGAACTACTCCAAGGCAAACTCCCATTTATTAATCAATAACCTATTAAGCTTTCAAGTCCTTCCAAAACCACATATCACAGCTGCCTGTGCAGAATTATTCACAGAAACTCTGTATAGCGCCATGTCAGTGATTGCATGGAGACAGCTGTGCCTGTTAAAAGAAAGCCCAAAACTAACTTGAAAAACAAACCACCCGGGTGGAATCCAAAATTAAATAGGTTGTACAACAAAAGAAAAAAATGCCATAGCTAAAATTATAAAATGTAGCACCAAAATGATTTAAAACTCGCTCATCAAACTAAGTATACATATAAGGGGACTAACTGCGGTCAACAAAGCAAATTTTGATTAAAGATAGTGACCCAGGCCAAGGACATTCATAAGGCCTTATTTAGCAATGTCTGAAACCTGAAAGGCAGCACACAGCAGTGTGCTGAACTGCTGGTAAATGGAGCCACATTCACAGAACTGGGAGATATTGCAATTTTTTTCTGGTTATGAAATACAACTCCAGCTTCACCCCTCACCCCCAGCCACCCCCAGGAAATACCATCTTATATAACCCCTCCAGCTGTCGATGGGAAGCAGGTCTTAAAGGTGCTCTCTAAGGCCAAGTATGCAACATTGATGGGCCCCAATAATATTCTAGTATGCTTCCTAAATAGCCTGAAATATGAACTGTCAGGGCCACTGTAGTTACTTTTCAATCACAGCCTCTGAAAAGAGTTCATGCCACATGACTGGAGAATGCAACAGTCATCCCTGTGCACAAGGGTGGGCCATTAACAGATCCGTGGAACTACAGACTCGTTAGTCTGACAAGTTTCATATGCAAAGACATGGAAATGATTAACAATGATATAGGAAACCTTCAGACAATGGACCCAGCCCAGTTTGGTTTCATCAAAGGCAGGTCATGCCTACTGAACTTGGAGGAGTTCTTTGGGAAGATCATCAAGGCAATGGACAGTATGCACAACAGTGCATACTGCCTGCCTTGACCTTGGTAAGGCATTTGATACAGTACCCGCGTGGACATTCTAAACCAACTCATGTAATTAGGCATAAACCCCTGTGTAACCCCCTGGATAGCCAACTGGCTCACAGATAGGACCCAGGTGGTTAGGACTGGAGAGAGACCACATCCATAAAGAGAACAGTCACCTGTGGAGGCCCCCCAGGTCTCTCTTTTGGGTCCACTCATGTATGACATCTATTTTTCAGAAGTCAAGATAAATGTCAAGTGCCTCTGGCTTACCAAGTGTGCAGATGACTGCAAGCTCTGAGTTTTCCTAGAAATCCCCCAAGATACTAACATTTTACAGGAAGGTCTAACACAGACAAATGACTGGTGCCAAAGCCACGACTTAAAACTCATTACCAAGAAGTGCATATGATACCCTTTAGGAATTCAACCACCCCAGGAAACTACCTCATCAATATAACACCCCTAAAAGTAGACATAGTAATCAGGGATGTTGGGACTAATAGGCAGTAACCTGGCTTTCGACCAACATGTGTCTAAGGTAGTAAGAAAATCATTCTTTGTCACTCAACTCAAAGTAGTGGCATGACATCTATGTCCAGGGAAGTCATTGTGCCACTATATTCAGCCTTCATCAGACCCATCATTGAGTATAACACTCCCTTCAGTATGTAGCTGAACAACCACATGCAACAACTGGAATGTCCACAGATGTCCCTCACAAAAAGAATACAGGATGTAAATACAATATCCTGTGTAGATTGTCTCAAAACTCTATCTCTAGACTCTGATCCTACAGACTGCTGAGAGGCGATTTATGCCTGGTGTACAAAGCATCCTTGAATCCTGCTCTGATGGACCTTTTGCATATCTGCAAAACAAACCACCAGAACTACTAGATCTAATGATTTAAACTTTGATTGTGACTTAATTAGGACATGTTGGAAGGACAGATATGTACCCCAAAGAACTGCCATTCTATGGAATAAGCTTCCCATCCAAAAGTAGTAGAGTCCCTTCCTTAATCCTATTCAAGTACAGCTTGAACCAGTGGATGGGAAGTTGGAAATTCACCCTTGGTCTGACACCTGAGTCTCTGATGGACAGAGGCAGCAGTTAAAGCATGCCCTAACTAACATATGCCCCTTTAAACAACCTCTAAGGCAAAATGGTCCATGAGATACGTTTGGGTTGCATGACTAGGGTTATGAAGGCCTCAGTGGTCATTAAGCTAGTATTTACCTATGAAGCTATGAACCTATGCAGCTAGTAGTTGTGTACTTTCTTCTTTCTGCAGTGAAATGTTGCTAATCATGGTTGGTTGCCATTTAATTTGCTCAGTGCGTGTTATATTTCAGTCAGAACATAAACGTGTTGGACTGTTTGTTATTGGGGTGGTTCATGTTCAGCAGTAAATAAAGCAGTAGTATTTAGTTTGACATTTGTTAACCAGGTTAATCCAACTGAGCTTTATGGCCCATTTCAGTGGAGACCTGAGGAGAAAAGCTCCAGCATACAGATTAATGAATTACATACTAGAAATAATATAAGCAAAAAATACAAAAATTGATATGCATAGAGAAATATCAAGAAAAAAGTGAAAAAAAATATGGCTGAGAAAAAAATAAACGTACAAAAATATAAATTAAACAAATGCCAGGGCATGAAATGAATTAAACTATAAGCACATAAATGTGTAATAAATGCATTAAACATAGCTTACATTAAACTGAGAGCCAGAGCCATAAGAAACAAAACCACAAGATGACAAGAAAAAGCAGATATCTTCATTGATGACACAGCAGGGGGCAGCAGATCACCATAATTGTAATAATTTGCTACAAAAAAACATACCTTACCATGTTTATAGCTTCATGAGTTGAAAATGATCATGATTTTGATTTACTTGAGGCTTTTCACATTAGTCCAATCTCTGTACCAAGAGCCGAGTATTTAATGTAAGCTAGTAGGTATTGTCCAGTGCCTTGACCATTTAAGAAAATAAGATAATGTATTTTCCTTTCTTAAAGAATTGACCATTGCAAATGCTTATCTCTTTGTCAAAAAAATGTTTTCTCCTTCAGAAGGAGCTATTACAAATGCTTGTTTTTGTAAAAAAATATTTGATTTTTCTTTGAATAACTAGCATTTTTGGATGGTGTTTTTGTTTTTCTTGAGCAGCATTGTGGGATAGTTGAGTAGCAGAGACTGCAAATAAATTCCAAAATTTATAAATTTAGTTGTGGTGTGATGTCAGAGATTTTTTGTTTCTGCATTAAACCTGCCTTTTTGGAAAAGGCTTAGAAGAATATAGTATGTTAATATCCTGCCAGTTTACCTTTTACTGCTATTCTCACAGAACAATAACGCAAAGTAGGTGGAAATGTTGCAGTTTAAAGTGCTACAAAGATTGCAATAAATGGAGAAAATGCTAATTTATCAACAGTAGTTGGACTTAATTGGTAGAGAAGTAGTTGAACTTTTTTTTCTGTACTGAGAATTTTTCCAGATGTTTAGTTGGAGATAACAGAATATTTGGCAGTGAAGGAAAATCTGTATTTGTGAAGAAAATAATGTTGAAAAATTAGTACCTTATGTAGCAACACCTTTAACATTATTTTTTTAATAGAGCTATTCTTGTTTTGCTCGTATTTAGTATGCTGGCAGACTAATATGAAAGAATAGTGGGATCAAAGTGGACTACTATATCCCAAATTTATTTCTGGCTTGCAAAGTGAAGTTGCATTTCACTGTTGTAGTTACTCATCCATGTGAGTGAATCTTGTAAAAATACGCATGGCTGTACTTGTATAGACTTTAAAGAAATGCAGTGCTAGTTGTATAATTAATATTGATGACTATGCATAATTTTCTTGAAATGCTTTCAGAATGCCCATCATTTTATAGATGCACTCTCTCTTTTGAGTTACTCACCTCATTCCCAGCAAAGTAAAGTTTGAGATATAAACTTAATTACAATATTGTGAAGTATCAGCCATAGGTTCATAAGTACTAGGCTAGCTGCCCTTGCAGCCATTTTAAACCTAGACAATTCCCACAAAGGCAAGAATCAAAACCCTCTGGCTTGTGTCTGTCAGGTAAATACCTTAACCATTATGGCAACGCTCAGTATTAGAAAACTGTGTCTTAGATTTATGGTGAAGGAATTACCCTTAAACCTTGTTCTAATGACAATCACTTATGAAATGGAATGACTTTTGAACCTGTCTTTGAAATGTAGAACAGGACAGTGTGTACAAAAGTATATTTTATTCAGTAAAAATGTCTAATTTGTGTAGGTCTGTTAAAATAATGAAAACCAAATGGCAGTACTACATTTCAGTATGAACAGTAGAGCTTAACTCAACATACAGGTTTGTTGTAAATATGTTGCCGAACTTATATTGTTGCACGTTTGAGTTTGCTCATATTATTTATACTTTGGAAGTTTTATTTCTTTATTATAATACTCATAAGTGGCAATGGGCAGTTAATTCTGTATCCTAACTAACATCTAGCTTGGCTAGAAATTTTCTTGTAGTTTTTACTAATCGGTTTGTCTGTGTGACCTTTGGTTATGGATATCAGATGGTTTTAAATACCCTGTGTTTCTAAAGTATAGCCAAACAGTTCAGTTATGATGTGATGATGAGGTCGTAAGAAGGATGAAACATACATATCCAGGACTAGTGGGGTTTGGATTTATTGGCCTGAATGTATCCATAAAGACTTAAAAAGAAAAAGTAAAAAGTCATGGACATTTAGAAGCCATATAGCTGAAACACTTGATGTCCTTAAGAGGGGGCATTTGCATATATCTCATGGACCTCTCTTACAGGAGGTTTAAAGTTAACTTGGCTAGGGTTTTCTTGTATATGAATGTATACATAAATGTGTGTGTGTGTGTGTGTGTGTGTGTGTGTGTATATGTTTATATATATGTAAAACTGTGGTATATAATGAGCGCTTATGAATATAAATAACTTGTGAGTAATGAAACTGGATACTGATATAAAATATAAGGATGTGGATAATTATGTATTGCTCCAGTCAAGTTAAACTAAAGTATAATGACAGACAGCAGTGCTTTATAAAAATGTGAGATTCTGACTTGGAGGTATGGTTTTCAATAGGATGATTTGCATTAAGCTGTTTCAGTCTTTATTGACAACTTGGTGTATATAATGATATTGAAAACTATTTCTGAATGTAAATAAATTCCAGTTATGTTTGTTATTCTTTATTTGATGAAGCAGAATGGTTGTTTGAATTGCCCTTTTGAAAAGTAAGGGTTAAAGGAAAGGATGTTGACCTCCTTTCCTTCTGCTGGCTAGATGAAAACATGGGAAAAGTGACATTCTGGTCAAAGCGGTGGTACATATATGACTGCCAAAATATGTTTGTAAGTCTTCAATGGTAATGTATACGTGAGTTTTGAAAGACCTATGAAGTGTGTACATCAAACAACTTTCAGAATTAAGCTAATTACAGTAATGATAAAGACAATTTAAAGAAAAACTCCACCTTAGAACTAAAAAAAATCTATTGTTTCACTCTGTCTTTGTTTTCTGAGCTATTTTAACACCTCACAATCCCTTCTTATAGAATTTGTGTGTGTTCTGCAAAATGGCTCTGAGTGGGGCTTGACATATCAACTTGAACTTGTTTTTTTTTTTCAAGCCTTTCTCTTTTTTATAATTCATTTCAAGTCTGCTTTATATGAGTCACACTAGACATAAGGAAGTAGTGGTGTATTCCCATCATCCACATATAATTGGGTTAGTGCCAACCACTGTCATCTTGTATACCGTCTGTTAACAAGACTGCTTCTTTTATTTCTTGATTGCCCTCATTTTGTGTGTGTGTGTGTGTGTGTGTGTGTGTGTGCATGTGTGCGTGTATGTGTGTGTGTGTGTGTCTGTGTCTGTATACTAAGGAGTTATACAGCTTGTTTGACTCTACTGTGGTTTATTGTTTTTTTTTCTCCAATGATCATTGTGGTTTGGTTGTAAGAGCCCATTTTCAGTAGAGGCCCGGGGAAAAAAGCTCCATGAAGATACCTGATAGACTATACAATGCAAAGGTAAAACTTTATACATAGTAACATGGTGGAAATTATAACAACAATGCAGTACAAATTATAGCAAAGTAGTTCAAAAGATATTTATAGTAAGACAGTACAAACTATAACAAAGTAGTTCAAAAATATAATTAGTATAGCAGAGAGCATAACCTATATATTGAAGGTGTTTACAAGCACCTTATGCCAGATAGATAAATTGCAGGCCTTTGTTCAAAGTATCCTTTTGTAATCCAAGATGAATTGACCATCCCCTCCCCTCATACCTTTCCCTCAGGTGTCAAAACTGTTAGTGCCCTGAGGGATTCTTGCATTTTCATGTATAAGGGATAGCTGCTACTGGAAAGGATTTGGAAGTAATTCTGTTCCCAAGTGCCCGCTCATGCATTCCAGTTGTGTAAAGACTAACTCAAAGTCAGTGGAAGATGTCTGTTCCAAAGGAACTTTGTACCAGATATCCATCCTTCTCTGGAAGGATGTCACTAGAAAGCATAAAAGACCATCCTATAAACAGTATCAGTATACCTAATTGATAGGGTTCCTAGCTGTCTCACTTCCTACAGAGAAGTCCTGTTTTGAGCAGTTTTGTCCTATTGTGGTGGGAGGGCATAAGAATGATGAATATTTTGATTCTTTACAAGAATCACAAGAAATATTGTTTTCTAACTTTTCTTTAAATGTCACATACATCTTTGATACCACGTTTGTCATCTTTAAACGTAAAGCAGTATAAACAGCAAACATTTAAAGCTGAAAGCTTAGCATTTCAGTACTGTGATGCTGCTTATATAAGTTTGTCAGGTGACAACTGTCTTCAAACCACAGACTGATCTAATTGCACTGTTTTGCTATGAAAGGCATGACTACATTGGAAGCAGCTGTGAATCAGTGTTACATTCTCTTCCTCTCTGTAGTAAAGACACTGGAAAACAGTTTCACACCTCTGTCTTTTTTACAGTAGCTGCTGAGCTCCTGACATCACAGGACTAATTACCTGCATAAGATTGTCGGCAGTACATGCAGGAGCAGAGAAATTCCTCTGCAAATTATGTGAGAAGTTAAGTTTAGAAAGTAGGTGGTCTTTCCTTCCTTTGACTCCAAGGCAAGGAAATGAAAGTTTTATAAAGTACGAGTAGGTCTCTGATACCTGCACAATACTGGAACCATATTGTAGGGAGAAAAGCAACCTAAGAGATGTTAAACTGTGAAAGAAGGTGGATTTTTCCTTTAAGTGTGATGGAAACAGACCTGAGCTAATAAAACCAATGATAAAAACAGTTGCAAGTTTGAAAGAATTGATAGACTTTGACATACTGGATGGAACAGTGTGAGACTGTTGTGAAAAGCAAAAGGTATGAGATATGTGGCAAGGAGAGGAACATCTTAGTGAGGCAGAGTGGTGTTTTCAGCCATGTATTGTTGAAGAGCAGTACAATGGAAGTTATGCATGCTTGCTGACTGATGGTGTTTGGGAGAGAGGCTAGGGAGCACCACGTAATATAAATGGGAGAAAGTAAAACTAAGGAAGAACATGAGAAGATTATGTCAGAAGAATTTAGCTGGAGATGTTATAAAAGCAGAGGTTAAAGAATGTACTATGAATACGTATAGAGATTATGAAGGCGGTTTTGATTAGATTAAGTAAACTGTATCTAACTTTCACCTGATTAAATTGTATATCAAATGGTAACAATGTACTGTTCACTTCTGTACTGTTACTTTATTAGAGTGATGGATATGCTGGAGAATTTCAGAGTTATGTTGATTACTGGATAAATGTATCAGTATGTTAGTTTCCAGAAGGGTGTTATCATCATCAACCTCTTTTTTTGCCATTCTGTACATGGGGTTGGTGTGCTGTGTTAACATCTCTCACTATTTAATGCCACTCTACTACTTTCTTTGACAGTCATGCTTCACTGTTGTAGGTCTTCTCTCATACAATTCATCCACTTGTTTGCTGGCAGCCTTTGTCTCCTATTGCCTTCTTCCTGTCTGTCCCAAATCTATACTAGATTCTTTTCTGCTTTTCTGCACATGTGCCTGAACTACCATAATGTGTTTTCTTTTACCTTTTCTGCAGTTGGAGCTGCTTTGGCTTCTGCTGTTATATACTCATTTCTTCATCTATCCTACAGTGTGTGTCCTGCCACCTGTCTCAGGCACTTCATCTCCATCACCTGTAGTTTCCTCAACTGCTCTGCCTTTATTGCCAAGGTTTCTGTACCATACAGTAGTACTGGTTGCACCACTGTTTTGTACACCTTACTTTTCAGCTTTTTTGAATTCTTTTGTCATACACTACCTGTGATACTCTGTGCCAGTTGGCTGCAGCCCCTCTGATTCTAGTGTTGACCTCCTCATTCAGGCTGCCCTTCTCTTCAGCCACTCTTCCCAGGTAATTGACATTGTTAATTTGTTCCACTATTTCCCCTCTTTATCTCAGTTTTTCAGCTTCTTCTGATTTTCCTTATTTGCTGCCATTACAGCTGTCTTGTCTGTACTCAGTTTCACCCCGTTTGGAATCCTGGAAGAAAGCTGTGGTGGCTCTAATACCTAAAGATAAAAAATACCTATCAGGTCCAGCTTCATATAGGTCCATTTCTGTTCTAAACCATGCTTATAAAGTGTTTATGTCAATAATGGCTAAAAGAATGACAATGTTGTTGCCAAGATTGATAGATATGGGTCATTGTGATTTTGTGGAGGGGTGGCAAACATTTGACAACATTAATAGAAAAATTATGATCCAGAGAGAAGCAAAATGTAAGAAAATGCCAATGTTATTGGTGGGTCTTGATGCAGACAAAGCATTTGACAGAGTAAGCTGGGATTTTATTAGTAGGCCAAAGAAAGCATTTGCATTCCCTGACACAAGAATAAGGCTAATTGGGGGGATATATGAGGAATTAGAGGCAAAAATTAAAGTGGGGGACTCCTCTCTGATAAGTTCTGTTTGAACACAGGAACCAGGCAGGAGTGTCCTCTTTCCCCTTTGTTATTTGCATTATATTTGCAACCATTGGCAAAGAAAATAAGGGATTCAGAAATTCAAGAATGTAGTTGATATGGTAACTGAGAAAAGTTGACTTTATTTGCAGATGATATTTTTTTGTACCGAATAAAACCAGAAAAATACATTTCATTATTGTGGAGCATTCTGAGACAGTTTCAGGTCTTTTCAGGATAGATAATTAATGTAGATAAAACAAAGGCAGTACCCTAAGCTATGTATGTTTTTGGTTACAGGTTTACAAACCTAACCTCTCACCTGGCCAGCTTCTTTACTCATTCTCAATAGCCAAGAGCTGGAATACATTGCCTCTATCCATTAGAACAACTCAAAATCCCTCCCAGTTCAAAACTTCTCTTCATAATCACCACCGTCTCCTCATGCTGGAAGTGTACTTGTACCAAGCCCCCCCCCAGTAAGGGTGTGACCCCCCTTACTTCTTGCCACCACTGTTTCTGTATAAGATAGTACTACCATAGAAAGAGTTATAGAACCAATAGGTTATGTAGATGCATATTTTTCTGTTGATTGTTTAAAATTGTATACTCATGTTATGGTTCTCTCAACAGTTTGTACACACTTATTCTTGTAGTTACTTTATAATTTCTGTGTAATTTGATATTTGTAATGTTTAACTGTTAATTTTCTATACTGTGGAGCTTTTCTCCCTGGGCCTCCACTGAAAATGGGTTCTGTTAGGCCCAGTGGATGTTCCTGGTAAACAAAAAGCAAATAAGTAAATGAATGAATAAATAAACGTACCCACACAAGAATTGGTTCAGCAATACCCATATTTATGGGGACATGATAAAATGAAGTAATGAGAGGTATAGGTTAAAATGGATTATGTTATGGTAACTAAGGATATGTGGGAAGAGAATAAACAAAAGATAATAGAAAATAGAAAACTGGAAGCTCTTTTATAGAATATGGATAACAAAATACAAGCAGTGAAAATGTTTTTTGTCCCTTTATTTTTATACACAGGTCAGGAATATTTCTATTAACCAGAGGAGAAGTTGTGGATAACACTTAATAAAGAGTTGAATGATTTTATCTGGGAGGGGGAAAAGGACAAGAGTCAAGTGGGATAAGTTGATCCTTCCAGTAGAACAAGGTGGTTTGGGATTTCCTTATTTGAAGGGATATTTCAGAGTTACACAGTTAAGGCTCCTATATATAGCATAAGCAGAAAGGTATAATTCAAAGTTGAAAGTGATGGTGATGAAATGGGGGGAACTCAGAGAAATAAGGAGAGACTGGGATTTTGGATACAGATCTTTAAGGAGAGTAATTATAGCCATACACAATATTATATTCATAAAGTAGCAGAAAGTATTCCAAGAACTAAGCCAACATTGGAATGGAAGAAGGAGATTCTACCAGTAGGGGTGACTGCAGTTAGGGGTACTTAGAATAGGTAAGATGGGTCTGGAATTTACTGGAGAAAACTGGCAAAGGAGGGAACCAATGTATTGTGAGCAAATAATTACAGAGAGTTTAAGGTAATAGAATAGGAAGAGGTTAATTGTACATTTGGACTGCAGGTTAGAGACTGCCATCCCTATGAAGAACTGATATCAGATGAAGAAACAGTAAGAAGATACACATATGGCTCTCAAATGTGCAAAAAATATCTATAACCTTTAGGTTTATTGCTTGGAAGTGTTTGCATAGGAAAATTTATACTCCAAACAGACTCTAAAGATTTTTTCCTCAAGCAGATGGAAAATGTTGGAGGTGTGATGGGGAATGAAGAGGTAATTGAGAACATATTTTTTGGGAGTGTAATGAGTTGGCAAATTGTAAAAGTTTCCTACAGACAACTCTGTCAGAAATACTGGGCGAGCAAGTTGGTGTAACTAAAGAAATTCTTTTTTGAGCTGTGAAACAGGGTCTGAAATGCCTAGACATAGTATTGTAAGCCGTTGCTGAGTTTAATTTTGATGGCTGCCAAAAAAGCAGCTACTACACATTAGTAGTGAATGTAGTAATAGAGATAAAAGAAGTGGAAGTGGGATATTTATAGAAGAGTAGGAGCAAATTACGTAGAAAAAATTGGGGATTGTGTGAACAATACATTCAGAGTAATGTTTTGGAAGAGGAATGAAGTTTAAGAGAAGGCAGGAATCAAATGAGCTATGTAATGTTCAATTGACAATGACTGTATAGAAGATCATACGTGATATATAATGTTTGCAACTGAAATATATCAAAATGGTTTGTTTTCAGTTATATAAATTTATGATTGCCTGTGTCATCAGTGATAATTCAGTAAAGATGTATTTTGTTTGAAAAAAGGAAAGATTTGGTATAAAGAAATCCATCTTCATCAACAAGTCTATTGTTGATAGGCATTGGGCAACTCTGCACTTAAAGCTTCTCAAGAGTAGTACCCCCTCCTCTTTTACCCGCAGTGACCTGTGAATTGAGCTGCCTCTTCATATCTTATCTGCCATGCACTCAAGCTAGTCACATATGGTGACTGGCCACATACTATTTTTTACAAAGTTATTTTATTTATTTATTTTTGGTTATATTTGCTTGAGAGTTTGTTCATTATCTTTTATGTATCTTTGTTTCATATCCTTTAGTTTATCAACATTTCAGGGTAGATAAATTCATTTTACCACGTTTTTGTTTAGTTTTTTTAACTTCACTAGTCCCCTCCCTAGATTTTAAGGCATTACTTCAGTTTGTGCTTTTTTCCTGGACTTTAGACTTTATTAGTTAGTCTGTGAAACTATGCGCTTATTAGTTGTTCAAAAGTATTATTAGCTTTAATTTCAACTGTTTGTGATGTTTGATAAGGTTTCACTCCATATCATTCAAGGAAGAGAAGAAAATAACTAAAATTGTTTAGAATGGAAAGAAAACTCCTCCTCACCCCAGTGGGATTTTGACATCAAAGGCTTCTTTGAAGTCCATTTCCATAAATCAGTGACCGTTGAAAGAGATTCTACTGAGGATGATATATATTTTGACCATTCTTCTCACATAGTTCCAACCTTGTCTGTTAAAGCTGTTTCTTAAAGTCCCCAGATAAATTTGTCATTGATCAAGAGGTCTCTGATTTCATGGCTTTAAGATTACCATCTGCAAGACTCAAATTCATCTCCAATCCTTCACCAGAAATGGACTACAGGTTTGTGTAAACCTAGCCCTGCAAAATATGCCTTGCTGCCTCTGATTCCATTGTTTTTGGACAGATAGAACAATTTTATCTGTCTTATCTCTGCATGATCCTCCTGCTATTTCTCACGGAGTCTTACAGTCCAAGAGCCAGTCTTGAGGAGACATGAGTCAGTCCATCATATGCCAGCATCTGCTTCAGTAGAACTGTCAATGATAACTGTGGTTTCCACTATGGGGCCACAGTCTTTGATTTCAACAACTCTAATATTGACTCTTCAGTTAATGCCAGTGATTTTGACATCAATGCTGTTTGTATTGATGGGACCTTGGCCCTGATGTCAGGGCTCAGGTCCTTGGAGCATCCTCTACACCAGTCTTGCCAGTGTCAGTGCTGGCTTTGACAAGGTTGCCATTCAAGTCTTTGGGGTCAAGGCCATCAATGGTGGGTGAGGATTGATGAGTTTATCACCTGTAGTGTTAGAGTTTAATCCCTCAGGGTTGAACGTAGATCCCAGGTTTGTTAGCGTTGATGCTGACATTTGGGGAGTTTGGTATTTAATGCTTGAGAACTATGCTCTCGGTCTTGAGAGCAGCACAGATGTCAGTATTAATGATATTGATAGAGAGTTTTGCATCGGTCAGCTTTAATACATGTATCCCTTATAACATCAGCCTTGAACTATTGTGCATGTTTCTTTGTGTGGCTCTCTAGCTGTCAGCCTTGTCAGGGCAACAGGATGTTGGATCTGGAATTCTCATGTGGGGTCTCCCCACAGTATTTTGACCTATTCCAGTTTCATCATCCCCAGACTCATCACCTCTGAAGTGTGGTAAGAAACATTTATACAAGAAGTATCATGTAGACTCAATCTGTAGAGTCTTCCATCCTTAATATTAAAGAGAAAGAGAGCACAGATTCTTCTATCCACCTTGACGACCTGAAGTGTGGATACGTTTTGAGAAATTATGAGGCAGAGATGGGTGTTTTTTTTTAAATATAACTGAACAAGTAGCAATCCCTCATAAGACAATACCTCATTTAGAAGACTCTTTGAAGCAACAGTTTGAAGCAGGAGACAAAAGTGGAGAGGAGATGATAGAACTTTTTATTATGCAGCAGTGTCGGCAAAGATTGCCTCACCCTGTTCAGGGGTTGAATAAAAGAAAGAAAAGTAACATTATGTTTGGAACTATCAACCATAACAGAAGATTTTTCGGTTGTCTGCCAGTATCCAGTAATGGTTCCAACAACAATTTACTATCATCTTGAAGACTTCTAATGCCTGACCATCTTAAAGGAACATCTCAGCCAAAAGGTCATAAGATTACTAGTAGCTTCATCCACTGCTATCCCCATGAGGAAGATGAGCATCTAGCCAAGTAGATTTGTTGAACTGTTCGGGCAGCAGTGATGACCACAGTGGGTATAAACCGTGCCAAAGTCAGTGTACAAGTAAATGTAATGGTGGGAGCAAACAGACTTTAGTTTAAGGATTCATAGAAAATACTTTTTCAGTATTGTGGAATGGTAAATATAAAACTGATGCATGGAAATATTGTAGCCTAATATTTGGGTCAAATTCCTATTAATGGTATATAATCTGTTTTTCGACCCTGCAAAAGACTCTTTTCGAGGAGTCAGCAAGGTGGAAAAAAGATGTGGTTCCAAAAATCTCAAGGACCTTTTTAGGACTCATGAGGGGAGGTTTTCTTCATGGGCAGAGGGTGAAATTCTAATGAAGACGCCATCCATATGCCAGAAGGGGACCTCAAAATCAAAGGTTCCAAGATTCCTTTTTGGATAGGCCCTTTCAGTTCTACTGAAGGGTTGTATTTGCACTCAGAAGCCTGAGCAGCCATCACAAAAGATTCTTGGGTAAAAAAGATCATACCCAGAGGATATTTCATTCCCTTTTTACAAACTCCTTCACTCAAACAGAAAAGTCTCCCCAAAGATGTACCCAGTCAGTGGGAGTTAGCAGCTCTGGAAGTTCAAAAGCTGCTAGACAAAGAGCCATCCAAGAGGTCCCACCAGACCAAAGAGAATCTGGAACTTACTCAAGGTTCTTTTTAGTGCATAAGAAAATGGGACCCGAGACCCATTTTGGATTTCAGTCATCTAAATCAGTTTATAAAGAACTCCAAGTTCCAGATGATCACGGTTCAATCCATGTTGTCTCTTCTACAGAAGGATGACTGGATGTGCTGCATAGATCTCCAAGATGCTTACTATCACATCAAGATGAACAGTTCTTGGAGATATTTACTCTTTCAGCTGGGGGCTAGTCATTATCAGTTTAGAGCCTTTTCCTTTGGTCTCACCACAGCCCCCAGGGTGTTCACCAAATGTATAGCAGTAGTAGCAGCTCATCTCAGACTGTACAGATTCAGTGTTTCCTTATTTGGATGACTGGCTCCTCAACGTCTCAACCAGGCATCAGTTGTGTCAGTTCTTCGCGATCAGATCACAGTGAATCTTCCCATCTTCAGCCAGTTCATCTTGGAGTTTATAGGAGCTCACCTGGACACGATCAGTCAATTGGCCTTTCTACCACAAAACAGAGTGCATACCTTGAAATTGCATGTATGTCAGATTCTCTGTGTCCCTTCTCCTCTGGCAAAATTGGTTCTTCATGTCTTAAGTTCTGTGGTTGCGGGGATTACTCTGCTACCCACTGCTCTTCTTTACATGCAAATTCTCCACTGGACTCTAGCAGTACAGTGGTTGATTCTTTGACGGCCTTTGAACCATCCTGTAAAACTTTCTTGGGTTTGCAGGGATTTCCTAATTTGGTGGATTCAATCCAGTGAGGTTTGCAGGGATGTCCCTTTACCTTTCCTCCCCCAAAGGCCACATTGACCATGGATGCTTCCCACTGGAGGGATATTTCTTGGGATGAACTGTTCAAAGGACATGGCCCCCAGAAGAGACCAGTATGCATATAAATGTCTTAGAGATGAGAGCGGTCCTTTTAGAGTTGTAGGCCTTTCAGAACTCTCTTCCTCTAGGAAAAATTGCTATCCATGCTATCCAGACAGACAACATGCTGGTGGTATGATACATCAACGAACAGGGGGACCAAGGTCCTATTCTTTTGCTGAGAAGCAATGAGAGTCTATCAGTGGGCAATCTCCTCCAACCGCTTTCTTATAGCAACATGCATACCAGGGAAATCCAACTTTCTAGCCGACAAGCTCAGTAGGACTATTCTGTTGCCTCAGGAGTGGCTTCTCAACCATGCAGTGGCAGAAAGGATCATTTGCTGATAGGGCCCACCTTGGTGCAAGCTCTTTGCCTCTCCTCTCAACAAGTGCAGCAGGTTTTACATCATAATTCCCCCTCAGGGGTGTCACCAAGAGGTGCTGTAGTCCACGTTTGTCCCGCTGATCTCCTGTATTCTTACCCTCCCTTACCTGCAATCCACAAATTTCTTTGGAAAGTACTCGAATTGAAGAGCAAGGTTATCCTCATTGCCCCCTTTTGGTCTAGGCAAGTTTGGTTCCCCTTTCTGTGGTCTCACCTTCTGTGTCCTCCTTGGACACTGGACTCCAGTCCAGATGTGGTATCTCATCCCTCGGGGATGGCTCACCAGGACATTCCAGGCCTCAAGTTGACCGCATGGTTTCTCCAATTTTGATGATGGCTAGACAGTCCAGGCTTTCTTCACCAGTTCAGCAAATTTTAATATCCTCCGAGAAACCTTCAATGAGGAAGGTATAGAAGAATAAATGGAAAACATTTTCCTAGTGT
This sequence comes from Protopterus annectens, assembly GCF_019279795.1. Lineage (NCBI taxonomy): Eukaryota > Metazoa > Chordata > Ceratodontiformes > Protopteridae > Protopterus > Protopterus annectens. The sequence continues at coordinate 321,011,515 of NC_056726.1, read as the reverse complement.
CCTGAACAGAGAGAATTAGATCCCTTTACTGCTCCCATTCCTGCTGTTTTAGATTTTCTTGCTGCAGTTTTTCAAGGAGTTGCTAGTTTCCCCACTGTTAAAGTTCAGCTAGCAGCCATCTCTAATTTCCACACTGAAGATAATGAATTCCCTCTAGCTTCATACAGACTATATAAAGCAATCTTTAAAGGTACTTTTTTGTTTAGACCTCTGATTAAAGATCTTACTCCACCTTGGGATCTTACACTTATGCTGCAGAGCTTAGTTCAACCCCCATTCAAGCCTTCAGCCAAGTTTGATCTCAAATTTCTCTCTTGAAAGACAATCTTTCTTGTGGCTATTACTTCAGCTAGATGAGCTTCTGAACTCCAAGCACTCTTTTCAAAACCACCTTATTTGATTTCTCATAAACACATGGTTACCTTATGTATTAACCCATCTTTTCTACCAAAAATAGGCTCTGAAATGAGCATCAATCAAATAATTTGCCAGTCTTCTTTCCAAAATTTTCCATTAAAGGGGAATACATGCTGCACCTTTTGGATGTACACAGGCAGTATCATTTTTATCTTCGTAAAATGAAGGGTTTTAGGAAAACTGACTGTTTGTTTCCTTTTCCTGTAAGAAATTGGAAAATCCAGTCTCCAAAGTCTCCTTAGCTAAATGGTTAACAGATTGTATTTCTTATATTTATTCTTTATGAGATTTGCCTTTGACAAGACCCTCTAAAGTTCTGTCAAATAGGTATGTGGCTACATCATCTGCATTCTGTCCAGAACTTTTATTGATGATATTTGTGCTGCAGCCACTTGGACAAGTAATCATACTTTTATTGCTCATTACAAGTTGGATATCATCTCCAGAAATAGGGCTGCCTTTGGTTCTGCAGTACTTCGGAACATCCTTCTGTGAGGGCGACCCAGGGTTATCTTAGCTGGGACTCTGTCCCATTCATTAAGGAATGAATGAAAAATGACAACATCAGATATGTGTACTCACCATAGCTGTGCGTCTGTGTTGTCCATTTTCATTCTTCCTCACCCCCCCCCACTTCCCCTCTCTTTTTTCATTTGGGGAGTTATCTGATGGAGACTTTGGAACCACTGATCCTATTTGACCCCCTATTCTGTTCCTTTTTCTTGTTATAAGTTATATTCTAAATTGGTGCATTGTGACGGCAAACTAGATCTGAGGTCATACAGCAGTAACAGACATTATGGTTAAAGAGAAGAGCTTGACAGTCAGATCCAAGAGTCTGGAAGAAATGCAGCTCTTTGCTGCATTTACCTCCCGTATTATTTACAGCTAAATTTAAAAAAAAAGTAATAATAATTATAATTCTTTCCCTGTTTGTCTGACCCAGAAAGTTAATTCATTTTAATGGAGAAGTATCTTGTTACTATTCGTTTTTTCTGTTTTCTGTATTTAAATAGTGTGCTGGTTAGTTCTTCCTCGCTTTGGTATTTCAGACTGATCTGTTTGATGATACTTTGCCATCTACATGGCAGACAAGGCTCAAGGTTTCAAAAAAATGTAGAGCCTGCTGCCATAAGATCCCACCGCAAGATCCGCACTCCCTTTGTATATACTGCGTGGGGCAGCTTATCTGGACACAGAGTAAGAGGCTTGCTCCTCTTTTGATTCCAGGGTCATTCAGGGCTGTAGAGGTAAACCTCTTTGAAAAAGTTTAATCCCGCAGTCAGGACAGTCCACTCAGGTCTCAACAACTTCTGATGCTCCTTCTACATCATCAGCTAAGACAATGGAGAAAGCTAAACAAAATGATAGAGACAGGTTCAAGGAAAATAGAAGGACAAAGATTAATCAGCTTGGAAGTGATCAGATAAGTGGTCTCTGGTCCCATCAGAACCCTTGAGTCTGGCACCAAAGATTTCTCAGCCGACGGATCCCTCCAATCTGATTACAAACTTCTCCTTCTTGTTTTTCTCCAGAGCCAGAGAGACCTCAGCTGCATTCACCTTTTCTTTAGGAGAAGCACTTGCCCAGACCACCATCAGTAGCTTAATCCTCCGGGACCGTTTGGTCATCAAGCCTGTGTTGACAGGATGATGCAGAGATTGCTTTGGATGCAAATTCATTTAGGGGTTCTCCTGTCTTCATCCACACCAAATGTTCCAAGAATGGCTGCAACAGCCCCTCCATTAATTTCTTCATTTAAGGTACATCCTTCGGATATGAAAACAATGGAACCAAGCCTCCCAAGAGAACCCACATCAGAGCAGATGGTCATGTCAGTTTTAACTCTGACTATGTCCCTTACTCTCTTTACTCTGATGCCATCAAATCAGGATGAGTCTCAGAGCCAAAGCATCAATGCAGGGGCTTGAGGTGGTGATTTGGTATGAAAACATTCGGATCTGTCTATTTTGTTTAACACCTCTGCACTAGATAGCTCAGCCTAGATGTTGACTTTGGATCTGGGATGGATTGGGTCAGGGGGTGCTCTTTCTTCATCTTGCAATGATGGTGTGATAGTCTCTTCAGCTCCACTCTGTGTCTTGGCATTTTCAGGCTTTCAGAAGGGTTCTTGCTAGACCAAGAGAAGAGATGCTTTCCATGTTTAGCTCTATCCCAACCCCTTTTGGACATTGCATTTGACTTGTCATTTCCACTTGGACAGGGAAGTTCAACTTCCTTTAGTCTTGGGGATGCACACCATGTGAGCTCCTTATCTGACTCTGACCCATCTCCGGAAATCCCATCGATAGAGGGCCCAAGGAAGCAGACATCCAAGAGGAAACATTTAGATTAATCTCTGGAATCATTTACTGAAGACACAGACTTGGATGATGGGGATGGGTCCTTTGGTAATATGTGGGAATTGAGGAAGCAGTGGGGGGGGGGTCGGGAGTTGGTCTACTAACACATCCTACCTGGAAGAGTCTGTGTTTCTACTTCCTAGGTGGTACCACCTACTGATGCACTTATAGCCATCTTGGAAAGATCCTGAGCAAGGCAAAGCCAGTTCCAAAGAAGCTGGACAAGATTTTGGTTACTCCAAAGGATAGAGCACACTGGAGCAAGGGTGTCCCAGTAGATGCCATAGTTCAGCGACTTTCCCACTTAGAGCACTGAACTACCTGGCCTACATGATGTGTTTTCGGAGGGACTTGACAGAGGAATTCCCCAAGTCCTTCTCAGGTAACCTACCAATGAACATCCAGAAAACAGTGAAGTCCCAGCTGTCTACATTACAATCGATGTCTCAGATATTCATGCATCTGCTTTCTAATATAGGTGGTGATACAGCCAGATCAGCATGTACAGGCATAGCTATTTTGCTGGCATGTCTGGATACGATAGTGTGACTTTGCAGAAGGCTTCAAGACTTCCTTCCTTAAAGCTCCCTTTAATGACTCCACATTGTTTGGGCCAAAGGTAAAGGAAACTCTCACCAGGAGTGAGCAGAACAGTAATACCCTTTCTGCCATTGGAATCCACTTCTCCACCCCTCAGAGAACCTTCTCCAAAAATCAGAGGTATCACAGGAAGATGTGGTTCTGGAAATTTCAAAGGTTCAACCAGGACAGTTCTGCAGACAGGCGAGGAGGAACAATTTCAATGGATGTCACTCTAAAGGCAGAGGCGGACCACATAATCAAAGATTTTGTGGTCCTTTTTCCTGAGAAATCTTTCCAGTACTTCTGAAGGATTGGCCAACTGCTATATTCTGGAGTTGCTTGTGGGCTGTTTATCCCTGCACTCTTAAGCCTGGCAGGCCATCACATCAGACACTTGGGTGCTGCAGATAGCCACCAGAGGCTATATAATACCCTTTGCTTTCCCCTCTGTTAAAGAAAAGAAGAATTCCCACAGTACCACTCTATCAGATAGAATCCGCAACAATAGAAGTCTTAAAACTGTTAAAAAGAGTTGTCCAGCAGGTCCTTCCAGACTGTTTAGAATCTGGAGTCTATTCTCGGTTCTTTTTAGTTCTGAAAAAGACAGGGGACCTACAACCAATTTTAGACCTCAGTCATCTCAATCAGTTTGTAAAACAGACAAAGTTACAGACGGTCACAGTTCAGAACATTCTTCCCCTTTTGAGGAAAGATGATTGGTGTGCTCTGTAGATATCTTGGATGTGTACTACCATACCAAGATTTCAAAGCAATCAATGAGATTTTGCTGTTTCCATCTGGGAGCCATACACTTCAGTTCAGGGCACTGCCCTTTGGTCTCACCACAGCCTCCCCAGGTATTTACCTCTTGCATGGCAGTAGTCTCAGCATATCTCACACTGCTGCAGATTCTAGATGTTCCCATATTTAGACATTTGGCTCCACACTGCACCAATGAAGGATCTCCTACTCCAGCAGTGGGACTTCTTACTCCAGTTTTTTCAACATTTGGGGATCACAATCAGCCACTCCAAAAGCAAATTAATACCCACATAACAAATAGAATTCATTGGATGCCACTCGAACAAGAGCAACCAGATTGCTACTCTCTCAGAGTCCAGGATTCTGTCTCTATCGCAGACAGCAGTGCAAGTTCTTTCTTCAGCACCTCTCACCTCCAGCAAGACTTATCATTCAGTTGCTAGGACTGTTGACGTTGAAAGTAAAGTTAGTTGCCCTAGTCAGATACTGCACAATAATTCTTCAGTTGATCCTTTCTGTACAAGTGGCCTCAGTTCCTCCATTCTCTTCATGCATGGATTTGTCTAACTCTCATATGCAAGTGTGACATTACATCATGGTGGACCTTCACAGCTCTCATGGAAAGACAGCCCTTTTCTGCACATCTTTCCTTGGCCATAGTAACCATGGATGTTTCCCTCCTGAGATTGGGGTATTTCGAAGGGAAGACTGTTCAAGTTTCATGGTCAGATGCAGAGTCCACTCTCCACATCAGTGTACTGGAAATGAGGACAGTTTTCCTATCATTTCAGGCTTTCCAGAACTGTCTCCCCAGGGATGTGATCTCCATCCAGGTGAACATTAGGTGAGTAGTTTGGTACATCAACAAGCAGGGCAGAACCCATTCATATCCTTTGTGCTGAGAGGCCATGAGAGTATGCCGGTGGGTGATATCTTCCCATCATTTTCTCATAACAAAGCATATTCTCAGAACTTCCACTCTGTTAGTGGACAAACTGAGCAGATCCATCCTCCTGCCTCACAAAGGGTCCCTACAGGGACTATCATCAAAAGATGCTCTAGTCCACAATTGGCCCCCAGGATTTCTATATGCCTTTCACTCCTTTCTTCTGATAACAAAGTTGGTTCAGAAAGCAAAAAGATGCAAGGCCAAAGTAATCCTCATTGCTCCTTTCTGGCCCCGGCAAGTGTGGTTTCCCTCATTTACTATATCCTTCCTGGATGCTGAACATTTGTCCTGAACTTTGGGCTCTCACACATCCAGGCAACCCCACCTGGATCCAGAGACATTGAAGTTAATTGCATGGTTCCTCCAGTTTTAAAAGTGGTCCAAGATGTCAGGCTTTTAACTCAAGTGGTTCATATTTTGTTAGCATCTCAAAAATTGAGTACCAGAAAAGTTTACCTTAGTAAATGGAAGAGATTCTCTATCTGGGCAGCTGCTCAGGGGATATATATTTTTTCAGCTTCTCTTCCTTCCATTGTAGATTTTTTGTCAGATGTTTTCCAAAAATGGATCCAGCTTTTCAACAGTCAGTGTGCCATTAGCTACTATTTCCAATTTCCATATTGGACACAGTCAGATGCCTATAGCTTCTCTAAAGATTTCAAAGGCCTTTCTAAAGGGAACTTTCTTATTGATACCTCCCATAAGGGATCCTATTCCTCCATGAGACATAATTATCATGCTTCAAGCATTAACAACCCCTTTGAGCCAGCAGCTTCGTCCTACTTAAAGTATCTTTCTTGAAAGACTGTTTTCAGTTATCTCGGTATCTAATTACTTGTCTGTCTTTTCCCAATGACCATAAAATAATGTTCAGACTCTTCAGTGTACTTAATATTTTCTTCTTACCTTTTACAATGATAACATATTTGGATTTAATTTAAAACTTGTATTAAAAATTACAGTAAAAACACCAAAAATATGTGATGAACAAAACAAAACACACTGAAAACAGACAGCATGAGCATTAATAAAATGTTCTTGTCTAGAAACGCATATTTATTGAAAATATGTGGCAACACTTTTAACTACAAGAGACGTACCGGGATTTATCGTGAAATAGCATACAGTGAAGCACTAATTAGCAGCTATTTGTAACGTGCAGGAATTCAAAAGACAAATGTACAATGTTTGCTAACAGCTTGGGATAGTTCATTGGACACATTTGCTCCATTTCAAGAGCAACCCAGGAGCACACGCTAGTGAAGTGACTAGGTAAGGTTTGTACAGTAAACAAATGAAGACTGAGGGAAACAAACACTGTTCAAAGCCTTACCCATCAGCATAAGTGCCACACTAACTGCTGTAGCCCAACACGATGAATGTTACAACTGTGTCCCTACAAAAACAAGTTAAATTGAAACTGTGTTCATACTATTAAAATTATTGACTTCATGCTGTCCAGTTTATTCAGGGCTAAATAACAAACACCGTCAACAGTGAGCAAAACAGGGAAACTGAGGATCATACTCAAAAGAATTTGTCTCGCGATGATGCTGCTGTTTACTACAACTGATTTCTTTTACACCATAACTAATCTGGGATGCAAGAAGTATTTACACTCACACACACACACACACACACACACACACACACACACACACACACACACACACACACACACACTTACTTGTGACTAGTTACAGCCCTGTGTATGACTGCATACACTAAGATGTTTGCTTGTGATTAAATGAATGAACGAATTCATAAATAATGACCAAGAAGTGCATTTTAGCTCACTGCTGTGACAACTGTACAGTGTAGCCTATTGCACCCCATGCACTCCCAACCTCGTAGCTCAAGATTTAGAGAAATGGCCAAAAATCAGGAACAGATATTAACTATCTCTAACATACTCAAAAATTTGCTAAAAAAACAAGACTTGTATTAGCATGCATTTTCTGAAGGATATAAAGTCTGAAACTCACATTCCTGGCATTATTTAGAGACTTCAGTCCACAACATTTTGCCGGAAAATCACACATTTTACAGTGAACAGACCAAAATACTCATTTGTCAAGAAATCTGAACAAAGGCAAAAATAATAGTAAGACAAAGATGCAGAAAGGTGCAAATTTTAAATATTGTCATTTTTATCTATTGTAGTAGGTAGACTCCATGGACAAAGTGTCAGTTTGCAGAGGTAATCCAGGAGCACCTTCTGAATGAACAGCTTAAAGTTGTACAGTAGGCAAACGGAGTTGGAAGAATTCAAACCCTTTAATTTTAACTACAGGAAGCAGGTCATTAACAGCTCAGAGCCTTAAGTGCCAGGTAACTCCAATTCACTTAAAAAGTTGACAGAACAAAATGCATTTTCTGAACAATGAGAACTGCAAAACTCTAATGATTGGTATTGAATGACTAATCCTTCGTGATTAAACAAAAAATAGAAGTTATTGAAGGGCAGGGTATAAACTGAAACAAAACCAGACATCCTACAAAAATCAGAGACATATAAGAAGCAGATTACTCTAATTCACTTACAAAGTTAACAGAACAATAGGTTTTGCATTCACTTACTATGAAATTCTAATTACTAGCATTACTGACTGTAATCTTACTAAGTTATCAGAAAATTAAGTTAATGAGACAGACCTTCTCTCTGTAGTCAAGGGTAGAGGGTTTGTCCTTTATACCTCTATTTGCAGACCATGTGACTGAGCAAGTTACTTAACCAGATATTTCTCCTGTGTTGTCCCAAAAAGTGGGTTTATGTATTTTGTATTCTGAAGTGGCATGGTTACCTACCAATTCACTTGGTGGTCTGTCTCAGTATGAAGTTAAGTTGAAGGTCCATCTCAGAATGAAGTTCGCTCAGAGGTGTGTCTGAGAATTCACTTGGACACACACACGGACACACCCTCTGCCGGTAATGGACCCTGTGAATATTGTCCAGTGGACAGCAATCCAACAAATGGACAGTGTAACTTTTAGACCCCATTTCTTTAAGGGCTTGAGGAGCCAGACCAGGGGTGTACTTACAGTTGCCCATACTTTCATCCATGTTGCACTGAAAAAGAATCAGGGTTCCTGGATTTTCTTTGTGATCACTTATGCCACACTTTACAGTGACCATGTTTCCACACTCATCAGTTTCTACAATTTTCACTGTATACAAAAGTACCCATTGTTTCACCAAATTACAGGCACCCATCTTCACATTTTGATTCATGTAATTCTTGGCACCACATACCCACCTCAGAACCACACACTAAGATATTTCATCCTCCAGGATTTGTAGCTGAATTGGTATTTTCTGTATCACTTTCTGTTAAGCTTGTACCCTAATATGAGCAGGTCTTCAACACTTTTATCATTAGTGCTACTTAGCTACAATTCCAAAATTATAATTATGATGTCCTTTGTTCAATAACTAGACTGTAGTTGTGAGGATCACCTACAGATTACATGTTTGCACCCTTTCCTAGACCTTCCTAAACAGTAATACAAATTGTTACTAATTACCTTACATGGGCAGAGATTTGTTGTTTGAGTCACTTGTACAACTACTAATATCCATATATAATTACAGTTTCATATAGTTGTACAGTCTCCTGACATTTATGTAACTTCTAAACACAAATACACATGCACACGCACTCATGCAGTAACGTCTGCTGTGCTTACATTATTTGTACATTCATGTGTTTGTCCCCAGCACCTTATATTTTACACACGTCACCTGGTGAACGACTTGAAGGTGCACTGATTCCCCACCTGTGCAAGTTCCATTTACATGTCTTTCTTTCTTTCATCAATCTCATTTAAATATATTATGTAAAACTGGTACTAAAATCTATAAAAACTTGGAAGCAGTGCTCAATGTCCTCTAGCTGCTTCTCAAATTTGGGGTCTATCTCCCATAGCACATGCACCTACTGTATCCCATTCCACTACAGCATACCCTCCACATCCTACCATCTGTTCACCATCTGCAAGTGGAAATACCTGAATCTTCACTCTGCTAGCAGTTCCTATGTGCGTGGTATAGCTTAGTGTGGGACGATTTACCATGCACTTTATCTCAGCTCTGGAATCTGTAGGATGTTGCTTACCAGACAGTTGTATGCAGCAGGACAACAAAAACGATGAACAGTTGGAGTCCACTGCCTTACCTGTATAAGTATTAGTATAATCCAACCAATGGGCATTGTAAGGCCATAAGGCCTTTGATCCACCCCCCACCCCCATTATTTTTGGCTTTGTCCAGAATTCATATAGGCTGAGAGGTCTGCATAGTCATTTAGGATTGACTTTACGATTTATATCTTCCAGAAAAGGCATGCTGAATAAATAGTGCAATACATGGCAATCCAGGAACTTTTATAAGAATGATGCTTAAATTCTGTCCCTGAATTTTGGTATATTCACAGACTAGAAGAGCATTAATGCCCATGCTTGAAATATTTGTATGTATGTATGAATCTGGCCTCTTGTAGTTGAGTGTGTGGGAGAGGAAAGTGGGAAACATTCACAATATCCAGACTTTCGCCTCTTTTTTTTTTTTTTTTTTTCCCTGACTTTTTGGTCTGGTTCACTGTGGTTTTCTGATATTTTTTTCACCCGAGGCTCCTGTCCATCCCAAATTATAATCAAGCCTGTAATCTTTCCCTTCGTTCCATGCTATTAATGAAAAAAAATCACATTCCATTTCCTACCATAAAAGAAACCTAAAAGAAAGCTCACAACATGGGTCTCACATGTGGAAGTGCGCAGTGAGCTTGCTGCAACTAATCAGGTCCTTGTTTAACTAAAATGGACCTGATAGATTGCAGCTTTGCACTGATATAACCTTCTAACTGGAGGAAGTATTAATAGGAAAACAAAAATGCATGGAAATGACTTTGGCTCACGGTAATACCGGTCTGATTATCAGAGCCGCGCACAGGAGACACCCACCTGCATCATGACTGTATCTCAGTGGGGGCCCTCAACATTAGCAACAGATTTGGTGACCCCCACGACCGTGGGTTTCAGTGGTGCCTAAAGCTGGCTATGCCTAGTATAAACTGCTGCAGAATCACATATTGATTGCCATGCAGGCAAATGCCGCTGAAAAAGTCATAAAACCAGGTGAAAAGCACGTACTACTGTAGAAGCCCCAAACATATGAAGTAACTGCAGATGTAACAGGAAGTACTTTGCACAGCTTTCCTTATCTCACCTCTTTTTCATCTGAAGTTTATGATTGCATCAGTAATCTAATGCTTCCTTTAAAATGTAAGGTTTCTGTTAATCATCTTCTACCAGTTCATGTTCCTTCCTTTCATTCGTACATCACTTCTTTTCTTCCCCTCTTAATTATCTGAAGCATGCATAAAAATAGTGTTACTGACATCTGTCAGAGGTCAGGTAATATTTATACCCAAACACAGAGAATGTCCAAAGCTTGAAAAATTTAGGCTTATTACAATCCTCAGTCCCCTAGCCAAGATATTAGGGCAAAAATAAATCATGATCAGTTTACTTCATTACATCACCTATCATGTCATGATGTCCTGTCTGTAGCACAGCTTGGTTTTAGATTTGGACACTTTGCTGGGATTACCATATCAATGCACTGATCATATAATTGTTAAACTTGAATAAGGTGACTGTACAACAGTGTTTCTTCTGTACCTTTATAAAGTATTTGATATAGTAGGCTATTACACTCAACTTCCTGAAAAAGCCTGCCATCAGAAGGGATTGGTCATCATGCACTTGATTTTAGAGCAGTGAAACTGCTCAGTGTCCACAATGTAAAAGAGCAGCAGTTCTTCCAAAATCCAGTCAATCTATGGTGCACCCAGAACTGAAATCTTGGTTATTTACTTCTGTCATCTTCACCAGTGAATTGAGGAGAACCATCAGAAAATGTTCCCTCTTATTTATATTATGAAGACTATTCTAGATGCATGTGGAGGTGTAACAGCATTACTGAACTCAAACTGAACACACGCACACCAACACACACACACACACACACACACACACACACACACACACACACTCACTCACTCACTCACTCACTCACTCACTCACTCACTCACTCACTCACTCACTCACTCACTCACTCACTCACTCACTCACTCACTCACGCCAACACACCAGCAAGGCTTTGATCTCTCCCTACAAATGGTTAACTTCCAATAATTTACATCGTAATCAGTACGAAACCAAAGTTATGTTATTTGGCAAACATTTGCTTGCTAAAGATGTTGCTTCATTTCTTTGTACTTTCAGTAGCACTTTTGGTCTTCTTGTAAATGCCTTGGTCTCTTGATTGATAAATTATCCTTCCAAGTTCATACAGATTGCATATGGTTACATATGGCTAATCAAACATTAAGGGCATTATATTTCAGTGAATGCTAACTCACTCATGATACCAAGAAAACATTGTCCAACCACTGATTATTCTTAGAATTCTTTATTGTCCTGTGTCAGTAGCTGTGAAAACGTACCCATGGAAATAGATCTTTTCCTGTGAAGTTTAGTGAGAGAATCTTTCAGTATGACTAAGTATGAGAAGTATGGTAAAACTGTTTTTTCAAATGCCTAGGACATTCATGGGTTCCGTTACTCTTGAGAGCAAATTGGTCTGTACTAATTCATGAATACCAAAGGAGTGCAAAGACACGCTAGTAGGTGATTTTGTAGTACTCCATATTGCCTCTAGCCCTATATGTGTGTGTATGTGTGCATGTGTGTACGCACATGCAAGCTCATGCACAGTGCCTTTGTATGTATTATGGAATGAACTGGCATCTTATCCAGGATTGAGACCATTTCTTACATCTGATGTTTGCCAGTTTAAACTCTGGCATTCTCAAGGCCATTTATAGGATAAAGCAGATACTGGAAACTGAAGGAATGACGCAGTGTTTGCCTCCTTTCAGCTGGCTGGAACACTGACTTCCATCCTTAGCTAATCAATTCAGTAGCACTTTTGGGTCTTCTTGTAAATGCCTTGGTGCACACTGACTTCCATCATCAGCTAATTAAATTGCATTGATATAGGCATGGATAATTTCAGTGCACATTATCCTCGATGCCTGGACATTTCTTTTTAATCATGCATCATCCAACAGGCACTCCCACCTAGTACGCCATGTCCAGTCAGCCTGCTACTCCTAATCCCCTCAGATTTCCTCCTATATTAATTGGGGCCAGTAGTTGTGCTTAAGGCCTTACTGTGGGTTGCAGCCATTACTATTCCACTGGAGGTTTTCTATTATGCACTATCCACCAATCCCCACAATGTGACTGCTTTTTGATGCACAAGGGATGGGCCTGCAGTGGGGGGGATGAGGCATATTGCCCCATCTTTGCAGTAGTTCAGCGCTGCCCACTACCTTTTATTCCTCTTTGAGGAATGCTGCCTTAATGCAGCATCCCTAGCCTCCACCAGAAATTGCTGTAGGAAACACCCATTTAACCACCCACCCCATGGGACTGGCATAACAAATCCTCCTCTGCTGCTTCATCAGTCATCTGAACCACTAATTGAACCCAGGTAAAATGAACTGTTGTCATGGCTTTATCCTTCTAAGCTACTGGAGTGGCCAAGGAGTGAGCATTTTACTGCTATCTTAAGAGATAATGTTGTGATGGTTATCCAGTTAGTATCAGAAGAATAATTTTATGTAGTGACTCATTAACTGTACCTCTAACATAACCTGCTGAACTGGCATATAAGGAAAAGGCTCTGATTGCAGCCCAGGTGTTGCTGGTTCAGTTTGCATCTAGAACATCTTTTGGAGGTGGCATGGGGTGGATGGGAGGTATCTATCCTGAGAGGCAGGCTGGATTATGAAATGGCATGATCCCCTTGGGAAAGGAGCAGCAAACCACAGAGTGACCTTGGAGCATACATTCACCATATGAAGCTGGGAATGCATTAGCTTTCTTTGCTGGTGCATGAATGCATGCATTCACATGGGTGAGATGTAATTGTTTCCTTGATGACAGAGGACCAGTGTCCCCCATCAGAGAAAAGGGATCAGGGACATAACAGAAAGACACTTACTACAGAGTACCACCTAGGGCACAAACTACCTTTATGGGTGTCTGGATGGTGGTACCGCTGAGTGCCTTTCACCTCTGTGCTTGGGATATCCAGTGTGAGGGAATGAATGGGCTCAAGTCCAGGAGTGGATGGCTTGATGGTTAGCAGGCACATAAGTCAAAAACGTGTATAAAAAAATAATTACACCTTTTCTATGAGCATAACCTAGTGGTGTAGCATTCTTATAGCTGGTCTTGTAACTGTTAATACGTATGACATTTATCTCAATGTGCCTTTTTTATTTATTTTTTTGTCGTACTGGTATATATATATTTAGCAAGTTTCTGTTTTTAAAGGAACCATTTATATATCTGAAAAAACATTTTACTACAGTACTCGGATATCTTTCATACAGAGCTCTGTGTTTATCAGCTTTTTGAAGTTTTGAGCGTTTTGCAAGTATTTTAATGTAATATGCATTAGGTGGATTTTCATGATGCGTTGATAACAAATTATTCTTGTTTTTCAGGGAAATTTGCCCAAATATTCCCACAATTCCTTGATGGTTCAGGCAATAAAGACCAACTTAACAGACCCAGACATCCATGTATTGTTCTTTGATGTTGAAGCATTAATTATTCAGTTGTTGACAGAAGAAGCTTCAAGACCCAGTCCCACAATAATATCACCAGAAAGCCTGCAGAAGACATCTGGCAGTGCTGATAAAGGAAGTAGTTTCTTGGCAGGTAAACGGGCAGCCGTCCTTTTCCAGCAGGTTAAGGAAACAATTAAGGAAAACATCAAGGAACACCTTCTTGATGATGATGAAGATGATGATGAAGATATGAAGCGTCAAAGAATAGAAGATGTTGATCCAGAATATCACTCAAGCAAGTCCAAACCTCTGACACTGTTAGAGTACAACTTGACAATGGACACAGCGAAACTCTTCATGTCTTGCCTTCATGCCTGGGGCCTAAATGAAGTACTCGATGAAGTTTGCCTGAGTCGTCTCGGTATGCTGAAACCTCATTGCCCTGTTTCCTTTGGCTTGCTATCTAGAGGAGGCCACATGTCATTGATGATTCCCGGGTTCAAGCAGCCTATTAGCAAAACATCAGAGACTGATATAGAAGCTCGACGAAAGATGTCTATAACAGAAGGGCTAGGCAAGGGTACTTATGGTGTTTCCCGTGCTGTTACTACCCAACATCTGCTTTCTTTGATTTCTTTGGCCAATACATTAATGAGTATGACAAATGCAACATTCATTGGCGAACATATGAAGAAAGCACCTGCCAGGTAAGCAAAAATAAAACATAAAAATTATACATTTGTACACAGATGTAAACACATAATTTAAGTAATTCTGCATCTGTGGAGGTAAGAATGTAAATATCAATGCAGAAGTTTTTTCCAGAAATTCTTTTGGATGGATAGTTGAAGATTTGGGTGTAAAGATAGATCATCAGTCTGGGCTTTTGTTCCACAGGTTAAGGCAAGATTTGGGGTATTTTTTTCTAGTCTAAAATGAAGAACTGTTTTTCTACCATAGCCTTGCATTTACTTGATGCATATTATCCACTGCCAGCCTTTAAAGGTCATAACAAAACCTTGTGGTTTAGCTTAAGAAACATAATTATATTTCAGCAAATGTGAGGTCTGAAATGGGTGTTACCACTTCATTTTTCATGTGCCAATACTTTCATATAGTCAGGCATCTAAAATTTTTCCATGTTTTTGGAACCTCCTGATTAACTGTAGTAAAGAAAAGACATTTTTCAGCTCTGTCTTGCTGCACGCCTCATCTGATGAGGCCCTAGACCACTTCAGTACAATTTCTATTTTTTTTTTATTTCTGCAGTTACAAGGACATTGTAGTCAACTTTTCAACTTAGTGCCTCCACTGTTGTTTCCTTTAAAAATTATCTTTCGTGTTGGTAGTACTGTTATTTATATTTGGTCACCATGTTCTGTGAAAAGGTTGGTAGCTTGTAGCAGTTTTTATTATGTCAGTTGTTTGGAATATATTATGGCTGGTAGAGTTAAAAAAATAAAATTGTAGGAAGTAGATTCTTCCAAGATAAACATGCAGTTTGTGCAGTTTTCTTAGTTAAAATAATTGTAAAGAGGTCTAAAGTTTTCCAGACTTATAAACTATCAATGGCAGAAAAATTTGGAAATGCTAAAAGGTACTGGACCTATGGTTGAGGCATCAGCTTCAGGCCTGCCTTCAAGGTCAACCCCTGGCATTCTAGGACTGAGACTTTACTTGGTCAGCATAAGGAAAAGGAGCTGATGGGAAAGATCAGCTCATGCTGAAACAGATATTGCCAGAGATTCTTCTGCAGTTTCTCCCAAAATTGCTAGACCTGACCAGAGTTCAATTATTGTGCCACTACTCTTCACTATTTTTAAACAACCTCCATAGTGCTACCCCACTGGCTTCAACTATCCTGTATGCAGATGACACAACACTTATATGCGCTGCTAATAACCTGCAACACCTCTATGATGTAACCCAAAAATCATTCTCGGATTCCAAGCTATGGCTGTCTAACCATCATCTCATACTCAACCCCAATAAAACAAAAGTCATGATCTTCCAACCCATAAGAACCCCCCCCCCCCCAGCACCTTCTCCATCACAGCTATGAATAATACTAAAATTAATGCCAATTCACAAACAAAACTACTAGGAATAATAATAGATAACCTAAGATTTGACCTGCGTATAGCACAAACAGTTAAGAAAGTTCACAAAAAATTGGTACTCTACAGAAATCAAAGGTATCTAACACCTCTAGGGTTGCCATTGCTAGAATCCATCTTCTATTAACAATTCTGTATGTTTCCCCAATTCTCACCAACCTTAAAAAGACAGATTTAATTAAACTTGAAACATTCTACAATAAAAGAGCTAAATTTACAACTAACTGCCCAAATCATACCCACCACTGTTACTCCTTAAAAAAAAAACTCTCCTGGTTAGAACTCCCACAACATCTAGCCTATAAACAATTAACCTTGGCACACAAACTAGTATATCAACCTGAAAGAAAAATCCTGCCCTTCTAAACATTCTCCAGCCTCATACCACAAACCGAAGTCTTCGCTCAACAAATAAAATCTCTACAAGTGTCCAAATCCACTAATATGGTAGGAGACTCCTTATTTTCTCATCATGTAGCAACAAGATGGAATTCCCTACCTCACAGCATCAGAACCAACACAAATACCAAGCAATTCAAAAAAGATTTTTTAAAATTATCTTAACAACACCTGACTTTGCTCCTGTACTACTCGAGGCTAACTAGTCTAGTTTTAATAGTTTGTCATACTTTTTTCTTCTTCCCTGGCCACCTCACAATCTGTGCTGTCTCTCATGCCTAGATAATCTCTAACCTCATCTTTTTCTATCCAATTTCCCCACTGCAAACCCTTCCTCAGCTTACTTTTTGAGAATATCTACACTACAATAAGGAATTATATCAGATGATTATACAAATGTCAGCAGGAATTATATCAGATGGTAATACAAATGTCAGCTATAATAGCATATAATGTAATTTCTGGTGTACTGCATGTCTTGTATACTTTTTGTATAATTTGCTTGTATAAATTTTGTATAATCTCTGTATGTGGAGCTTTTCTCCCTGGGTCTCCACTGAAAATGAGTCTTATCCCAGTTGGACTTTCTCAGTAAACAAATGTAAAATAAATAAATAAAACTGATGACTCCACCTCAAGTAGACCCCTCACCAGTGGAGTAACACAGGGGTCTGCGTTGGGCCCCTTACTTTGCACCTATTTCTCAAACGTCCAGGGCAAAGTTGATGGCTTCTGGCTCACCAAGTTCAGTGATGATTGCAAACTGGGAGCAATTATTGACTTCCCAAATGATGTCAACATAATACAAGAAGGGCTAACACAAACAAATAATTGGTGCCAAAGCCGTGGTCTAAAACTAAATGCAAAAAATTGCATTATTATTCCCTTTTGCAAAATAGAATTCCATACAAATTACAGTACTGACAGCAACCCCCTGAGTTCTAAGCCAGTAGTGCAAGACTTGGGAACACGGGTTGATAGCAATGTGAACTTCGGCCACCACATTTTCCACAGTGGTAAGGAAAGCCTTCTACATAACGCACCTCATAAGCAAGGACATAGCATCCAGGTCAAGGGATGTTATAACTCCACTGTACTTGACCCTCATCAGACCATTAGAGTATAATACACCCTTTTGCTTGTACCTCACCAGACACCTGCAGCAGCTGGAGAGACCTCAGACGTTTCTCACTAAGAAAATACAGGGACTCAAAAACATGATCTGTGTGGATGGGCCGAAAGCCCTGTCACTTTACTCTGTATCTTATAGGCTGTTGAGAGGCAACTTATGTCTGGCCTATAGAGCAGTCTCTGACCCTGCCCTAATGGAAGTAGTGCACATCTGCAAGTCGAATGGCACAAGAGTCACTCGCTCTAGGGATCTCAACCTAGCCTGTGACATTAACAAAATATACAGACAGATGTCTGACAGAGACTGCCACTTCTCTAGAATAGATTTCCTGTTCATGTAAAACAGAGCTCCTCATTGACCATATTCAAACGCAACCTAGGTAATTGGATGTGAGACAGCAAATTTGCCCCTGGGGTGGCACCCATGTCCCTCATTGACAGGGGTAGCTGGTGTTGATAACAGACCTGCTGTGTTCATAAATTTATTCTGCAAACTACCCAAAAAGAACAAATGGGAATACTTGAGTTTAACATGGCTAGGCTTGTAAAGGCTCTAGGGCTGCCAGCCTAGTAACCTCCTGTAAACCTATGAACCTAAGTGGGATTGAAGAAGGAAAAACAGGAGGAAAAGACCTTTACTGGTGATGGATTTAGTTTTGAAACTCCCGTGTGCTTATTGTCTAAAGTACAGTGGAGCCCATGTCATCTTTGGTTGAAGTAATAACTGAGGTTATGAAATGCATCACCATCTCCATGGCAGCTTCTGGAATGGGCAGCAACTAGCTGGCAGAGTAACTAAAGATTTAGTAGTTCCTATCCTAGGAATCTTTGAGAATGTACTAATTGTCTCACTGCAGAGGCATTAGAGGGGTCATCTGTCATTCCACTGGTCTGTGTTGATGGCCACCACCCAGTGCAAAAATGGGTCAGAATAATAATATTCAGAGGCTCCATAATCTCCATCCACACCTCCACTAGCCCCACTTTCTTCCTCTACCAGACATCCAACCCCATCAAAGGAGTGCAGCAAGAAAATAAATGTTCAGTCTTCTTCAAAAATGAGACATTCATTATGTCCCACCAGATTAGAAATGGCTTATTTATTACTCAGGATTATTTTTATTCCAAGGAAGAACACGGACTGCAGACCAGTACCTCATCTGATTTAAATTATCTCCTTCCAAAGGAGTTCTTTTGCATGGGCATGCTGCAGTCCATTCTCCCTGTCTGTTGAAGGAGACTGAATGTGTTCTTTGGACCTAAAGAATTTTGTTTACACACAAAAATCATCAAAGAATCATAATATTTTTTCTGCTTTGGGTAGATGATAATCATTACCAATTCCAGACACTTTCATTTGAGCTCAGCACAGTTCCTGTGACATTCTCTAAGTGCATGCCTTTGTCTTTAGTGGCAACAACCCAGGAGTTGTAAGGCATCAGTAATGTTTCCCTACCTGGATGACTAATTCCTGGGCATTCCTGTGTGGAACAATCTAGTATTGACCAGGGGCTTTCTTATTCAATGGTTCTAGCCCTTGTGTATTGCAGTGAATATTGTGAAATTCCAGGTGGTGCCGATGTACATGCTGACATTCATCTGTTGCACCCTTGACACACTAGTGTGGAAGGCTGTTCTAATTTCAGTTCAGATGCTGTCAGTTCAAATATAATTTTCTTCAGATTCTTTGAGTACAATCTCTCCATTTTCTCTCCGTCTCAGAGCTTTGAGCCTTATGACAGCTAACTGTCTACCCGATGCACAGTATCTGGTTTTATATGAGGCTGCTGCTGCAAGATTTAGAAGCTGAGTATTATCAGCTTTTCAGATCCCATATGTCTCCAAATCAAAATTCACAGATCCTTCAGGAAATGTCTGACTTGGTGGATGCAGAACCTAATTTGACTAGGCAGACTTTTTTAGCAGTACCCGAGTTGTAGCTGTCACCAGGGGTGCTTCTGCCTTAGGGTGGGTGGGACATTTATAAAGGTAGAAGACAGTCCAAGGTGTATGCTCACAAAATAGAAGCCCCTCCTGCACATCTTGTTCTGGAAGTTAAGGTGGCCCTTCTCACTCTGCAGGCATTTCAGGACTTCTTTCTTCCAGACATTGTAGATGTTCATGCCAACAGTATTACTATGGTTTGGTATGAGAGTGCCTTGTTCTCCAAAGACTTGCATATGTGTCTACAAATTGCCTTCTGGCAAGAAATTAGATCCAGGGAGAAGCCAGGTATTTAGTGGA
Organism: Protopterus annectens; assembly: GCF_019279795.1. Lineage (NCBI taxonomy): Eukaryota > Metazoa > Chordata > Ceratodontiformes > Protopteridae > Protopterus > Protopterus annectens. Next base: position 320,991,906 of record NC_056726.1, on the reverse strand, counting down.
CTGTCTCAGTATTAGTTTAGTCGCTGCCTTTTCATGCAGCATGAGTGGAGTTCCAATCATTTTGTAACAATCTAACTTTTTCCATCACTGGGAGAAGCTTTGTGACCAGTTTGCATCCAATACCATTACAAAATATAGCAAATCTAATGTCATTTTCATTTATTCCTCACCAGATGGGTCTGGATCTGATCCTTTATTTTTACAGTCTAAGATCTGGCTATTGAGCTCTTCCCTTTACCCATAATGCTCCTGATCACTGCTTTACCTCAGATCTCATTTGCTGCTCTAATGATTGATTGGGAGTTTTCGACCTCTCGAGTTGGGAGTTTATTTTGAGCTTATTGTGAGTGATATATTTTTCAATTTTTTGCTAATAAAGCTCTTCTTTCTTTACACTCTGCCTATCTTTACTGTTAGAGTTAGTTTAAAGTTCTGTTAGGACCTTCCCAGCTACTGGTGTAGACTTTTTTCTAAAAAATGCAACAGCATAATGCATATATGAAAACAAAAAACATTTAAAAAAAGCAAGAATGTATATTTTTAAAAAAAGTGTACTTTTATACCTAAAAATCAAATGTACAATCATATACATAAAGAGAAAATCTCATAATCTAGATCTACTCATTCTAACCAAAATAGGTTTAAGGCTGACAGTACTATTCAAACCAGGGGGTGAGTCACCCATCAATCTAATTATCCAGTTATATTGTTTAATTTCTAATTTGTTATTGATGTCACCACCTCTGGGCGAGGGTGAAACATGGTCTATAGCTTTAAATTTAAATACATGCTGTTCACCAAAACATAGCCTGTGTTTATATAAAGCATTAGTGTCAACACATCTTCGGATTTCAGACTTGTGTTCTGTGATCCTATCTTTAAGTTTACGCGTTGTTTTACCCACATAGAAAGAGTTGCATAATACACAGGTAGCGAGGTAAACCACGTGGGTGGTAACACAAGTAGCAGTTACATTGAACCTAAACAGCCTCTTACTGACTGGGTGTTCAAAGATACCTAAATGTTCATCATCAATGTCATCACAGCACGAGCAATTATAACATTTTCGTGTACCCATAGTGCTGGATGGATGTGTTGTGATATTTGTAGGAAAATCTTTGTAACAGAGGACACTCTTGAAGGTTCTCATGTTACGATATGCAAAAAATGGGACATTGCCCAGCATTGCTTTTAGCTCTTCAGATGCCATCAAGATTAGCCAATTCTTATGGATAATACGTTTAATACATGGTGTCTTTGTACTAAGCGATGTAACGTATCTTACTTTCATCTCATTCTGGATGGACACATTGGGCAAGCCAACAGCTTGTATTTCTATGGCGTCATTTGACATAACAGGGGCCACCCTCGACTTTCTTTCCTCTAGCACATTTAGTTTCTCATTATTTAAGATGGTAGCATCATAACCACTGTTAGTGAAATCAGCTATCATCTCATTCAACTGTTCAGAGAAGCTAGGATCTTCCGTGTTAAACCTACTGGCTCTATAAAATTGAGACCTGACAGTACCTCTAAAACATGTGGCATGCATACTACTTGCATGAGTGTACCTTCCTGCACAGACTTCCTTTCTATGGAGGCTTGTTCTAAGTGTACCACCATCAAGACTCAAGCTGATATCCAGAAATTTAATAGTGATTTCAGATGAACACATTTTGAACTTCAAAAAAGATGAAATTGAATTGATGTACAGCATAAAATCATTCAAATCCTGTAACGTGCCCCCCCAAATCAAAAAACAGTCGTCCACAAATCGTTGAAAGAACTTTACATTATCTTTATATGGATTCAAACCACTAAATAAATGTTTCCTTTCCCACTGGTATAAAACTAGGTTGGCATAAGTATTGGCTACCGAAGTACCCATAGCCACACCTGTGAGCTGACGATACAAGGATTCATTAAAAAGGAAAACATTATTTCTCAACACCACATCCATGAGAGTACATATTTTTTCTATTTTGTGGAAGTTGGGATCAGGACATGAGACTAAGAATTCCCTCAACAAATCCAGGCCAATATCAGTTGGAATGACAGTAAACAAAGATACTATGTCTAGGGTTACCAAAGGTACCTTCTTAGATGTAGAGGCGGCTTCTCTATGTTATACCATTGCTTAAGCTTCTGAACAAAATCAATGGTATCACGTAAGATAGAGTCACATTGACTAAGATATGGTTGAAGTTGATCATGCAAATAAACTGAAAGCGGCTCTGTTACCCAACCAGCACCTGAAACAATTGGCCTCATTGGTGGATCAGTGAGGGATTTGTGGATCTTAGGAATACCATATAACTGTGGGGTGATTGGGCGCACGGTCAAATAATTGAATAGATCTAAGTCTATGTCACCTTGGATCTGTAGGTCATAAATCACCATATTCACGTATGAGATACATTTCTTAACATCCAAAGGGTGATTTCCTTAAATGCAGTGTCATCACTAAGTAAACTAGACATAGCCAAAAAATATTTGTCTCTATTCATAAGCACAACTGCACCCCCCTTATCAGCTTGCTTAATAACAATATTTATATTAGATTGCAAGTCTCTGTATGCTTGAAACTCTTCATAGCTAAGGTTAAAACATTTTCTATCATTATATTTCTTATTATTTATATCAAACATTTGTCTCATTTCTGCTTCGCATACATCATGGAACGCTTTAACAACAGGTACATTGACAGGGATGTATGTACTAAGCGTTGCAGCCTTGAGTCAACATCTGTGTATTGCCAAATAACAGTTTTAGATTTAACAGTCTCGTGAACCTTTTCAGATCTGTCAGTGTCGAAACTAAATCATCTGCACATGTGGGGATGAAGTTCAAGCCCTTAGAGAGAACAGAATAGTGTGTCTCGTGTAAAATGAAATCTGACAAGTTTAGCATTACCTCTGTAAACTTAGGCTCATCTTGCCTGAGCCTAAAGGGCTATCCAGTTTTCTTTTGTTCATTCTATTTGGTGTTTCATTCCGTGTATTCGACGAATCTCTCGTGTTAATTACACGCTCTCTAACCGCTTCTGGATGGTCCAGACTGAAGCGTTTATTGGAAAAGTTTATTTTAGTCTGCTGCATCTGTGGCGTTTTTTTGTATGCATGTGTATTCCCAGTAGTAGCACTAGCATGTCTGCCGTCTGTGAGGCTCTCAGAGGAGCCAGCAACGCCTCCTATTGACAAGTATACAAGAATATAGAATATATAGAACAAGTAACATTTTCTCTTGGCCTAGAGACAACAGTCATAAATACAGAAAAACTGATGTAACTGTCCCTGTGCACGTTCGTGATGATGGCTTGGACTCCCTTGATGATTTTGGGTCGAGTAGTGTTCAGTTAACTCAGAATGACTCGGAATTAAAGTCAACTACCCCCTTGGTACACGGAGCTGATGGTTCTGTCCGCACTACGTCCTCAATGTCAACAGGAGGCGTTGCTGGCTCCGCTGAGAGCCTCACAGACGGCAGACATGCTAGTGCTACTACTGGGAATACACATGCATACAAAAAAACGCCACAGATGCAGCAGACTAAAATAAACTTTTCCAATAAACGCTTCAGTCTGGACCATCCAGAAGCGGTTAGAGAGCGTGTAATTAACACGAGAGATTCGTCGAATACACGGAATGAAACACCAAATAGAATGAACAAAAGAAAACTGGATAGCCCTTTAGGCTCAGGCAAGATGAGCCGCAAGTTTACAGAGGTACGTTAAACTTGTCAGATTTCATTTTACACGAGACACACTATTCTGTTCTCTCTAAGGGCTTGAACTTCATCCCCACATGTGCAGATGATTTAGTTTCGACACTGACAGATCTGAAAAGGTTCACAAGACTGTTAAATCTAAAACTGTTATTTGGCAATACACAGATGTTGACTCAAGGCTGCAAACGCCTTAGTACATACATCCCTGTCAATGTACCTGTTGTTAAAGCGTTCCATGATGTATCTAAGCAGAAATGAGACAAATGTTTGATATAAATAATAAGAAATATAATGATAGAAAATGTTTTAACCTTAGCTATGAAGAGTTTCAAGCATACAGAGACTTGCAATCTAATATAAATATTGTCATTAAGCAAGCTGATAAGGGGGGTGCAGTTGTGCTTATGAATAGAGACAAATATTTTTTGGCTATGTCTAGTTTACTTAGTGATGACACTGCATTTAAGGAAATCACACCTTTGGATGTTAAGAAATGTATCTCATACGTGAATATGGTGATTTATGACCTACAGATCCAAGGTGACATAGACTTAGATCTATTCAATTATTTGACCGTACCGTGCCCAATCACCCCACAGTTATATGGTATTCCTAAGATCCACAAATCCCTCACTGATCCACCAATGAGGCCAATTGTTTCAGGTGCTGGTTGGGTAACAGAGCCGCTTTCAGTTTATTTGCATGATCAACTTCAACCATATCTTAGTCAATGTGACTCTATCTTACGTGATACCATTGATTTTGTTCAGAAGCTTAAGCAATGGTATAACATAGAGAAGCCGTCTCTACATCTAAGAAGGTACCTTTTGGTAACCCTAGACATAGTATATTTGTCTACTGTCATTCCAACTGATATTGGCCTGGATTTGTTGAGGGAATTCTTAGTCTCATGTCCTGATCCCAACTTCCACAAAATAGAAAAAATATGTACTCTCATGGATGTGGTGTTGAGAAATAATGTTTTCCTTTTTAATGAATCCTTGTATCTTCAACTCACAGGTGTGGCTATGGGTACTTCGGTAGCCAATACTTATGCCAACCTAGTTTTATACCAGTGGGAAAGGAAACATTTATTTAGTGGTTTGAATCCATATAAAGATAATGTAAAGTTCTTTCAACGATTTGTGGACGACTGTTTTTTGATTTGGGGGGGCACTTCACAGGATTTGAATGATTTTATGCTGTACATCAATTCAATTTCATCTTTTTTGAAGTTCAAAATGTGTTCATCTGAAATCACTATTGATTTTCCGGATATCAACTTGAGTCTTGACGGTGGTACACTTAGAACAAGCCTCCATAGAAAGGAAGTCTGTGCAGGAAGGTACACTCATGCAAGTAGTATGCATGCGCCACATGTTTTTAGAGGTACTGTCAGGTCTCAATTTTATAGAGCCAGTAGGTTTAACACGGAAGATCCTAGCTTCTCTGAACAGTTGAATGAGATGATAGCTGATTTCACTAACAGTGGTTATGATGCTACCATCTTAAATAATGAGAAACTAAATGTGCTAGAGGAAAGAAAGTCGAGGGTGGCCCCTGTTATGTCAAATGACACCATAGAATTACAAGCTGTTGGCTTGCCCAATGTGTCCATCCAGAATGAGATGAAAGTAAGATACGTTACTCGCTTAGTACAAAGACACCATGTATTAAACGTATTATCCATAAGAATTGGCTAATCTTGATGGCATCTGAAGAGCTAAAAGCAATGCTGGGCAATGTCCCATTTTTTGCATATCGTAACATGAGAACCCTCAAGAGTGTCCTCTGTTACAAAGATTTTCCTACAAATATCACAACACATCCATCCAGCACTATGGGTACACGAAAATGTTATAATTGCTCGTGCTGTGATGACATTGATGATGAACATTTAGGTATCTTTGAACACCCAAGTCAGTAAGAGGCTGTTTAGGTTCAATGTAACTGCTACTTGTGTTACCACCCACGTGGTTTACCTCGCTACCTGTGTATTATGCAACTCTTTCTATGTGGGTAAAACCACGCGTAAACTTAAAGATAGGATCACAGAACACAAGTCTGAAATCCGAAGATGTGTTGACACTAATGCTTTATATAAACACAGGCTATGTTTTGGTGAACAGCATGTATTTAAATTTAAAGCTATAGACCATGTTTCACCCTCACCCATAGGTGGTGACATCAATAACAAATTAGAAATTAAAGAATATAACTGGATAATTAGATTGATGGGTGACTCACCCCCTGGTTTGAATAGTACTGTCAGCCTTAAACCTATTTTGGTTAGAATGAGTAGATCTAGATTATGAGATTTTCTCTTTATGTATATGATTGTACATTTGATTTTTAGGTATAAAAGTATGCTTTTTTTAAAAATATACATTCTTGCTTTTTTTAAATGTTTTTTGTTTTCATATATGTAGACTTTTTTCTACCATTTCTTACCTCTCCTGAGATATTTATCTCATACCATTATTGATATTTTCTTCCTTTGTCTTTCTCTTAAAATTTTTTTTCTATATGACTTCATATTTTGGGTAATTTGTTCCAAGACTTTTCTGGTATGGTAGACAAACCTACTGGTTTCAAGAAATGCACTTCCTGTGGGCATAAGATGCCTAATTCTAATGCTCATAGGGTATGTGTGTATTGTTTAGAACCGTCTCATCTTCAGACTTCTTGTGAAATCTGTGCTGGTTTCAGCACCAGGGCTATAAGTAACAGGCATAATAAATTGATTCTAAAGGTTATGTTGCCTGTTTCTTCATCTGCAGTTAGGTGCTCAAACCCCCTCGAGAAGTCAGAAAACTTTGAAGTCCAATTCTAAGAAATGCTCTCCTGTCCAATCTCCTCCTTCGGCTCCAAGTTCAGAGCCACCATCTAAAATGAAAAAGGTCTCAGATCCAACCTTGTCAGATCCTGCTACCTCCAAGGCTAAAAAGGTTTCAGATCCGGCGTCATTGGGTCCAGTTACATGCCCTAGCAGGTCTCATCGGATCTGGTCTCCTTACTTCTCTTCTGACCTGGTTTCTCTAAGATTGAAGTCCCCTTTTTTGCAGGAGACTCATAAAAAGACTTCTCATTCTCCCTCAGCATCTTACTCCATTAGGTCTTCCCAGAGTCTGTCTGAATACGATGTGGATAGGATGATGAGAAAGTTTCTTAGAGCTCACATCCAGATGCGGGTCCTTCACGCTCTGTCCCATATCAGATCTGTGAATCTGCAACCTTCACATCCTTTAGTGACTCCTTCTCCTGTCTGAGCAGTAGTTTTGGAGCTTCGGATCCAAAGATCCCGGGAGTTGAGGTTTCAGATCCGAGGATGTTACCTTCCTTGACTCAAAGTATTTTGGAGCAGAATGAGTCTCGGATCCAAAGCATCAGTGTCTGGTCCGGGGGGGGGGTGACTTTGACTCCGAAGGTTTCAGAGACATCTCTTCTCCTCGGTCCTTTGGCACTGAACAGCTCAGATCCGATTCCCTCCTTGGGGGCCGGGGGGGGGTAGAGGTGGAGGGTTAGCTGAACTTGGAGCTTCGGCTCCAGGGAGGCTGATTTCCACTTCTCCTGGACCTTCTGTTTTTGAGGTAGTGGAAAGGGTTTTCTCCCACCATAAGGTCCTTCTACTGTCACCTCTTTGGATCCTATTCCCTTCCCTCCATCAGATCTGACTGCTAGGTCTCATCACCTTACTCCACAGGGATAGCCAACCTGTAAGAACTTCTAGATAGTCCCTGAGCAGGGGCATCCCCTTTCTTACGAATGCTCTCAAGAGTATCCCACTGAATAGATTTGTCGGAAGAAACAGTGCAAAATGAGGCATTTATTTCCCCCACAGGAATCATTGACAGAAAACACTGATTTTGATGAAGGAGAAGGGTCCTCTAGGTTTCCACCAGAAGACGTCTAATTTGGAGACATTTAAAAAATCCTGCACCGAAAAGGTGGATGGTCTTCCCAGAACCCTTCTCAGGTGGAATCTGTGTTCCTGGAAGTCTTCGGGTCTAGCCCATCTACCATCTTGGGTTATCCCCCCCGCCAGTGGATGAGCATGTTGACCTTGTCTCCCACCATGCATGGAAGGATCCGGATTCCATAGAGCCCATTCCTAAACATACAGACAAGATCCTCAGTGCACCTCTAGACAGACAACACTGGTCCAAGAGTATTCCTGTAGGTGCCATAGTTGTTGCGGCAGCCACGGAAAAGGAGCTAGCTGAACAGAGCTCAGCTGTCCATCCCCCAATAGAGAATCTAGGGCTTTGCATAGATATGGGAAGCGAGTATATGCATCAGCGACCTTTGCCTTATGGTTGTTGAATTACCTGGCACATTTGCTAAGTTACAGAGGGACTTAATAAAGGAAATTTCTAACTCAACCCCTAAGTCCTTGTCGGTAAAGGAGGAAAAAGCTTATTCCTTGTGACTTGCCACCCTGTAATCCATATCAAACACGTCCATAGGGTTAATATCTCACACAGGCACAGGCAGATTCATTAGGAGGCATGCCTGAATGTGCTTGTGTGACTTTGCAGAACACTTTAAAGCATCATTCATCAGTACTCCTTTAGATGGATTTTCCCTTTTTGGGCCCACTGTTAGAGAGACATTTTTCCATACTGAACAAGATAGAAAGACTCTATCTGCCATAGGGATTCCTTTTTCTACCCCGCAGAAATAGTTTTCCAGGAATCAGCACAGTGGAAAGAAAATGTGGTTTTGAAAATCTCAAGGGTCTTTTCAAGATTCACGCAGTGAATTTGTTCCCCCAGAGGCAGAGGGGGAAATAATTATAATAATGGAAGATGCTGCCCACACAACAGAGGGGGGTCCGCAAAGTCAAGGGTCTTGATATTCATTCTCAGACAGACCCTTCCAGCATTCCCGAAAGGTTGCCCAACTGTTTTTATCTGGACAGTCTGGGGGGAGGGTGCTTATATGTGTATCCAGAAGCCTGGGCAGCCATCACAAAAGACACATGGGTGCAAAGAATCATATTCAGAAGATATTTTGTTCCCTTTTTACAAAATCCATCAAGAATAAGAAAGAATCTCCCTGAGGTTCCACCCAGTCAGTGGGAGCAAGAAGACCTAATAAATTCAGAATCTGCTAAACAAAAGAGTCTTCCAAGAGATCCCACCAGACCAGAGAGGATCTGCTTTTTACTCAAGGTTCTTTTTAGTGCCAAAGAAAACAGGAGACCTGAGACCCATCTTTGATCTCCATTATCTAAACAAATTCATAAAGAACTCCAAATTCTGGATTGTCATGGTTCAGTCAATTCTATTGTTGTTCCAGAAGGATGACTGGATGTGCTCTGCAGATCTGAAGGATGCATACGGTCACATAAAAATGAACAGACGATCCTGAAGATTCCTTCACTTCTGGCTGGGAGCCAGTAATTGTCAGTTCAGAGTCCTGTCCTTTGGTCTCACCACAGCCCCCATGGTGTTCACCAAATGTATGGCAGTGACTGCAGCTCATCTAAGATTGCATGGATTCAGGGAGTTTCCTTATTTAGATGACTGGCTTCTCACTTCATCAACCAGGCATCTACTGATAACAGCCAGAGATTATCTTCTACACTTGACTCATTCTCTAGGTATCACCGTGAATCTTGTAAAGTGCAAACTTCAGCAGTTCAAGTCTTGGAGTTTATAGGGGCTCACCTAGATACAGTGAATCTTCAAGGGTTCTTACCACAGAGCAGAATTCTCTCATTAAGGATACATGTCAACCACATTCTGTCTTGTTTTTTTTCCTCCAGCCAAACTGGTTTTACAAGCTTTGGGATTGATGGCTGCTGCAATCCCATTGATACCAACAGCTTGTTTTCACATGAGGATCCTTCAGTGGACTTTACAAGTACAGTGGTCTATTCTTCACCAGCCTTTATGATTTCCAATACGATTGTCCAGGGTATGCAGAGATTCATTACAATGGTGGCTCCAATCCAATGAAATCTGACAGGGCTGCCCCTTTATCCTTCCTTCTCCCAGCACCAGGCTGATCACGGACACCTCCCAATTTGGGGGGGGGGGCATTACTTGGGATAGACTGTTCAAGGCACGTGGACCTCAGTAGAGACCACGTTGCATGTCAGTGTCTTGGAGATGAGAGTGGTCCTATTAGTGTTGAAGGCCTTCCAGAGCTCTCTCCCTCTGGGGACGATTGCTATTCAAATGGACAATATGTCAGTGGTTTGGTACATCAACAAATGGGGGGGGGCAGATCTTACCTTCTTTATTGAGAAGCAATGAGAGCTTGGCAATGGGCAATCTCATCCAACCATTTTCTTATAGCAGTGCACATTCCAGGGAAATCAAATGTGTTAGCACACAGGTTGAGCAAGACCAGATGCCTCACGAGTGGTCTGTCAGTCAGTCAGTGGCAAACATAATCTTCAACCACTGGGGTCAGCCATGCTGGGACCTATTTGCCTCTCCTCTCAACAAGAAGTGCATCAGGTTCTTTGCCCTAATCCCTCCTCAGGGACAGTCACCAAGAGATGCTGCAGTCCATATTTGGCCATCCGATCTTCTTTATGCTTCCGTCTTCTACCTTTAATTCTTAAGTTTCTTCAGAAAGCTTTCAGGTTAAAGAGCAAAGTAATCCTCATTGCCCCTTTCTGGCCTTGGCAGATTTGATTCCCCTTTCTGTGGTCTCATCTACTATCTTCTCCATGGACATTGGACCCCAGTCCAAATCTCCTTTCACACCTATTGGGCGTGACTCATCCGGACATTCCAAGTCTCAAACTTACCACATGGTTTCTTCAACTTTAGTGATGGCTAGATATCCCAGGCTTTCAACTCCAGTTCGAAGAATTTTGTTTTCATACCAGAAATCTTCTACAAGAAAACTTTATAAAAGTAAATGGAAAAAAAATTTCTTATGGGCTCGGCAAAGGAATCTGCATCCTTTCTCTGCTCCTATTTCTGCTGTGTTAGAATTTCTAGCATCTCTTTTTCAAAGTGTGGCATCTTTCTCTACTATCAAAGTCCAGCTGGCTGATATTTCGAATTTTCATAGCAAAGATAATGCCTTCTCTTTGTCATCATCTAGGCTGTGTAAGGCCCTTCTTAAGGGAATCTTTTTACTTAGACCACCTATTAAGGACCCCATACTACCTTTGGATTTTGCTTTGCTTTTACAGGGTGTAACACAAGCGCCCTTTGAACCCTGTGCGGAAGTGGACACCTCATATTTCTTTATTGGAAAACAGATGTCCTTCAAGGATGCATCTGCAGTCCTTACAAATGGTTGTCCTGTCGTCAGGCAGCCCTTCGGTCGGCCCGATTCCAAAGTCTGGGTCTGGCCTCGGCTGGTGTCGCACTTCACCCGACGTCATCTCTGCTGGTCTTCGGGTATAAAGGCATCAGCCGACGCCATTTTCCTCAGTCTTTCTTGCCACGTGGCGCCCGAAGCAGAAGCTGTTCGCAAGTGCCGGTCGGTCAGATCCAGAGATTACTACTACCGAATACTACTTCGAAGACTTCTAAAAGCTAAGTACCCCGTTGGGGACTCTTTCTTGCCTCAGCCGATGTCAGAAAAAGTGAATAACTGTTTAACTTGTGGGAAACAAATACCTCATAAAGATTTCCACTCTTACTGCTTACCTTGTTTAGGCCCAGACCACGACGTAGCAGCTTGTTTAGCCTGTGCTTCCTTCAACCGACGAACGCTTAGGCGTCGGTCGGAGTTTGCTGAACAGTTTTTCGGCTCAGATTTTGCATACATTATGCTGTTGGATCCTCCGACTACTCAAATTGTTAAAAAACGCAAAGAAAAAGACCGACACTCGCGGTCCGCGTTTTTGGCCGAAACCACGGTTAAGCAAACCGCGAGTGTCTCAGTTTCGGCCGAAACCGAGCAAACGGGTCAATCTACAGCCGAATCCATGACTACTACCGAGGCCCCTTCTACCCTAGTTGAATCGGCCTCTGAAGTTTTGCCTACTAATGTGGTTTCTCCAGAATTATCGGACACAATCCCTTTGGATGTCTCTACCCCAGCACGTGGTGCTGCTAGGCCTCCTGCAGCCATGTCTATAAAGGCCTTTGCCAGGGCTAAAGCAGCCAAAACTGCTAAGTCTGTGCCTGTTAAGCCCCCCTCTCACAGGCCCAGTTCCAGTTCCCAAATGCTTACTCTGGCAGAGGATCTCATTTCTTTAATAAGGGGATCCCAATCTCACCCAGACAGGGCCTCTCAACCTCCAGAAAAGAGACCTAGAGCAGAGCCCCCTGAGCCAGTGTCCTCAGATGACTCTTCTGATGATACAGACAATACAGATCATCCAGAGGCTCCTTTTTCTACTTATGAAGATTCCGATGCTGAAGAATCTATTCCCTCTGCCTCTCCACCAGAGGAATTTTCCTTTGGGGAAACCTTACATGCCATGAGAGAGCAATTCCAATAGCAGGGACAAGATTTCTCAGATTCAAGAAAAAGGCTTAGGACATTTTTACACTTACCGCAACATAGGCCCTTAGCTATACCTCCAGTTCTTCCTGTTGTGGATGATGCATTTAATGATGTTTGCACTGCTCCTGATACTTTACCTCCAGCCCCTGCCAAGCCCGATAGGTTTTACAGGGTACCGGACACTCATCACCACTTATACAAGGCTCCCTTTGCAGATCCTGAGACTATCTCACAGGGGCCTAAGGCAGTAGCTTCAACCTCAGCGAAAAACCCTCTCCCTTCTGAAAGGGAATCCAGGTCCTTAGAGAGATGGGGTAAAAAAGTATACACCTCTGCTACTCTCTCAGCTAGAGCTTTGAACTGTCATTTTCATATGATCCAATACCAAGAGTTTATGCTTGATCAGTTAACTAAAAAACTGTCCTCTGATGATTCCCTAGATAAGAAATATGTTCTAGAAATGGTGAATAACATTCAGCAGGTTAGTAACCATTCTTTAAAATGTGGCTATGATGCACTGGAGGCTTCATTTAGATCAGCCATGACTGGCACAGTTATAAGAAGGCATGCATGGTTGAAAGAACAGGTCTTGCCGGATCATGTTAAAGCAAAGCTATTAGATGCTCCTATGGATAAGGTCAGTCTATTTGGTTCTCCTGCCCAACAAGTAATGAAGAAAATGGAAGAGAAGGCAAAATCTGTACAAACAGTTAAAGATTTCCTACAGGTTCAGCCCCCAAGATTTAGCAGGAACTGGCCTTCCAAAAATTGGTCCTTTCCAGACTCCTCTAAAACTCAGAGAGGCAGGAATAGACGTTCCAGAGGCAGAAATCAATCCAGAGGAGGTGCCTACAGGGGACGCCAGTGGCAAGGCAATAACCAACGAGGCACAGATACAACCACTGCCACTGCAACAGGACAATCACAGTGACTTGGCTCTCACACCGCCTACCAGGGAACAAATAGCAGCACCCTTAGGCGGAAAGTTAGCCTTATTTTCAAAAAACTGGCACTATATCACGAGACAAGTGGATTTTGCATACTATAGACCAAGGCTACAGGTTTCATTTCCACACCTTACCAGTAAAAAGAGGAATGCCAAACCTACCACCAAATCAAAAGACAGAAGCTCTAAAACAAATAGCTCAATTAACAAAGATGAGAGCTGTGGAAAGGGTACCACCTACAGAACAGGGCAAGGGATTTTACTCCAGACTCTTCCTAGTACCAAGAAAAGAGAAAAGTTGGAGACCTATTCTCGACCTGTCCGCCTTAAACACATTCATCATTGTTCCAAAATTCAAAATGCTGACCCTACAGCAACTTCTTCCCATGCTGGGCAAGGAGTATTGGCTGGTGACTCTAGATCTCAAGGAGGCATACCTGCACGTCCCCATACGACCAAATTGCAGAAGATACCTCAGATTTCTTGCAGGATCAGAGCATTATCAATTCTCAGCATTGCCCTTTGGCTTATCTACTGCGCCCAGAGTGTTCACGAAATGCCTGGCATCAGTAATCGCTCATTGCAGGCTTCAGGGAATCCAAATTTATCCATACCTGGACGACTGCCTGATACAAGCGGACAACAAAAGCAAGCTGACACAAGACTTACAAAGAGTCATTTGCTTACTACAAGCCGTGGGATACACAGTCAATTTAAAAAAGTCAAGACTGATACCATCCCAAACAAGAACATTCTTGGGTGCAGAATTGGACACAGTAAAACAGATGGCATTCCTAACTGCAGAAAAACAAGAACAACTTCCTCTTTACTTCTTGGCATTAACAAAGCAGAACAAACTAACAGCAAGGAAAGTACTGCAGGCCTTGGGCTTCATGGCATCCTGCATAATCCTGGTCCCCCATGCCAGACTGCATATGAGAAAGCTACAGTGGTACCTAAAGAATTTATGGTCTCAACACAGGCACAGCTTGGAAACCGAAATACCACTAATCCCATGCCTGAAACAAGAGTTCCTATGGTGGGCTCAGGCATGCCAGTCAAACCCAGGTTTGTCCTTCCACAATATTCAAACAAGCCAAACCATCACAACGGACGCCTCAGACCTCGGTTGGGGGCCCACATGCTGGACAAGTGCATTCAAGGCTTATGGACTCCAGATCAGCTGCACCTGCACATAAATCAAAAAGAAATGCTGGCAGTAAAACTAGCAATCCAGAATTACAGACCATTCCTCAAAGAAGGCCAATTGATGATAAGGACAGACAACACCACAGTCATGTGGTACATCAACAAACAGGGAGGCACTCATTCATACCCCCTATGCTGCATGGCTCTGGACCTATGGAATATGGCTCTGAGCTACAACATTCAGTTACAGGCAATATTTGTACCGGGAAAAGAAAACATCCTAGCAGACATGTTAAGCAGAACTACCTCGGATGCTCACGAATGGATGCTGCACCCGGACATCTTCAAGGCCATCACAAAGAAATGGGGAATGCCACAAGTAGACCTATTTGCATCCCCACTCAATCACCAGCTCAAGAAATTCTGCACAAGGACATACCACCCACTTGCTTGGAAGGTGGACACTCTATCCTTCAGCTGGAAAGGCCTGACAGCATATGCATTTCCACCCCTTCCTTTGATGCACAAGGTACTACTGAAAATCAAAGAGGAACGTCCAAGGATAACTCTGATAGCTCCAAATTGGCCAAGACAACATTGGTATCCATTGCTGAGGAGCATGTCTCGGGGGGAAACGTGGACACTACCCCTGATTCCTTTGATGTTAACTCAGAGCGACTACAACATCCTGCATCCAAACCTGAAAACTCTGCAACTGACTGCCTGGAACATTACATAAGAGCAACTACCCCAGATTTATCCCAAAGGGTTAAAGACATTATCCTTGAGGCCCGCAGACCTTCAACAAGAAGGAACTATGCAGGAAAATGGAAAAGGTTTGTCATTTGGAGTACTGAAAGAGGGAAAGATGTGTCAAAGGTAGATATTGCCAACATCCTGGAGTATTTGGCAGAGCTTCTCCATACAGGCCTGCCCTATTCATCCATCAAGATACATGCATCAGCTATTTCTGCAGAATACAGCTTCGATCCCCCTGTCTTCTCACATCCTCTGCTCAGGCAGTTCCTGAGAGGAATTAAGAATGTAAAACCTCCTAGGAAACCACCATTACCAGCATGGGACTTGAACTTTGTGATAGAAAAATCGACACTCCCTCCATTCGAACCAGCAGCAACAGCAGATCTTCAACACCTATCCTGGAAAACTGCTTTTCTACTGGCAATTACTTCAGCAAGAAGGGTTTCAGAGCTACAGGCTTTAATGGCAGTACAACCCTTCCTAATCTTCCATCAAGATAGAGTATCCATGAGAACTAATCCTACATTTATGCCCAAGGTGGTATCCAGAGTGTCTCTAAACCAGGCTATCCACCTACCTACCTTCTTTCCCAATCCACAGAACAGAGGGGAAAGACTGCTGCATACCTTGGATGTACATAGACAGTTGCGCTGCTACCTGGACAGAACCAAGGGCAATAGAAAACTGACCAGCTTCTAGTAGCTTATGCAACAGGAAGGGAAGGAAAAGCAATTTCCAAACAGACAATCTCCAAGTGGATAGGAAATTGCATAAGATTCTGTTACTCCTACCATGGAAAGCAAATTCCACAGAACATAAGGCCTCATTCTACAAGGGCTACAGCCACTACCACAGCTTTCTTACGAGGAGTGGCTACCAAGGACATTATTGAGGCGGCTACTTGGACCTCCGTGCATACATTTGCCAAGCATTATAACTTACCTCTATACTCTAGATCCCGAGCAGGGTTTGCCACTGCTGTTTTGCAAGGGATCCTAACTACACCATAATTCTTCTTCCTCCTCCACTAGTTTGGCTATGGTATTCTACCCATTTGTAAGGACTGCAGATGCATCCTTGAAGGACATAGTACAGTTTTGTACCTACCATAAATGTAGATGTCCGAACAGGATAGCATCTGCAGTCAGGATTACCCACCCTCCTTCCCCTCTGTGGTACTCCTAGGGTATTTGCCCACCTAATAGCTAGCTGGGGGGGGGATCTCTTATGGTGTATTTGTTTGTATATATGTACATACATGCTTATTTGTTTTTGTGTTTGCCTTCTACCTTTTTGGAAACATTGGCATTTACCCAAAAATTTAGCTATCCAAGAGGGCAACTGGCATCTGGGGCAAGAAACACTGAGGAAAATGGCATCGGCTGATGCCTTTATACCCGAAGACCAGCAGAGATGACGTCGGGTGAAGTGCGACACCAGCCGAGGCCAGACCCAGACTTTGGAATCGGGCCGACCGAAGGGCTGCCTGACGACAGGACAACCATTTGTAAGGACTGCAGATGCTATCCTGTTCGGACATCTACATTTATGGTAGGTACAAAACTGTACTTTCTTCTGGTAGCCATAGCTTCATCAAGGTGAGTCTCTGAACTCCAAGCACTTTCTTCAACATTGTCTTATTTGGGCTTCCATAATCACAGGATTGTTTTACATTCAAATCCATCCTACTTGCCTAAAGTTGCACCAGAAGCAAATATTAATCAAGTCATCAATTTACCAGCTTTCTTCCTTAAATTTCAGAACAAAGGAGAATACATACTTCATTCATTAGATTTACATAGACAGCTTTGATTCTATCTTTATAGAACAAAGGAAATTAGAAAGACTGATCTGTTTATTTCTTTTGCAAAAAACAAATTGGTTAGGCCTGTCTCAAAAGCTACAGTAGCCAAATGGATAACTGATTGTATTTCTCAGGTATATTCCTTAAAAGGTTTAACCTTGCCAAAACAACCAAGAGCACATTCAGCTAGGTCAGTGACTACACCTACTTTTTGGCCCAGAGCTTCCATTAATGATATTTTTTGCAGTGGCCACTTGGTCTAAATCTCATACATTTATAGCTCATTATAAATTGGACATCATCTCCAGAAACAGAGTTGCATTTGGTTTTGCGGTACTCTGGAATATCCTTCCATGAGGGCCACCAAAGACTACTGTAGCTGAGGGCTCTGTCGCATCTGTTAAGGAACAAATGAAAATGACAACATCTGATATTTACGTTATCTACTTATAGGTTCATATGAGGTTTCTAGGCTAGCGGCCATAGAGTATTTGTAAGCCTGGGTAGCCCCAATTATCCCTGGTTAGATGGACGTACTTCACAGATCAGCACTAATTACCCCAGTCCATGAGGGACATGGGTGCCACCCATGGGGTGAATTTGCAGTCACCCATCCATTTATCCAGGTTGCGCTTGAATAGGGTCATTGAGATGCTCTGCTTCACATATATTGGACGTTTATTCCATTGCAGCGGCAATCTGTGGGAGACATACCTGTCACTCCAGCATGTTCTGTTAATGTCACTGGTAAAGTTGAGATCCCTAGAGCAAGTGACTCTAGTGCCATTTGATTTGCGGATATGCAGCATTTCCATTAGATTGCGGTCAGAGACTGCCCTGTAGAACAGGCACAAGTCACCACTCAGTAGTCTATATGATAGAGAGTACATTGACAGGGCTCTCAGTCTTTTTATGTAGGTCATGGTTTGGAGGCCACGTATCTTCTTGGTGAGAAACCTCTGTGGTCTCTACAATTGCTGCAGGTGTCTGGTGAGATACATACAGAAGGGCGCATTGTAATCTATTAATGGTCTGAATAGGGTTGAGTAAAGTGGGGTTATAACATCCTTAGACCTGGATGCGATGCCTTCACTTATGAGATGCGTAATGTAGAAGGCTTTCCTTACCACTGTGGAAACATGTTGGCCAAAGTTCAGATTACTGTCGACCTGTGTTCCCAGGTTTGCACCACTAAGTTTGAACTTAAAGGGGTACTGTCAATACTGTAATTCGTGGGGAATTCCACTTTGCCAAATGGGATGATAGTGCACTTTTTTGCATTTAGTTTTAGACTGTGACTTTGGCACCAGTCATTTGTTATCCCCTCCTGCAATATGTTAACATCATTTGGGGAACTCAGTGATTGCACCTAGTTTACAATCATCAGTGAACTTAGTAAGCCAAAGGCTGTCTGCTTTAGCCTGGACTTCTGAGAAATATATAGTAGAGGTGGAGTCACCAACTTTGACAATATCTCTTCTGTTGGTGAGCCAATTGGCTATGCATCTAGTGATGTAAGGGTTAACACCTAGCTGAGAAAGTTTTTCAGTGATACCTGAGTGGATGATTGTGTCAAAGGCTTTGGGTATGTCTAGATGGGTGGTATGCACTGTCTTACCTTCATCCAGGGCTTTGCTGACTTTTTTGAAGAAGTCTACCAGGTTCAGTAAGCACAATCTACCCTTAAGGAAGCCAGACTGGGTTGGGTCTAGAGTTTGAAGGTCACCTATGTCCTTGTTGATAAGGTCCATGATAATCCTTTTCATAACCTTGCAGATGAGGCTGGTTAGACTTATGGGTCTTTAGTTCCCAGGGTCTGTTGATGCCCCCCCCCCTTTATGTAAGGGGATTACTGTTGCTGTTCTCCATTTTGCTGGTACAAAGGCAGTTTTGAGGCTATGGTTAAGGAGAATGGCAAGTGGGTCAGCTAGGTCCTGTTTTAGATTACTTAGTAAGCAACCTGAGTGTTATCTGGTCCCATTGAGGCCATGTTTTTGGCATTGGACAGGGCAGACATGATTTGATCTCTAGAGATACTAGGTACAGAACTGGTGTCAGGTATGCTTTGGGGTATGGCTGGTGGGGATGAAGTTTGCACCAAATCTGTCAGCTAGCATGTTGACAATTTCCTCCATTGTAATGTGAGTGTTATCATCTACTATCAATTCGGCAAACAGCTGGGCACTTCCTTTTAGATTTTGGATGTAATTAAATAATGTTTTATGATTGTCCTTGGCTAGGGATGGAGTGCATCTGAACTGAAATACAAGGCATCCACTGCATACAACTGAAAAATAAGTATATTTAAAGCCTGTATTGCACCTTGTGCTCGTATATATCACCCAGTCGATGGAGGGATAATTGGAATCTCCCATGACTAAGGTGTTGGGCTGTATGTCGAGTGACTCCAGTCAGTCCAGGTAGGCATTGTGCTTTCCTTGGTTCGTGGAAGGGACCTGTAGCTAGCAGTGATGCGGTAGGGTGTTTTACCTATAGTTAATTGGGCATGGAGTAGTTTGAGAAAGTCATACTATTTGACCAACCTGGAGGTGTACTTGGCTTTAATGAAGATGAATACATCTCCACCTTTGGTTCTTTCATGCTCTTTCTTAAGTCTGAACATTTAGAAGGCATTGTAGCATTGCACAGCTGGAGTGCTCTCTGCAGCCTTGAACCATGTTTCAGTGACTGCACAGACATCAGCATCTTCCAAGATGAGGAGTGCTTTCTGGGAGTGCAGTTTCATGTTTAGACTCCTAGCATTAAGCAGCAAAACCTTGAGTTTTTGTGAGTGGATTTTGCTATGTTGTAAATTCTGTCATTTTGACATTGCCTAAAAAAGACACTATGGTGGAGGCATACACCTTAGCAAGTATCTGAAAGCCTAAGAGAGACAGGTGTAGACCATCTCTGGCAAAGCAGCATGGCCTGTCAACCATGTCTTCCCAGACTGACAAATACTGGATCCCCTTGGACTGACACCAGAAGCTAAGTCAGTTGTTAAAGTCAATCATTCTTTGTTTATATTGTGACATCATCCTGGGTGAAGGTAGAGTGCTGCTTAGGGCTAGGGTCATACCTTGCTGGGGCACGTAATCTGAGTTCAGTCATGTCTCTTCGTATAGTCCATGGAGTTATGTCTCAAGTCATTCACCCCACCATGGACTTTGACAGAGTCATAATGGTACTTGTTGAGTGACCTGAATGCATGTATGATCTGATGGATCCTGGCACCTGATAGGCAGCAGACCGTGACCTCCTCTTTGCCCAGCCTGGTGAGGTGGACATCTGTGTGTCTCACTATGGAGTCTCCTATGACCAAGACATTAGGTTTTGAGGTGTGTTGCCTTAGGGGCTTATTTACTGAGACACTGATGTGTGTGTTATGTGCAGTTGTTTCTTTACTTGTTGAGATGTGTGTAGATAATTTGCACTTGGGAGGTCACTGATCTTTTGGTAAGCTTCTAGTGAGAACGTCCGCATACGTGAGTTTATGTATTGTGTCCTGAACTTGTGTGAGATGTGAAGTGCGTGAGCTGACAACCTGTTTGATGTCTTGTTTTTTGGTATGTGAGAGGATTGTTTACAAATTGATAGTGTAATTACATCTCTCACATACAGTATTTGCTTGTTTCAAGACTAAGTGGTTGTCAGTATACATGAGGCAATTACTACATTGCCTCAGGATGCCCAAGTCAGTCAGGCTGGTCAGAGAAATGGTGGGAAAGTGACCATCCGTAATGGCAGATTTATACTGTAGTACTGTTGGGGAGTGGGTAAGTTTGATCAGTTTATGATGTAGGAATAACAGAAGGGCTTATTCTGTTGAAGATTTAGGGTTAAGAGCTCTGACAGTGCTGCTCAGTGTGCAGTTTAGTTGCCTGCAGAGCAGCAGAGGACTTGGGAGGGTTCTACTGATAGACGTCTAGGGAAAATTTAAGTTCCAGGTGTTTGCATATGTATAGGGCAGCTCTAACTCCTGATTTGCGATACGTAGCTGCATACAACTGCAAGGCTTAAATACAGATGAAATTCAATAGTTTTAAGACAAACTGCCAATGGGAAAGCCCCAAACTGAGCCTTTCTCCAGCAGTCCCTAATTTAGATGGAACCTGAGCTATACATTTCTGCCACAAGGGTGCAGGGAGGCCCTCTTAATGTAAAATGGCTGGTTTAGAGCACAGTGATACCAAACAGCCTGGATTAAGCAAGTCTCAATCTAGCCTATGCTATATAAGGCAGCAGTACAGAATTTCAAAGTGCAGAAAAAATGCAGACATAATCGGCAAAAATGAAGCAGCAATTCAAATAAACGCAGTTAACAAAGTGGAATACAGGCTTTAAATACACTAATTTTTCAGTTGTTTGAAGTAGATGCCTTGTATTTCAGTTTAGATGCACTACAGATCTCAGGTTAAGTCATCAAACTCTGAGCAGCTCTGGTTAACTGTGCATTTATAAAAGTTCCATTTCATCAGGCAGAGTAAGTACTGTCTGCTTGTTAGAAACAGACATTATGGACTTACTATAACTATGCATCAGTGTTGTCCATTTTCTTTCTTCCTCAACTTCCCCCCACACCATCCCCCTTCGTTGACCTTGGATATGACTTGATGGAGTTACTCAAGAACTATTGTTCCTGTTTGAGCCTCTGTTGTGTTACTTCTCTTATTATCAGTGTTTCGTGTATGTATGTGTATATATATATATATATATATATATATATATATATATGTATGTATATATATATATATATATATGTATATATATATATATATATATATATGTATGTATATATATATATATATATATACATACACTTTTTTTTTTTTTTTTTTTTTTTTTTTAGCAAACTGGATCTGAGGTAAAGCAGTGATCAGGGACATTATGGGTAAAGGGAGGAGCTCGAGAGTCGGATCCTAGATTGTAAAAATAAAGTGGCCAAGTCATATCTGAGGATTGGATCCAAACCCATCCGTTGAGGAAGAATGAAAATGGACAACACAGATGCATAATTATGGTAAGTACATAACTTGAATGTTTGTTTCCCTTATTCCTCCTTAAGGATATCCATGAGACAGACTTGTTCAGAAATGCCCCCCAGGCCTCCTATCTCTACATTTTTCTCACATTTCTTTTGTTCCCAGGTTTCTGACAAAGACCAAATTGAGCAAAGCCAAGGTCATTCTCTTACCTACATATTGGCCTTCGCAGGTTTGATTTTCCCTGTTTTGGCCTCTTCTTCTGGAGAAACTGCTACATTTGAGTTACTTCAGAAACTCCACAACTCACTCTTCTAGTAAGCTTCAGCCAGACGTTCACTCTGCTTATTTAACCACATTGTATGAGTGGCCCCTTGTTGTTCTGAACATGTGGTCCAGATCCCCACATTTGCCAAAAAGCCAAACACTAGGAGAACCTAAAAAAGTAATGAGACACGTTTTTCTTTAGGGGCCACAGCATGTGACTTGGATCCTTTTACTGTACCTGTTTCTTCACTTATTGATTGTTTGTCCTGAATAGTTAATTCAGGCTGATATTTGTACATTAATTTATTAATGCCTAAATTGTTGATCACTCCCAATTTTCAATCACACCTGCAGCTCTAGTGGTGTGGCTCCTTTGTATCATTCAGGTTAACAGCTCTTGGATGGCAGTCCACTCACACAGCTTTAAGAATTTGCAATATTCAGTACTGGGATTAAACATATTAAATGTGGGAACCGAACAGGAAATGGAAAACAAGCTGATTTTCTTGTTCAATTGATATGATTTTCTTACATTTCACTTTTCTTCTTACTTTAGCAGTTAGGAATGTGGCATCTAATGTTCTGACTGATAGCCAGCATTACTAATTTACATGCCAGCTACCTCCTGCTTTCAGCAAGATTCTGGCTCCTTGTCAAGTTTATAAAGCTTTCTTAAGAAAGACCTTCCAATTATGTCTTCCTTTATAGAACCAATTTACTTCTTAGGATCTTAATTTTGTGCTGGAGGAGTCAACACTTCCTCCCTTTGAACCAGCATGTGCAGCAGAATTAAAATTCTTGTCCTGGAAATCCCTTTTCCTGATGGCTTTGTGTGTTAATCCTCCATACTTGATTTTCATAAGGGTAATGTCCTTGAAAAAATCTGTCTTTCTTCCCTAAGTTACCTTAACCAGTCCATTAATCTGCCTGTTTTCTTCTTGTTTCAACAAAAGAGAGTAGGAGTTGTACTGCACTGACATGTACACGCAACTTAAGTTTTATTTGGACAGAACTAAGTGTATTAGAAAATATTCTGTCATTTATTTCTTCAAAAAAAAAAAACTTAAGTTCTGAAGTGTCAAAAGTTACCGTGACAAAATGGTTTTCAGACTGTATCACATTCTGTTATGATATTTTGCCTGGTAAACCTAGATATTGCTCAGCTAGGGGAGTAGTTACTTCTCAAGCTTTCTTCAAAACTGCACCCTTAACTTATGTGTGCACAGCAATTAGAAGGGCATCTCTAAACACATTTGCAAGGCACTGTTAGTTGAATGTAAGGGCTAGGTCTGGATAGTCCTTCACAGCCATAATTGATAAGGATATGTTTCCCAAGTAGAAACACATCATCTGATTTGACAGTACACAGCTGAGTAACAGAAGGATATTTATAATGCTACTGATGAAAGGATTAATGGCAAACCTAAAACATAGCCTTGTGGGACTCCTACTTTGAATGAGATGGAGTCTGACTACTTGCTGGTATTACTGACCTTGAATGTTCTGTCAGTATGTATGAAGAAAACAATGTAATGAATATCTAGAGTAATTGTTCAACTATTTTATGCTAATTTGAGATCAATCCTTTTTCAACGCAGACAGTATGTTTTTGGGGGGTCTTCTAGCTTATCCACATCTTTCTAACCAGGTGCACATAGAACTATGACAAATGAGACAAATAGCTGAGCACCCTAAGCCCCAATGTAGCAGCAGAATATGCCTTCTTGACACGCCTATCCAAAGCTTTGAATTCCTTGCTCCAACAACAAGGTGGTGAAATAATCTTTTCTATCTGGCATTGGTGTGTAGTGTTTAAAATTGTTTTTCTCTCTGAATTTTTAGGGAAACTTTTCAGTATTGTTGTTGCACTCTTTGCTGGTTTTGTGGTTTGAACTTTTCCTTGCAGGATGGCGAAACCTTTGGTTTCATGAAATGTGTGCTGTGTGGCCACAAGATTAGATTTTTATTCTAAATGTGTTTATTGTGTGGGTGCAACTCATCTAGATGAAGATTGCTTGATTTGTACTGCCTTTGGCCAGAGTGCCATTATTGGATATCACAACTAGTTGGTTCTGAAAAGATGACTTCTATACCCTGTGGGAGACTGAGACTCATCCGAACCTCTTTCTTTTTCCTCTTCTTCTGGAGCCTTCTCGTTTACCTGGAAGCCGTTAGATAGACATAAAAGGGAGAAAAGAGGTGAAAAAACAAGAAAAAAGTCAAAAAGGCTAAGAAGCAATCCCTTGACCTCTCTTTCACTTTATTTGCTTCTGTGGCTCCTGCTACAAAACTTTGCATGCTCAGTTCAAAATGTGTTTACTATCTGGGTGCAGGCCATCTCAATGATTGTTCAATTTGCACTACCTTTGGCCCGAGTGCCATTACTGAACATTGGAACAAGATGGTTCTGACAGAACTTCTCTCATCCCCTGCATGAGACTCATCCCAACCTCTTTCTTCTGCTTCTGGAGCCTCCCCATCTACCAAGAAGCCCTTAGATGGACATCAAGGGGAGAGAAGTGGTGAAAAACCTAAGGAAGAAGTCAAAGTGGCTAAGAAGCTTTCCCCTGACAGCTCTTCTATTTCAGTTGCTTCTTCAGCTCCAAAACTTCTGAGACAGTCTGATCCAGCTCTTCTACCATATCCGACAGTTGTCAGATCCCATGCTCCATCTCTGCCAGAACCCAGGTTTTCCACAGAGCTAGTCTGTCCTAGATTGCTCTCCCCCTCTCTGCAAGAAAGGCTGGTGTATTGCGTCTCTAGACCTCCTTTCACCTCCTTGTCCATCAGATCAGTCCAGTCTACCAGAAGCCATTCAGAAGTGTACATGAATAGGATGATGAAGTTCCTCAGGACCCAAAATTCAATTTTAGGTTTCTCCTGGCTCCAGACTCTGTTGAACATGTGAGCTTTAGTCCTTCATCTCTTCCTATGGTCACTCCTACCCCAGTCTACCCTTTACGTTTGGGAAATGTGGCTCCGAGTTTCACCTAAGGGTTTTCCTCATCAGATCTGAAGACTTGATTGTTTTCCACTCCAGCAACAGTTTTGATCTGGTGTGTTCAGAGTATCTTGGATCCAGTAGGATCTCATAGCCAAAGCATTGGTGCCAGATCTGGGGATAGGGGATCGACTCCAAAGTTTTCAGAGCCATCCCATCCTGTCTGAGCTTCATCACTAGATAGCGCGACTCCAGCATCTGGTTTGGAGCCTAGCTGGATTGGTTATTAGGACCAACCTAAATTGAATGTTGGTGGTTCTGGGTTCCCTCTCAGCTTTGGCTCTCAAGACTGTTGAGGGAGCGCTGTCCCTTCTTGGTGAGCGGACTTCCCTTACACACTCAGCTCTGTCCATCCCCATCAGAGGTCCTTGGGTCCTGGTCTTGATCTTCCTATCCTATCTGGACACCCAGTCCTACCAAGCCTCGAGAGTCTATATCCAGGACTCGCACTCATCTTTCAAGTCCTCCCACTGCAGAGGCTCCTCGGAAGCATAAGTGCAAGAGGAGGCATGTGGACTCCCCACAGGAGTCATTAACTGAAGACACAGACTTTGATGAAGAGGAGGGCTCCTCCAGATCACCACTTGAGGAAGTGTTGTAGGAAGATTCTCAAGCTATTGATACATAAAGGTGGATGATCCTCCACAGCCTCTTCCCAGTTGGAGTCTTTGTCGAGGCCTTCAGGTTCAGCCCAACTACTTTTTGCTTGGTCCCTCTCATTAACAAGATAGTTGACTTGATCGTGAAATGGGCATGGAAGGAACCAGACATCTCTGAACCCATCCCATACAATTCAGACAAATTTTTGGTCTCACCTAAAGATTGCCCTCATTGGAGCAAGGATTCGGCATTTGCTTCTATGGTAATGACAGCAGCCAATATAAAGGAGCTGGCCAAGGAGAGCTCCTCTGTCCATCCCCCTGACAGGAAGTCTAGGGCATTGGATGGGTTTGGAAAACAGGTTTATGCTTCAGCTACCTTTGCACTAATGATGCTGAACTACCTGTTGTATGTGACAATATTTCAGAGAAATATCACAAAGGTGCTTTCCAGATCTTTCTCTCAGTGTACATATCTGCAGAGAAAAAGAAAATGGTGGCCTCATGGCTGGCAAACCAACAGTCCCTTTCCAATGTCATGATGTGCCTGAACTCCAACACAACTGAAGACGCTTGAAGAGCCACAGGTATAGGCATTACCATAGGGAAATTTGCTTGGATGCACTTTTTTAACTTTGCAGAGCACTTCAAGAAAGCCTCCTTTAATGGTTCAACTCTTTTTGGACCAAAAATCAAGGATATGCTTTCCAGGAGTGAACAAGACAGGAAAACCCTTTCTTATGTAGGAATACAATTTTCTACTGCCTCAGAGGTCTTTCTCCAGGAACCAGAAGAGTGGTAAGAAATTGTGGTACCAGAAGTCTCAAGGGTTTTCTCTGGGTGTTTCTGGAGATGGACCCCACGTCCCGTGGTAGAGGGGGTGACTTTTAATGGCCCTATCAGCATTCCTGAAAGGCTGTCTGACTGCTGTTTGTCTCTCTGAGGCTTGGACATAGATTGGTGAAGATACCTGGATGGAGAAGATTATAACCAGAGGATATGCTATCCCTTTTCTCTGTCTTCCTCTCCCATTAAAAAAAATTCCAGTGTTCCACCCTCCCAAGGAAAAGCAGTTGTTCTAGAAGTAAAAAAGCTGCTTGACAAGTGAGTCATCCAGGAGGTTCCACCAATCTAACAGGGTTATGGAATTTACTCAGGATTCTTTTTGGTGCAAAAAAAGATCAGGAACGTCGGGCCAATGTTGGACCTCAGTCATCTCAATTATATGTCATACAAACAAAATTCTGGATGGTCACAATATAGCCTTTCCTCCCTTTGTTGAAGGAAGGATGATTGGATGTGCTTGATAGATTTTCAGGATGTGTAACACCATATTGTGATGGACATACAGTCCAAAAGGTTTCTGTGCTTCTGGCTGAGAGCCAGTCATTTTCAGTTCAGGACCCTGCCCTTTGGTCTCACCACAGTCCCCCTTGAGTGTTCACCAAATGCATGGCTGTGGTTGCAGCTCATCTCACACTGCAAGATTTGCGAGTGTTCCCATACCATGATAACTGGCACTTTTCTGCTCCTACCGTGAATCTTCTCATCCATGTCAGGGCTTCCTTGCTCCACCTTGCTGTTAGCTGGGTAGCACATTGAATATAGACAAGTCCAGTGTTCTCCCAGTCCAGACAACAGAGTTTATTGGTGCTCACCTGGATCCAACATGTCAGATGGTGAGACTTCCTGAAAACAGGTTGACCACTGTACACAATCAAGCTTTACAGGTTCTTTCCTGTCAGAAGCCACCTGCAAAATTGATTCTGTAGCTACTAGAAGCTGTGGCTGCCTCAATTACCTTGGTTCCCCTAGCCAGAGACCGCATGAGTATTCTCCTATGGGCACTTTCTGTACAGTGATCCATGAGACATTATCCCATGAGTTTTCAAATACAACTAACAGACATTTTCAGGACCCACATACAATGGTAGCTTAAGTCCCTGAAAGCCTCTCAGTGCTGCTCTTTTGTCCATCTTTCTTCCCAGTTGGGGTGGAGAGGCACTACATGGGAATGACTGCCCAATGCACATGGTTCCCCTTTGAGGCCAGTCTTCATATTGGTATTCCGGAGAAGAAGGCAGTCCTCTTAGCATTGCAGGCCTTTCAGGACATACTGGTACATTAACAAGCAAGAAGAAGAACATGGTCCTATCTGTTATGTTGGGAAGCGATGAGTGTGTGTCAGTGGGTGATATCTTCCAGTTTCTTTCTGATAGAAATGCATATCCTGGGGAAATCCAGTGTTGTGGTGGACAGGTTGAGCAGGTCTATCCTCCTACCTCATGAATGGTCTTTCTATCTTCACAGATTTTCTGTTGCTTGGGTCTACCATGCTATGATCTCTCTGTCTCCTCTCACAACCCCAAATTGAGCAGGCACTTTGCCCTGATCCCCCGGAAGGAGGAATCACTGAGGGATGCTTTGACCCCTTGAACTGTTGTGTGACTTCCCTTCTACTACTCTCGTCCCAAAAGTTTTACAGAAAGCATTGGAGAAGAACATCACAATAATTCTCATTGCTCCCTTCTGGCCTTGATAGATGTGGTTTCCCTTCCTCTGGCTTCATTTTAGTATATTCCCCCACTTGGGTACTGAATCCCAGTCCACATATTTTGTCTCATCTGTCTGGAATACCTCACCTGGACATTCAAACCCTCAGATTTACCACTTGGCTTCTCCACTTCCATTGATGGCTATTCAGTTCAGGCTTTCTTCCCCAGTAATCCATATTCTTACATCATCCCATAGGAAGGCTTACAAAAGTAGATGGAAAAGGTTTTCTATTTGGGCTTCTCAACAGAACCTGGACCTTTTCTCAACTCACCTTCCAACTGTTTTAGACATTCTGGCTTCCCCTCCTTTTTTTTTTAGTAGTCCAGCTAGCTGCCATTTCAGATTTTCATATGGGGAAAATCAGTTGTCAGTCACCTCTCTTAGATTATCCAAGGATTTCTTAGGGGCATTTTCCTACTTAGCAGCCCCCCCTCCACAGGATCCCACACCTCCTTGGAATATTGTTATGTTAGAAGCTGTTACTAAACATCTCTTTGAACCTGCAGCCTAAGTGGAGATCAGATTTCTGGGCTGGAAAACATTGTTTCTAGTGGCAATCACCTCAGCACAGAGAGTTTCAGAACTACAGGCCCTGTCATGCAAACCACCTTACTTATTTTTCATAAGGGTAGGTTGTCTTTGCGGACAAACCCATCTTTCATTCCTAAAGGAGCTACTGAGACTTCACTAAACCAGTCCATCAGTCTACCAGTATTATTCCCGAATTTTGCCAACAAAGGGGAGTAAATGCTGCAACTGTTGGATGTGCATTGTCAGCTTCATATTCATTTCCACCACACAAAGAACATCAGAAAGTCTGATCAGTTCTCTGTCTCAGT
Source organism: Protopterus annectens (assembly GCF_019279795.1). Taxonomy (NCBI): domain Eukaryota; kingdom Metazoa; phylum Chordata; order Ceratodontiformes; family Protopteridae; genus Protopterus; species Protopterus annectens. The sequence continues at coordinate 320,962,851 of NC_056726.1, read as the reverse complement.
CTCAAAAGCCAAACTGATGCAGCGAGTCTGTAAAGTGACTTTGTGTAGTTGGTTATCTGACTGTATCTTGTCTGTATACAAGGAGAATGGCCTGACCTTGCCCAAACCCATTTAAAACTCATTCAACTGGATCTGCATGTACTTCTACCACCTTTTTCTCAAAGGCCTTTGTCGATGATGTTTGTGCCACTGCCACATGGTCCATTGTTCATACATTAATTTCTCATTACAGATTGGATTTACTGTCTAGAGATACAGACCACTCCAAGAATTCATTAACTGGACACTCTGTCCCATCTATTGAGGAACAGATGGAAGGGACATCAGATATGAAAGTTATGTACTTAACTTAATGGTAGATCTGTGTTGTTTGCTTTCATCTTTCCTCAACTTCCCTCTCTCCTTCCATCATTTTGGAAGTTAACTATATTGGTTTCTGGTATGACGGTATGGTCTGTATCTTGTGTATACTTGTATGTTCTTTGGGCTCCAGAGCAGAACATAAGCAGAGTGTTGCATCTATTTTTTTATTTGTTTTGGAAAGGATCTTGTCCGTTATAGGTTTGTGTGCAAACTCGATCCGAGGTAAGTTGAGGACAGGAGGGTATTGTGGATAAAGGGAGCAGCCTGAGTCTAGAGTGGCTGAAGTTGGATCTGAGGTCAGATCTGAAGACCCATCTGTTGAGGAAGGACAAAAGAAGACAACACATATCTATCATTATGGTAACTACATTACTTTTCTTTATTGTCTACATGTGTTCCCAAATCCCTGACTACTGGGTCTACTCTTAGGGGTGTTCAGTCTATGATGTCATTTCCCTGGATGGCAGAATTCCCAAAAGGCACTATTATGCATTTTTGGGAATTGAGTTTTAGGCCGTGGCTTTGACACCAGTCATTTGTCTGTGTTAGACCTTACTGTAAGATGTTAGTGTCTTATGGAGCCACTATGACTGTTCCTAACTTACAATCATTTGCAAACATGGTCAGCCAGATGTCTTTGACATTGGCCTTGACTTCTGAGAAGAAGATACCAAAGAAGACTGGGCACAGCACAGAGCCCTGAGGGACTCTGCTGGTGACTGACCTCTTAGTGGATGTCGTCTTGCCATTTCTAACTTCTGGGTCTTTTCTGTGAGCCAGCTAGCTATACAGAGTGTTATATTAGAGTTTATGCCTAATTCTGTAAGTTTTTTTACAATTACTGAGTGGGGTTATTCTGTCAAATTACTTTGCCAGGTCATGTTTCTGGCTGTGTAGAAGGCATCCTTGGATATTATCAAGGCCCACTGAGGCTGTGTTTTTGGCCATTGAGAGCACAGACAGGTCCTTCTCCCTATTTATATTTAGAGGAGTTCTGTTTCAATGCATTTCCTGAGGGTGGCTGGGGGAGGGTATAGTGTAAAATTGGAGCTGAATTTGTCAGCCAGTGGATTCCGATGCATCACTTTGCTCTGAGAATGAGACTGCATTAATAACCAGTTCTGCACACTGTTGTGTGTTGCCTTTAAGGTTTCTGATATAACTGAAGAAGACCTTATGGTTGTCTTTGGCCTGGGAAGCCATCTTGATCTTGAAAGTGACTTTCCCTGATTTAATTAGCCCTCTTTGTTGTCTGTTCAGTTTGATGAGAGAGTTTGTCTTTTTTTGGGTGTTAAGGTTTCTAATTTTAGCTATGACTTTTTTTTCTTTTCTCGTATAACCTGTTTAATTTAGGATTCTTCGAAGATGGTTTGTTGTTAGAGTTTGTTTTCTGCTTGATTCTGGTAGGTATACAGCAACCTCTGTACAGCTATTGACATGGCTGCACAGAGTTTCTGTGAGCAGTTCTGCATAGGTTGCTGTCTTTTCTGGGTTTGATGGGACATGGAATTTTAACAGTTTATAACTTACTAAAAGGTAGTTTGCTTTAGCATAGATGTTCGTAGTGTTACACTGTTGCAGTCATCGCCTGTGAGTTATCCCTGCTGTGGTAGCCCTTGGACGGCCCAAATACCAGAGTCAGTGTTTCTCTGCTATGGCTGCTGTCACTTGCTGACTGACGTCAGGGCATCAGTGCTATAAAGCAAGGCAGCCGATGCCATTACATCAGTCTTTCTTTCCGTGCAGCCCATAGCAGAAGCAGTTTGCCAATGTGCCGGTTGGTCGCTACCAGAGTTTGAATTACAGCTGAAAACGTCTAAAGCTAAGTACCCCATTGGGGATTCTTTTTTCTTGCACTAACCAATGTCCAAAAGCATTAACAATTGTCTCACCTGTGGAAAGCAGATTCCATACCGAGACTTCCATTCATACTGCGTCACTTGTTTAGGCCCAGACCACGACGTCCCCCATTGCCGGTTCTGTGCCCTCTTTAACGCGAGAACCATTCATCGTAGAGCTCTTATTGTAGACAGGTATTTTCACCTTCTATCTTCGCATTCTAAAATGGCATCCATCAGCCAACAATCCATAGACATACCAAAAAAACGTAGAGATAAAGATAGAGACAGACCACACAAGGCTAAGCCTTCTGACGATGCTACCGCTAAGCCAGTCGTCAGTTCTCCGGAATTCAGTGAGGCGCTTTCGCAGCCCCTGATGCCCGATACGATATCTATGCAGGCCTCTACCAAGACCCTTTCGGAGTCCAGTATGCCGTAGAAATCTTCTTCGTCTTCCGAGCCTTTGGATGTCTCTGCCTTGGTTGGGTCCAGAGCCATGATGCAGGCACCGGCTTCCAAGGAGGCCTTTCGCACTACCGATTCTAGACAAAAAACGTCTTCTCATCTGACTACCATTTCTTTCAGACCAATGGATACTCTTAGGCCTAGAAGCCAGGCCACTCCTAGAAAATCTACCTCTAGTCACCATTTTACTCCTGCTCCACCACCCCAAGCCCAAATGCTTAAAATGACAGAGGATCTTATCTGCCTTATCAGGGGTAGTCAGGTCACAACTTCTAAAAGGAAAATACACCCTTCTCCTGAAATAATGACAGAACAGGATTCTGAGGCATCTGATTATTCAGATTTTGAAGAGGAACAACAACCTCTGACTGCTTATGAGGAGTCAGATGCAGAGGAATCTATCCCTTCTACCTCCCCACCAGAAGACCTTTCCATTGGGGAACCTTTCACATCCTCAGGGAACGTTTCCACAGGGAATCTCAGGACTTCCCCCAGTCTAAGAAAAGACTAAGAGAGTTTCTAGATCTGCCCCAGCACAGACCCCTGGCCACCCCCCCCCCCATCTTAGAAGTGGTGGATGATGTTTTCCATGAATCCAGCTTAGCCCCTGACACCCTCCCACCTGCTCCCAGTAAAATTGACAGGTATTACAGAGTACCGGATTCTCGCACATACCTGTGCAGAAATCCTGCTGCAGACCAGGAGGTCGTTACACAGGGACCTAAAGGAGCTAAGGGTAGTTCTGCAAAGAATCTTATTCATTCTGACAAGGATTCCAGAGCTCTGGACAGATGGGGTAAAAAGTGTACACCTCTACAACCTTAGCTATCAGAGCACTCAACTGTCTGTTCCATATGTTAAAATATCAACAACACACTTTGGAATTATTAAAGCAAAAGATTTCAACCTTTCCTGACTGTGCCAATTCGAAAGAGTTAGCAGATTTACTGTACTCTTCTTGCCAAGTGGCCAAACACTCATTACATTGTAGATCTGATGCCCTAGAAGCCTCAAACAGCGCAGCAGTGTCAGGACCTGTCATTAGGAGACATGCATAGTTGAAGGAACAACCTCTCCGTGATCATGTCAAGTCTAAATTAATGCACCCTTGGATAAGGACCACTTGTATGGAGTAAAAGCAGAAGAGGTGCTTAAAAGGATGGAAGACAAAGCAAAATCTATGCAAACAGTAAAAAAATTCTTTCAGGTTCAACCTCCTAGGTTCAGCAGGAATTTTCCCTCTAAGCACTGGTCCTTTCCTGGACCTAGCAGACAGGGACAAGGTAAGCCCCACATGTATAGACCATCCAGGCCCCTATCCCAAGGACAAAAAGAACCAAACAGTGGGCCACCTCCACCCCAAAGGCAGGGAGTTCTAAGCCACCCTATTATGGCAAAAACTCTGAATGACACTCTGTCTTCCCTCTGCCCTCCTTTCAATCAGCAAAAGCTAGGAGGTGGGCTCTCCCTCTGCAAAGAAAATTGGCTTTCAGTAACAAAGGACCAATGGGTCTTAAAGACCTTTTTTCAGGGATACAAATTCTCTTTCAACGAACTTCCAATTCCAAGAGGGTACCCAGACATCTCCAAATCAGTGGGCAGAGGCATTGAAACAAGTCCAAACTCTCATATCCCAAAGGGAAGTAGAACCTGTTCCCCCAGATCAAACAGGCAATGCTTTTATTCCAGACTATTCCTTGTTCCCAGAAAAGAGGGCACTTGGTGCCCCATCCTGGTGCTATCCATTCTGAACACTTCCCTGGTGGTCCCCAAATTCAAAATGCTAACTTTGCAGCAGCTGCTACCTATGCTGAAAAAAATGCCTGGTTAGTGACCCTAGACTTAAAGGAAGTGGGAGGGTGGCCTAATGGTTAAGGGGTTTGCCTTACAAACACAAGGTGCAGGGTTTAAGTCTCACAAGGGATAATTGGCTAGGCTTAAAATGGCTCGCAAGGGCAGTTAGCTTAGTACTAATCTATGAACCCTTCTATGCCTACCTCCACATCCCCATAAGGGAATCCTGCAGGAAATTCCTGCGCTTCAGAGCAGGCTCACAACAATTTCAGTTCTCTGTGCTACCTTTTGGCTTATCTACTGCTCCCAGGGTATTCACCAAATGCTTAGTCCTGGCCATAGCATTTTGCAGACAGAGAAACATACAGATTTACCCTTATCTGGATGACTGCCTCATTCAAACAGAGTGCAAAGAAAAGCTGCTCCAGGACCTCCTCTTTGTCAAAACCCTCCTAAATGCCTTAGGATTCACTATCAGTGAGAAGAAATCAAAGCAAACACCCTCCAGAAAGATCATTTTCTTGGGAGCACTGCTAGACACAGAACCCCAAATGGCCTTCCCCTGTCCCCAGAAAACCAGAGCTTCCTGCCTCTCTACTTTTCCCAGCTGGCTTCCAGAAGTCACCTCACTGTGAGGAAGCTCCGGCAAGCCTTGGGGTACATGGCATATTGCATCCTTCTAATTCCTCTGGCCAGGCTTTACATGAGAAAACTTCAGTGGTATCTAAAGAACCTTTGGTGTCAGCACTCTCAACCTCTCGAGACCTCTCTCCCTCTGATCCCCTGTATAAGGGCCGAGTTTCTCTCGTGGGCAGGGGTCTGTGCCAAGACCAAGGGTCTTCCCTTCACCCGGCAGACCATTACCACCGATGCGTCAGACATTGCTTGGGGCGCTCACCTAGAAGGGAAGTGCACCCAAGGTCTTTGGGATGCTCAGCACCTTCCCTTACATATCAACCAGAAGGATATGATGGCAGTACAAACGGCTCTGACATCCTTCAAACCCCATCTCAAGTCAGGGGTTCTCCATATCAAAACAGGCAACACCATAGTAATGTGGTACATCAAAAAACAGGGAGGGACCCAGTCTTACCCTCTGTGCAGGCTAGCCATGAACCTCTGGCTGACAGCCTCTTCCATGGGACTACACCTAATAGCCCAATACCTACCAGGAATCAACAACACCCTGGCAGACCACTTAAGCAGGAACTTACTAGACCCCCACGAATGGCAGCTCCACAGAAAAATCTTTTTACAGATCCCTCAGGAGTGGGGGACTCCGGAGGTGGAGCTCTTTGCTTCGCATCTCAAACATCATCTAAAAAAAATTCAGATACTATCTATCCCGTACTAAACCCTTCAGGAAAACAGACCAACTACTTTTCAGCTTTGTGCCAGAGGCAGATGGGAAGCCCATTTCGAAGCAAGCCATTAACAAATGGATATCACACTGTATCCATTTCTGCTACAGATTACATGGGAAGCCCCCCAAAATCTATTTGAACCCATTCCACTATGGCAGCCTCCACTTCCACAGCATTCCTCAAAGGAGTTCCCACCAGGGACATCCTGGAAGCTGCCACCTGTACCTCTGTCCATACCTTTACCAAGCATTACCACCTACCTCTATTTTCTAAGGCTAGGGCAGGGTTTGCCTCTGCAGTTCTGCAGGGCTTGCTGACTCAGGCCTAGGTCTCTTACTAATCCTACCACCCCTGTCCCTCAGCTTTGGGAATCCTCCCACAGGTGATGACTGCAACAGTGAAACACGAAGAACATAGTACAGTTGTGTACACGTACCATAAATGTAGATGTTTGAGTGTATTCACTGTTGCAGTCCTGGTTTCCCCTCCCTCCTTCCCCTTTATATCTTCTTTCTTTAGGGCGACATAAGCTTCTCTAGGTGGCTTTTAGCCACCAGGACCTCTTTACCATATTACTTGGGCTTCTGAATGGTTAAGGCAAGAAAAACTGATGAACGGCGTCGGCTGCCTTGCTTTATAGCACTGACACCCTGACATCAGTCAGCAAGTGACAGCAGCTGATGCAGAAAAACATTGACTCTGGTATTTGGGCCGGCCGAGGGCTACCACAGCAGGTATAACCCACAGGTGATGACTGCAACAGTGAATACGCTTGAACATCTACATTTATGGTAAGTGTACACAACTGTACTTTCCTCACTATTAGAGTTTGCTAAGATTACCAAATTGATTTTTATTTCAAAGGAGACTGCTTTATGATCTGACCTTACCAGGGAGGACATGACACTGGTGGGGGCTTTGGTGAAGTGTTCTCCCATATTTGTGAGTACCATGTCCAATATGATTGTACCTCTAATGGGTGTATGGCCTGTCTGGTTTAGGGTGTTTGTGTGTACAAAATCCAGGAATCTCTGTGCCTGCAAATTTGAGGTAGTGTACGATTTTCTTTCAGTAGAAGGGTAATTAAAGTCCCACGTGAGTATGGTATTAGACTGAATGTTGAGTGTCTCAAGTAGGTATAAGCAATGACCTGTGGGTCTTTTGAGACAAAGATTGTGATCTGTAGCTTGCTAGGATATGGCATGGTAGTTTGTCTAAGGTAGCCGGCACATGGAGAAACTCCAGCTCGTCATCCTGTTTAATCAACCTAGAGGTATGCCTGTTATTCATGTAGATCAAGAGACCCCCCCCACCTTTAGTCTCTAACTGTAGTTGTTGGTCTAAATGTGTGGAAGGCACTGAAGCCTTGCACTTCCAGGGTGCTTTCAGTGGTTTTAAATCATGTCTTGCTAACTGCAGTGGTGTCTACATTCTCCAAGGTGAGGAGAGCTTGGAAGGAGTGGTGGTGCTTGTTTAAGCTCCTGGCATTGAGCAGTAACAACTTAAAGTTCCCTTGGATTAATTTTGCTATGTCAGAAGGTTTGTCAGTTTAGCATTACCTAAAAAAGGCTTTGTGGGGAAGGATAAAGTTTTAGTTAATTTTTGAAAGCCTAGTGGGGACAGGTGCAGGCCATCCTTGGTGAAGCAACATAGTTTGTTGATCATATCCTCACCTGCTGACGAATATTGTATTCCCCTAGAATGACACCAAAAGCTAATCCAGTTGCTCAAGTCAGTCATCTTTTGTTTGTATTGTAGTATCACCTAAAGCCTTGGTTGTATTCCCTTTAAGGTAGAAAGTAGAACTGGCAACATCCCAGCTAGAATGGGCATCAAAACACTAAGGCAATGGCTTATCAGACACAACATAAAAGTAAGTTGTATAACTATATAACTAGCCTCAAGCAAAAAAAAAAAAAAAAAGAAAAACAATAGTCTACTTTGTAAAATGTGAACATTCATAGCAATAAGCAAGAGAAAGAAGTTGTAACAGTAATTCAATGTTTATTTCACATCTAAATTGAGGGAGGAAACTGTGATAAACTTCAAAATGAAGTGTTCATATAAAAATAAACTGTCCTTGAAGAAAATAAGTAGCAAGACACTCAGAAGGTGGGAAAGTGTTGTGTACCAGGGTAAAAGTAAGGTACAAAGAAAGAGAGATTGCAAACTTGATGGCAGTAATGTTTTTGAAAAGTTATCAAATACAAAGCTTTGTCACCCAAAGGGAGGAAAGGTGAAAAAGTGAACTTTAACAAAATGATTCTGGTAGACTTATGTTAGACAGCAAGAGAAGGCAGTACAGAACTGCAGTCACTGACACAAAAGCAACTGTGAAGAAAATACCACAAAATACTTATATTCTACTGAGTAAATGACACTAGCAGAATCCTTTCTTGCTGCCAAAAGAACCCTAAAGATGACATCTAAAACCTTGGATGTTACTGATGTCTGGTGGCTCTGCCCAAGGTTAACCCGGATAGCATTATGTTGTTGATGCTTCAGTAGAAACTCTCTCCAGAGACCACCATAACTTAGAAGACATCCTTCCTCAACCCAGCTTAGAGGAAGTCCTTCTGTGGAGTGTAGTTAAATAATTTTGATTGCCGCTTGTCCATGTGTCTTGAGTGGACCTAGCAGATTAAAGCTTTGGACCTCTGGGTGAGGATACATTCCATGGTCCAAGCAAAAACTCTGTGTTGCTTGAGTATGAAAATGTCCAAAGTCTGTATGGTGGTAGTTGCACACCTAAGGATGCAGTTGTTGCAACAGGCTATTAAGTATAATTGTCTTCAGGGCTACCATGCACAGATATTCTATTGATGCCAGTCCATAGAGTTGTGGACAGCCCCCACTAGTTTTCTGGTGTGTTTTCTCTTTCCACTTCTGAAACTGTCATTTGGTAGTAGACATTTTGTTTGTAGACTGGGGCGAGGGGGGGACAACATGGTCTTCTACACTCTGCAGGGAGTGTAGTCTCCTGGAAAGGAGGCTCCATTTCACTCACTTGAAACTCAGAACAGTATATGTAGCCATGAAAGCAGTGGAGAAATAACTGCCGGAAAGGAGGCTCCATTTCACTCACTTGAAACTCAGAACAGTATACGTAGCCATGAAAGCAGTGGAGAAATAACTGCTTTCTGGCCCTGTCCTCATACAGTCAGACAACCAATCACTTGTGGGACGTCCAAACAAGGGAAGGGCCACAAAGTTATATCTCTGAGGCACTGGACCATCTGGCAAAAGGTATCCTTGTCTAGGCCAGTTGTATCATTGGGAAAGTGAGCAAACTGACAAAATAATCTGAATTGTACTGTCAGTCTTCTCAAAGATTTCCAGTTCCAGAGGTCATGCCTGATTAAGGTCTTCTGAAAATGAAGCACTGAAGAGATCAATTTGTTTACCATTCAAAAGGTTGTTGTACACCATGTCTTCTTCTGGTGGACCAGTGCAAGGGAAAATAGTGGTGGATGCTTTCTTTTTCCCATGGCATTGTTTGGGGGAGGGTGTTCCTGTACACCATCCTGTTATTCCCAAGGATTACAGAGCTTATTCGCACTCCCTTTTGATAGCCAATGGTGGCATAATTTGGGTCTATATCACTTTGTTGAATTGCTATTCAGTGAATAGCCATTCATCAAACCACTTTTTATTGAAGCAGCTAATCAATCCGCAAATTTTTCCTAGGGCAAACCAGCGGTTGGCCACCATCTGGAATTTGCCCTTTTCCCCACCATAGTACGATGTTGGAGTTGGTCTGTTTAGATAGGGGGTGTGGGGGATGCAGCCCCCCCACCTTGTTAGGTTTTAAATTTTATGCTTTTTCTAATGGTTGCTTGGTTGGTCTTCCTTTGGCTTTCCCTACTTAAAATTTCACTTAAAAAGCTGCTTCAATAAACAGAGGTTTGATGAATGGCTGTTCAGTGAATAGCAATTCAACAAAGTGATATAAATCTCATAATTTTATGGTCTGAGGGTCCTAGCAGAGCAGCAAAGTAGACCCTCCCAGTTGTAGGTAAGTTCGGGTCCCTCAGGTGAGTGTGACACTTGGCTTCTCCTCCGGAGTGGTTCTGATGTACATCTCCTGGCAAATGGCCTCTTAGGTGATTTAAATTGCCATGAGGCCATTTTATTCAAAGGCCCATATCTCCAAGTTAAAAGGATTCTCAATTTGAGCAGAGTAGTAAGCCATGCCACTTTTGCCCAGTGACAGGAGATTCTGACCTATTTCATACACCTATATGATGTGAGTTAGTCATAGTCAAGGAACATGCATAAGCTTTTTCTGCAAATCATGACCTGGTCAAAGAATTTCTTAACTCATTAACACCTATGTGGTGTGGAATGTCACACCTCTGGCAGCCAACACACATCCTGCATTCCACACCATTTTCTGAAAAGTAAACTTAAAAAACATATGCTAAACAAATGTAAATAGTTTGTGAACTGTAAAAGCTATTACAACTGTAAAATAGCAAGATTTATCAGTAAGAAGTATTCTTTACAGTGATAATTGTCAGTGCCTTCATAGTCTTTTTCATAAATATTGTAATATATTATGATGAGCACAAACCCCAAATTATATTTTTTCTAAACTTTCACAAACTGATTTTCATATATTGAAAACTATACATCCTAGACATATATTGTTAGATCATTTTTGTCAACCAGGCATAAGCTTTCACATGACAACAATAAATTCTACTATAAGTGCATGTGTATTTAAATATTTACAGAAATATGAAAACATATGTTTATTTTTTATAATGAGCAATTTAAGTAATATCATTTATCTCTCAAGATGTGCAACTTACAGTGCAAATATCAAAGACCATTTTCTTCAATAACATGTAAGGTTTCACCTGCTGTCATTCAGTAATTTGTAAATCACTTGGTTTCTGAAGTATTGAGTACATATAGGTTCATAGGTTCATACTAGGCTATCTGCCCTAGGGCATTTATAAGCCTAGCCAGAGTGTGTTTGGCTTTCGCCACCCATTTTAAATTAATTTTGCTATGCCCTTTTTCGAGGTTAGTATACTGTGCCTCTGTCTAACAGTGACACGGAAGTGATACCCAGGGTAAACCTACGATCTCCCATCCACTCATCAAGATTCCTCTTGAAGAGAGTCAATGAGGGACTCTGCCTAACCTGGACTGGGATTTTATTCCAGAATGAAGGGAGCCTCTGGGTTATGAATCTGTCCCACCAGCATGTCCTATTTATTTCAGTGCTGAGGTTCAAGTCTCTCGAGCGCGTAGCTCGATGGGATTTGGATTTTCTGAGGTGCAGCATGTCCATTAATTCCAGGTTGGACATTGCTTTATACGTCAGGCATAGATCGCCTCTGAGCAGGCGGTATGCCACTGTGTAGAGCTGGAGTTTCTTTAACCGGGCAGCATATGGCATCTGTTTGAGCCCTTTGATCCTCTTGGTGAGGTACTTTTGGGGTCTTTCCAGTTGCTGCAGGTGTCTGGTAAGGTACATCCCAAAAGGGGCATTGTACTCAATTATGGGCCTGATGAGGGATGAGTAAAGAGGCACGATGACCTCCCCTAATCTAGATGTGAATCCCTTCATGATTAGGTGGGCTATATAAAATGTTTTTCTAACCACTTTGGCCACATGGTTGTCAAATGAGAGATTGCTATCAACTTGGGTCCCCAGGTCCCTAATTACTTCTTCTGTACTTAATGGATTACCACCTATGTGGTAATTTGTGGGCACTTTGTTTTTGCCAAAGGGGATGACTATACACTTTTTGGCGTTTAGCTTGAGGCCATGGCTCTGGCACCAGTTGTCTGTTTCTATGAGGCCCTTTTGTAGGATGCTTGTGTTGGCTGGAGAGTCGATTATGGCGCCCAGTTTGCAGTCATCTGCGAACTTGGTCAGCCACAGTCCTTCCGTGTTGGCCTATACCTCCGAGAAATATATACCGAACAAGAGAGGTCCCAGGACTGAGCCTTGTGGGACACCACTTGTAACTGGTTTGGAGTCTGACATGGCTCCAGCAATTCTAATCATGTGGGTTCTGTCCTTGAGCCAGTTTGCAACCCATCTAGTGACATAGGGGTTTATATTTAACCTGGTGAGCTTATCTATAATGCCCGAGTGGGGTATTGTATCGAAGGCTTTTGCGAGGTCCAGGTAGGTTGTGTGGACCACCTTCCCCTCGTCAGTGGCCTTGGTGACTGTTTCAAAGAAATCGACCAGGTTTAAGAGGCAGGATCTGCTCTTAAAGCCGAACTGGGTAGGATCCAGTGTCTGTAGGTCCCCAATATCTTTATTTATGAGGTCCATGATGATCCTTTCCATAGATTTGCAGACCAAGCTAGTCAGGCTTATGGGGCAATAGTTTCCAGGATCCGTTGAGGCACCACCTTTGTGGAGAGGGACCAATGTTGCTGTACGCCACTCTTTGGGTACATATCCTGTAGTAAGGCTGAGATTGAACAGTAGTTTTATATTTGGGTTTAGCTCTTCTTGGAGTTCATGTAGGACGCAGCCTGGGACACCGTCTGATCCCATTGATGCTGTGTTTTTTTGCTTTGTAGAGGGCGGCTCTTACCTGAGCATCTGAGATGTCAGGGGGGCAGCACTCTGCTGGGATAGATATTTGTCCTTTTGGTGGGGAGGGGGGGAGAGGTTTGCGCTGAACCTGTCAGCTAGGATGTTGGCAATGTCTTTGGGTTCGGTGTATTTTTTGTCATTTTGGACTAATTCTGAGCATATCTGGAAATTCCCACCCAGGTTCCTAACATAACTAAAGAAAGCCTTGTGATTATCCTTAGTGTCCTGTGCAATTTTTCTCTCGAAGCTGGCCTTAGACGATTTTATGAGTGCCCGTAGTTTTTTGCTAATACTGATCAGAGATGCCTTCCCTTTTTGGGATTTTGCTCTATCATGTAGTAGCTTCCTCCTTCTATTGTATAGTTTGTTTATGGCTGGGGTCCACCTGCCTTTGGAGGATTGGGTCTTGGTTTTATCTGGGATTGCATGATCCATGCATTCCTGAAGGTGTTCATAGAATGCGTTTTTTAAAGGATTCCGGACGTATTTTCCACAGGCCCGGGGGATTTGAAGGATTCCACCTCGGTTTTGAGGAGTGTGAAATTTGCTTTAGAGAAGTTTTTCACTGTGGTTTTCTGGGCAGGGGGTGGGGTCGGGATGTGAATATCCAGTAAGATTAGTTTATGGTCTGATCTTACCAGTGAGGGATACACTTCTGGTCTGGAGCATAGAGTCCCCATGTTGGTGATGATCAAGTCCAGTATGTTTTCCCCTCTTGTGGGAGTGGTAAGTTGTTCCATAGCATTTGAGTTTATAAATTCTAGGAACCTTTGGGCTAGGGTGTTGGAGCTAGAGTAATGCTCCCAGTCTATGTTTGGGTAGTTGAAGTCACCCAATATAATGGTGTTTGGAGAGACCTTCATATTTTCCAGTGTTCTCAGGAAGGCCGAGTGGGGTTCCTGGGTTTGGGAGGGTGGTCTGTAGCAGGCTATAAACTGGAAGGCAGTTTTACCCACTGTTAGTTGCACATGGATAGTCTCTGATGCTTCGTGCTGTGCCACCAACCTAGAGGTGTGGGTATCTTTGACGAATATTGATACCCCCCCCCCTCATTTTGTGGTTCAGTCCAAGTTTTGGGGCCAAAAAGCATGGTATGAGGTATAACCTGGTAGTGCTGGGGTGCTCTCGGGAGCCTTGAACTAGGTTTCTGTTAGTGCACAGATATCGATGTTCTCCATGCTAAGGAGAGTTTCGAGTGCATGCATCTTGAGGTTTAGACTTCTGGCTTTGAGTAGCATTACTCTTAGTTTCTTATCACTTGTGATACCTATGGAGGTGGGTTTGTCTTTTGAGCCTTGCCTAAAAAAGGCACTATGGGGGTAGCAAGAGCCTTTGCCAATATCCGAAAGCCCAGGGGTGACAGGTGCAAGCCGTCCCTAGCGAAGCATCATGGCTTGTCAAGCATGTCATCCCAGGCTGACAGGCATTGGATCCCCTTTGAATGACACCAATACTTAAGCCACTTGTTGAAATTGATCATCTTGTCTTCATATTGTGGCATCATTCTTGGTGAGGGTAAGATGCTACTCAAGGTCAGGGTCATACCGGCCTGGACTACATGCTCAGAGAGCTCCTCTGTGTCTCTTTTCATGTAGTCCAGGGAGGTACGTCTCAGGTCATTCACACCAGCATGGACAATGACTGGAGTGACCTGAGTGCTTGTGTTATGTGGCAGATCCTAGCGTCCGATAGGCAGCTCACCGTGACCTTTTCCTTGTTCAGCCTGGTAAGTGGGACGTCAGTGTGCCTGACAATAGAGTCACCTATTACAAGTGTATTAGGTGTGTTGTTTAGCCTTAAGGGCTGTGACTGTTCTGCACACTGGCTTTGTGAGCTATGTGTTGCACGTGTTTTGTTTTGGGGTAGCGGTTGCTTGGGTGTCTGCTTTGGAGGTCTCTGCTGCTTAGGCAGATTTTTATTTAGAGCCTTTGAGTATATTTTTGTGTGTTTATGTGTTTGGTTTGCTGTCATGGTAGGTCTATGTGAGACTGGAATTGTAGTGAGTGTGTTTTCCTTCTCCTCCAGACTGGTTACGCCAGCACTGAGTTGAGAGAGCTTAGCCTCCAGTTTGGCTATATGGTTGCATCTCTCACATGTGTTAGAATTTGTTGGGAGGAGGAGAGGGTTGTCTGTGTACATGAGGCAGTTGTAACATTGCCTCAAGATTCCCAGATTCACCAGCTGGACCGGAGAGGAGATTGACAACTGACCTTTGGACATGCTAGAATAGTACTGGGAATTCCTTTATAATTGAAAAAAGGGCCAATGGGGAACAAGGTACTCAAGGGGAGTTTGTGAGGGTGCAGTGCTTTTAATTTTTTAGTGCTGACTTATATAATTGCTTTAGTGAGCAAGTGCCAGGTAACTTAAATGCAATGTGTTACAGGTAACTTAAATGCAAAAACGACAAACAGTAACTTTCTTTCAAGTGAAACAAGGAAATAAGTACAGTAAGCAATGCAGATATCACTAGGGATCCACAGAAGCGCTGAAAAGCCGCGTTTTAGGTGGAATTAGATTTTCAGGGAAATAACAAGAAAACAAACAACAAGCATACAAACAAAGCTAGATTCAGCAGGCCTGGATCTAGTCTATGCTACAGCAAACAAGGTGTACCAATTTCAGTAAGAAACAGTTCAAATATGCAGACACTATAAGCCTTTAACCAGAAATTCCCAGCTCAGAAGGGCAGAGTCCAGCCTCTCCTCCCACAAGAGTGCAGGCCACGAACCTTCTTAATGTAAAATAACTGGCCTGAAGCCTAAGTGCTTAAACCAGAACTAATACACTTTTAGAATAACAGACACTGAGCCCTCAATCAGCAGTTCCCAACTTAGAAGGATGTAAGCTACCTGTCCTGCCACCACAGTGCAGGCCACAAACCTTCCTAATGTAAAACAACTGGTCTGAATCCCAAGTGCTTAATCCAATAGACTTAGAATGATAGATACACTTTAATCAAGTTACTACCAAGCAGTAATAAATACAATTGAATACTTTAAAGAATGCCTGGATTAGTGCTCAAGTTATATAAACAAAGCTAGATTCAGCAGGCAAACTGCTTGTATATGAAAAGGGAGTTATAGGCTTGAGTGAATTAATGGAGTGGACATTTCTATTTCACTCATGGGACCTGTGCTTCTTGGAAGACACACCTGCTCATCTGCTGTCTGTCCCTCTTACTTTGGCATTGTTGAAATCCATTTGTGGAAACATGTTACCACTGATGCCAGTATGGAAATACTGCTTATTTTCTTAAATACTAACAAACAACTAGCAGTATTTACAGTATAGTGTGATGTAAACCAGCACTGACAGTGAATTTTCCTGTCTCCCACATTGGTACTTCACATCATGCACATCAGTAAAATGTGGGTCTCTCAGTTATGAAAATATGATCATAAAAATGAAATTATGAAGGATACGTTGAAGCAAAAAGTTAATATCTCCACTGCAGGACATCCTAGACTAACAATTTTAGTGTTATTTTATTAATAACTCCTTACCCTTTCTGATAGTGCTTATTATTAACAGTAAGTCACTTAGTTAAAGAAGCCAAAAAAGTTCTGAACACCATAAGGAGGTATGGGTGGAAACTGCTTGTATATGAAAAGGGAGTTATAGGCTTGAGTGAATTAATGGAGTGGACATTTCTATTTCACTCATGGGACCTGTGCTTCTTGGAAGACGCACCTGCTCATCTGCTGTTTGCCCCTCTTACTTTGACATTGTTGAAATCCATTTGTGGAAAAATGTTACCAGTGATTATCACCTGTTTCTGCTACATATAAGAACTTTGGTCTGTAGTGTGTGCAGAACATTATTATGTCTTTGCAAATTAATGGTGTCCCCCAGGAAAAAGTCCTTGCTTCTTTCCAAATGTGATTTCATATATTTCCCTGAACAAGTTAGATAATCTCATAGTATTCTTTGCAGTGGCAGAAAGAAGAGGAGAACATGGCTTTCACATTTTCAACATTTATGTTAACTTAGGTATTACATGAAAATGATGCACAAAGTTAGGAAAACAGATCCAATTATTCATCTTTACTTCAGGGATGTAATGGCTTGCATTTGCCAGGTAGACAGGTTACAGATGGATTGGCAATTGCTTTATTTTTTGCCATGATTTGGCTGAAAGGATATCAACAAAGGCTGTAGTCAAAGCCCACTGTACCAGAGGAGTGCGTGTCTCTTGTAAGTGTTTCAAGAATGTTTGCCTTGCTTAGACTGGCAGTGTGGTAACCAATTTATCCTTCATACACACATGGGGTAAGTATTGACTTGACCTTGGCTCAGGGAATTAGACCATCTTTGGGAAATCTGCTATCCATGACTCTGCTGTCTGAGAGCTGGGCTATGATGATCCTTTACTCTTTCTGTCCTGGTGGCACTGTGTGGGATTTGGCCTAAACTAGGATTTGTCAAGGTGGGTTTTCACAGTTTTATGCAAAAAAGGTGTTCTTACTGTATCATTCAAATCTAGTAGAGGCTACTTCTTGATGAGTTAGAAGTACCTTTCTACTACATCCTCTGTGGATGAGCAGCTGCTGTTACCTGTTTAGTTGGTAAACCATGTATTATTATATAATTTGTTTAATAATTTGGTATCAAAACTACACTGTTTTTTTATCTGGCTCCCTGGAGCAGGGGGATAAAACCCTTATTGTGCCTAGGTGACCTGTGCTCAGCTAGAGGCATGGGCACTGGATTGACCAGATGAGAGATTAGAGTTGAACACCCGATGTTGGCTCACCCATCCTGGAGTGAGGGAGGCTTCCTATGTTGGCTACAGCAACACTGTAGACATTGACTGCAGCTGAATTGAGGGTGAGGGAGAGGCCAAGGGCACTCTCCTTGGCAGCAGTATGACACTGCATCAGCATCCTCACTGGCCTTGGTCAAAGTTATGTTTAGCTTAGGAATTATAAGGCTGGTCCAGCAGACCCAGTGAATGACGAGAAGATGGTGGCAGCTGATGGTCAGCTGCAGGGATGAGAAGCAATAAAAAAATCTACACTGTTAACTTTTTTTTTTCTGACCCCCCCCCCCCACACACACACACACACACACACACTCCACACTCCTGGCAGCGACCATAGAGCCCCACTTGCACACAAACACATGCCCCATTCATTATTTTCAGAGACATAAGGCCACTGGCCTACTCATCCTTCTTAAAAGAGAGAGTTTGATGCCAAGAGCAGTGCCATTATCCTGTGAGAGGGTATTAATTTTTTATGCTGCTAAGGTACTCATGCCTATAGCAGCACTGCAAGCTTCACAGTGATTACAGTTAGGAAGTGAATGTACACTACTGTATATACCAGTTTCTTGCTAAGCAGTTCATTACCCACATTGACAGGATTGCTTGGCCCATTGCTGTAGACAGTACGTCAGCAACCATTGTCACCAGTGCAACAGACCACTGCAGCTTTCCCCAGCATGTGCAGACTAGCATCAGCCACTTATTGTCACTTTTCCTGCCTAATCCCTCCAGTTCTTATATCATTAGTCAAACGTGGATTGTCTGGAGCATGGTCAGGGCTTTATGCATGTATGCCACAGGGACAGGCTACATTATCTTTTTATTTTGTAAGCACATGCTCACTAGTGGCTAGAGGGTGAACCAGCAGGGTCTGGGAATGAATAAACACACACATATGAATGTGGGTGTGACGATGTGAGGTATTGATGTTCATCGTGCATACAGCTGCAGTCATAACAGATGGGTTTTCCTGCCGTCAGGCGGGTCCTCGGTCGGCCGAATTCCAAAGTCTAGGTCTGGCATCAGATGTCGTCACTTCTTCCCTGATGTCAGTACGACAGGGGTATAAAAGAACCAGCCGATGCCATTTTCTTCAGTCTTTCTTGCCGCGCGTTGCCCGAAGCAGAAGCAGTTCGCAAGTGCCGGTCGGCCAGCTCCTGAGATTACGAATATTTTTCAACCAAAGTCTTCTTGAAAGCTAAGTACCCCGTTGGGGAAACTTTTCTTGCCTCAGACCGATGTCAGACAAAGTTAATCATTGCATTTCATGTGGGAAGCAAATACCGCATAAGGATTTTCATTCCCTCTGCATTCCTTGCTTAGGCCCAGACCACGACGTCTCGGCCTGTCGTTTTTGTGCTACATTCAACAGACGCACTATTAAGCGTCGGGCGGAGTTCACCCAACACTATTTTGGCAAAAAGTTTAATTACATTATGTCGTCGGATACTCCGACTCCAGTTTTGAGTAAAAGACGCAAAGATAAGGACCGACATACGAGGTCCGCGACTTCTACCGACACCACGCTAAAGCTGACTACAGGTGCTCCGGTTCTCAGCGAGGCGCCTACGCAGCCCCTGACTACCGATGACACTTCATTGGCTGTGTCTTCTGTGCCCGAGGTCGCAGGCTCTTCGGCCCACACCCCGACTACAGATACCGAAGCCACTCTTGGCGGGGAAACTCAGAGTTTAGACAGGCCTGCCACCTCTCAAGGTGTCTTCAGGCCTTCTTCTTCTTTTTCCATCAAAGCTTTCACTAAGTCTAAAGCAGCCATGCATACTAAAAGACAAGCTCCACAGGGCCCCTCTCAAGGCCCCATGCCTAAAAAGCAGATGCTCAAAATAACTGAGGATTTGATTACTCTTATCAGGGGTTCTCAACCCCCCCCCCCGGACAAAAGGCCCAGAGTGGAGGAAGAATCCCCTTCCCCGGACCAGGCCTCCATTACTTCAGAACATTCTGAAGACCAGGAACATTCATACTCCCCTTTTGAAGATTCTGATGCAGAGGAGTCCATTCCCTCTGTCCCCCCCCTGAGGATTACTCTTTTGGGGAAACCTTACATACCTTGAGGGAACACTTCCACTGGGAAGGTCGAGAGGACTCAGACTCCAAGAAAAGGCTTAGGGATTTCCTCTTGCTCCCTAATCACAGGCCTCTGGCTATACCTCCTGTCTTTGACATACTAGATGATGTGTATTCGGAGGCCTGCTTTAACCCAGATTCTTTACCTCCAGCTCCAGTCAAGCCTGACAGGTATTACCGGGTTCCTGATTCACACCAATTCCTATACAAAAGCCATGCGGCTGACCCAGAAACTATTTCACAGGGTCCCAAGGGAATTAAGGCTTCCACTGCTAAAAATCCATTACCTTCAGAGAGAGATTCCAGAGCTTTAGAAAGGTGGGGGAAAAAGGTATACACCTCGGCCACCTTAACCATGAGGGCATTAAACTGTCAGTTCCATATATTAAAGTACCAACAGTTTCTGTTATCACAGTTGAAAAGCAAAATGTCACAACCTGAACAACCAGACTTGAAGGAGTTGCAGGATTTGTTACATAGTGCAGAGCAAGTGGGTAAACATACCTTGCAATGTGGTTTTGATGCTTTAGAGTCCTCATGTAGAGATGCTGTTACAGGATCAGTCATACGTAGACATGCTTGGCTCAAAGAGCAAACCTTACCAGATCATGTCAAAGCTAAATTACTAGATGCGCCTCTTCAAAAAGATGTATTGTTTGGTGTTAAAGCTGAGGAGGTATTAAAGAAAATGGAGGAAAAGGCAAAATCAATGCAAACAGTGAAAGATTTCCTACAGGTACAGCCTCCACGTTTCAGTAGAAATTGGCCTTCAAAAAATTGGTCCTTTCCAGCTACGGACAGACCCCAAAGAGGTAGATACAGGCGCCCGAGGGGTAGAGGGCAATCTCAAGGATCGTTTAGAGGCAGACAATGGCAAGCACCTACACAAAGAGGTGGTGAGGATAGTTCACAGCCATTCAGAAAGCAGAACCAATGACTTTCCCCTTTGCATGCCAAGCAAGGCTCAAATGGCAGCACCTTTAGGCGGAAAACTGGCATTATTTTCGAAAAAATGGCATATTGTCACAAAAGACAAATGGATCCTGGACATTATAGACAGAGGCTGCAGATTCCACTTTCACACCCTTCCAAAAATGATAGGCATGCCAAACCTGCCACACAATCAAAGGGCAGAGGCACAAAAACAAATTTCAGATCTCATGGACATGAAAGCTATTCAAGAGGTACCTGCACAAGAACAGGGTCAAGGTTTTTATTCCAGACTATTCCTGGTACCAAGGAAGGGCAAAGATTGGAGACCTATTTTGGACCTATCCATCCTAAACACATTTTTGCTCGTGCCAAAATTCAGGATGCTCACATTACAGCAGCTTCTTCCCATGCTGGGCAAGGAGTCTTGGCTGGTAACATTGGACCTCAAGGAGGCATACCTGCATGTCCCAATCAGACAAGATTGCAGAAGATACCTCAGATTTCTTGCAGGTTCAACCCATTATCAATTCTCTGCATTGCCCTTTGGCTTATCTACTGCGCCCAGAGTGTTCATGAAATGCCTGGCATCAGTAATTGCCTACTGCAGACTTCAAGGGAATATACCCATATTTGGATGACTGCCTGATGCAAGCGGACAACAAGCACATACTTCTGAAACATCTGGCGTTTGTAATAATGTTGTTGAATTCTCTGGGATACACAGTCAGCAAAAAGAAATCAAGGCTAATACCCTCTCAAACAATAATTTTCCTGGGTGCCAGCTTGAATACAAATACCCAGATGGCCTACCTCACGCCAGAGAAACAAGGGCAACTAACTCAATACTTCAGAAAACTGGCAACTTTCACCAGGCTGACTGCAAGGAAAATCCTGCAGGCTCTGGGATTCATGGCATCTTGCATCCTGCTAATTCCATGTGCAAAGCTGCATATGAGGAAACTTCAGTGGTACCTAAAAAACCTATGGTCTCAACACAGCCACAGTTTAGAAACAATAATACCACTGATTCCATGTCTTCAAAAGGAATTTCTGTGGTAGGCTCAAGCATGCCAAAGAAACACAGGTCTCCCATTCTGCAAGCCACAAGCAAATCAAGTCATCACAACAGACACCTCGGACTACGCCTGGGGGGCGCACATGACAGATCGGTGCATTCAGGGCAAATGGTCCCAAAAAGAAAAGCACCTACATATCAATCAAAAGGAAATGCTAGCAGTAATAAATGCTATTATGGTTTTCAAATACCTACTGCATCCAGGCCAGGTATTGATAAGGACAGACAACACCACAGTAATGTGGTACATAAACAAACAGGGAGGAACCCATTCATACCCCCTATGCAGGCTAGCCATGTCTCTTTGGAACATGGCTCTGGAACTACAAATCGAACTTCAAGCACAGTACCTGCCAGGCAAGGAAAACATGCTGGCAGACAACCTAAGCAGAAATATGACGGATCCACACGAATGGAAGTTGCATCCTCAAGTTTTTACAAAGATAATTCAAGCATGGGGAAGGCCAGACATAGATCTCTTTGCCTCCCACAGAAATCACCAATTGACAAAATTCTGCTCAAGGACCTTTCATCCACAGGCCTGGAAAGTGGACGCACTCTCTTTCCGTTGGACAACAATGACAGTTTATGCCTTTCCACCTCTTCCTCTGCTGCCCAAAGTTCTATTAAAAACCAGAGCAGACAGACCAAAGATGATTCTCATTGCTCCAGACTGGCCAAGACAACTCTGGTACCCACTCCTAAGGAGCCTGACGCATTCCCCACCATGGATCCTGCCTCTAATGCCTCTTCTACTGACTCAGCACAACTTCAAAACTCTTCACAGTCAACTGAAAAGACTCAATCATGGAAGATTCCTTAAATTCACAACAGACCCTACTCTCCAAGGAGGTGTAGGATGTCATTTTGGAGGCCAGAAGGCCTTCTACTAGAAAAGCTTACTCCACAAAATGGAAACGGTTTTGTGCCTGGAATCAGAAAAAGGGTCAGAATCCTGGAATACTGAATTTACCTCAAATATTACAGTACCTAGCTGTGATGCTAAGCAGTGGACTTTCATTCTCCTCCATCAAAATCCATGCCTCAGCCATTTCTGCAGAATACAACATTGATCCTCCTTTATTCTCTCACCCCCTCTTAAGACAGTTCCTCAGAGGGGCTAAGAATATAAACCCCCCAAGGAAACAACCGGTACCTGCTTGGGACCTCAATTTCATTCTAGAAAAACTGGCCTTGCCTCCTGTTGAACCAGCTGCTTCAACAGAACTGCAATATTTGTCCTGGAAAACAGCCTTCCTTCTGGCTATCACCTCAGCTCGCAGGGTTTCGGAACTACAAGCCCTCATGGTTGTGCAGCCTTTCATCATTTTCCATCAGGACAGAGTTTCCTTACGAACCAATCCTTCCTTTATGCCAAAGGTAGTATCCAGGGTAGCCTTGAATCAGGCTATCCACTTACCTACCTTTTACCCTAATCCTCAAAACAAAGGGGAGAGACTACTACATTCCTTGGACATTCACAGACAGCTACGTTATTATTTGGACAGAACAAAGCCTTTCAGAAAATCAGAGCAACTCTTTGTGTCCTATGCTACAGGAGCTCAAGGGAAGCCTATTTCCAAACAGACAATCTCAAAATGGATAGCCCACTGCATACGCTTTTGTTACTCTTTTCATGGTAAAACTGTACCTGCAGGCATCAGATCTCACTCCACAAGGGCCACAGCTACCTCTGCAGCTTTCCTCAGGGGGGTTCCTACCAAAGATATTTTGGAAGCAGCCACTTGGAGTTCTGTACATACTTTCTCCAAGCATTATCACCTACCATTATACTCCAAATCTAGAGCAGGCTTTGCCACTGCAGTCTTGCAGGGCATCCTGGCTCCTCCTAGTTCCACCTAGTGCCTACCAGCCCTTTTTTAGCTTTGGGATTCTACCCATCTGTTATGACTGCAGCTGTATGCACGATGAACATAGTACAGTTTTGTACCTACCATAAATGTAGATGTTCGAGTGCTAATACAGCTGCAGTCCAGGTTTCCCCTCCCTCCTTCCCCTCTTGGGACAGGCCTAATGGCTAACACCTCCTCATACAACCTGATTGGGGTATTCTTTTATGGTGTATTTGCTTGCAACTACTGTTTTTTCATTATATTGCATTGCATTATTACATAAATTTATGTATTGCCTTCCTTCTGGGGGCACCTGACATCTGGGGCAAGAAAAACTGAAGAAAATGGCGTTGGCTGGTTCTTTTATACCCCTGTCGCACTGACGTCAGGGAAGAAGCGACGACATCTGACGCTGGACCTAGACATTGGAATTCGGCCGACCGAGGACCCGCCTGACGGCAGGGAAACCCATCTGTTATGACTGCAGCTGTATTAGCACTCGAACATCTACATTTGTGGTAGGTACAAAACTGTACTTTAGCTATGCCAGGAGAAGTAGGGCAGTGGATGTGTAGCATATGCCAGCACGGCTAGCTGGAAGTTTGTCAAGAATTATATGTCATTTCTATATCAAATTGATTTGTAGAGATGCTTATGAAAAATGTATTTATGAAGCTGCTTGTTTTAAAAATGTACCAACGGTGTTCCCTGCTGGACAGAAAAATAAGTATACATGTGTTATTTAACTGTTTAAATGTGTATGCTTTATCAGAGAATACTGGAAGAGAAAAGGTTAATTTTAAACTTTGAAAATAATTTGAAATTAAATTACCCGGCTTAGGCCATCAAAATTGTATTTTACAGTTCTCAATGCAGCCAGAGACAAAACGTCTGTCCTAGGAAGTTTCCTGCATTGTCATTGGGGTGAATTAATTACTATTCTGGCAGGGTAGAGGTGTGAAATTGTTTTATGACTTACAGGAACTGCAGCAGATCTTAGCAAGGCTATGTGTGTGTGTGTGTGTGTGTCTGTGTATTATTGACACATATATGCAAAATCCTGAAAGTTTCTAGCCAAGGGAGAAGCATGGGAACCAGAAGTCAGATGACCAGATGTATGTGATGTCATTCTGTAATCCATCACTAAAAATAAATCTGATGTTTTCCGTCTTCACATAATCCTTGACTGTGGGGCTTGGTTCCGAGCCTCGGAACTGACTCAAGTTGTTATTCCAGCTCACGCCTTCCAAAAACTTTTGAGCTAATCTCTACCCATAATGCTCCTTACAGAAATCACCTCAGATCTCATTTGCCTGTTCATAGTGCCAGACTGTTCTCTCCTCTGAGCTCTCAAGTGACAGTAATAACTTTATAAAACTGTAAGTTTGTCCTTTCTGATTCTTAAATCTACTGCCCATTTCTACTACCAGCTCCTCTTTCATATCGTTTATCTGTGTGTGTGTTCTATTTCTTTTGTCTACCATTTAGGTAATCTCTCACATGCCATCATTGTTACTTTTCCTCTTTACCCTACCGGTATTTAAGTACCATTGTTAGTACTTCCTTCCTCCCTTTAATTAGCTTATTTAAAAAAAATAAAATAAAAATAACTTTCTACAATTTTCTTTCTCATTTATCACTCTGTGTATTTGTGGCCTTTTTTTTCTCATGGTAGACAAGCCTGTTAAAGGGGCTTCTGGCTGCAAAAGGTGCCAGAAATGTGACAGGAAGCTTACTAATTCAGATGGACATACACTTTGTGTCTGTTGTTTAGGAGTAGTACATTCACAAGAGGACTGTGCAGTTTGCCACAGTTTTAGCCATAGGGCTTTAATTGACCACCAAAATAAGCTTATTCTGAAAGGTCTTCTAAAATTGGACTTTGAAGAGGCCTTATCTGGTTCCAAAGCAGAGGCAAGTTCACCTTCTTCTTTTTCCTCATGTTAGACAAAGAAAAGAAGTCAGTCAGTTCTGGCACGTTTTTTGCAACTGCCAAGTAAAATGGCCAATGCTGCCACAGTTCCTAGAGTTTCCTCGGAACTGGTGGGTCAAGTGACTCAGTCTTCGGTACCAATGATACCTCTTTCTGAAACAACTTCATCTGTGCTTGTTTCTCCACCAACTACTTCAAGACCGATGTCCGTTACTGACTCATCATCTTCTTCTTTGATTCCAACCAAAGCCATGGAACCAAAGGAGTTTTCATTTAAAACTTTGCCACATAGCAGATATTCACCTTCAGTGGATCCCTTTATGTACCATCCTCCCAGTCCCTTTTTGGAGAAATGCCCACCCACATCTCATTCAGTCTCTTCAGTCTGATCCACCAAGAGTCTAACCAAATCCAA
Organism: Protopterus annectens; assembly: GCF_019279795.1. Classification (NCBI taxonomy): domain Eukaryota; kingdom Metazoa; phylum Chordata; order Ceratodontiformes; family Protopteridae; genus Protopterus; species Protopterus annectens. The sequence continues at coordinate 320,937,388 of NC_056726.1, read as the reverse complement.
TATCATGAGACTGGTGAATCAACTCCTTGCGGCAAGGGTATTGCCTCCTTCCACAGTTCCTAGCAATGTTACATCTGGAACCTTGCCTTCTTCCACTCCAGCCTTTATTCCTCTTTTGACTCCAGCAGAGCTTTTGGAGCCCCTGATAATGATCATCCCGGCTTTGACTGTTTCAATGCCGGTCAGAGCTCCTTCTCTGGCACTGATATCTACCCTGAGGTCTTCGGGTTTGTTGGATCCAGAGACCTCCCGGGGTCGGGGCTTCATTGCTGGTTCCGAGGGGGAGGGTTCGACTTCGATCCTTTCAGAGCCCTCCATGCCCCTCGGTGCTTTGGCATATGTAAGCTCGACTCTGGCTTCGGCTTCAGAGGTGGCCTCCTTGGTGCAGGGTGGGACCTTGGTCCCAAAGGTGTCTATTTCGGTTCTGGGTTGCCATCTGTCTATGGGGTGCCTGCCTTTCAGGCCATGGAGAGTGCCTTGGGTAAACAGTCTGTGGCTCCCCCTGTCAGATCAAACGCCCCCCCCCCCCCCGATCGGAGCTTTCACTAGTTTTGTTCTTTGGGACAGAGGGCACAAAAGATTCAGGATCAAACCACAGTGGTTATGATTTCTGTGGATACCTCTCCAGAACACCCCACCGAAGAGGTACCTCCAAAGAGAAAGTGCAAGAGGAAGCACTTGGACTCCCCAGAAGAGTCCTACACAGAAAATACCCATTTCATTGAGGGAGAAGGTTCCCCTTAGTTACTCCCTACAGATGTTTCCTTCGGGGACATTCTGGATATTCATAAACAGAAGGGTGGCTGGACTTCCCTCCAGCCTTCCTCAGAGGAATCCCTATACCTAGAGGCCTTTTGTGACCAGCCCTCTAACTCTTGGATTTCTCTGCCCCCTGACAATCTCATTAAGTCGATCGCTGGGCGGCCTTGGATGTTACCTGACTCCTGTCGAGCTGATTCCAAAGAGACTAGATCATGTTCTTTCAGCCTCTAGGGATCAGCAGCACTGGGCCAGGGGAATTCCTGTGGACACAATGGTGGTAGCAGTAGCAGGGCATTGCCCTTTGGTCTCACCACAGGCCCCAGGGTATTCACCAAATGCACGGCAGTAGTAGCAGCTCACCTCAGACTTCTAGGATTCTGAGTGTTTCCATGTCTAGATGACTGTCTCCTTACTGCTCCCAGCAGCCACCAACTCTTAAAGGTATTAGATTGTACTCTTCTCCTTTGTTCCGACTTAAGAATTACTATAAACTATGAAAATTCCCGTTTAGAACCAACTAGGGTTACCACCTGTCCCACTTTGCGAGGGACAGTTCCTCTTTGGGCAGTTGTGTCCTGCAAAAAAAAATTGTAAAAATGGCAAATGTCCTGAGATATTAGGGCAAAATTATTTCCGATATTTTATGTAATAGTTGCATAAAACAGTTATTCTGTACCTGAAACATATAAATGTTATAAGAAACAGAATAAGCAACTAAAATGCTACAAGAATAAGCTTTTATTTACGCAAAAAAGTGAAGTTCTGTCCCTTGTACTGGCCAGGGGTATGTTTTGGCCCGCAAAATCTGATGTTTGTACCAAAATTGTCCCACTTTGGGCATTTGAAAAGGTGGCAACCCTAGAACCATCTCGACAGTTGGAATTCATTGGAGCTATGCTCAATATGATCACCGGAATTGCATCTCTTCCCTTAGAAAGACTACAAAGGATAAGATCACAAGTCAGCCAGATCATCTGCAGCAGGAAAGTAACAGCAAGGCTCCTTCTACAAACTTTAGGGTCAATGGGAGCATCTATCACTCTAGTCCCTCTGGCAAGATATCCCATGTGAATTCTTCAATGGCTCTTGGCATCCCAGTGGTCCTTTCTGATTCAGCCAATGTCCCATGTGGTTATGATCACGATTTGATGCAGGGAAGACCTGAATTGGTGGCTTCACTCCAACAAATTCTTGTCCGGCCGTCCCTTTGTCCCTCCTCAACCCCAAGCCATAGTGACCACGGACGCATCCCAGATTAGGTGAGGGGGGGTGCATTATCTGGGAAAGACAGTCCAGGGCACAGCTGGAGGCCAATTTGCATATCAACATTCTAGAAATGAGGGTATTGCTCCTAGTTTTGCAGACATTTCAAGAAACCCTCCCCTTTGGAACGATTGTGATTCAGACAGACAGTATGTCAGTAGTCTGGTACATTGACAAGCAATGAGGGAACCAAATCTTACCCTCTTTGTTGAGAAGCACTTCAAGTATGGCAATGGGCAATATCATCCGATCGCTTTCTAGTAGCAACACACATTCCGGGGAGCTCCAACATGATCACGGACAAATTGAGCAGAACTGTCCTCATGCCTCAGGAGTTCTCTCTCAATCCAAAGATATTCTACCACTGGAGCATACCTTGCTGTGACTGTTCATGTCCCCTCTCAACAACAAGTGTAGCAGTTACTTTGCCCTAATCCTCCCCCAGGGGAGTCACCCAGAGAAGCTCTCCTTCACGATTGGCCCCTTGTTCTGTTGTATGCCTTTCCCTTGATTCCTCTAATATGACATTTTCTAAAGAAAGCCAACAGGTTGAAGAATAGAATAATTCTCATCTCCCCATTCTGGCCTCGACAGGTGTGGTTTCCCTTCCTGTGGCTTCATCTGCTTTGGAAACCCTGGATTCTGGATGCAGCTCCAGACCTATTGTCCCACCCACAGGGGCTGGTTTCATGCAGATCTTCAGCACCTCAAGCTCACTGCATGGCTTCTCCAGTTCCCATGATTGCCAAGCATCCCACCCCGTTCAGTGCATCATTCTAGCCCTCCACAAACTTTCAAAAAGAAAATTGTACCTTAACAAGTGGCTAACGTTTTCTAAGTGGTCGTTGGACTTTAAGCTTGACCCATATTCTGCACCTATTAATAGAGTTCTAGAGTTTTTGACTTTATTCTTTGAAACAGGAGCATCGGCCTCTACTATTCGAATGCATCTTGCTACGATCTCTAACTTTCATATTGGTTTAAATGGTTCATCCCATATGTCCCATAAACTTTGGAAAGGCTCTTTGAAAGGAACCTTAATGGCCAGACCTCCATATAAAGTACCCTCTGTAGCATGGAATTTGAATCTGATACTTCAGTCTCTTATTGGTTATCCTTTTGAACCTGCTGCCACTTCTGATTTGAAGTTTGTCATGGAAAACTTTATTCGTAATAACTACCACTTCTGCTAGAAGAATATCTGAAATTCAGGCCTTATCCTGCAGCCCTCCCTATCTGATCTTTCGTAAGGACTGGGTCTCCCTGCGAACAAATCCCTCCTTCCTACCGAAAGTTGTCACCAAGTCAAATATCAGTCAGGCTATTCAACTTCCGGTCTTTTTCCCATCTTCTCTAATAAAGGGGAGTACTGTCTGCATTTACTTGATGTGCACAGACAATTAAGTTTCTATCTTCACGGAACAAAGGAAATCAGAAAATCCAATCAGTTATCTATTTCCTTTTCATCAGTCGCTTTGGGAAGCCAGTCTCTAATGTTATGTTAGCTATATGGGTTAGAGACTATATCACCTTTGTCTATAACAAAAAAGGGAGTGCACCTACCAGGACCTATAAAAGCCCATTCAGCTAGAGCAATAGCAGCTTCTGCAGTTTTCCATGCCAGAGTTTCTTTAGATTATATTTGTGTAGTGATGACATGGCATCTTCTCATACATTTATTACACTTTACAAGCTGGACCTGGTCTCTAGGGGACATGCATCATTCTGTTTGATGGTGCTAAAGAATTTTTTTCCATGAGACCTCCCAAGTTTCAGGTAGCTAGGGACTCTGTCCCACAGTCAAGGATTATGTGAAGATTGACAACATCAGTTAAAGAAGTTATGTCTTACCATAACGTTCCATCTGTGTTGTCGATTTTCACTAATTCTTGACATTCCCCCCTCCTACCCCATGCCTTAGATCTCTTGTTGGATCAGATCTTGCCAAAGATTGGTTAATTGATAGAGACACAGATATGGCCACTGATTTTTTATTTCTTGTCTGTCACTATTGTATCGATCTGAGGTGATATTGTGAGGAGCATTATGGGTAGACCTTAGCTCAAGAGTTTTTGGAAGGCGCGAGCTGGAATAATGGCTGAGTCGGTTTCAAGCCTCAGAACCGAGCCCCACAGTCAAGGATTAGTGAAGATCGACAACACAGATGGAACGTTATGGTAAGACATATCTTCTTGTTTTTAATACTAGGTGAGACTGAAGTCTCAGAGCAGTCTGTTTTTGTAACCTGACAAAGAAGGATCTCTCACCTACTTCATCTTGCCTTGCTCTAATAAGTAACCAGGGAATAATAATTCTTTAGATCAGTCAGGAAAATACAGTGAGATTAGTTAAGTATTGTTTTTCTGTAACTGTGGGAACCTGTCCACCTGTGTTATTTTTAATATTTCCTGTAACTGAAACTCTGTTGTTTATTGTAAATAGATATTTAGTATTTTTGTGTTATTTTATTATTTATTATTAAATATATTTAAACTTTCACTGTGGCTGGTCCTTTAGAGAATATTTTAACCTTTGAGAGTGTTTAAAGTTATTCGGTGGCACTCCAGCCACTCCTTAAAGCATTGTTGTTTGTCAACATTCCCATTTGTATTAATATTAATTTCACTCATTGTAATTGGGTACTCTTGCAAGAGCCTTAGAGTAGCTGGCTTTGGAATGCCTGGTGGTGGTGTAACTCCCTTATAGTCTGTGTAGAAGGGGGCATAGTTAGTAAATCTGTGCCAGCCTTTCCCAGGTGTGTGTGTGTGTGTGTGTGTGTGTGTGTGTGTGTGTGTGTGTGTGTGTGTGTGTGTGTGTGTGTGAGTGAGCTGCTTGGAGCAGGGGCACAAAGCACTGGTTTCACAGAGAGCGTGGTGGAGAACTCTGCTTGGACACTCAGCTGAGATATCACTTCTATAGCTGTGCCAGAGGGGAGTCTCACTGGGGACCTGGAGGGAGACAGATTGAGAAACCCATACCCCGAACTGAGTGTGTTCCCTGTGTGCTCTTAAGGGAAATTGTGCTTGATGGAGAGAGCTGCATCTGTAAATACTGGATGTATCCATTTTTGTGGCAAGTGAATGTCCCTCTCCAGTGCCAGTGGTGAGGATTCAGGCTCCTTGATTACTGGCCCAGAGTGGGGACATCACATATTGGTGAGCAGTGGTGTGGATATTAATTGAACTTCTGTAGCCGGTAGGCAGTTGTCACTGAAGGTGGGTTTACTCTGAAGCAGCCACAGTGCAAATATGTAGTGTTTCATTTCACAATATTTTTATTAATTTTTTGTTAGTTTAGTTTAGCCAGAGAAAGCAGGCAAAGATGTCAGCAGAGGGTTATGGCAGACTGACAAAGAACCAGTTGACCAAGGTATATGAAACCAAAGGACTATTGTATGCCATCCTGACTAAAGAGGAAATTATTTCAGCCTTAGTCGCAGTTCAGACCTGCAACCAGGGCAGCCAGTTTGGTGATTGGGATGTACAGCCCTCAGAAACAGGACAGTTCACCTTTTGCTCAGAGGACTTAAAAATCTGTCTGGAGCTAAAGAGACTTGAACTGAAGGTCAAATGTTTAGAATTAGTGGCAGCAGAGAGACTGAGGCAGGAGAAACAGATGGAATTAGAATCAACAGATAGACTGTCATGTTTGGAGACTGAAGACAGTGAGAAGCAGTGTCAACATGAGATGGAGATGCTGACTCTTCACCAGGGTCATGGAGGTAATGGGGAAGGGAATAACCAAACCTCAGAAGTAATAAAGGTCAGTAAATTTCTTCTACAATTTACAGAGAACGACAATTTTAATAGTTTTATTTTTATATTTGAAAGGGTATGTAAGCAGTATAATGTTGACGAATGGCTCTGGGTATGGTTCCTGACTCCCTTACTCCATGGTAAGGCTGTAACTGCTGTTTCTAAATTATCTGATATTGATTGTTTAAACTATAAAAAAGTAAAGAAATGTTTATAGGTTCATAGGTTCATAGTTTTGTGCTAAGCTAACTGCCCTTGCGAGCCATTTTAAGCCTAGCAAATTATCACCTGTGAGATTCAAACCCTGTACCTTGCATTTGTAAGGCAAACACCTTAACTATTAGGCGATCCATCCCCCTTAACCATTAGGCCACCCTCCTGTAACTTACTTAAATATTAATAATAAACTAAACTAATAATAAACTACTAATTTACTTAATTATTTTAAATTAACACTTGATGCATACAGAAAAAAGTTTTGTGAGCATAGACGCAAGACATATGAAAGTGTGTGTGATTATATTGCTGAGTTAAGCACTTATTTTCATAGGTGGGTAAGTGGGTATCAGGTCACCACTTTTGAAGGGCTAGCAGACCTTTTGGTGGGAGAACAAGCCCTTAGTACTTTGCCTGAAGACAAGGGGATCTGGCTGGCAGAGTGAGAATTTAACTCTGCAGATGAGCTGGGGAAAAAGGGGATCTCTACTTAGCAAGCAGGACATCACTGCACAGGAAGGGGATACCCATTGCTGCACATGGATATAAGGGAACCCATGGTGGGCAGCCTGAACCACCCCAACAAAGTCCAGCTGTAACAGGGAAAGCCACTAGTTCAAGCACATGACCAGGATCAAGGGTTAAATGTTTTAAATGTAACCACTGGGGCCATGTATCATATAGATGCCCACTGAGGCAAGGTGGGGGAGCCAGCAAGTGGGAATAACAGTAAGGCAGTGGTAAATTGTCTGGAGACAACAGGTATGCCAAACTATCACCAGAGGTTATATCCTCTCTTAGTGACTGGAAAACAGGTCACTGCTAATAGAGATACAGCCTCTGACATAAGTTAAGTACATAAGTATTGCAAAGCCTGCAGTGGTTAAAGAGGAGGAGTATTTGCTTGGGCAGTCCACTCCAGCTAGAGCTTTAGGAGGGATGCCATTCCTAATGCCTTTGACCAGGGTTCACATTGACTGGGAGGGTGGACAAGGAAGCAAGCAAGTAAGTGTGTTTGAGGATAACCCTGCAGATGTCTTGATAGGGAATGATTTTAATAATACAGTACCTTGTTTGCATGCAGTTACATGGAGTCAGGCTTGGAGACAGGCATATGGGTCTGGTAGACTGGAGGAGACCCAAACAGACCGCACACTTGAAGCCAGGGCTGGTGAGGTGGCTATTTCAGGGAGGGAGCTAACCCGTAATAGTGAACCACATCTGCTGGTAGGTACTGATAGATGTTCTTCGTGTTTCACTGTTGCAGTCATCCCACTTGGGTTATCCTGCCAGGGGTAGCCCTCAGTTGGCCCGAATACCAGAGGCTTAGTATTTCTGCGTCGGTTGCTGTCACTCCAGGTCTGATGTCAGTGGTATAAAAACAGGCAGCTAACGCCATTACATCAGTCTTTCTTGCTGAGGAGCCCGAAGCAGAAGCAGTTCGCACGAGTGCCGGTTGGCCGCTACCTGAGTTTTCATTTCCGGAATTGAAGGTGAAGTCTTCTAAAGCTAAGTACCCTGTTGGGGATCCTTTTTTCTTGCTCTAACCGATGTCAGAAAAAGTTAACAATTGTCTCGCCAGTTGAAAGCAAATACCACAGAGAGATTTCCATTCCTACTGCATCACCTGTTTAGGCCAGGATTACGACGTCCCTTGCTGCCGGATTTGTGCTTTGTTCAATGCCTGAACTATTCATCGTCAGGCCCTTATTGTAGCTAAATACTTTTACTCTTGATCTCCGTATTCCGAAATGGCTTCGGTAAGCCATCCGACTACTGATCTTCCGAAAAAATGTAAGGATAAAGACAGAGACAGACCGCACACGTCCAAAACTGCCGACAATGCTTCCGTTAAACTAGTCGCCAGTTCACCGGTACTCAGTGAGGTGCTTTTGCAGCCCCTGATGCCTGCATCAGTGCATTTGCAGGCTGCTACCGAGACCCGTTTGGAGTCCGGTATGCCGCGAGACTCTTCTTTGACTACGGAAGGGGATGTCTCTACCTTGGATGGGTCTGGAGCTGCTGTGCAGGCACCAGCTTCTGAGGCAGTTCTTCGCACTACTGATATTCGACACAAACCGACGACATCTTTCACTTCTTCAGTTCTTTCTAAAATTACCGAGTTTCTAAGGCCCAGAGTATGAGCTACGCCTAAAAGACCGATGACCCAAACTCACGTGCCTGCTTCCTTGCCACAATCACAGATGCTTAAAATGGCAGAATACTTTATCATGCTAATTTTGGGAAGCCAGCCTTCCCCTGCTAAAAGAAAAAAAGAGACTTGTCCCCAGCACCTTTATCTTACCAAGTGTCCGAAGACTGAGGTTTCTGATTATGAAAACATGCCCTTATCTGCTTATGAGGATTCAGATGCAGAGGAATCCATTCCTTCTGCCTCTCCTCCAGAGGATTTTTCTTTTGGTGAAATCCTACATACTTTGAGAGAGCACTTCCATTGGGAATGCCAGGAATATCCTCAGCCCAAAAAGAGACTCGGGGAATTTTTAGATTTACCACAGCACAAACCCTTAGCTATACCTCCTGTTCTGGATGTTGTGGATGATGCCTTTATGGAATCCAGTCTAATTCTTGATACTTTACCTCCTGCTCCCAGGAAACCTGACAGGTATTACAGAGTCCCTGACTTGCACAAATTTCTTTTCAAGAGTCCTACTTGTGATCCAGAGGTCATCTCCCAAGGGCCTAAAGGAATAAAAGCAAATATAGCTAAGAATCCCACCCCCTCGGACAGGGATTCTCGAGCCTTAGACAAATGGGGTAAAAAAGTATATACCTCTGCATCTCTTGCCATTAGAGCATTACATTTTCAGTTTCACATGCTGAAATACAAGCAACATACCATGGAACTCATTAAAGAAAAATTATCTACCTTCCCTGACTGTGCAGAAAATAAAGATTTACAGGAACTTATGCATTTTGTAAGCCAAATCAGTAAGCATACCCTGCATTGTTTGTTTGACACCCTAGAAGTATCCTGCAAGGCAGCAGTCACAGGTTCTGTACTTAGAAAGCATGCTTGGCTTAAGGAACAGACCTTGCCAGATCATGTCAAATCAAAATTATTGGACGCACCACTGAACAAAGACAATCTGTTTGGCACCAAAGCAGAAGAGGTTTTAAAAAAGATGGACGAAAAAGCTAAAGTCTATGCAGACAGTTAAAGACTTCTTGCAAGTTCAGCCTCCAAGATTCTGTAGGCATTGTCCCTCAAAACATTGGTCCTTTCCAGCCCCCTCAAGGCCACCTCAGACTAGACTTAGGGGAAACAGACCCCCCCCTAGATAGCAGTCTCAGGGTATGCAGAGATCTAAGCAATGGAGTACCTCCACTTCTAAACCAGGGAGTGCTAAGCCACCCCCTTATGGAATTCACAATGACTTTTCAACTCCTCCCCTCACCTCTGCCCATCTGCTAGTGCCCCTAGGAGGAAAACTTGCCTCCCATGCAAAAATACTGGGCCTCCATCACCCGCGATCGATGGGTCATCAACATAGTGTCCCAGGAGTACAAATTTTATTTCCACACATTGCCAACCCCAAAGGGATTCCCAGATATTCCTCCAAACCAGTGGGCAGAGGCACAAAGCCAAGTTCACTCCCTGTTCTCCATGAAGGCAATTCAGCCTGTTCCTGTAGATCAGCTAGGCCAAGTTTTCTATTCCAGACTTTTTCTGGTACCCAGAAAATAGAGCACCTGGTGCCCAATCTTAGATTTATCTATTCTAAACACCTTCCTGGTGGTACCAAAATTCAAAATGCTCAGACTACAGCAGCTTCTCCCTATGCTGTCCAAAGATGCCTGGTTAGCCACTCTAGACCTCAAAGAGGCCTATCTGCATATCCCAATCAGAGATTCTTGCAGAAAATATCTATGTTTCGGGGCAAGGATCTATGCATTATCAGTTCTCTGCATTTCCCTTTGGCTTATCCACTGCTCCCAGAGTTTTCACAAAATGCCTGGCTTCAGATACTGCTTTTTGCAGATAAAGAAATATTCAAAATTAACCCTTACTTGGACGACTGCCTGATTCAGGCAGACAGTCAGGAAAAGCTATTACAGCACCTGACATTTATAAAGGACCTACTAGCCTCACTGGGGTACACTATCAATGAAAAGAAATCCAAACTAGTCCCCAGTCAAAAAATTGTATTCCTGGGAGCAATACTGGACACAGCATCCAAGATGGCATTTTTAACTCCAGAAAAACAAGCCTATCTGACAGGCTACTTCTCTGAACTGGCCACCAGAACCCAGTTATCCACAAGGAAAATCCTGCAAGCTCTAGGGTTCGTGGCCTTCTGCATTCTACTAATTCCATATGCCAGACTGCATATGAGGAAACTTCAGTAGTACTTAAAAAGCCTTTGGTGTCAACATTCTCAGGACCTGGAAACTATTATACCTTGTCTAAGGAAAGATTTTCTTTGGTGGGCAGCAGCATGCAACCACAACAATAGACTTCCCTTTTCACAACCCCATGCTGCCCAGACCATAACCACAGATGCATCAGACTATGCCTGGGGTGTTCACCTGGACGGCAGGTGCATTCAAGGCCACTGGAGCCCAAACCAAATTCATCTGCACATCAACCAAAAAGAGATGCTAGCTGTTCAGCATGCTCTGACAGCTTTCAGATCCCTGCTCTCTCTGGACCCTGTACTAATCAAAACCGACAACACCACAGTAATGTGGTACATCAACAAGCAGGGGGGAGCCCACTCTTACCCACTCTGCAGGCTAGCCATAACCCTTTGGAACACGGCCTCAGCCATGCATATTCACCTGCAAGCTCAATTCCTGCCAGGCAATCAAAACTCTCTGGCAAACAACTTAAGCAGAAATCTCCTAGAGCCACACGAGTTGCAATTAAACCACTACACCTACAGACTTGTGACCCAAAAATGGGGTACCCCGAAGATGGACCTATTTGCCTCCCCCTAAAACTACCAGCTCAGTAAATTCTGCACCAGGGAACCTCACAGCAAGGCCAGGAAAGTGGATGCCCTATCCTTCCAGTGGGCAAACCTCTCAAGCTACGCATTTCCCCCCTCTACCTCTTCTTACCAGAGTATTACTCAAAATAAGGGAGGAAAGATCAAGGGCAATCCTGATTGCCCCAGACTGGCCACGCCAACACTGGTACCCACTACTGCACAGTTGCCCCTGTTGCGTCCATGACACCTCTCACAGACTCCAACTATCCTGACTCAGCAGGAGGGAAAGTTCTTCCATCCACAGTTGCAGACCCTGAACCTAGCTGCCTGGCTTATTCCTTGACTTCTCCTCCAGTTGCCAGCCTAAGCAAACAGGTCCTGGATGTCATGTGAAGCCAGACGACGCAGTACTAGAAAATCCTATGCTGACAAGTGGAAAAGGTATTGTTCCTGAATCCATACTAAAGGAGCTGACCCAGCACAGCCTTCCTTACCTCTTATCCTGGATTACCTAGCAGAACTACTCCACAGGGGCTTATCCTTCTTTTCCATTAAAATCCATGCCTCTGACATCTCTGCACATTGCAGCACTGAGCCACCTCTCTTCTCACACTCTGTCATCAAACAGTTCCTGAGAGGGGCTAACAACTTAAGCCCACCAAGAAGACCCCCTACCCCTGCTTGGTACCTTAACTTTGTGTTGGAAAAGCTCACCCCCCCTTTGAGCCTGAAGCTTCAGCAGAGTTAAAATTCCTCTCTTGGAAAACAGCCTTGCTTCTGGCCATCACTTCAGCTAGAAGAATGTCTGAGCTACAAGCACTTATAGCTGTGGAATCTTTCATCATTTTTCATGCTGAGAGGGTCTCCCTCAGGACTAACCCAACTTTCATGCTTGAAGTGGTGTCCAGTGTGGCTCTCAACCAATCTATTAATTTGCCCACCTTTTTTCCTAAACCACAAAATAAGGGGGGAAGGATCCTGCACTCTTTAGATGTGCACAGACAGCTCAGATTCTACCTGGATACGACTAAGCCTTTTAGGAAATCTGACCAGTTACTAGTCAGCTTTGCAACAGGGACAGAGGGCAAAGCCATATCAAAACAAACCATTTCCAAATGGATAGCACACTGCATCCATTTCTGTTGAAAACACCATGAAAAACCACTCCCACAGGGGGTCAGAAAACATTCTACTAGGGCAACTTCAACCTCTACAGCCTTTCTCAGAGAGTTCTGTTCATACCTTCACCAAGCATTACTACCTGCCTATCTTTTCAAAATCCAGGGCAGGCTTTGCATCCGCTGTCCTGCAGGGCATACTAGCCAGCTCCAACTCTTCTTGACTGCCTCCACCTGTTCCTCAACTTTGGGAATCAACCCAAGTGTGATGACTGCAACAGTGAAACACGAAGAACATACTACAGTTGTGTACACTTACCATAAATGTAGATGTTCGAGTGTATTCACTGTTGCAGTCCTGGTTTCCCACCCTCCAGCCCACTTGTCTCTCTCTCTCTCTTCCTCACCCTTACAGGGCTATTGGTATTTACTTTCTACTGGTGTTGTTACTCCACCATAACTTAGCTCCCTGTTGGGGGCTCTTGACATTTGGGGCAAGAAAAACTGATGTAATGGTGTCGGCTGCCTGTTTTTATACCACTGGGGACCTGATGTCAGACCTGGAGCAACAGCAACCGATGCAGAAATACTAAGCCTCTGTTATTCGGGCCGACTGAGGGCTACCCCTTGCAGGATAACCCAAATGTGATGACTGCAACAGTGAATACATTCAAACATCTACATTTATGGTAAGTGTACACAACTGTACTTTCCCTGGGACAGTTTCCCTGGGACAGAGTGACTGCAATGGTGAGTGGTAGTTCCCTGGCTGACAATGGGGCACTGTTCTTAGACTTCCAGTGGAAGGAGCTGGGAAGAGTTTCAAAGACAGAGCTTGAGACAGGCTCAGCTGTTGGACCCTACACTGAGAAGCTTGAGGGAGGTAGCTAGGGAGGCACCTAATTCTCAAGGAAAAAGGGAGTCTGTATACTGGAACAAAGGGTTACTGTATAGAGAGTGGACCCCTCTATTAATTTCACTCAGTATAATTGAGTACCCTTGCAAGAGCCTTAGAGTAGCTGACTTTGGAGTGTCTGGTGGTGGCGTAACTACCTTGTAGTCTGGGCATAGGGGGGCATAGCTAGTAAATCTGTGCCAGCCTTTCCCAGGTGTTTGTCAGCTGCTTGGAGCAGGAGCACAAAGCACTGGTTTCACAGAAAGAGTGGTGGAGAACTTGGCTTGGACACTCAGCTGAGGCGGTCACCTCTACAGCTGTGTCAGTGGGGAGTCTTATTAGGGACTTGGAGGGAGACAGATGGAGAAACCCAGATCCCGGACTGTGTATGTTCTCTGTGTGCTCTTAAGGGAAATTATGCTTTATGCAGAGAGCTGCATCTGGAAATACTGGGTGTATCCATTTTTGTTCCAGGTGAACGTCCCTCTCCAGTGCCAGTGGTAAGTATTCAGATGTCACAGTCTGAATCAACATGCTGAATTCTTGGTGGTGAAGTAGATCAACTGATACTGCTAGAACATATTTGTTACTCATGGTGGGTGCATACGTTACAAAAATTTTGGGGGCAATGACCCGCTCACTCCCCATGAAAAGTACCACATATTTTTCATAGTGAGTTCTGAAACTAATTGAATGCGTTGAAAAACAGGATTCCTCTCAAACATCAACAGTGTTTGATATTTTTTTTTTGATTAATTGGCCTAATTGACCACACCCCTGTCAACTTAGTAGATACCATTTTTTTCACATGAATGATTTCTGCTTCCTCCTTTGTATTCCAGCACTGATTATTAGATGCTGCATCTTCTGGTCCATGGTTTGGGTGTACATCACTTTTATATATGATCAAATGTGTTTAGGTGTGCGCTATTTGATGTAAGTATGTGACAGCATCAAATTATTTTTAATGCTGTAGGCCTGGATAGGATTGTTTATGTTTATACTCTTGGTTCTATGGATCTGTATTTACTTTATATGGTGCTAATTCATGCTGCCATTTTACTTTGTTAATTTTTTTTTGATAAGTGTTGTAGCCATTTGTCATGTTGATCTAAGAAGGTTATTCCTACTATAAGTTGTCAAAAGAATAAGGATGCTCTCTTTTTTTTAAGAGTAGTACATTATTTGACATGTCACTTAGAGTTCTAACATAGGACACTATTGTCATACTTGTGAGATGCAGCTTGCTAGTAATGACAGTCCTTGCCAGTTCTGCAGAAAGTAGGGCATTAGGAAATGCAGGATTTAATTTTGTAATACACTTAATTGACTATTGTGATGAGCAGGTGTGTAATGTCACCTGCTGTCACCAGTTTGTATGTGATGGATAGGGGTTATGGTCTTACAGTCTTTAGCACTATGGTCTTGACAGTCCACACCACTGCCATCAATTAATGTGTGATGGTACAAGCTTTTAACCTGCATTGCTGGCACCAGATACCGTGTGGGGGACAACTGGCCTTAACAACATATTGTAAATGTGTATTGCTTTTGGAGATAGCCAGCAACTGCCACACACAGCTGCAAATCAGAAATGTAATTACTAGCTCCCCAGGATTTCACCCACATCAGACTGAGCTTGCTGTCTCCTGGGGCAGTCTTAAAAATAGTAATTGAAACTTGTCAAAGATTATTTTGTCCACACAGTGTTTTTCAGGAGGGCTGAATAAAATGTGCCCTTTAATAACCCTCCATTTCCTGCCATTACAGTAATGTTGCCACAAGCTAGATCACTCTAGCACTTAAACATAGTTGGTGCTTATTCTTAAAAGAAGCTAACCATTCAACATTGTTATAGTAGTGGTAGCTGTAAGCAGACATTCTTCAAAAAAAGCAGAAGACAACAGATAAGATCACACTATTGCAATGCATACATCCTTAAGCAAAAAGATTAACCAGTAGTCATAAGCATTTTAAACTTAGTAATAAAACACTTTATTTGAAATAAATACAACTAAACAATATGTTTTGTAAAATCAAATGTATAAGTGTATGGTTACATAAAGAAAATGCTGAATAAAAGACAAATGGTATATAGAAGAACTCTGTTCAACTGTTTTTCTAGATTTTTATCACTACTAATACTTAAAATATGCTTGATATTTCTACTTAGAAGTCTAAACAGCATTTGCACAGTTTCATAAGCAGATAAACTCCAGCTTAAGCTCTGTTTTCAGGAATGCATTCTATTGTGCCCACTTCAGATACAAAACATAACCCACGCTCGCAGTCTTCCTCCACCTTTAGAGTCTCGACTTGTTTGTTGATGCAAGTTTGGATTTTGCTTTTCCTGTTTTCACAGTATTTTACTTTAAGTGGGAGAGGAAAAGTTCAGATTCCCTTTTTTTAAAAGTTGAGTACTTTTTGACAGTTGTGTCAGACTCAGCCTTTCTACTACCAATCATCTCTTTCCATGAAGTTACCTATTTCAGTACATTGTGACAGCTGTGACTCAACGTTGGTCTGTGTTCTACTACATAGCTCTTACCTGCAGCAGCAACATCACCAGCCAATGTTGGAGTTGTAGACATTGGTTGTGTCTCCACTGCTGCCTTCTCACATAGTTTGTCTGGTTGCCTGGCTGCATGTGGTCAAGGTACTCTTATCATCAGGGCTATGAACTATTAGAACATCTGAAATGTTGTCAGGTGACTTTCACTTGCCTGTTTCTCTGCCAGTAGCATCTGATAAGGTATTCCTGGCTTGATTGTTGCTGGAGTGGATAGCACAGGAACATAAAGCTTCTAGCAGAAGGCTTAACAGTAATTATATCTGATGCAGTATTTTCCTTAGTTATTGTTATGCTAAAATATGCTTGATCTTTCTACTTTTTACTTAGAAGTCCAAACAGCATTTGCAGGTTTCTTTATCATATACCAGGATAGGGTATAGGTCATTGTGATAATCTGGAGCAGCTGCAGTTTCATGAAACTCCACCACTACAGTGCTGCTACTTCTTTTAACTGCCTTGCATGGTTTTTGCTCCCCACCCTCTCTATGAGAACATTTGAACCATAAACACCCCACAGGGTACACCTAAAACATTTTACACCAAAGCATTGGTATGCATTAGAAATGGTGGTTTCCCCTTTGCCTGTGGAACCAACTATAAAGGATTAGACTGCTTCCTGTGGGTTCTGTTGTCTGGTAGTATGATGCTGGGTAAACTCCTCCAATGCATTTGTGCCCTGATGGCTAAGTAGAGGTCACCCCTTTTTACAGTTTTCTTAGCAGGTTTACACATTTGCTGTGTTGACTAGATTCTGTTGAGTACCTGGTCTCTTACTGTATAATCTCCCAACATGTCAAAAGTAACAAATTAGCATTCACTCATGTACTTGTTAAAGTAAGTGCTTATTCCTGCAGTGAAATTGGTGCTATTGACTTCTAGTGTTTAAATAGGCTGTCTAAATGTTGTAAGATTCGGGAGTAGGTTTAAACATTTAAGCAAATCATTTTTGCCTTTATCATAATCAGAGTAATCTGAACAGTCATTACCCTTAGCTGTGAGCAGAGGAGTAGAAAACATCACTTATTGTTTCTGTTTATCTTGATGCTGATTACACATGAATTCAGATGACTGAATAGAACTGTTGAAGTCATCTAAATGTTTATACTGAGGAAGCAGTTTAACATCAACCTTGGTATTTGAAATGGGTTTTCACCCCTGCTAATGATGTGCTATTGGTGAAAG
This sequence comes from Protopterus annectens, assembly GCF_019279795.1. Lineage (NCBI taxonomy): Eukaryota > Metazoa > Chordata > Ceratodontiformes > Protopteridae > Protopterus > Protopterus annectens. Next base: position 320,920,670 of record NC_056726.1, on the reverse strand, counting down.
GGAGTGTTATTAATTCTGTATTGTGTTGATGCTGCTTTTCTCTTTTCTACGTCATGACTAATTCATACTGATGCTTTCATTTCCCCTCTGCGGTTTTGGCCACTTTGTACTCTTTCTCTTTGCACCTCTCACTGTTTCAGTCTGTCAGTTGTTTCATGGCATCTCACCTCCAGCTCCAGATTTTCAGTTCAAATGTATTCTATGGTCTTCTGAAGATAAATGTATTCTCTTGAATATTCTGCGCTTGCATCCACTACCAGCTAGTCTCTAAGTTCATTGGAGTGAATCGTGGCTGCACCCAGAGTAGCTGTCATCTCATTCTTAATTATACTAGCATGTAGGAGCCTTTGTATTTTGCATTCTGTAGTTGACTGTGTCACTTACATTTTTTCATACTCCACACAGCTCAGTTTTGCCTGTTTCTACTCTGTATCAAGTAATTAAATACATTACTGCTAGATATTTACCTTGTGGCTGCTAAAGTACACACACTTTTCAGGGGCAAAACTGTTTAACATGGAATACAAGTTCAGTTGACAATATATTTCACCCATTTGTGTGTGATAAATGGGAGTATAGTCCCACCCACTACTGCCAGTTTTTATGTCATGGACAGAAGAGTTGCAGTTTCATGATTTGCACTGCTGTGACCAATTAAGATGTCATGGGCAGGAACTATGTTCTTGTGATCATGCTGCTGATGGTTAATATGTGACAGTATGGGTTTTAAATCCACACTGCTGGTAGCAGATACTCTGCAAGAAGCTAGTGGCATTCAAAGCATAGGCTAAATGTGCTATGCTACCTCATATAATAGGTAGTGCTGAACAGCTACAGATCATTGTTATAATCACTGGCTTCCCAGGATTTTACCCAACCGAGACTAAGGCCAGTGCCTGACAGTGCAAGCTTACAAACACTAAATGAAACTTTTCCAAGATTGTTTCACACACAAACAAAAGAAGGATTTTCCAGGAGTGGTTAATTATTTCTTCAGTACCACCTCCTTCTTCTCTGTCTTAACAATAATGCTTCCTCCACCTAGACCAATCTAGTACACAAAAAGCACAATTGATGTTCACCATTAAAGTAAGCCAACTGTTTTATATTTGTTCAATAGTACTAGTACATTTAGACATTTAGGCAGTCACTCTTGAAAAGGCAGAAGCTAACAGGTAATAGAACACCAGTTCAGTGCACATACTGTTAAACAAATAAATATAAATAAACCACAATCAGTGAACATTTGAAGTAAATAATAATAACTATTTTCTTGAAATAAATAAAACTAATCTAATAAAAATAAAGTATCTCCTAAAGCTATAATACAAGATAATTACCTAGATCTACATATTGTAAATGTCATGTCCAAAATGGTTGAATGTTCTGTTTATATAGTGTGTACTGCAGCCAGCTGTCATCTTGTGTAGCAGACTTTGAGACTGCAAATATCTGCACATCCCTATATGATTTGTAACTTGTTTTAATTGTTATATGTTTGTAATTTGTTTTAATTGGCATGTATTTATCATTTTAGAAGTTCTTGAATATCTTGCTATTTTTTTCCACTGTTCTGTTTTGCTCTGTTACTATAATTGTTGCCATAATGATCCTGGTTATGACTGAAAAGGTCTGGTTATGACTGAAAAGGTCTGAGGACCAGTACACCTACCAGGTTATTAAATAAATAAATAAATAGTGTACTTTAAAATTCAAATATACAAGCAGCTGTCTGGCTACATGGTGTAGAGGGATGGAGCCCTTAGTGCAACCTAGATGACCGGGTTTCAGTTAGCATCTCTGGCAGTGGTGGAGTCAGGCAGGAAGACAGAAGAGTGAAGTGGCACGCCCAACTCTCCTTTCTTGGAGGGGATGAGAAGGGTAATGCGTGCTCAGGGAATACACAGAAATGTGTGATTTCTCTGGTAGTGACTGAGGAAACAACTTTCCATGCTTGAGGTGAGGGGGTTGGTTTTGCTTGCTGGCAGCATCCCTTGCAGATGTAACGAATGACCAGCTTGGACAACCCATTGCATGTCTTCCTTTGGCTCTTCCGGCTAAACATCCATGAAGAACTGAGTAAATCTAAACAGAAAACTTTTGAGCCACCCTAAACAATGGGCCATCTCAGTTGACCTTGGCACTGGCAATGAGGAACAGATATGCTGGTTGACCAGTAGGAGACTGTTGAATGACAAGCAGCGGAGCAAAGAAAATATAGACAAGCAGCTGTAAACTTGCAAATGTTAATACAAAATATATGGTCTAAACAGACAGATGACATATAGAAGGATTGTAATAGTTTATCTGGACATGTCAGTACCAATAGCTAAATATGTACTTGAGTTTCACACTTCTTCTTAGAGGTCTGAGTAGCAGTTGCAAATTTCACAGGGAGATAAATTCCAGCTTAAGCTCTGTTTCTTTTTTTTTTATATAATTCTCTTTATTAAAACTTTTCATTAAATGGATACAACACTGAACAACAAATAAAATACAGAGAGCAACAGAAATTACAATACTAATACAATAAAACTAAAACTATATACACATACTACGATGTCCAAGGACTTGTTCTATCCATAACTCACATTATGATGGAGAGAAAAAAAGGATGCTTTCCGAGTACCAAAATAAAGCAAATAAGATGAGAAACTCCATTAATTATAATTCAACATAATTTGTCGTTTAAGTATACATTCAGACATAATACCCCACCATTCTTTGGTAACTGGCTTGTGCTTAATGTTGTGGAACAGGTAATTGTGAGCCCTGAGAAATTTAATCGCTATGTGCTTGAAGCCTTCCCACGAGAGGGTGTGTCTACTTCTCCAGTTTAGGGAAATGTAATATTTAGGGTTGCCACCTTTCTACTGTGCCATTTCCTGACAAACAAGCCCCGCCCCATGCACAATCAAGCCACACCCATTCCTTTTAATAGCCACACCCCTTTACTCCACCCTTCAGCATAATCACAGTGATGACAGACTAGAAAGACAGATCTACAGTCCAAGCATCTTATACAAATCATGTAATCATATTCACTGTAACATCAAATGAGCTAAGCTTTGGTATAGACGGTATACCCTAGAAAACACAGATAAAAGGTAAACAGTTGTGATGACAAACTAGACAAAAAGCTACATTTAAGCCTCACTATACTACGAAGACTGTACACCCTAGAAAGACACCCTAGGAAGAAACACAGGTCAAGGTAAACATCACGGTGATGACAGACTAGAAAGACAGATCTACAGTCCAAGCATCCTATACAAATCATGTAATCATATATTCACTGTAACATCAAATGAGCTAAGCTTTGGTATAGACGGTATACCCTAGAAAACACAGATAAAAGGTAAACAGTTGTGATGACAAACTAGACAAAAAAGCTACATTTAAGCCTCACTATACTACGAAGACTGTACACCCTAGAAAGACACCCTAGGAAGAAACACAGGTCAAGGTAAACATCACGGTGATGACAGACTAGAAAGACAGATCTACAGTCCAAGCATCTTATACAAATCATGTAATCATATATTCACTGTAACATCAAATGAGCTAAGCTTTGGTATAGACGGTATACCCTAGAAAACACAGATAAAAGGTAAACAGTTGTGATGACAAACTAGACAAAAAGCTACATTTAAGCCTCACTATACTACGAAGACTGTACACCCTAGAAAGACACCCTAGGAAGAAACACAGGTCAAGGTAAACATCACGGTGATGACAGACTAGAAAGACAGATCTACAGTCCAAGCATCTTATACAAATCATGAAGTCATTATACATTCACTGCAACCAAGTCCAAAACCAGATTAGAAACTGTTCTAGTTAATCACCACATGTTGAACATCTAGATAGTTACACACATCTTGTCACCATCAATGAATGAGATAGTGCCAGCACAGCTAGTGAATTAATATAAATTTAATATTTAAAAATTCACTAGTAGTTGTGCTGGCAATATTTCATTCCCCTTGTCACACTAATCTTTGAAAATCTACCTTAATTCCAAAGAATCCATTAAAAAAAAATCCACTTACCTTCAGAAAAATCAGCAGCAGGGCTACTAAAACAAGCTCTCAGCAGCAGAACAGAACAGGCAGCTAAAGGGCCAGCAAGCAGGGGAACACACCACCACCCAGTCCACAGCACTTCTCCTCCAGCAAGCAAGGCAAGCAGCAGGGCTAAGGCAATCCTTCCAGGCAGGGCTTCCAAGCAGGCAGGGCTTCCAGGCAGGGCTTCCAAGCAGGCAGGGCTTCCAGGCAGGGCTTCCAAGCAGGCAGGGCTTCCAGGCAGGGCTTCCAAGCAGGCAGGGCTTCCAGGCAGGGCTTCCAAGCAGGCAGGGCTTCCAGGCAGGGCTTCCAAGCAGGCAGGGCTTCCAGGCAGGGCAGGCAATCCACTGAAGACGATGTCCAAGGCTCCAAGCAAGAATTTCAGATCTTAAGCAGCACCCTTTGTACTACAAAAGTAAAAGGTAATGCTGAAGCACCGCTTTATATTCTTAAATTTTCGCGGGCTTTGCAGGGCTTTTACTACTAACTCTACGTGTTGATTGGCTGCTTGCTGCACGAGCCTCATCTGCAGCAAGCAGCCAATCAACAAGAGTCCAAGACGGGTCACGGGGAATGTTTTTTTTTTTTTTTAATACGCGCTGACGAGCCTGACGCTATTTCCGGACTCCGATTACAAGAACCGGAGAACCGGAGTGCCCTACTGATTTCCGGGCACTCCGGAAAAAAAACGGAGGGGTGGCAACGCTAGTAATATTTAATTAACATAAAAATAGGAATCAATATCTTACATTTCCTTTCAGATAAGCCCGGTGGTGGGATGTGTAGAATGGTAAATTCCCATGAAAGGGTAGATTTTTCATAGTCAATTTTCTCAAGTAACACTCTCAGGGCACACCACAGCTTATATGAACATTTAGTAATGCAGTCCACGTGCACACACTCTTTGTGCCCCAGGTTCTGTATTTCCTGTTTGATTTAAATGTGGATGAAACATTTCCATTTTATATAGCTTAGAGGATTAAGAGGCTGTTTCCTGTGGTCCAGTGGTGCAAGGTTTGATTCCCTTAGCCTTCATTGGCTAACTGTAACTCTGAGTAAGGCAATTAACCAGAGCCTGATTCTGGGTGGAGTCTGAAAAAGGTCTATGAAGATTGGTACTCTATCCTGGAAAACAAATAAATAGAGTCTCTTACTTTGGGGGTTGAGCTCAGGAAGACAGTGTCCCAATGAAGTAAAGTAAAAATGTAGCTGCTATTGTTTAATATCACTTCTGTTCAACAGTAGTTTAGATAATTTTGTTTATGCAGTTTAGAGAAATTTATTTGTCATTTTACATAAAATCATTAATACTTAAGTATTGTATAGTATATATCCTCTCATAAGTTTATCGTTAAAAATATAAATAAATGCTCGTATTATCAGAAATATTGGAAACTTCTACTCAACCATATTTTAAAAGAATAACTTACAAGATAGGAAACATTAAAAATCAATTACTGTGTTTTATACAACTAAGTAGGGCCTATACAAACAAAATACTTGCCTAATTTTTACAAATTCATACTTTCTTTTGTAAACATGTAGAACTGCTACCATGCCCTACACTGACTGCCTCAAAAAACTCCAGCTTTACTCCATAGCATATCACCTATTCCGAGGTGATCTGTGCCTAACATATAAAGCTATATCAAACCCAGAGCTGTTGGACATGCTACACCTAAAGAAATCCCAATCCCTCCGAGCTACACACTCTAGGGACCTAAACCTTGTCACCACAATAAACAGGACACGATGGAGGAATAGATTCCTGTCCCAGAGATTTCCTATACTCTGGAACAAGCTACCCATCTATGTCAAGCAAAGTTCTTCATTAGCACTCTTCAAGAAAAATCTTGATGAGTGGATGGGAAATAGGAAATACACCCGGGGGATCACTTCTGTGTCTCTGTTGGATAGTGGCACAGGAAAATAACTTTCTTGGGTGGCGTAAGCTATGGAACCTTGCTGGCAAGACTTACATATGCCCTTGGGCCGATAGCCTAGTACCTACCTATGAACCTATATGCTTTTATTTTTATTTTAGTAGCACTTATTGCAAATATTGTACATAGTTGTTTTGGATTTAGACTTAGTAGCATACTTTTTTCCCAATTGAATTGCATGTGTAATCATCATTTATGTATTTTACTTATTACTTTTTATCATGCTTATACTTGTTTTTTTTCAAAAGCAGTAAAATTTCAATTTGAAAGAAAATAAAATAAAATCATTAATGTTTTTCCTTTTAGGCCTTCCAAACCAGGGACTCCAGATACAACTAGAAGCAAACCACCTTCCCAGACTTGTAATGCTGCATTACAAGGGCAGATTAAACAAGGTAAATGAAAAAAAGAAGAGTGTTATCAAGGATATGGAACATAAAAATAGGTGTCTAAAATTAATCATCTTTGTGTATTTCAGTCAGCAGTAATGGAAAGGTGGCTTAAAGGTGTGTGTGTGTATGCGCGCGCACACAAATTTATTTCCCCTTATTCTTGTTCAATAAAAGAAGTGGTTAACTGTGGTCACTATAAGAATCATTCATTCATTCATTTTCTCATACTTGCTTTATCCTGTTCAGAGTCATAGAGGAACTGGGGCCTTTCTAGACAAGCAATGGGAGTAAGGCTTAGAACCATTTGTAGACAAGATGCCATTTCATTTCAGTATGTAGGTATGTACACATGATTGCACACTTATGTATAAACCTTCAGGCATTTTATATTATCACCAGTTCACACATTATCTCATCTTTAAAATGTAAGTGGAAATTGGATATCTTAGCAAAAACCTGCGCAAACTGTGTGAGGACAGGCAGACTGTCGAGAGAAGGCATCTAGGACGGGAAGTTTGTTGCAGAACCAAGAGCGTGTGAGGCCGCAACTCCTGCACCACACTGCCACCCCAGTTTAATATTTTTCTAAAAAAAGAAATATTTTTGTGATGAGTTTCAAGCAACCATTATCAATGGATTCATCAGCTATGTCTGTTACACTAGTCCGTCCATTTATTCAGCTTAGTCTGTTCCAGCAGGGACTTGCCTAAAAGCAGTAGGACTTATGTCAGCTTCAAATTTTGAGGTCCTTCATGCTAGGTTTCATATGAATTGTTTTCATTCAGTGGTCACAGATTTTGCACCCTAGTCTTTCCTAACTTGAATTTCTAAAACTTGTAATTTGCATCTGCAGTGGTGAGTGGATCTCACCTATCTTCAGTCTGTAAGTCCATTCCACTTGCAGTCTCCTAACATATTAATTTAAACAAATATTCAAAGACTCATTGCATCAGTGGTGGGTCATAGTTATGTATTCCTACAACATGGCCGTTGCGTAGTGTACTTCATCAAACAGGAAAGCATGCTGCTACCAGTGGCGTTGAATAATTGAGATTCTGGCAGCGTGCTGTCATCTTAAATTTCTTTTAAGTACCAACTAGTTGTCTCCTGATGCTTCATAAATGGTTCCTAAGTATTTCAGAGACAGAAAGATTTGCCTTCTCTGTGACAAATCAGTGTAACCACTATGCAGTCTCTTTTTTTCTCCAATGAATGCAGATTATTACAGTTTCTTTTCCTTGATCATCTCTCTGGAGTTAAGGATGCTGTAGATCATGGCCAGTTGTCCAAAGTATGCTTCCTCCATTTTCTCTGATGATAAGTTTCTTCCAGAAAGCCAAACTTCTTTAGGCACTGTTATTCTCATGGTACTATATTGGCCCAGACATGTGTGGTTCCCCTAATGAGTCAATTTATACCGAAGAAGTCCCTTCCTGTGTGACCTTTCAAGATGCTGTAGTGTCATCCTTCATACAAATCCAACCTGTACCTTCTCTCCCTTAATCTGATTCATAACTTCTCCAGTTCTATTAATATCTAACAATCCTGTGTTGGTAGTTACCATCTTTTCCTCTTGCCAGAGGCCTTCTACCCAGAATATGTAAACTCATTCTGCTGTTTGCACCTTCATCAAAGGCATAGATCCTTTTTCTGTCCATTTTCATTTATTGCATTCATAGTATTCTGGAATCTTTGACATTGGTCTATGCCATTCTTCAGTTAAAGTTTATACTGGGCTGTTATTTCTAATTTTCATTCAGGGATTGAATACTCTTTTATTTATTCTACTTTTATGGTATTCTTTATGATAAGGTATGATGCTAAATGAAATTTTCTTCCTCTGTGGGTGCATTTATTTCATGGAGGAAAACTTGCTTCATCCCTTTAAACCACCTCTGCTTGCAAAGCTAAAGCATCTCCCCTGGAAGATTCTCTTTCCATTTCTTAAGTTCATAGATAATTACTAAGCTAATGCCCTTGGGGACCTTTTTTAAGCCTAACCATGCTTCCCAAAGGTAAAAATCAAACCCTGTACTGTGTGTGTGTAATGTAAACACCTTAACCACTATGTCCACCTCCAGTTCTCAGTACTCATCACCCCCTATAGAAATCTTACTACCCTTCGCTCAGCAAATAAATTACTGACAACTATCCAGAAATCCACTAATAAAGCAGGTGACTCCCTCTTCTCCAATTCTGTAGGGAAAATCTGGAACAGGCTTCCCAGCAATCTTCAATTATTGTCATCACTACCACTCTTCAAAAAGCAACTAAAACTACTCCTTAAAGCACAATAGCTGTGCCCATGCACTAAGCCAGATTAAAACTAATTCTTCAGCATTACTTGTCTTTTACAACCTTTTCTGATCTCTCAGCCTCTTTAATGCTTCATTTTTTGCAAGCCTCAATCTGATATTGTTAATCATCGTTCATTCCTTACATATGGGTATCGGTTCCGACCTCGGAACTGAGCTGGCCATCTTCCATGCTCGCTTCAGCTACAAACTCTCGAGCTAAAACTCTTACCCAGAATTCCCTTCTCCCTGTTACCTTAGATTTTGTTTGCTGCATCGCCATTCGGTCATGTCAAACTACTTCTCTTGAGCTAACTACAATTTTTTTTTCGTCATACTAAATTGTAAAACAACCTTTTCTCACAGAAACGTTATTAGATAGTTTTCTCTTACCTTATCGCATTTAGTGACTATCCTTTCTTGAATCCTTTCAATTCCTTTCCTCCTCTTTACCGCAAGGTAATTTCTTTTTTACCATCACTGGTAAACCCCCTTTCCTTCTTACCTTTGGGTAATTCTTGTACCATTGCTGGTATTTTTTCTGGTTTTTCCTTCTTTCTTTCTAACATGGCAGATAAAAAAGGTAGTCCAGGATTTAAAAGATTTCAGATTGTGGCCATAAATTACCTACTTCAGATGCACATTCCCTTTGTGTCTATTGCTTGTGTGTGCCTCATTTAACAGTTGACCTGCCCTGCAGGATTTGTAAGAATTTCTCTAACAAGACATTGATTGAGAGAAAAAATAAATTGATATTGAAGAGGCTACTTAAATCTCCTTTTTCAGAGGCTATTTATTTCTGGGTCAGAGGCTTCAACACCTCCAGGATCCCATAAGAAAAAGAGTGGTGAACATATAAAGGCCAAGTCTCTTCCTTCGTCCCCTGCTGGGGTCTCCCACGAACCGAGACCCAAGAAAGCTAAGCTTTCCACTTTGGATTTGACTTCTTCAGCTGCAGTGCTTTCGGTACCTAGACTTTTGGCACTGAGGCCATCGGCGCCATCTGTGACTTCGGCACCGACTAGCGTATCGGTACCGAGGGGCTCCATGGTTCAGTCTTCTTTACCAGCACCGACTGTCCAGTCAATGCGGACTGTTATGACGTCGATGGATTTTTTGATGCCCGTTGCCTTTTCGGCTCTGACAACTTACCCGGCACCGACTACCCTTTCAGCACCAACGATTCAGTTATCGCCACTGATATTTTCGGCTCCAGCCTTAGCGCCGACAACCACTTCGGTACTGACCTTATTGTCAGTGCAGACCAGGACTTCGGCACCAATAATTTCCTCGGTGCAGACACCTGTAGTTCAGTCCTTTACAGCCCCATTGCTTTCAGTGCAGACCTGCAAGGTGGGCACCGAGCTTGCTCCATCTTTGGATAGACCTGACTCCCCTTCAGCCGTGTTCGTGAAATCCACTAGAAGCCTCTCTGAACACGACTTGTTGCGTCTTGCGGATCAAGTGCTTTGGCCAGAGGTATCCCACCCCCCCCAGGACCTATCCTTCCTTGGGAGGTGATCACCCTTTGCAAAGACCCCTACTTATTCTCCTCCTTCACTGCCTTTGAAGCCCCTTGATATAGCACAGTCTTCCCCCTCTACGGTTCCCTTTATGGACCTCACTAAGGAACCACAGTTGCCTTCGTAGCAGGAGAGTTTTGCTACGACCCAAGATGTCAGCTGTGGCATATGTAATTTGGTGTTTCACAGCCGTCCAGGGACTCCGAGTCGGCAGGCTGAGCCACTTAGGAGAGGTGTCACCCCTGTCCTGGACACTTACCCCTCTTCAGGTGGACCGGCCTTCCAGCTAATGAAGAAGGCTCTGGCATCAACTAGCGATCCTGTGCTATCACTCTCCTCGCCCTCCTCTGGACCACTATATAAGCAAGTCGTTCCTGGCGGACCGGGCGCAAGGGCCTCAGGATATACTCCCACAGGAAACCCCTTTTGCACTGTCTTCCCCAGCTTCTCCCTCTGAGGAAGTTCATCAAAAAAGCTTGTGCAAGAGGAAGCACATGGACTCCACAGAGGAGTCCCTTACTGAAGACACAGGCTTTGATGATGGGGAAGGGTCCCCTCGCTCACCCTCTGAGGTATCCTTTGGTGATATTCTTGAAATTCTTAAACAGAGAGGTGACTGGCAACCCTCGAACTCGACCTCTGAAGATTCTGTGTTCCTGCAGGCCTTACGCGCCTGGCCCCCTATGTCCTGGGTTACTAAACCTGCCGACGAACTGGTCCGGCTCATTGCCCAGCGTGCGTGGAAGGCTCCTGACACCATTGAGGCCATTGTCCGGAGGCCAGATAAAATTTTGTCCCCTCCTGCTACTGACCCCCATTTGTCCAAAGGTCTTCCTGTAGATGCTTTGGTGGTGGTGACCACAACTAAAAAGGACCTGGCTGAAGAAGAAAGCCAGACTGTCCATCTGCCCAACAAAGAGTCCCGGGCTCTGGAAAGAATAAGGAAGCATACTTTTGCATCAGCAACCTTTGTAATCAGGTCCTTGAACTATATGGCACACTTTACCAGGCTTCAAAGAGATTTAATTTCTGAGCTCTCTGAAACTTTGGCTGGTGCCATGTCTGATGAGGTCCGTGACAAAGTGGCCTCTCAGCTAGCCACCAGTGAATCGATATCTAACTCCTCTATGCGCCTGATATCTCACGCATCAGAAGGAGCAGCTAGAGCGGCGAGTTCAGGCATTGTTCTGAGAAGACAAACCTGGATGCGCTTTTGTAATTTCGCGGAACCTTTCAACGCTCCCATCGAAGCATCTTCATTGTTTGGACCCAAGGTTCGAAGCACACTGGCCAGATGTGAACAGGACAGTAAGACTCTTTCTGTCATGGGTGTCCGTTATTCTTCCCCTTAACTGGCTTTCTCCAGAAACCAGAAGAGTGGGAAGATATGGTACAAAAAGTCTCAGGGTCCTTTCCATGACACACTGGCCGAGTTCTCCCCTAGAGGCAGAGGGGGAAACTCACAGGGAAGATGCCCTTTTCGGGGCAGAGGGGGTCCGCGTAACCAGGGTTCCAGGGACTCTTTCCCTGGCCAATCCTACCAGTGCTCCTGAAGAGCGGCCCAACTGCTTTCCTCCAGAAGTGGTTGGCGGTCGTTTCTCTTTGTACCCTTCTGCCTGGCTAACCATCACCACCGATTCTTGGGTACAAAGGATGATAACCAGAGATTATCATATTTCCTTCGATCTTTGTCCCGCTCCCCCAACAAACTTACCCAAAGTTCCACCCAGTCAAAGGGAAGAAGCAGCATTAGAGATTTCAAAGCTGCTAAGAAAAAAAGAGTCATCCAAATAGTCCCTCCAGACAGAAGATAGGATCCGGATTCTACTCAAGACTATTTTTGGTGCCAAAGAAAACTGAGGACTGGAGACCAGTTTTGCATCTCAGTGTATTGAACAAGTTTGTAAGAGTACAAAAATTCCGGATGGTCACAATACAGTCTATCCTTCCACTTTTGGAAAAAGGCGATTGGATGTGCTCGATAGATCTTCAAGATGCGTACTACCACATAAAAGTGGACAAGCCATCAAGAAGATTCCTTCACTTCAGTGCGGAAGCCAGTCACTACCAGTTCAGAGTACTGCCCTGCGGACTCTCTACAGCCCCCAATGTGTTCACAAAGTAAATGGCAGTTGTCACATCTCACTTGTGACTACAAGGATTCCAGGTGTTTTCATACCTAGACGACTGGCTCATCTCCGCCCCCACCAGACATCTATTGGAAGAAGCCCTGGCATACTCTCTCCTTTCTGCAGAAAGGCTAGGCATAACCATAAACTGGCAAAAATCCAATCTCACCCTATCTCAGTCCACAGAATTCATAGGGGTCATCTTGAATACAAAGGATTGCAGAACATCCATTCCAGAGCACAGAATTCTAAGGATAAAGCAACAACTGAACCCAATCCTTTCAAGGGAGAAATCCACAGCTCATTCTTTTCTATAGTTGTTGGGTTCCATGGCAGCCTATGTCACCATTGTCCCCTTGGCCAGGTTTCACATGAGGATTCTACAATGGCTACTGCTCACCCAATGGTATCTCTTTCAGTACCCCCTTTCAGCCAAAATCCGGGTAACTCACAGGTGCAAACAGGATTTAAATTGGTGGATGACCCACAACCCGTCACAATGGTCTCACCCCTTCTCTCCCCAACAACCCCAGGCTACAGTGACCACAGACACCTCCCTGATGGAGTGGGGGGGGGGGCTATGTCAGGGACAGACAGTCCAAGGTACTTGATCCGAAATGGAGACCCATCTGCATATAAATGTTCTAGAGCTGAAGGCGGTGCTTCTGGCGTTGCAAGCATTCCACCCCTGCTGCCGTCTGGGACTATTGCGATACAATCAGACAACATGGCGGTAGTCTAGTACATCAACAAACAGGGCAGAACCAAATCTTACCCACTCTGTTGAGAGGCCATGAGGATATGGCAATGGGCGATGGCTACCAACCATTTTCTTCTAGCAACGCACATTCCCGGGAGCTCCAACGTGATAGCAGACAGACTCAGCAGGTGTATTTTACAACCTCACAAATGGTCCTTGAATCCCATGATAGCGGCAGAGATTTTCAACAGCTGGGGTCTTCCTTGCTGCAACCTCTTTGCGTCCCCAACCAACTACAAATGCAGCAACTATTTCGCCCTGATTCCCCCTCCGGGAAGTCACTCAAGGATGCTCTAGTCCACGATTGGCCCTTGGGTCTACTTTATGCATTTCCACCTCTCCCCCTCATTCCCCTGTTTCTGAGGAAAGCCCGCCGGTTGAAGAGCAAAGTGATCCTCATAGCGCCATATTGGCCTCGTCAGATTTGGTTCCCCTTCCTTTGGCCTCGCCTGCTAGATCAACCGTGGATTCTCCATCCAACCCGGGGTTGATCTCCCATCCACAGAATTTGATTCACCCCAACCTGGACAGCCTGAAGCTCATAGCTTGGCTTCTCCAATTCCCTTGATTGCCAGGCAGAATGATCTTTCTTTGCCAGAATGTGACTTTCTTATTGCATCTCATAAGTCTTCCACCAGAATTACTTATCTAAGCAAGTGGAAAAGATTTACTTTTTGGCTGAAAGAAAAGCAGGTAGATCCTTTTTCAGCACCAGTGTCGATAGTACTGGAGTATCTAGCCACTCTTTTTCAATCCGGTCTAGCGGCCTCTACCATTAGAGTTCATTTGGCTGCAATATCTAATTTCCATGATGGTGTCCAAGACTCCTCTCTTATGTCACACAAATTACGCAAGACTTTCATAAAAGGTGTGAATCATCTAAAACCCTCTTTTAGAGAACCTACTCAGCCATGGGACCTGTCATTGGTTCTACAAGCTTTTGAGAGTGCCACCTTTCGAACCAGCTTCTCCTTGCGACCTCAAATAATTGTCATAGAAAACCCTGTTTTTGGTTGCCATTACTTCTGCCAGACATATTTCTGAGCTTCAAGCCTTATGCATCAAGATTCTATATTTGATTTTTCATAGAGATAGAGTGTCTTTGTGAACTAATCCTTCCTTTCTGCCAAAAGTGATCTCTGAAATGTCCATTAATCAAACCATTGAATTGCCAATTTTCTTCCCCAACTATTCAACAAAGGAGAGTATTGCCTATATACCCTAGATATTCACAAGCAAATTTGCCTCTACTTGAACAGGATTAAGGCCTCTCTTAAATCAGACCAGTTATTTTTGGCCTATTCTGGACCTAGATTAGGATGTGCTGTTGCTAAGGTCACATTGGCTAAATGGTTGAAAGACTGTGTGACCTTCATTTATAGACAATGTAATATTCCGTTACCTACTACCATAAAGGCTCATTCTGCAAGGTCGATGGCAACTTCTGCTGCCTTCCATGCCAGAGCTTCTTTACATGACATTTGTGCAGCTGCAACTTGGGGTACCCCTCATACCTTCATCAATCATTACAAATTGGATTTGGCCTCCAGGGGAAGAGCATGTTTTGGTTCTATGATGCTCAGGAATCTCCTTCTATGAGAGCCTCCCAGGAATAAAGGTAGCTGGGGACTCTGTCTCATATGTAAGGAATGAACGAGGATTAACAATATCAGATAAAGAAGTTATGTCTTACCATAATGTTCCATCTGTATTGTTGATCCTCGTTCAGTCATTACGACCCTCCCTCCTTCCCCCTCCTGTGGCTTCTAGTGGATCTCACCATCCGGTTCTATTAGGTCATTTGACCAGAAGTAGCATCTACTTTCTTTTGACTTACAAACTCAATCTGATGTAACAGGGAGACGGGGTTTCTGGGTAAGAGATTTAGCTCGAGAGTTAGTAGCTGACGCAAACTTGGAAGATGGGCGGCTCGGTTCCGAGGTCAGAACCGATACCCATATGTAATGACTGAACGAGGATCAACAATAAAGCTGGATAGTTATGGTAAGACATAACTTCTTTTTTTGCCTGCAAGCTTCCTTGTAGTACTTAAAATTTGTTAACTTACCCCTGCTCCATGCACCCACTTCATAGCTTTGAATGTATCCATTCCCCTTGAGTGTATAACTTCTAAATAAACCTATAGTGAATTTCTATCTATCTCACTTTGCCTACTCTCCCTTGTCAATTGTCAACCCCTTAACCTGTATATCTTGCGTCTGCAACTACTGTATTTACTATACAGTATACCCATGATTCTTAGCATGTTGTTTGTATAATGCTAGCCTATACTAATGTTTGTTTCTCTGTGTGTACACACGTCATGTTGTTTTTATAATGTTAACCTATACTTTAATGTATTTTTTTAATGTTTTTTTTTTTAGTTTTGATCTGTTCTATGCTATCATTGTGTACTACTGTTATATTACATAGATTTGGAGCTTTTCTTCCCGAGCCTCTACTGAAAATGGACATGTATCCAGCTAGACTAGCCCGGTCAACAAATGTAAAATAAAATAAGAATAAAATAAAATAAATTCCGTTACCATTACTTTTGCCAAAATAATTTTGTAATTGCAGTACCTGACTGTCAAGCACCATATTTAATTTTCCATATGGCAAAGGTATTTTTATATCAAAAATATTTACTAGATGTAACATATGATATGAACGGTTCTATTAACCTACCTGTTTTCTAAGTGAGGTGTATATCTTCTGCATTGTGTGGATGTCCACAGACAACTCACTTTTATGTGCAGCCTGTTCTTTTTTTTTGTTTTTTGCAGAAATGACAACTTGTTTGTATTCTTTTTGATGGTTAACTAACAGCATTGAATTTTGCCATATTAAACATGGGAAACCATTAGTTGCAACTCTAAGAACGTATTCTGCTTGAACTATGGCTGCTACTTCAGACTTTTTTCGTTTTGCCAAAACTCATCATGATTTTGTGGCTGCAGTTTCGCCTCAAGTCTTTAATGAGAATATGTAGCAACTATACAAAGTATTATATTCATAATATAGCGAAAGTATTCTATGAACAACATCAGCACAGGGATGGAGCGAGAAGAGTTTGCAAATAGGGATCATGCAAGAAGATGTATAGAAGGTTAGTGAGAGAGGGCTGGAACTTACTGAAAAAATTTAACATAAGAAACACGATATTGGGTGCAAGTAACTTGGGAGGGAAAGGTAATTGAGTTTGATGATGCAGAAGTTCAGACTACAGGTTAGAGATTGTCTTCTCTATCAAGGATCAATAAGAGTATAGGCAAATTAAAAATGAACTGGAGTACTGACTAAAGAATAGAAGATGCTGTTAAATTAGTAGGCCATATAAAATAGTGCAAAATGTCTGTAAGAATTAATTGGTGGATGTTAGAAAAGACCAGAAAAAAGAGACTAGAAAGATAAATTACAAAGAAATCTATAGACATACATAGTGTGCAGCAAACTTTAGGTTTAGGATTTTTGCATGGGAGTATTTGGAAATATAGTGTCACACACCAAGTAAACATCAGAAGATTTTCCTCAGGCAGATAGTAAATATTGGAGATGTGATAGGAAAGAGGGAGGGACATGAGAGCATATATTGCTCTTGAACAATTTTCCTGCTCATGACAAGCAAATGGATGTTTGAACATTACTGACATGTTTACTTTTGTTTTTGCAGTAAGACCATTCTTAAAAGGCATGGTGTATATGTCATCTTGCATTCTTCTAGACCCTTATGCAAGGTTGCATATGAAAATGACATGATGGTGGCATCTGAGAAATGTCTGAAGTCAGCCTACAGATTCTCTAATATACTAATACTTCTTCACCAATACACGAAGAAAGAATTCCTGTCATGAACAGATTTAAATTAAATAGCCTATCCATAGGAAATGTCCTACTAACTGTAGTAGAGATATATCTAACAGCAGGCCCTTCATGTTATTTTTGGGAAGCCCACGTCAGCAAACTGTCAATTTAGGACAGTTTGTCTCAGTAACAAATATCTTCTTTGAGGAGAGTCAGCGCATTAGCAAATCATAACATTCATTCATGCTTAGTTGCCATATTCATCCAGTTTGGGTCACAGAGGAACCAGAGCCTACTTTGACATTCATTTGGCAAAGGATGGATAAACCTTTCCTTGACAAGGTAACACTCCATCATAGGAGACATGCACACATGCTTGTAGGCAATTTGGGGGATTGTCATTTCACCTGCAACATGTCTTTGGGATGTTGGAGATAACCAGAGCCCCTGGTAGAAACCCACATTAACAACAGAATGATGTGCAGACTCCAAACAGAAAGTATCTTAATCAGGAACACAACTGGAGAACCAAGTGCTGTGATGCAGCACAGTTAACACTGAAACAGTTTGACACTCATTTGGGTTGTATCCCACCCTCCTTTGTTTTAAAAAAAAAATGTTGTCTTCATTCCTTGTATACCAGTGCAGGATTGTGTCAGTGTACAGTAATGTAGGTATGCATGTGGCTGTCTTTTATGACCCATTTTGGTGAAAATTTTCTTCAGTTCTGTCATAATTTTCGAGTGTCACACATCTCCCACTCACATGAAGAAAACTTGCTATGTAAGTAGTTCAGTTTTAAATTTTAATGCCTGTTTTTTTCTTCTAAAAAGTTCTTCTGTTACATAGCTGATAATTAATGATTGCTATATCAGTAAGTGTGATTGCAGTAGACAGACTGAGCTTAAAGAGTTTCAAATGTGATATATTTTCTGTTTAGGTACTGATCACAACATTGAAAAAATATGAAATTTGTCAGGAAATTTGAACAAGCTACATCAATTCATATAAAAAAGGCTTTGCAGACATTTTCTTACTGAGCAGAGATTTAGGGCCTTAGAAAATAACTCAAAGAAGAACTATCAAATCCACGGCACAGTGGTGCAGTGGTTAACATTGTCACCTCACAGCAAGAGGTTCTCCGGTTCGATTCTCGGCTGGGGTGCCTTCTGTGTGGAGTTTGCATGTTCTCCCTGTGTTCGCGTGGGTTTCCTCCGGGTACTCCGGTTTCCTCCCACATTCCAAAGACATGTATCTGGAGCATTTCTCTCCGGGCCTCTGCTGAAAACAGGCTCTGTGGAACCTAGTCGGACTTTCCCGGTCAACAAATGATAAATAAAAAAATAAATAAAATAAATAAATCCACAGTCAGGAAATGTCAAGATGCTTATTTAGAGGATAGTGAACTACATAAAAAAGTTTTTGCTGTCTATGGATTGTGGGATGACTTCTTTCTCTTCTGCAAAGGCTTGCATATGTGAATAACCAACTCTTGGCAGCAGGTTAGAGACATTTGTCCTTGTGGTACTAGCAGAGCATCAACTGACACTGGTACATAAAGTTAAGTTTAATTAGGTCCCTCAGTCAGTATTGACTAAGATACAGAAGTGATTTATCTCTGAAATTATAATTGAAGATCAGGAGCATGAGCTGCAGGTCTAATTGGTGGAAAAGCCTAAGGTTGTGCAGGCATTCTAGGCTTCCTCATTACAGCCAAGGGACTCTATACTAAAGCAATAGAAGACTTGCTAAACAGATTCTTTCAGCGTCTACTGAGAAGTCTGTGATGTATAGGATGTACCTTATTGTGAGTAGCAAAAGTTGAAGTTAATGCTTAATGAGCCTCCACCTTCATCATTGCCTGGAAAGGCTTGTTGTAAATAAAAATGAAGATGATGAAGGATGCACATTGAAATGTCAGCATCTCTTGCCATCTGCCTGTAACATTTATGATGTAGACAGCAGTTGGGGGAAGAGATACCTATGACAGTAAGGAAGGAAGATTGATCCAAAATATTCTAAAACTAGCAAACAGAATAGATTCCTAGAATCTTTGTAGAATTTGTTGAAGATGAAACAAGAAGCAGGTGACATTGTCTCACAATAGTTTGCATCTTTTTGAAGAACAAAACTACGATCAGGTTGCCACTTCAGTATTTTGTCTTTCTGCCAGAGGTATGGCTGGTGGACAGACTTTATTTCTTCCTAACTGCATGCCTGAGAAAGTTTCTAAGGGGAGTTTCCCTTCCTATGAAGATAACCAAATTTTTGTTTTTCAAGTTAGAAGGGATTAATGGCAACTGTACAGTTTAATACAGTTTTAGTGAAGTTATCTCTGCTCTGCCCATGGCAGGAATTTTAGAAAAAATGTTTTTAGAAAAAATAAATTAGGTTGGCTAACTTGTAACTCAAGCAATCCCTCCAATTACGTCAACCTCCATGGATATAATAAAATAATCCAGTCACCCACTAGGTTCATAGGTAGGTACTAGGCTATCAGCCCTAGGGGCTATATATGCCTAACCAAAAAGGTACCCTGGCTTTCGCCACCGAAGAAAATTATTTTCCTGTGCCCCTGTCGAGCAGAGCCACAGAGGTGATCCCCGGAGTGAATTTCCTATTTCCCATCCAATCATCAAGATTTTTCTTGAAGAGTGCTAATGAGGAGCTTTGTTTGATATAGATAGGTAGTTTGTTCCAGAGTATGGGAAGTCTGTGGGACAGGAATCTATCCCTTCAGCATGTTCAGTTTATTGTGGTGAGAAGGTTTAGGTCCCAAGAGCATGTAGCTCAGAGGGATTGGGATTTCTTTAAGTGGAGCATGTCCAACAGCTCTGGGTTTGACATAGCTTTGTATGTTACGCAGAGATCACCTCTGAGTAGGCGATATGTGACAGAGTAAAGTTGGAGTTTTTTGAGACAGTCTGCGTAGGGCATTTTTTTGAGGCTGGTAATCCTCTTTGTGAGGTATTTCTGCTGCCTTTCCAGTTGTTGTAGATGTCTTGCGAAGTACATACCAAAAGGGGAGCTGTACTCTCTAATGGGTCTAATGAGTGATGAGTAGAGGGGAACAATGACCTCTTTATTCCTTGATGAGAAACCTTTTGTGATGAGGTGTGCCATGTAGAAGGATTTCCTGACTACTGTGGCAATGTGATTATCAAAGGAGAGACTACAGTCCACCTGTGTCCCAAGGTCTCTTATCACACTTTCAATGTTAAGTAGACTACCACCTATATGGTAGCTCATGGGTACAGAGTTTTTACCAAAGGGGATGACAATGCACTTTTTGGCATTGAGCTTGAGGCCATGGCTTTGACACCAGGCATCTGTCTCATTGAGGCCCTTTTGTAGGATGTCCACATCGTTAGAAATTTCAGTTATGGCTCCTAGTTTGCAGTCATCTGCCATCTTCATTAGCCAAAGACCATCTGTGTTAGCCTGTACTTCAGAAATGTAGATACCAAACAGGAGAGGACCCAAGACTGAACCCTGTGATACTCCACTTGTCACTGGTCTGAAGTCGGATTTGGAGTCTGCTACTTTCACAATGTGGGTTCTGTCATTGAGCCAGCTGGCAACCCATCTTGTGACAATGGGATTTATACCTAGTTTAGTGAGTTTATCTATAATTCCAGAGTGGGGGATGGTGTCAAAAGGTATGGCGCGATCTAGATAGGCTGTGTGAACCACCTTACCATCGTCTACGGCTTTGGTGACTGCTTCAAAGAAGTCTATCAGGTTTAGGAGACATGATCTGCCTTTTACAAACCCAAACTGGGTGTTGTCCAGAGTTTGGAGATTACCGATGTTTTTGTTTATAAGTTCCATGATGATACATTCCTTGGCCTTGCAGACCAGGCTCGTTAGGCTAATGGGGCGGTAGTTCCTGGGGTCCGTGGTGGCTCCCCCTTTGTGGAGTGGGATAACCGTGCATCATTCAATAGTCACAAAGCCTGAGGTGAGGCTATGATTGAACATGATGCTTAAGTGGGGTGCCAGTTCATTCTGTACTTCATGTAGAACACAGCCTGGGATGTTGTCAGGTCCCATGGATGCCATGTTCTTGGCTTTGGAGAGTATGTTTTTTACCTGTGCAGCCATGATTACAGGAACTTTGCATTCTTCGGTATAGAGATGGGCCCTTTAGGGGGTGAGAGGGGGGTAAAGTTAGCACTGAACCTATCTGCCAGGATGTTAGCAATATCAGTTGGCTCTGTATATTTAGTGCCATTGTGTTGTAACTCAGAGCAGATCCGAGTGTTGCCATTGAGATTCTTGACATAACTATAGAATGTTTTGTGGGTGTCTTTAGAATCAGTGGCGATTTTGTTTTCGTAACTAATTTTGGAGGATTTTATGAGGGATCTCAGCTTCTTACTGAGGCTGACCCGGGAGTTCCTCCAATCATGGGATTTTACTTTTTTTTTTTTTGCAACAGTTTCTTTCTTCTGTTGTAGAGTTTGTTTATGGCAGAGGACCACCAGATTGGCTTCCTTTTTTTGGAGGATAGCATCTTGGTTCTGTTAGGGATAGCACGATCCATGCACTCGTGTAAGTGCTTATAAAGTGCATTTGTGTAGGATTCAGCAGTCGTACCTCTATTGTCCGTCTGCATAGGTGTCGTGAAGTTTGCCACTTCTGTCTTAAGAAGCGTGAAGTTGGCTTTGGAGAAATTTTTTACGGAGGTTTCTCTAATGGGAGGTGGGGGCAAGATGTGGATGTCTAGGCTGATTAGCTTGTGGTTGGATCTGGCCAATGAGGAATTGACCTCTGGTGTGGAACACTGGTCACCCATGTTGGTAATGACCAGGTCTAGGATATTGCTGCCCCTGGTGGGGGTGTGGCTAAGTTGATCCAAGGCGTTGGAATTTATGAATTCCAGATAACATTGAGCGAAAGAGTTGGTACATGAGTAGTTTTCCAAGTTAATGGTGGGGTAGTTGAAATCGCCCATTATTAGGGTGTTGGGTTGTACCTTAATATTTTCCAGTATATCAAGAAATGAGGAGTGAGAATCGATAAATCATCCAAGAGACAGTCAATTCTCGACTGGATACTGATAAACAGACCAGCTCAATCCTGTTATTCTGGCTGCTTACCTGACAGTGTGAGCAACCACCTACTAACCTTTATGCTAAAATTTATTTATTTATTGACACTTGTTAACTGGGTTTGTCTAACTGGGCTTGTGGCCCATTTTCAGTGGAGACCCGAGGAGAAAAGCTCCAGTAAACAACATACATTTCATGCTAAACCTGCAACCTTCCAGCTAATAAGAAACAAAAGAAACTTTAATCCCACTTACTTTGTTAGTACTCCTAAAAGTTGTAATTGGGAACCACTTAAGATCCTCAGCCTTAATGATACAGTTAATTACTTTAACTTTATCTTTCTAGGCATCGTGAACTCTGATGCTCCTCCCAGAACCATCAGAATTAAATTCAAATGTGCACCATATTTTAGCAATGAAACAAGATCATTACTGAAAGCTAAAGAGAAACTTTGGGACCAATGGCATAAAACTGAATCTCAAGCTTCTAAACAATTATACCTAGAGCTAAGAAATAAAGCGAAGAAAATGGTCAAACTTGGTAAGATCAGCTGCTGTCACACTATACCAAAAAGCATCTAAACAATCCTCATAAAATTCTGGTCAGCCATTAACTCCATTCTCCTTCCTGGTAAAGATGGTACACCCTCCCCAACCACAACAAACTCCTCAGAAAATATAGCCACACAATTCAACAAATATTTCACTGAATCTGTTCTTGCCCTAACCAGCTCTCAACCATCCTCCATCCCCAAAGAACCACCTAAGCCAAACAATAACCAGAACAGCTCCACCCTACAACCTGTTCTTATGGACATGATTAAAAAACTTCTAAAAAAATTAAAGCCAACAACATTAGCCACAGATAAACTACCAGCTAATTTTCTGAGAATTGCTGCTGCCACAATAGCCTACTCTGTAGCCATTCTTATTAACAGATCTATATCTGAAAACCTAATCCCTGATATCTGGAAAATTTCCCATGTAATTCCACTCCACAAAGGAAGTAATTCAAAAGAGCTGACAAACTTATCGTCCCATCGCCATTCTTTCCCAGCTATCTGAAATCCTAGAGAGGTGTATACATACACAAATCATGGAACACCTAAATACTTGTAAACTTCTGTCTAATACACAACACATATTTTGGCCTTTTCATAGCACCACCACTGCCCTAATGTCATTCACAGACACAGTAAGCAACCATAGAAACAATTGAAAATGTGTATCTGTAATCTTTCTGAACCTCTCTAAGGCATTCGATACAGTCGCACACAAAAAACTCATGAATGTTCTTTCCTATCCGAATCTCAGTGAACCTACAATTACTTGGTTCCAAAGCTATCTGTCAGGTCAACAGCAAGCAGTTCAGTGGCAGCAAGACCTTTCCCCACTACTTCCATTTACTTTAGGTGTTCCCCAAGGCTCCATCAATGAACCTTCACTGTTCTTTATTTTTACTAACAACCTTCATACCTCTACAATATGTTACTGCCATCCAGTATGCAGATGACTCCACATTAATATATGCTGTTTCATCCCTTCAAGAACTTCATTTACTAACACAAGCCTCCTTTCTTTCTGTTGAATATGGGCTCTCTAACTCCCAACTTATTCTGAACCCTAATAAAATGAAACTGCTGCTCTTCCACCTAACTAGATACACTACACCATCCCCTCCATTCAACATCACATCCAAAAATAACACCATTATCTCACCTGTCACCCACATTAAGCTACATGGGGTCAAAATCTACTGTAATATGAAATTTGATACTCACATCCCCCATACCATAAAGAGGGTTCGCAAAAAGTTGGGTGTCCTATAAAGAAATAAGCAATTTCTTACAAAAACAACTAAAGAAACAATACCACTCACCTCATCTCAGTACTTACTTATGCTTCCTCAATTCTCACTAATCTAAGAAAAACAGACATTGCAAAACTCAATTCATAGGTTCATAGGTTGATAGGCTATCTGCCTGAGGGCATTTATAAGCCTAGCCAGAGTGTGTTTGGCTTTTGCCACCCTTTTAGATTAGATGACTGTGCCTCTGTATAGTAGGTCACAGAAGACAGCCCTTTTAAAGTTAGTTTACTGTGCCTCTGTCTAGTAGGGACACAGAAGAGATCCCAGGGGTAAACCTACGATCTCCCATCCACTCGTCAAGATTTCTCTTGAAGAGGGTCATTGAGCGGCTCTGCCTAACATGGATTGGGATTTTGTTCCAGAGTGAGGGGAGCCTCTGGGATATGAATCTGTCCCTCCAGCATGTCCTATTTATTTCTGTGCTGAGGTTTAAGTCCCCATGTTCCAATAAAATTGCCAGGTTTGCAGCAGACTCTCTTTATAGGTCTCACCACTGCATAGCCATAAAGCAAGTTAAATGGTTAGAATTACCACAGCTCATCCTTTATAACCAACTTACTCTAGCCCATAAAATTTGGTAACACCCTGAAAAAAAATTCCTCAAAAAAATACTTCATTCCTACACCAGTAACAGAGTGTTACTCTTCAATAATAAATTTCTCTTGGATGTAACTAAAGTTGGTGATACAGCAGGTAAATCCCTCTTCTCAAATTTTATAACTAAAAGATGGAATTCCTTACCCACCAGCTTAACAGCTATAACCTCGATAACATAATTTAAAAAAACTTTAAAAGCTCATCTGGTTGATACATGGCTCTGCTCTTGTGCCACTCCTGGCTAGTACCAATCCACGTTATAACTCTGTTATCTTTTTCTCAACTAACTTTCACACTTAGTAACCAGTAACTGTCTACTTTCTCCTTCCTCATTCAACATTTCTGCAGTACAGGCCACAGAACCTCCTCAGTGTATTCAACAGGTTCCATGCAAGACCTTTTGTCTGTTTCTGTGACTTATGTAATATAGGGAATGTCCTATATGTCTCAGACATATGGTATGTATGATTGACTGTTACACACTTCCAATATCATGATAACTTCCCATACTTGTAAAATTGTATGCAATAGTTTCCATGAATGTAATTTGTATCTTATTGTAACCCTTCCTGTATCATGACACTTTCCCTAAATTGTAAAATGTATATATTGACTTCTGTGTATGAATTTTATGTATCCTTCATTTATTTAATAAGTATTTTTCATAAGCATGGAGTTTTTCTCCCCGGGCCTCCGCTGAAAAAGGACTTGAGTCCAGTCGGACTTTCCCGGTAACCAAATATAAATAAATAAATAAAAGTTTCTTTTCATTTGTTGCATAGATAGTGCTACCAAGCAGCGTGTGTGTGTGTGTGTGTGTGTGTGTGTGCGTGTGTGTGGCAGACAGAGACAGCATTATCCTTTTGTGCCATAGGTGGTTACTGGGCTATTGACCAGAACGTCTTTATAAGGTTAGCCGTGTGTACCGAATATAATACTAGAGAAACCCAATATAAAGGATCCTGCCAAAACTCGAGATCTTAGTTAGCAACGATTGCCCATATCTAGGAGGGTCATAGGTGAAATCCTGGCAGGAATTTGCAGTTTCCCATCCAGTCATCCAGGCTACACTTAAACAGGGTCATAGAACAGCTTTGTTTGATGTGAACTGGTAGCCTATTCCAGAGGAGTGGCAACTTCTGAGAGACATATCTGTCTCTCCAGCAGGTCCTATTTGTGTCGCAGGCCTGTGACCCTTTTCCCATTGAACTTACCAATGTGTAGCATTTCCATTACCAAGATTTGTCTGCAGGCCATGCACAAGTCTCCTGAAAGTAGTCTGCATGCTACTGAGTACAGTGACAGTGACTTCACTCTGTCAGAGTGTGACATGTGCTGGAGAACCTGAATTTTCTTGATTAGAAATTTCTGAGGTCTGTCAAGTTGCTGCAGGTGCGTGGTAAGGTACATACCAAATGGAACATTGTACTCAATTATTGGCCTGATGAGGGTCAATTACAGGGGTGTTATGACCTCTTTTCCTTTTGAGGTAATGCCTTTGCTAATGTGGTGTGCGACATAGAATGCTTTCCTTACCACATTAGACACAACCTGTGTTCCTAAGTCTCTCACTACTGAGTTGTTACTTAGGGTATTATTATTAATATGATAGTCTGCAGGAATATTGTTTTTGCCAAAGGGAGTGATAATGCACTCTTTTGCATTCTGTTTTGAGACATTACTTTGGCACCAATCATTGATTTGTCTAAGTCCCTCTTAAAGTATATTGGCTTAGTTTGCAGATTCAGTGATTGCACCTAATTTGCAGTCGTCAGCAAACATAGTCAGCCACAGCCCCTGTGTTTTGGCCTGAACTTTTGAGAAGTATATTCCAAACTGCTGTGATGGCTTGGTGGTTAACTACTGTGACTATAGTATATAGGGTCCTGGGTTCAAGACCTGCAAGGCTGTTTATTTGTTTGGGAGAGTGGCCTAATGGTTAAGGTGTTTGCCTTACAAACACAACGTGCAGGGTTTGAGTCTCACAAGGGATAATTGGCTAGGCTTAAAATGTCTCGTAAGGGCAGTTAGCTTAGTACTAATCTATGAACCTATGAATAGTAGGGGGCCCAGTACTGACCCCCTGAGAACCCCACTAGTGGCAGGTCTACTGGTTGAGGTAAAGCCCTCAACTGTGACTGAGTGTGATATGTCAGTGAGCTAGTTAGCAACTCACCTGATGACATAAGGGAGAGTTTATCAATGATGCCCGACTGTGGGATTTTGTTGAAGGCCTTGGCTAGGTCGAGGTAGGCAGTATGCACAGATTTTCTTCATCTGTAGCTCTGGTGACATTTTTGAAGTCCACCAGATTTAACAGACATGACCTGCCTTTGAGAAAACCAAACTGTGTCGGATCAAGGGTTTGGATATCACCTGTATCCTTATTTATAACACTCATGATGTTTCGTTCCATGACCTTACAGATAAGGGTAGATGTTATGTGATCCTATCTCGCCTACATTCTGACTGATGGTTCGGAGCCGATCCCTCGGCTCCGACTCGGCACGCTTATGCTATAGAGCGAGGCCTCTAATTGGCTGAGCTATCTTTATCCCAGGATGCACCACCACTAATCCCCCAGATCTCGTTTGCCGCTTACAGAGCTTGGACGTGGTCTCAACATTGGCTGGGCTAAGTACTATATATATAGTCTTTTTTCCTGTCAGTATTTGCTTCATTTAAACCCAAAAGCTGTTTTAACGGCTATTCTTTGTGTAAGAGTGTGTTTCTGGCAGTTTGATTGAATTTTTAGTATAATTTCCTGTCAGAGAAGGTTCCGTTTAAGTTAGAGGGGCCTTCCCCTGTGGTTACTACTTCTCAGTGGTTGTGTGTGGGTCAAGTACCCATTTGAGTTAGAGGGTCTTGACCCTCCTTGTTTCCCCTTTCTCTTTCTCGCTTCTGTGTGTATAAAAAAAAAAAAAAAGTTTTTCAGTTTTAATATTCTGAGTTAGTGGCATACTTATTGTTCCTGTGTGTCAAACCCTTAAGTTTGCTGTTGTGGTCTGTTTTTCTTGTAGGACTATGTCTAAAGAACATAAACCCTCCGGGTTTAAAAAGTGCACGAGGTGTGGGTTCAAAATGTCCATAACGGACGACCACTCCTCGTGCGTCTATTGTCTTGGCGCCAAACATCTGCAGGAATCGTGCAGTGTATGCCATGCGTTTTCCTCCCGAGTATTCCAGGAGAGGAAAAAAAAATTAATCCTCAAAGGATTAATCAAGCCTTCTTTCGAGGAGGCTTTATCTTCCTCTCCGTCTCCTTCTAAGAAGAGGAAAGCGCCGGCTCCGACCAGTCAGTCGGAACCGACGGCTAAGAAAGCTAAGCAGACTTCTCCATCGGCTCCACGGACTTCGGAGCCGAGGTCGGAATGGTCTGCCTCGATGCCTCCAGCCTCGACCCCTCTGGTTTCGGAGCTGAGGTCTGGGGCATCGAGAGGCGGGTCACCCTCATCGGCTCCACTGATATTGGAGCCGATAAGGGTCATCGGCTCAGACTCTTCCCCCTCGGAGCCGAAGTCCTTATCGGCACCAAGGGAAATTTCCTTGAAGGTTTCCTCGGAGCTGATAATTGTTGAGTCCTTTCGGAGCCGGTCCCCGAGCCCTTCGGAGCCAATGGTGAAATCGGTTCGGGCCCGATCGGTATCCTCGAGATCATCCAGGATGTCTGATTCGGACATCGACAGGGTGCTCCTTCGACTCTTCCAGTCTCCGGTGTTCCAAAAGATGGTTTCGGCTCCAGCCCAGTTGGCTTCGGAGCCGATAGTCCACTCCCCTATTGCACTTCCTCCTCCAACAGCTGCGGCACCGTTGGAGCAGGTGTTGGTGGAACCAGTGGAGGTGTTAGGGTCAGGCCCGACCCTTGCTCTGACTCCGGCTCTCGGGTCGGAGTTCAGTGCATGGACTTCTTCCTTTGGCCCTGGGGGGGAGGCTTCGGGATTGATGCTTTCGGTCCCAAGTCTCCCTCTTGGTGCGTCGGCGGCGGGAGTACCGTCCACTGTCGTGGCCACGGAGGGGGGACCTTCCCAGGATTCTGGTGGTCCCGCCTTCAGGGCTATGAGGAGTGCTCTAGCCAAATCTTCATTGGCTACCTCCACAGTTTCCCCAGCTCCTTCCCTACATTTGGAGACTGGGTCATTGGCAGTCCCCCTGTCTGCAGACAGCGGAGCCCCTGGGCCTCAGGTTACCCCCGCTGGGGTTTCTCCCCCTCCTGGAGGTCCTTCTGAAGCCTCTTCGGAAGAACCTCCCAGGAAGAAAACGTGCAAGAGGAAGCACGTTGACTCCCCTGACGAGTCTTTGACATCTGACACCGATCTCGATGATGCAGAGGGGTCCACCAAGTCGTCCTCGGATGATGTCTCCTTTGCAGACATCCTGGAAGCCCTAAAACAACGAGGCGGCTGGCAGTCCAAACCTCCCTCTGCTGATGAGTCGGTGTTCCTGAAGGCCTTCAGGGCTCAGCCCTCCACCTCCTGGGTGTCTCCGCCCTTCGACGAGCTCTTGGATTTGATCTGTCGAAGGGAGTGGGAACACCCAGACTCTGTGGAACCGGTGCCCTTCGTCCAAACAAATTTCTTTCGGCGCCCCCAGATAGAGAGTTCCTTACGAAAGGTGTGGCTGTGGATGCTATGGTGGTGGCATCTGCTACCCAGCAAGATGTAGCAGAGGCTTCTACGTCCATCCATCCTCCTAATAAGGAGTCTAGGAGCATGGATCGGCACGTAGCGCACCCTTAGTTCAGCGGCCTTTACTTTGAGGTCTCTGAACTACCTGACGCACTTTACGAGATTCCAGAGGGATCTGATTAAGGATCTATCCGATACCCTCTTAGGTAACCTGCCTGAGGAGCTGGCCCAGACGGTTGGTTCTCAGCTGGCTACGATGTCGCCCATTTCAACTCGTCCATGAGGCTCATTTCAGATGCGGCCGAAGGCTTAGTAGAGCGCGGTACAGGCATTGCTCTATGGAGACAAGCCTGGCTCCGCCTGTGTCATTTCGCATGGAGGCCTTCAAGTCTTCATTCACTGACGCCCCCTTTGATGGGTCCTCCCTGTTTGGGCCCAAGGTGAAAGACACACTTACCCGCTGTGAACAGGAGGGTAAGACTCTGACTGCCATAGGGGCATGATTTTCCACTCCCTTTCGGCCTTATCCCAAGGCTAAAAGAGGAGGGAAGATGTGGTTCCGTAGATCTCAGAAGTCTTACCCCTCTCAGCAGGAAGGTTCCCCCTCCAGAGGCAGAGGAGGGGGAAATTCATCAGGAAGACGCCGTCCCAGAGGCGGCAGAGGCCCTCGCAACACTGGAGACCACGAGTCCTTTTGTGGCTCTTCAGCTTTTCATAGTCCCTGAGGGATTGCCCGACTGTGCTGCTCCGGAGCCAGTCGGGGGTCGATTCACCCAGCACCTGAAGGCCTGGGAAGGGATCACTCAGGACCGATGGGTGCTTCGAATTATCGCCGGAGGTTACTCCATCCCATTCTGTTGCCCCCCCCCCTCAGTCCAAAAGAATCCCGGACCCGCCACCCAGTCAACGGGATACCGCAGCCTTAGAAGTTTCAAAGCTGCTGCAAAAAGGAGTCATCCAACCGGTCCCCGCAGACCAGATCGGATTAGGGACTTACTCAAGATTCTTTTGGTGCCAAAAGACCGGGACTCGAGGCCCATTTTGGACCTAAGCAACCTAAACCGCTCAGTCAAGAAGTCCAAGTTCTGAATGGTCACTTTACAAACCATTCTCCCATTGTTGGAGAAAGGTGTTTGGATGTGCTCCATAGACCTCAAGGACGCGATACCATATCAAAATACATCAAACGTCCAGGAGACACTTGCGCTTCAGCCTAGGATGCAGTCATTTTCAGTTCCGCGCTGCCCTTTGGTCTCACCACAGCCCCCAGGGTGTTCACCAAATGCTTGGCAGTAGTGACTGCTCACCTGAGAAGTCTAGGATTCCAGGTGTTTCCATACTAGACGAGTGGCTCCTAACTGCCACCTCCAAGCATCTACTTCTACGGAACCTGCAAGCCACAATATCACTGGGCAATTCCCTTGGAATCACCTTCAATTGGCCAAAGTCTGTGTTAAGGCCATCTCAAAGAATAAGATTCATAGGGGTAGAGATAGATTCAAACCAGATGCGGGTCTATCTACCTGCAGACAGAATTCAGACCATTCAAAATCAGGTTCGAGCCTTACTCCCCAGGTCCAAAGCCCCAGCCAGAATGGTCCTACAGCTATTGGGATCGATGTCTGCCACAGTTCTCCTAGTTCCCTTGGCAAGGTTATACATGAGAATCCTCCAGTGGCTTCTTTCAACTCAGTGGTCCTTTCAGGAACTCCCTCTCAATCATCTAATATGGATCACAGAATCTTGCAAACGGGACCTTCGCTGGTGGCTAGTGTCCTCCAATTTGGACCAGGGACGACCCTTTGTTCTTCCTCATTCGGCGGCCACTTTGACCACAGACGCCTCCCAGACGGGGTGGGGGGGGGGGGGCATTCCCCGGGCAGGTCAGTCCAAGGCAAATGGCACCCGGTAGAGACCCCTCTCCACATCAACATCCTAGAAATGAGGGCAGTACTCCTGTCCCTTCGAGCCCTTCACGATTACCTCCCTCAGGGCGTAATTGCTGTTCACTCAGACAACATGTCAGTTGTCTGGTACCTGAACAAACAGGGAGGGACCAGATCCTATCCTCTTTGCAGAGAAGCGATGAGAGTTTGGGAATGGGCAGTCTCGACCAAACGCTTCCTAGTGGCTACCCACATACCGGGCAAATCCAATGTCATAGCCGACAGGTTGAGCAGAACCATCCTCTCTCCTCACAAATGGTCTCCGAATTTGACAATTACAAGGCAGATTTTCAGCGAATGGGGAGTTCCGTGTTGCGACCTCTTCGCGACTCCTCTGAATGCGAAGTGCAAAGAATTTTTCTCCCTAACCCCGGCTCCGGGGAAGAGCCCTATGGACGCATTAGTCCATCCTTGGCCCACCGGACTGCTTTATGCCTTCCCTCCAGTTCCTCTCCTCCCCAGAGTGATTCAAAAGGCATCTCTCTTAGGCAGCAAGATGATCTTAATTGCTCTGTACTGGCCTCGTCAAGTGTGGTTTCCCTATCTTCGGAAACATGCTCTGGAAGGTCCATGGTTCCTGGACCAGGTCCCAGACCTACTGATTCATCAGTCGAGACTACTACACCAGTCCCTACACACATTAAAATTGACGGCCTGGCTCCTCCTCTTCCGACCATAGTCAGGAGACATGCACTGGATCCAGATGTGGTGCACATATTGTCTTCAGCCCACAAGTCGGCTACGAAGAAACTGTATTCTAACAAATGGAAAAGGTTTGCTATCTGGGCTCAACTCCGGGGCCTGGACCCCATTTCTACTCCCGTGGCAGAAGTACTCAAATTCCTGACCTCTCTTTTCAATCAAGGCTCTTCTGTTTCTACCATCAAAGTACAATTGGCAGCGATTTCTAATTTTCATGAATCCATAGACCCACCTTTAATGAGCAACAGGTTGTGTAAGACCTTCTTGAAAGGTGCTGCTTTATTAAGACCTCCGATTTCTCATCCTGCACCTCCATGGGATCTCGAAATAGTATTACATGCCCTGACTTCTTTTCCCTTTGAACCGGCAGCTACCTGTGATCTAAAGTTTCTATCATGGAAGACAGCCTTTCTAGTGGCAATTACTTCAGCCAGGAGGGTTTCAGAACTTCAAGCTTTGTCAGTGAAACCCCCGTACTTGTTTTTTCATACAGACAGGGTATCCCTCAGACCAAATCCTTCTTTTGTTCCTAAAGTCTGTTCTACTTTATGCTTGCAACAGTCGTTAGAGCTCCCAGTTTTTTTCCCAAAATACTCCAATAAAGCGGAGTTTATTTTCCACACACTAGATGTCCACAGGCAGTTACGTTTTATTTGGACAGGACCAAACAATCAAGGAAGACAGATCAGTTGTTTGTGTCCTTTGCAGAAAACAAATTGGGCAACGCGGTCACAAAGGTCACTATTGCCAAATGGATCAGGGACTGTATTACTCAAGCTTATATTTATTCTAGCAAAGAGCTTTCCACCTCTGTCAAGGCTCATTCTACAAGGGCTATGGCTACTTCGGTAGCATTTCATTCTAAGCTTGCTATTGGTGACATTTGTGCTGCGGCTACATGGTCTTCCCCGCACACCTTCATTTCTCACTACAAATTAGATGTGGCATCTAGAGGACGAGCTTCATTTGGTTCCACAGTGCTCAGGAGTGTTTTCCAATGAGCCACCTGGGATTTAGGTGCTAGGGACGCTGTCCCATCAGTCAGAATGTAGGCGAGATAGGATCACATAACATCTTTTAGTTATGTACTTACCATAACTTCAGATGTTTGGGATCCATCTCGCCTACATTCCTAATAACCCACCCTCCTTCCCCCTTCCTTGGAGATCAGAGGATATCAGAAGGTCCGAATCCTGTTGTTTCATCTTGAAACATCTAATAATGTTATATAAACAAGCTGTGCATGTGTGCATGAATGCGGACAAACAAGATCTGGGGGATTAGTGGTGGTGCATCCTGGGATAAAGATAGCTCAGCCAATTAGAGGCCTCGCTCTATAGCATAAGCGTGCCGAGTCGGAGCCGAGGGATCGGCTCCGAACCATCAGTCAGAATGTAGGCGAGATGGATCCCAAACATCTGAAGTTATGGTAAGTACATAACTAAAAGTTAAGCTTATGGGTATGTAGTTTCCAGGGATGATGGTTGCTGTTTTCCATTCAGAAGGGACAAAACCAGTACTCAAGCTGTGGTTGAAGAGAGTACCTAATAGAGTTGCTAACACATGATGTTAAGTTGTCTATCTCGCCTTCATTCTTGCTGGTTGGGTTCGGAGCCGATCTTCAGCTCCGACTCGGCCATCTTCTAAAGCTCGAGAGCTACATACTGGCTCGAGGCCTCCCCATATTCCATGATGCCTGGCACTAGAAACAAAGATCTCATTTGCCGCTTCTGCTGCAAGGTTGCTCTGCTGGCTCAGGTCATATAAAACTTTTATATTGTGTCTTTTCTGTCATAAAACTAGTAGTTTTAGCATAGAAATTCTCGTTTAGATATATCTTTGGTATTATAGTTGTGTTCTTGTCTGAATCCATGTCTTTTCCCATCAGAAACTCGTTTTTATTTAGAGAGTTCCCCTCCCCCTTTTCTCTTTCCTCTTAAGGTTTTCCATTTAAGTTAGAGGATAACCTTACCTCTAAAAGAATTCCGGTTAAGTTGGAGGATAACCTTTTTTCTCCCTTAAAAAAAAAAAAAAAAAAAAAAAAAAAGAATTCCTTTATATGACCTGAGCCAGCAGAGTTAGTTAGTTTAGCTATAGTTAATTATAGTTGTTGTAGTGTAGTTGGTTCTGGTAACTGCAGTGTATTTTTATTGTGGTTAGTTACCTTAACCCTTTGGTGTGTGTGTTTTTTCTTTGTTTTTTCTTCTTTCAGGATGTCCAAGGATCCTAAGCCGTCCAGATTCAAGAAGTGTGACTCATGCTGTCAGAAGATGTCTCTGACAGATGGTCACACTTCTTGTGTTTATTGTCTGGGCACCATGCACCTGCAGGACTCTTGCTCGATTTGCCATGCGTTCAGTCCAAGAGTCCTGCAGTAGCACAAAAACAAATTGATCTTGCGGGGTCTGCTTAAACCCCAAGATTCACCGGTGAAGGCTCAGCCCGTGAAATCTTCTAGGCCACCTAAACCTTCGGCTCCCAGTTCGGAGCTGTCGTTGGGTGAAGCCATACCATCCATCTCGGCTCTGGCTGGAACCGATGTTCCTCCCTCCCAGTCGGCTCTAACACGTTCTTCTGAGCCGTCTGAGAGTCGAAAAAGGTCCAGGTCTCCTTCTCTGGAGTCGATACGTGCGGCTCCGAAGTCTCCTCTGCTCCAGTCAGAGCGTAGTCATCGCTCATCCCACTCTTCTTGGTCCTCAAGATTTTCGGACCATGACTTGGAAAGCGTGGTCAGTAGGCTGTTAAAATTGCAGGCCCTAGCCAAAATGTTGTCCAGCCCCCCTCATCAGGCATCGGTTCCGTCCACAACTGTAGATATTCCTCCGCCGACTCATCCTATGAGCTCGGAGCCGGAGTTTGTTGGGGTCCGAGTTGTGGAACCGTCGGCTCCGATACCTTCTCCTTCGGTTCCATCGTTGGCTCCGATCCTTTCCATGGTACCATCCCTGGAGGGATCTGGGCGCCGAGACTCCCTCATCGGCTCCGAGGGGGCGAGTGGCATCGGACACTTGTCCGACCCCACTCTCCCCCTTGACGCTTCGGCTCAGGTGAGCTTGGCTCCCACATCTGCCTCGGAGCCGTCCCCCTCGGTACGGGGAGAGGTTCTGGTTTCTTCGAAGCCGGAGCCATCTCTGCATCTGGGCAGGGACGTCTTTGAGGTGATGAAGAGTGTACTGGCCCCAGAGTCAGTCCAACGATCGACTCCATTAGCTCCTCCCCCTAGGGTGCCTGCGTCAGCCTCTGCCACTCTTCCAGACCCCAAGCATGGGGATCCAGCACTCCAGGACACCCCTTTGGGTGTATCCTCCTCTTACAACGCCTCCCCTGACCATTCAGAGGAGCCTCCTCGCAAGAGGAAATGCAAGAGAAAGCATGTTGACTCCCCCGAGTCTGTCACATCAGATACCGATTTAGAGGAGTTGGAAGGGTCCCCAAGATCCCCCTCTGAAGATGTCTCCTTCTCAGACATCCCTGAGATGCTTAGGCAGAGGGGGAACTGGACTGCCCTAAGCCCTTCCGAGGATGAGTCGGTATTCCTGGATGCCTTTGGATCCCGACCTTCCACTTCCTGGGTGTCTCCGCCTTTCGACCCACTGATGTCTGTGGTGGCTCGGAAGGCGTGGACGGCTCCAGACACAGTGGAACCGACCCCTAGAAGACCTGCCAAATTCATTACTGCACCGCAGGACAAACGGTTCTTGACCAAAGGTGTCCCTGTTGATGCCATGGTGGTAGCGATGGCCACAAAGAAGGAGTTGGCTGAAACTTCTTCATCTGTCCATTCCCCTAACAAGGAGTCCAGGACGATGGACAGATATGGGAAGCGGATGTTCTCTTCAGCGACCTTTTCTATGCGGTCCCTGAATTACCTGTGCCACTTTACCCGTCTTCAGAGGGATCTCCTGAAAGAGCTTGGAGATACCCTCCAAGATCCATCAGCTGAGGGGGCCCAGGTTAAGGCAGCCTCCCAGCTGGCGACTCTTAATTCAGTGGTAAACTCCTCCATGAGGCACATTTTGTATGCAGCCGATGGGGCGAGAGGAGCCGCAGGCACTGACGTGGCCCTAAGGAGGCACGGTTGGATGCGGCTATGTAACTCTGCGGAACCTTTCAGAGTGTCTTTTACCAACACCCCTTTTGATGGTTCCTCTCTCTTTGGATCACAGGTGAAGGATACCCTTACCAGGTGTGAGCAGGAAGCCAAGACTCTCTCTGCCATAGGAGTCCGTTTTTCCACTCCTTCCAGACCATATCCCAAGGGTCAGAAGAGTGGAAAGATGTGGTTCCGGAAATCCCAGGGAGCCTTGCCGGACACATGTGGTGAGTTTCCCTCCAGGGGCAGAGGAGGGAACAATAACAGACGCCGCCCTCGTGGCAGAGGGGGTCCGCAAAACCAGGGCAGCAGAGAGTCTTTCTCTGACAAACCCTTCCAGCATCCCTGAAGGGTTGCCCGGCTGCTCACCTCTGGAGGCAGTCGGGGGAAGATTATCACTGTACCCAAGAGCCTGGCAAGATATAACACAAGACAAATGTGTACAGTCCGTTATATCCTGAGGCTACAGAATTCCTTTTGTTCACGCTCCTTTATTGTCCAACAAGTCCCTTCCAGTTGTTCCACCCAATCTAAGGGATCAAGCAGTTCAGGAAATTTCAAAACTGCTAAGAAAAAGGTCCATCCAGGAAGTCCCAGCAGACCAGCAAGGATCCGGAATTTACTCAAGGTTCTTTTTGGTACCAAAAAAGACAGGGGACTGGAAACCCATTTTGGATCTCAGCAGACTAAACAGGTCTGTACAAAGAATGAAGTTGCGGATGGTCACGCTACAGTCCATTTTACCCTTCCTGGGTCAGGACAATTGGATGTGCTCCATAGATCTTCAGGATGCGTACTACCACATCAAAATGGACAGGCGCTGCAGAAGATTCCTTTGCTTCCGGTTGGAGCCAGCCGTTATCAGTTCAGAGCTCTGCCCTTTGGTCTCACCACAGCCCCAGGGTGTTCACCAAATGTATGGCAGTAGTTACCGCTCACCTGAGACGGCAAGGATTCCAGGTGTTTCCGTATCTAGATGACTGGCTCCTCACTGCTACCACCAGGCATCACCTTCTGCAAGCCAGAGATTATACTATCCAGACATGCTCCAGACTAGGTATCACTATAAATTTTGAAAAATCTGCTCTGTCACCTCGTCAGTCTATCATCTTTATAGGCGCAAACTTAAATACAAAAGACAGGTCAGCCAGCCTTCCACCAGACAGGGTGTTAGTCATTCGGCGGCATGTCCAGGTCTTGTTACAATGCAAGAGAATTCAAGCCAAGTTCGTCCTCCAAACCCTGGGTCTCATGGCAGCAGCAATCATACTCGTCCCTCTGGCACGTTTTCACATGAGGATCCTCCAGTGGCTTATTTTCACCCAATGGTCCTTCCAGCAGCTTCCCATGTCTCACATGATTATCATCACAGAAACATGCAAAAAGCACCTTGCGTGGTGGATGGTCTCCTCTTCAGTGCCCCTGGGCAGACCATTTGTACTTCCCCCTCCAGTTGCTACAGTGACCATGGATGCCTCCCTGATTGGGTGGGGGGGGGCATTATAAGGGCAGAACAGTCGAGGGTACCTGGCAACCTCAAGAGTACCATCTGCACATAAACGTCTTGGAGATGAGGGCCGTGCTTTTAGCGTTGCAAGATCTTCAGGACTCTCTTCCTGCTGGGACAATTGCAGTTCAAACGGACAATATGTCAGTCGTGTGGTACATCAACAAGCAGAGCGGAACCAGGTCCTACCCCCCCATTTCGAGAAGCACTCAGACTGTGGCAGTGGGCGATTTCTTCCCAATGGTTTCTGACCGCAAAGCATATCCCTGGGAAATCCAACGTCATAGCAGACAGGCTGAGCAGAGCTATTCTCATGCCTCATGAGTGGTCTCTGAATCAAGTAGTAGCGGACCAAATCTTCCACAAATGGGGGCAACCTTGCTGCAACCTCTTTGCCACCCCCTTCAACAGCAAGTGCAGCAACTTCTTCTCTCTCCTACCACATCCAGAGCATTCCCCCAGAGATGCTGTAGTCCACGATTGGCCTTAGGGACTTCTGTATGCATTCCCTCCTTTTTCCCTAATTCCCAAGGTGATACAGAAAGCTACCATATTGGGTTGCAGAATGATCCTCATTGCTCCGTACTGGCCTCGACAAATATGGTTTCCGTTCCTTCATCATTATCCTATCAAGCAGCCTTGGACTCTGGACCCAGCTCCAGACCTCCTGATCCATCAATCGGGTGGGCTGCATCATTCCCTACAATCTCTCAAGCTCACGGCTTGGTTGTTCCACTTCCAACCCTACCAAGATTGGACCATACATTAAAAGAATTTTGGAGGGAGTACAAAATGTACCTATTGATAACAAAAACAAAAAAGTAGCAGAAAGAGGTACTAGACCTTGTGGTAGATGCAAATATTGTTGCTGTATTTTTCAAGATCCAGTGATTCATTTGGAAAATACAATGAAAAGTGTTGTTTACCTCAGGGAAGGTAATTGTTGTTCCAGTAGACTAGTGTACATAGCCAAGTGTAATACCTGTAACTCGTTCTACATTGGGAAAACTGAAAGAACACTTAAAACTAGAATGTATGAACATATGTATGATATTAAAAATAAAAAAGAAACTAATGCTTTGTATAAGCATAGTATTAATTGTGAGCATTATACAGGTTATAGATTTGCAATACTTGATTGCACAAAACAAGAGGCTAGAGGAGGGGATTGGCAGAATTTATTATATAAGAAGGAGCTTATGTGGCAACTGAGGTTGGCTGCAAACCTTTCCCCTGGTTTAAATGGTTATCTGAGTATTTACACTATTTTAAAAGAAAAAGCAGAGGCTGTTTAAAATTTTTTTTTTATTTTAATTAACAGCTTTAATAAAAGTATATAGTGTTCAATGGTTCTATTTTTGGTAAAGACTTCAATGTTGTATTATTCAGATTTTAAATGTTAATTTTGGGTTGGGAGAAATTTTCAACAACTAGAAATTGTATTTTTACATTGGTCTTTTAGAACAAGTCTTTCTTTAAAAATATTTTTGCTCAATTTAGCTTTTTGATCTTGTGACAGTTATTCGCCAGTCATTGGATTTTTTATGATATTTAAGAATGTGTTGTGTGACTTTTTAACAGTTTCTGATGAAGTCAAGGTTTCATTGACGAAAGCGCTTAACTTCTTTTGTGACAATAAAAGAGTACGTGGACTCGCAACATTGGTGCTATTCTTTTGTTCCACTTCCAACCCTAGCTAGGCTTCCTGATATCTCCCAGTCAGTGCGTGAAATCATTGCACAAGTCTACCACTAGATAAACGTACGCTAGTAATTGGAAACGTTTTTCTTCCTGGGCAGAGGCTAAGAATATAGACCCCTTTTCAGCCCCTGTACACCACATCCTGGAATTTCTTGCAGAGCTCTTTCATACTGGGTCCGCTTCCGCTACAGTTAGAGTGCAGTTAGCCGCAATTTCAGATTTTCACATTGGCCTTTCAGAAAGTAGTATAATATCTCATAAGCTTTGTAAGGCCTTCCTCAGAGGAACCACTCTGCTCAGGTCCCCGGTTAGAAATCCTCCACCCCCGTGGGATCGGAATTTCATTCTAGCCTCTCTAATTTTGCCCCCCCTTCAAACCTGCAGCTTCCTGTTCTTTGAAGTTTTTATCTTGGAAAACACTTTTTCTGGTAGCAATTACTTCAGCGAGAAGAGTTTCTGAACTGCAGGCTCCTTGTATCCTTCCCCCGTACCTAGTGTTCCACAAAGACAGGGTTGCTCTTAGGACTAATCCTTCCTTCCTTCCTAAGGTCTCTTCTGAGAATAACTTGAACCAGTCCATTGACCTTCCTGTATTTTTTTCCCAACCATTCCAACAGGGGAGAATATAAGTTACATCAATTAGATGTTCACAGGCAACTGCGCTTTTATTTGCATAGGACTAAGGACTTGGATCAGCTTTTCCTCTCTTATGCAGAGGGCAAACGAGGCCTACCAGTATCAAAAGTAACTTTATCTAGGTGTCTGACTTCTATCATAACCTTTATCTATCAGCTGAGGAAGAAAGAATTGCCTGTTAAACCTAAAGGCCACTCCACCAGAGCATTAGCCACTTCTGTTGCGTTTCAAGCTAGGTTGCCCATGGAATCTATTTGTGCAGCGGCCACATGGGCAAATCCTCATACTTTCATCTCGCATTAAAGTTGGACGTGGTTTCCAGGAGCAGAGCTGATTTTGGTTCCACTGTTCTGAAGAGTCTGTTTCACTGAGCCACCCAGGATATTAGGTGCTAGGGGCGCTGTCCCAACCAGCAAGAATGAAAGCGAGATAGACAACTTAACATAAAGAAGTTATGTACCTACCATAACGTTCCATGTTAGTTGTCTCCTCTCGCCTTCTTTCTTGCGTCCCACCCTCCATCCCCCTATCCTACTAGACCGAGAAGAGTTCCTCTATGGATTTACACTGGCTGAGTCTTCTCTGGCTATCCCACTCTACCTAGTAGTCTCTATAGTTGGGCTTATGTATGATAGGATAGGATTCCTTCATTATTTTGTCTGCTGTTAGTCTCACCAAACGAGATCTGGGTTTCTAGCGCCAGGCATCATGGGATATGGGGAGGCCTCAAGCCAGTATGTAGCTCTCAAGCTTTAGAAAATGGCCGAGTCGGAGCTGAAGATCGGCTCCGAACACAACCAGCAAGAAGGAAGGCGAGAGGTGGCAACTAACATGGAACATTATGGTAAGTACATAACTTCTTTTTTTAGACCATTTAAAACATGACCTGGGATGCCATCTTGCCTGATAAAGCAGTGTTTTTTTTTTCCTTGGAGAGAGCATTAATGACTTGCTGTTTGGAGGTGCAAGGTGGGTAGATGTAGGAATGCTTTGTGGAATGTTTGGAGGGGACATGGGGGTGACATTTTCACCAAACCTGTCAGCTAATAGGTTAGCTACTTTCACAGGATCAGTGTGTATGATGCCATCTACAGCTAGTTCAGCACACGTCTGGGTCCTATCTTTTAGGTTACGGATATAGCTTAAGAATGCCTTATGGTTTATCCTTAGCTATGGTTGCTAAATTGTTTTTGAAGTTGCCCTTGGAAAATTTTACAAGTTGTCTTATTTGTTTGTTCATGCAGGGGGGAGTTTTCTTTTAGTGCTGGGACCTCTCTTTTTTTATTCTTAGACAGCAACTTCTTCCTCTTGTATAACTTATTAATGCTATATGTCCATCAGGGAGGCCTGTTTTTTGTTGAGGATCTTGTTTTCATCCTGTCAGGTGCAGTTGTGTCAATAAATTTGTATAAATGTTTGTACGGGCCATAAACTGTTACATCAGTTTCAAAGTTGACTTCTTGCAGTGCAGAACTAGTAAACATATAGTTAAAAGTCTTAAAATATTGTCACTTGTGATACCGCCACATGGTCTTTGCTCTTTGAAGCAGTCCAAGAGAGATCCAAGAGATCAGATGACCATACTGTGTTTTCAGTATCTTGGTGGATATGTAATTCCAGGTGAGATCAATTCTCAGGGAAAGTTGTCATATAACTGTGTATGGTAAATTGGCATCTGAAAAAAAACAAAACATTTTTCTCCAAGATGAACTGTATATGGGTGTAAAAGTCTAATGTTTTTCTTCTAGCACACGCTCTAAAAAGTATTTTTCCAATGACTGTAAAGTGACATCTCTATCTGCAGGAGGATTGTTTTTCAAATTAATGCCTCTGCAAACACTGCATTTCACTATAGTTACTCTTATAGCTTGGGTACTCTGTATACCAGACTTCTGACCTTCAGGTGGCATGCTCAGCAGGAGAGCTAAAAAGGATGATTGTGGTGTCTCATATGTATGGAGAAACGTTCTAAATTTTTCATTTTTTTTAAATTTAGTTTTGTGGCAAATTATAGTTTTTATGGGTTTTCATACTTCACACAATGTGAAAAAAACATTCAGTGCCAGTTTTGTTTTAATTTAATGAGTTGCAGATGTTGACTGTAAGCCAAATGTCTAATACATTCTAAATATGACAGTTCCATGATTTCAAATAATGTTCATTATAGCACAGAAAGACTTGCAAGAGAAAATAATTTTATTGGCAGCTAATGTAACATTACAAGATGTCAGATTTGATTTCTCCCACTTTTGTATGCTTGCATTGTGAACTTTTAAGCTATTGTATATTGTTTTTCCTTAATGAAAAG
This sequence comes from Protopterus annectens, assembly GCF_019279795.1. Lineage (NCBI taxonomy): Eukaryota > Metazoa > Chordata > Ceratodontiformes > Protopteridae > Protopterus > Protopterus annectens. Next base: position 320,878,723 of record NC_056726.1, on the reverse strand, counting down.
TAAAGATTAATCAATAATGATTAGCAATAATACAGGGTACTCCAGAATGAAAGGTAATAATATCTCAACATGTGAGACACTGCTTATAGTATAATGGTGTTAGCAGATTTTTGCATGGGTAATTAAACACAAATATGCACATACTTGCAACCCACCTATACACAGTGACTGAATGTTTAAAATAAGTTTTTTTTTTATTTGTGACTATGCAGGTACTTGCAAAAGATTATGCTCTTGTGTGGGATTTGAACATAGAATTTATTGGTAGGTTTGTAAGTACATAGGATTATTGAGAGGTTAGTTTCAAAATGTTTCTGTGAGACATTGTGCATCTGCACTATGTAGAAAATAAGTGTGCACAAGTATTAAATGGTGAATTAAATGTTTTGCCTGTCCTGGCAGATGCAGTGAAAAGAAAAGAAGTGTTTGTGTTATCTGAAGGACACTAGATATTACAAAACACCCTTTATTTTGAAATGTGTTTGTTGTATTTCCATTTGGAACAGAGTATTCAGATTTTTTGTTTAAAATGATTTTTACAGACTTTAGTTTATTGATTCACAAAAGAAAATAATTAGCATGTGGGTTACATGTTATACACTAAGATTTTAGTGTAACATTGTAAATGAAGCACATCTAGCACATCTAACATTAGCTGCATAGAGGTTAATTTGTGAACCTAGAAACACCAGAATGTTAGATGATGCTGACTGGTATAGTGGCGGGCCAGATTTTTACAACAGCGTTTTGGCCAAGGGGGAAGAAAATATGCTGGTATAAATTCCCCAAGTTCAAAAGATTTCCTTTTTCAAATCCTGTTTTGATTGAATTCACATTTTTCCTTATTGTCATAAGATTTATATCCCAGTAAACTGAAATCAGCTGTAAATTTAATTAACCAGTATTGCAAGAGGGACATGTTTTTGCATGTATGTGTGGCATCAAACACGGTTATCTTCCAACATGCTTTCTCCGGGTGGAGAGTTTAAGATGACAGACCTGTCTCCAAAACCATGTGAGAGGTAACTACATGCAGAATATATGGAACTCTTTTGTGACCTCTGAGTGAAGTGGAAAGCAGTCATTGTCTGATGTATGAAACACACAGAAGGCTAGGGAGGTCACTACTATTTCAGATTCTAGCCAGAATTAAACAAATCATTAAATAACCAGGGAAAATAGAGGGTTGTAATAGGAAGAAATTTCTGTTGTCAATGTTACTTATTAATTACAGTTAAGATCTGTGAGAAACCACAACCCAAGCTGCGGAAGCCCTTACAAATGCCTTCTATGAACACCTCCAGGACTGCATGGATCAGGCAATCCCAAATAAAACCAAGACTCTTTCCACAAAGGGCAAACGTCCAGTCTGGTGGACCCCAGCCATTAACAAACTTTACAATAAGAGGAGAAAGCTATTACATGATAGAACAAAATCCATAAAAGGGAAGTCACCCCTGATCATTATTAGTAAAAAAATACGAGCACTCATAAAATCAACTAAGGCCAATTTTGAGAGAAAAATTGCCATGGATTCAAAGGAAAATCATAAGGCCTTTTTCAGCTATGTTAGGAACCTGGGTGGAAACTCCCAGATATGCTCAGAATTAGTCCAAAATGATACAAAAATCACTGAACCCACAGACATTGCCAACATACTGGCAGACAGGTTCAGTGCAAACTTCACCCCTCTCCCCTAAAGGAGAGATAACTATCCCAGCCGAGTGTAGCCTCCCGAACATCTCAAATGCGCAGGTGAAAGCTTCTCTCTCTAAAGCTAAAAACACAGCATCAATGGGACCGGATGGTGTCCCCGGCTGTGTGCTACACGAGCTAAATGAGGAATTAAACCCGCATAAGGCAGCTGTTTAATCTCAGCCTTACCACAGGATACGTGCCCAAGGAGTGGCGTACGGCAACTGTGGTCCCACTCCACAAAGGCGGCGCCTCTACGGACCCTGGTAATTACCGTCCCATAAGCTTAACAAGTCTAGTCTGCAAAGCTATGGAGAGGATCATAATGGAGCTCATAAACAAAGATATAGGGGACTTGCAGACATTGGACACGACCCAGTTTGGCTTTGTCAAGGGAAGATCATGCCTTTTGAACTTGGTCGACTTCTTCGAAACAGTCACCAAGGCCATTGATGAGGGAAAGGCAGTCCATACAGCCTACCTTGACCTTGCAAGGCTTTCGACACAATACCCCACTCGGGTATTGTAGAAAAACTTACCAGCTTAAATGTAAACCCATATGTCACAAGATGGGTTGCAAACTGGCTTAAGGACAGAACCCACAGGGTTAGAGTTGCTGGCGCTGTGTCAGACTCCAAGCCGGTCACAAGTGGTGTCCCACAGGGCTCGGTCCTTGGCCCCCTATTGTTTGGCATCTACTTCTCAGAAGTACAGGCCAACATGGGAGGACTTTGGCTGACAAAGTTTGCAGATGACTGCAAACTGGGCCATAGTGGAAAGTGCATCGGACATGGATATCCTTCAGAAGGGACTCATGGAAACAGATAGCTGGTGCCAGAGCCATGGCCTGAAGTTAAACGCCAAAAAATGTATAGTCATACCCTTCAGGAAAAACAAGGTAACCCCAAGCTACCATATAGGTGGCAATCCACTAAGCACAGAAGAGGTTATCAGGGATCTGGGGACCCAGGTTGACAGTGGCCTTTCTTTTGACACTCACATTGCTAAAGTGGTTAGAAAGACCTTCTACATTGCCCACCTGATCATGAAGGATTCACATCCAGATCTAGTGAGGTCATTGTTCCACTGTACTCTTCACTTATCAGACCAATGATCGAGTACAATGCCCCATTCGGGATGTATCTCACCCGACATCTGCAGCAATTGGAGAGACCCCAAAAGTTCCTCACCAAAAGGATAAAGGGACTCCAAAATCTGTCATATGCTGCCAGATTGAAGAAACTCCAGCTCTATTCAGTCGCATACCGTCTGCTCAGAGGTGACATGTGCCTGACATACAAGGCCATGTCCAACCCGGAATTAATGGACATGCTCCACCTTAAAAAATCCAAATCCACCAAAACCACTAGAGCAAGCGACTTAAACCTTAGCACGGCTATAAATAGGACGTGCTGGAGGGATAGATTTATCACTCAGAGACTCCCTATGCTGTGGAATAAAATCCCGGTCCATGTGAGGCAGAGCACCTCGCTGACTCTGTTCAAGAGAAATCTAGACCTGTGGATGGGAGATCGTAGGTTTACCCCGGGAATCATATCTGTGTCACTGCTGGACAGAGGCACAACAAACTAATGGGCACAGTATTTTTTCATATAAGGGGTGGCGTAAGCCACAAAAATTTGGGCTAGGCTTATAAATGCCTTAGGGCAGATAGCCTAGTATAAACCTATGAACCTATGAACCTATGATCTGAGTAGGTAAACCAGGGTTAATTGTTATGTAGCTAAATATTTAAATATGTAAAGTTTTTCTTTTTGTGTTTACTGTGAAAACTAAGTGAAACATTCAGCTTATGTAAAATCAGAAAATTCAGAATTCAATATTTGGCTAACCAGCAACTGCTAATCTGACAGAAGAGAGAGTAGGTGTTTTGTAATGCGTAGTAACTTCAGGTAAAGGTGTTAATTTTGTGTCAGGAAATCTTAGATGATGTTTTCTTGCTTATTCCTTAATTTGTGAAAATACGTTAACATGAGTTTTGCAAAAGGATTTTAAAATTGGTAAAATTATGAGTAGACATATGGAAACATTCATGCAGAGGGCGATAACTTACAAAAAAAATAGAAATTGTTTAAAACCAATGGAAACCAGAGTATATTGTAACTATTTTCAGTTACAATATACTCTGCACTTGCATAGATTTCACTAAAAAAGGTATTTTTTTCTGAAATTACAGGAAACCTCAGTATAAAGAAAAAATGATCAATTTCAACAATTGGCTAAGCTTCTGGTATCATTCAAAGGGGATCCAGTGTCTGTCAGCCTGGGGCAACATGCTCGACAAGCCGCGTTGCTTCGCAAGAGATGGCTTGCACCTGTCACCCCATGGCTTTCGAATACTGGCCAAGGCTCTTGCTGCCCCCATAGTGCCTTTTTTAGGCAAGGCTCAAAAGTCAAACCCACCTCCGTAAACAGCACAATTAACAGTAAACTGAAGGTTATGCTACTAAACGCCAGGAGTTTAAATCTCAAAATGCAAGCGCTCGAAGCACTCCTCGGTATGGAGAAAGTCAATATCTGTGCAGTAACGGAAACCTGGTTCAAGGCTCCAGAGAGCACCCCAGCACTACTGGGCTACAACTCATACCACATGTTTCGACCACAGAACATGGACCGAAACACAAAAGGAGGGGGTGTATCCATATTCATCAAGGATACCTACACTTCCAGGTTAGTGGCGCAGCATGATATCTCTGAGATCATCCATGTGCAACTAACTTCGGGCAAATCTGCAATGCAAATTGTGGCCTGCTACAGATCATCCTCCATGACCCAAGACCACCACTCCACCTTTTTGGAGACACTGAAAAACATGAAGGTCCTACCGAACACCCTGATATTGGGCGATTTCAATTACCCTACCATTCACTGGGAAAACTACTTGAGTACAAATTTCCCGGCCCAGCGCTTCCTGGAATTCATCAATTCAAATGCCCTGGATCAGCTGATAAACTCCCCTACCAGAGGTGAAAACATATTGGACCTGGTCATCACCAACATGGGCTACAGGTGTTCCACACCGGAGGTCAACCCGTCACTGGTTAGATCAGACCATAAACTAAACACTCTGGATGTCCACACCCCATCACCACTCCCAAATAAGGAAACCACAGTAAAAAACTTCTCTAAAGCAAACTTCACCTTACTTAAGACAGAGGTGGTAAGTTTCATAACCCTCACGCTAAAGGATAGCGCTGCCCAAGATGCAGAAACCTTTACAAATGCACTCTATGAGCACCTACAAGGATGCATAAATCGTGCCATCCCTAGCAAAACCAAGACTCACTCCTCTAAGAGAAGGAAACCAGTTTGGTGGACTCCTGCAATAAACAGGCTATGCAATAGAAGGAGGAAATTAGTTCAGAAAAAAAGCAAATCCCAAGAAGGAAAGACATCCCTGATCAGTATCAGTAAGAAACTAAGGTCTCTCATGAAATCATCCAAGGCTAACTTCGAAAGGAAAATAGCCAAGGATTCGAAAGATAGCCACAAAGCCTTCTTTAGCTATGTTAAGAATCTAAGTGGCAACTCGCAGATATGCACTGAACTAGTGCAAAATAGCACAAAATATACTGAACCTACTGATATTGCCAACATCCTGGCAGATAGATTCAGTGCAAACTTCACCCCCCCCCCCTCTCACCTCCAAAAGGGCCCATAACAATACCGGAAAAGTTTAGTGCCCCAGAAATTACAGATGCACAGGTGAAAACAGCCCTTTCAAAAACCAAAAACACAGCATCAATGGGACCAGATGGTGTCCCAGGCTGCATCTTGCATGAACTAACCCCCCCCCCACCTAAACACGCTGTTCAACCTCAGCCTCTCCACAGGCTATGTGCCCATAGAATGGCGCACAGCAACGGTTATTCCTCTCCACAAAGGAGGGGCCACAACTGACCCTGGTAACTATCGCCCCATAAGCCTGACTAGCCTGGTCTGCAAGGCTATGGAGCGCATCATCATGGAACTCATTAACAAAGACATTGGGAACTTCCAAACACTTGACCTGACCCAGTTCGGCTTTGTTAAGGGCATATCATGCCGACTAAATCTGGTTAACTTCTTTGAGAAAGTCACCAAGGCCATAGATGAGGGAAAGGTGGTTCACACAGCCTACCTTGACCTCGCCAAGGCTTTTGACACCATTACCCACTCTGGTATTACAGAAAAGCTCACCAGCCTGAACATAAACTCCTACGTCACGAGATGGGTTGCCACCTGGCTTACAGACAGAACTCACATGGTAAGAATAGTGGGCTCCAGGTCCGACTCTAAACCAGTCACAAGTAGTGCCCCGCAAGGCTCGGTCTTGGGACCCCTACTGTTCAGCATATACTTCTCAGAAGTACAGGCAAACACAGGAGGACTATGGCTAACCAAGTTCGCCGATGACTGCAAACTGGGAGCCATCATTTACTCTCCAGCTGACATGGACATCCTCCAAAAGGGCCTTACTGGTGTCAAAGTCATGGCCTCAAGCTAAATGCCAAAAAATGCATTGTCATCCCATTTGGGAAAAACAAAACACTCACAAATTACCACATAGGTGGCAGCCCCCTTAATACAGAAGAGGTAATAAGAGATCTGAGGACCCAGGTAGATAGTAATCTCTCCTTTGACAATCATATTGCCAAAGTAGTTAGGAAATCCTTCTATGTGGCCCATCTAATTACTAAAGGGTTCGCATCAAGAAATAGAGGTTATAGTGCCCCTCTACTTGTCACTCATTAGGCCCATCATAGAGTACAGTGCCCCATTTGGGATGTACCTCACAAGACACTTCCAACAGCTGGAAAGACCACAAAAGTACCTTACCAAGAGGATTACTGGCCTCAAACATATGTCCTATGCAGCCCGACTGAAAAATCTCCGGCTGTACTCCATGGCATATCGCTTACTCAGAGGTGATCTCTGCCTGACTTACAAAGCCATGTCCAACTCAGAATTGATGGACATGCTCCACCTAAAGAAATCCAAGTCACTGCCAGCCACATGCTGTAGTGAGCTAAACCTCGCCACAACAATAAATAGAACATGCTGGAGGGATAGATTCCTGTCACAGAGACTCCCCATGCTTTGGAACAAAATTCCAAATGACATGAGACAGAGCCCCTCACTAACGCTCTTCAAGAGAAACCTTGACGAGTGGATGGGTAACAGAAAATACACCCCTGGGATCACTTAATTGGCTCTGTTTGACAGAGGATTAGTTAATTAATCAATGGGGCGGTGAAAGCCATCACACTCTGGCTAGGCTTATAAATGCCCTCGGGCAGATAGCCTAGTACCTACCTATGAACCTATGAACTAAATAGGATTACATTCTAAAGACAAATTTCATATTCAGATTTTTTTCTTGCATGACTTTAGTAATGTGTTATTAGTAATTCTCAAATCCTTTTAAGGGTAATATGAGTATAGTAGGGGTAATTAATTGATTGATTAATTAGGGACAAAGGGAGAAAAGTTAACTTAGTTAAAGGAAATTAAAGACAGTAAAAATATTTTGAAATATTTTGAGGCAAAAATAGCAGGGCTACTTGCATTAGACAAGATTAAATGACATGACTGACATTTTTATGTCTGCATCAGGGGAATGATTACTGAGAAGTGTGAATAGTAATACTGATCTAGTGACTAAATCAGTTATTAAAACAGATGTAATAACTTTCATATCTTAAAGATAGGGGTATCAGTGTTTAGTCTGGCAGTTGGCACAGTGGATTAAAACTGTGAGCAGTGGTACAAGGTTTAATTCCCTCAGCCCTTGTTTGCTTGCTATATGATTCTGAGCAAGTCACTTAACCAGACATTGTTTTTCAGTTGCCCCTGAAAGAGGGACTGGTTTTCCAGTGGGTCTACCTGGTTAACAAATGGTGTTACTATTGGGGCACAAGATTATATTGCAATTTTATCATTGGGAAATACAATTATGTCTATGCTCATGATGCGTCTAATTTTTTCGAACAGTTTTCACAATGTGCACATTCTGTATATTATTTTCATGTTATGCATATGATCAAACAGATTTCGTAGTACAGCATTACAACTGACCCTGTTGAATAGTGAAGTGACATGTACATTGTGACATGTTGGTCAAAATGACCACCTGAGGAAACAAGCAGTAAAGGTTATTTAATGAAATTTAGGATGTCATGGATCAAGTATGTGAGTTATTTAATGATCAATTGTCATGGAATATGGAAAGTAAAAGGGTACTAACCTGATATTTCATTTAGGAAAACTGCAGTAGTATAAGATATGATTTTTATACTTCAGGACAAAAAGAGGGAAAATGTGAGTTGTAGATTGGGTTGTAGACATGCATTGAGGACAGTGATGAATGTATAAATGCAAAATGGCTCTTATATGCAGTATGGTCCGTGGAGGTTAAATCTAACCTCTTTGACAAACTTAAACAGACAGGTATATCTGAAATTAGCACAGGTAATGGAGAGATGTGTTTATTGTCAGTTAGAAAAGGGAGAGGACATGTGAGATACAAATGCTGAACAATCATTCCAGGTAGTAAAATGAAATCATAAGATCATTTGGACGTACCTTCGCAAGTTGTAAATTTTTCAAATGTCAAAGAAGCAGTTAGATCACCTTGCGCATTTGTAACCAATCTGTTTCCAGGTTGGGGAGAAAAAAAGTTTGGAATCCTATTTTCTGTAACATTTATAATTCTGATTTTGCTGTGCTTCATGCATAGGACATTAATGGTAAAAATAATACAAAATAATGACAAATGAATTGATAATCATAGAGTATGTATGTATACGAGTACCAACAGTGAGTGGTAGCACTCAAGCCAGTATGTGTGTTTTTAGCTTAGTGATCTGATGTTGTTAATCTTCATTCATTCCTTACTGATGGGAGTCGGTTCCGTCTTCGGAACGGAGTCGGCCTTATACCAAGCTCGCGCCAGCCAAAAAACTCTCGAGCTAAGCTTTACCCATAGTACCCTTCTCCCAGTTACCTTACATCTCGTTTGCCGCATTGCCGCAAAGCTGTGTCAAGCCAGCTCTCTATTAATCCTAGGCAATAATTAAAATTTTTCTAACTTTTGAAAATCCTTTCAACTTTCTTGTTAGTCACTAGTTTACCCTCTTTCTTGGAAAGTCTCTTTTACTGCTTTTCTTACCTTTTTTAAGGTTCTTCTTATACCATTTTTGGTATCCCCTCTCCCTTACCCTTGTGGTAATTCTGTCTATTACCATTGTTGGTATTTTCCCCCTTCCTCTCTTAGTCCCTTTATATAAAAATCTTTCCCTACCGTATTTTTCTTTAGACATGTCAGAAAAAAGGGAGCATCTGGTTTTAAATAGTGCGACCAGTGCAGCCCCAAAATGCCAAATTCTGATACACACACACCTTATGTATATTGCTTGAATGTATCTAATTTTTCTGTCCAGCCTCCCTGAGATATTTTTCGTGGGTTCAGTTCTACAGCTCTCAAGGAGAAACGAAACAAACTAATTCTGAAAGGCCTTTTTAAAGCGCCTTTTTCAGAGGCTATCTCTGCACCGGGAGGGTTCACCCCCTCCAAGCAAATACCATAAAAAGAGATCACACTTGGTGCTATCTTCACCTAGTGAAAAGTCAGAGGTACCAAAGACTAAACACTTGAAGGTGACTACTGCACCGAAGATGACTGCTATGGTACCTTCTACAGTATCACCTGCTAAAGCTGTGCCATCAGCACTGATTACCATTTCGGCACAGAGTACTATGGCACCGTCCATGCATCTGCAAATTTTGTCTCCCTTGGTGCTGTCTAGTGATTTAACGTTGGCACTGACCACAGCACCGTCTACACCCTTTTCTAGCCCAGAAAAACTGACCACACTTACTCGAGCCTCCACCAAGACTTCAGTGCAGTTGGAACTTCGAACCTGATATTCTCCTAAGGTTGATCCTTTTCTGGGGGAACAGTTTAGCCCCTTCCTGGAATGGCCCGAGTCATCATCGGGAATATCTGTTAAACCAACCAGGAGCCTCTCTGAATTTGATGTGGTGCATCTTGTTGATCAGTTGCTTATGGTTAGAGGGATTACTACTCCATCCAAAACCCCCATCCCATTGGGAATTGGGGGTACTTCTCCAAGGACTCTGGCTTATTCTCCTCTTTCAACCTCGGAGCAGGCATCTAAGATCCTGGAGCCAACGTCCATCAGGGTACCCAATACTACAGTCCCACTGGTGGATCTCACTGTTGTTTCGGAATCATCCCTTTGGCCTTCGGTTCAGTTGGAACCGAGGCTTTCTCATAATCGTGGTTGGACTGCGACTTCGCTGGTTCCAGGAGCAGCTCAGATTCTTTCTACGGCATCATCCCTGGTTCCAGGGAACCTCGTGGTACTGGCTTCTCTTGAGACTCCATCTCTGGGGATGGATCCGCTGGAGCAGGGTGTGACCCCAGTTCCAAGGTTGTTGTTGTTGGTTCCGAGCTCCCATCCCTCTTCAGGTGGGTCTGAGTTAAAGCGATGGAGGGGGCACTTGCCACTGCTGGCAAACCGTCGATGTTGGACTATCCATTGACTCTTCCTTCTCAGCCACAACTGACACAAGTCACCATTATGGGACATCAAGCACAAGAACCTCAGGAGACCCTATTAAGAATCTTGACACCGTTGAATTTATCCCAAAGAGACCAGATAAAATTTTATCACCCCTGGAAGAGAACCCACACTGGTCTAAGGGTCTTCCAGTGGACACTATGGTGGTGGCAGCGGCCATGAGAAAGGAGTTTGCAGAGGAGAGCTAGACGGTCCAACCACCTAACAGGGAGTCCTGGGCAGTGGACAGACAAAGGAAGTGAGTATTTGCATCATCGACCTTCGCTATTAGATCCATGAACTACCTGGCACATTTCACCAGGCTCCAAAGAGATCTAATCTCTGAAATCTCTAGAACTGTAGCAGGACCAGTGTCTGACGAGGTACGCGGCAAGTTTGCCTCACAGCTAGTGACCCTGGAATCTATATCTAACTCGTCCATGTGGTTAATATCACATGGAACTGAAGGGGTGGCTAGAGCTGCGGATTCAGGTGTAGTCATGAGACGCCATGCCTGCATGCACCTGTGTGATTTTGCAGACCGCTTTAAGTCTTCCTTCCTTAATACTCCTGTGGAAGCATCATCCCTGTTAGGCCCTAAAGTGAAGGATTCGTTAGCCAGGTGTGAGAAGGAGGGAAAAACTCTTGTCTGCCATAGGTGTATGTTTCTCCACACCCCCCTCCCCAGTGTCATTATTCAAGAAACCAGCGGAGTGGGAAAATGTGGCACAAAAAGTCTCAGGGTCCTTTTCGTGACACACGTGGTGAGGTCTCCCCCAGAGGCAGAGGGGTAACTCTAGTGGAAGACACCCCTACAGAGGCATAGGGGGACCATGTAATCAGGGGTCCAGAGATTCTTTCTCCGGACAGCCTTATCAGCGCTCCTGAAGAACGGCCCGATTGCTTTCCTCTGGAAGCAGTCGGGGGATGTTTTTCCCTGCAACAAACAGCCTGGCATTGCATAACCACAGATTACTGGCTGCAGAGGATAATCACCAGTGGCTACAAAATCCCATTGAACTCTTTTCCCAATCCACAAAAACATATTCTTGACGTTCCACCCAGTCTAAGGGAATTTGTAGCCATAGAGATAAAAAAGCTGTGTCAGAAAAGAGTCATCCAAACAGTCCCACTAGACCAAATAGGATCCAGATTCTACTCAAGATTCTTTTTGGTGCCAAAAAAGCAGTGTTCTGAACAAGGTTATCACCCAAACAAAATTCCTGATGGTCACGGTTCAGTCCATTCTTCCATTTTTGGAAAAGGACGATTGGATGTGCTCTGTGGACCTTCAGGATCTGTATTACCACATAAAAATAGACAAGCGCTCCAGAAAATTCCTTCTCTTCCAGCTAGGAGCCAATCATTACCAGTTCCAGTTTCTGCCCTTCGGACTCTCTACAGCCTCCAGAGTGTTCATAAAATGTATGGCAGTGGTTACAGCTCACTTGAGACAACAAGGATTCCAAGTGTTTCCATACTTAGACGATTGGCTCCTCACCACCCCCACCAAGCGTCTTCTGGAAAAAGCCCAGGACTATACCCTGACATTGACAAAAATCCTGGGGATCTTTATAAATTGGAAAAAAAATCAATCTAACCCCTACTCAGAACTTAGACTTCGCAGGAGCAGTTTTCAATACCCAATCTTGCCAAGTGTCTCTTCCAGATCACATATTGCAAAGACTAAGGGGTCAACTCTGAGTGATACTGTGTCAGGACATGGCCTCGGGTCGAGAGGTTCTCCAACTTATGGGGTCAATGGCTGCAGCAATCACCATTGTCCCATTCGTGAGGTTACACGAGACTTCTTCAGTGGCTTTTAATCATCACCCTTTATCTTATCAAATAGAGATAATGGAACAGTGCAAAAAAAGACCTTTGGTGGTGGATGAAGCCAGATGCAAACCTTTGGAGTCATCCTTTTTTCCCTCCTCAATCCAAGGCCACTGTGACCACGGATGCTTCCCTGATAGGGTGGGGTGGGGGGCATTTTCAGGGTATGACTGTCCAAGGCACATGGTCGTCCATAGAGGCCAATCTGCATATCATTGTACTAGAACTGAGGGCAGTGCTTCTGGCATTGCAGGCATTTCACTCTCTCCTTCCATATGGAACAATTGCCATTCAATCAGACAACATAGCTGTTGTCTGGTACATCAACAAACAAGGGGGAACCAAGTCCTACCCATTGTGTTGAGAGGCCATGAGAGTGTAGCAATGGGTGATAGCTCACAACTGCTTTCTGATCGCAACACACATTCCCGGGGATTCCAACGTGATTGCGGACAAACTGAGCAGATGTATCCTTTTGCCTCATGAGTGGTGCTTCAACTTAACCATAACGGCGAAAATCTTCAGCCATTGGGGTCAGCCTTCCTCCAATCTTTTCACCTCCCCAACAAACCACAAGTGCAGTGACTACTTTGCCCTGATCCCCCTACTTGGGGAGTCCCCGAGGGATGCTGTGATTCACGATTGACCCACGGGACTTCTATACACTTACCCACCTCTTCCCCTAATCCCGAAATTTCTGAAGAAAACCCTCCAGCTGTAAAGCGAAGTGATCTTCATTGCACCCTATTGGCCCCGCAAAGTATGGGTCCCCTTTCTTTGGCTTCACCTGCTAGACAAACCATGGATTCTGGATCCAACACCAGATCTCATTTCTCACCCCCAAGGGTTGACAGACCTGAACTTAGCCAAACTCAAGCTGACACCTTGGTTTCTCCACTTCCAGTAATTGCTAGGCTGAATAATCTTTCTTCCCCGGTTTGTGACATTATACTGGCTTCACATAAACTATCCACCACGAAAATTTACCGTAGTAAGTGCAGAAGGTTCTTGTTTATGGTCCAAGCAAAGAAATATTGACCCTTATTCAGCTCCAGTTAATACAGTTTTAGATTATTTGTCAAATGTCTTCAAAGCAGGAGCTGCTGCATCAACTGTCCTTGTCTATTTAGCTGTCATCTCCAATTTCCATAATGGTTTCAGAGACTCTTCTTTGAAATCGCCCATCGTCTTTGCAAAACCGTCCTAAAAGGGAAATCTCATATTAGACCACTCATTAAGGAACCCACCGAACCATGGAGTCTCACATTAGTTCTTCAAGCTTTAACACAACCTCCCTTTGAACCTGCTGCTACCTGCTTACAAAAAAAATCAATGAAAGAACACAGCTCATCTTTTGTGCTCCTACATAATAGGAACACATCATCTACAAATCTAACATATTGAACCAGCTCTACATTCCATTGGTGGTCACTAAGGAAGATGGTCATATCTTCCCAATGGGCAAGAACCAAGTTCACATATAAGTTTGCACAGGGCATGCCCATGGCAACGTCCTGTTTTTGACGATAAAATGAATATTGGTATAAAAATACATTGTTTTCTAATATAATATCAAGCAATTTTCAAATTGTCTGGTTCATAGATATATCCAAGACCATGCTATCCATCAAAATAGCTTCCACTGCTTGCAATCCATAACCATTAGATATAACTGTAAACAGATTGTTCATATCTAGTGTAACTAACAAGCAGTCATGACGATCCTTCCCTTTCAACAGACCAAATAGTGTTGTTGAAAATTGTCCTGTGTCTTTCACGATCCTTGGTAATAAAGATATAACTTTTTCCAATTTGGTCTCTACCCCATATCGATAGATTTTCAATTATTCACCCCCTTCCTGATACAGTTGGTCTCATTGGGAGAAATACTAAACTTTAATGAACTTTTGGTAATGCCTTCAACATGGGAGTTACTGGATGCTCTAGCCATAAGAAATCAAATGTATCAACATTAATCAAATCATGCTTTTTTCATGTATTACAACTGTTTTTTAACATGTTCCACCAATTGACTAACAGAAAGCGGGGAGAGGGGTACATACGTCTGTGCATCCTGTAACAAATTCCTTATACTCAAATCATATGCTATTGCATCCATTATTACCACCGCTCCTCCTTTGTCCACGAGTTTAACCACAATCCGCTCATCATTAATCAAGTCATTTAAGGCTTTTCTTTGTGCTAAAGTTAAATTAAAATACTTATTACTGCCACAATTATCTATATAAGTCATAATATCCTTTTCACAAACCCTTAAAAAGTATTAAACATTGGATGCATAGTGGGGATAAATGTGCTTGGTTGTTTTAAAACAAGATTATTACTTAAGGCATTATCACCAAACATTTATTTCAATAAAACATTTCTGCCAAATAACATCAAGTCTCATATCACTTTATTAAAAAGTGAGCCATTACTGAGTACAAACGACAAGCCTTTGTTTAAAACATATATTTGTTCAGCAGATAGACAAACGCTAGATATATTATAGCCATGGCCTCAAGCTAAACGCCAAAAAGTGTATAGTCATCCCCTTTGGCAAAAACAAAGTGCCCTCAATTTACCATATAAGTGGTAATCCATTAAGTACGGAAGAAGTAATTAGGGACCTGGGGATTCAAGTTGATAGCAATCTCTCATTTGACAACCACGTGGCCAAAGTGGTTAGAAAAACATTTTATATAGCCCACCTAATCATGAAGGGATTCACATCTAGATCAGGGGAGGTCATCGTGCCTCTTTACTCATCCCTCATCAGGCCCATAATTGAGTACAATGCCCCTTTTGGGATGTACCTTACCAGACACCTGCAGCAACTGGAAAGACCCCAAAAGTACCTCACCAAGAGGATCAAAGGGCTCAAACAGATGCCATATGCTGCCCGGTTAAAGAAACTCCAGCTCTACTCAGTGGCATACCGCCTGCTCAGAGGCGATCTGTGCCTGACGTATAAAGCCATGTCCAACCCGGAATTAATGGACATGCTGCACCTCAGAAAATCTAAATCCCATTGAGCTATGCGCTCGAGAGACTTGAACCTCAGCACTGAAATAAATAGGACATGATGGAGGGACAGATTCATGACCCAGAGGCTCCCTTCACTTTGGAATAAAATCCCAGTCCAGGTTAGGCAGAGTCCCTCATTGACTCTCTTCAAGAAGAATCTTGCTGAGTGGATGGGGGATCGTAGGTTTACCCCGGGTATCACTTCTGTGTCACTGTTAGACAGAGGCACAGTATACTAACCTCAAAAAAGGGCATAGCAAAATTAATTTAAAATGGGTGGCGAAAGCCAAACACACTCTGGCTAGGCTTATAAATGCCCTAGGGCAGATAGCCTAGTATGAACCTATGAACCTATGCAGTCACCATATGCAGTCAAGTTGATGTCCTCCTTCTCTTCACCTCTCTTAGATGCAAATGACTCCTTTTCTGATTGTTTTTCTTCCTCACTGGCACGGGCAGTACTGGAAAAGAGGAAGAGGCATTCTGAATTGACGGTCATTGTGTCTTCGGTCTTGCACTTAAGCCTAGAGGATCCATATTATTCGTCAGCTAGATGGATTCATCACATGTCACCTCTGCCTCAATACTTTTGGTTGGTCCTTGTGCTCTGATGATAGGCTCAACCACGGTCTCCTTGATAACATTTTCATTGCCAGGAAATACCTATGTGGAGTTAACCATATCCTCAGCATTTTTATGTTGTCTCAATACTGCACCATTAATTATATTTTTAGTTTTAGATAACAAGCTGACATTGTTCTGTGGACTGCTCTTGCCTTTCACGAGGCCATGTAAAAATATGGCCTTGGCAAAAAGTCACAATAGTCTCTGACCAATTTCTTGTTCTTAATCTGTTGCAGCCTAGTTTCACGCATAGCAGCTCCATATAAAACATCATCAACCTTATTAGTGAAGTGCTCACCTTTAAAGTGAGTTTCCAAATTATCCTGTAGAACCCGCACAAAAAAGTCAATCAAGAGTCTCCTATAGGAGAAGCTCGTCTCTATATTAAGATGTTGTCAGTGAGCTAATAGCTCAGGGAAAGCTTCTCCTTGTGTAGGCATGCACAAAACTCGAAGTCCTGTTGGCACAATTTTATGGTAAATGCAGGCCTTCAAATGAAAACTCTGCCATTGCAGACATTTCAGCTTGTGCAGAGAGTTTTCAAATGTAGAAAGCAACTTGTGAAACTCAATTTCTCCTTGCTTTATAGCCACATTGTCTGCATTACTTTCCACCATGACCGACATGTTCATCTCCAATAAAGGATTAGAAACTGGAGCTGCATTTCTCCTTAGTCTTTCAGTCACCATACTGATTTCACGTTTTTGAGGACAATATTCCAACTCAATGTCCTCTCTCCATTTTTCGACCATGTGTGAAAAGGTATCAAAATACAAGAAAATCCTCCAAAATCAATAGAGACCTTTTCACTTAAGGTCACAGCTCCTATGCAGTGTAAACCAATGGAGCAAGCAACCAACATGCCATATAAATTAACTTAATTAAAAGAATTAAATAAAACATGAGCACTTTCAGGACAAGCCCTTCTTCAAATAAATATGCAAATTTTACACCAAACTTTAAAACAACACTTATACACATTTAAAATTCAAACAACCAATCAGCTTTCAATATTTTACCCTCCGCTTCTTGAGGGCTGGTTTTAAAGGTATAACACCATTTAAGCCTGGTGTCTGATCAGCTCCTAACTCAAAAACATTTTTGGTATCCCTAACATCCTTTCAGATTTATGTGACCCACCATTGAGACCCATCGTGGTGGCCAGAGGGTCATGTATGGAGCCCCTGGCCAAATATATTTTTTATTGTGTAAAGAACATTTTGTTGGGCCATAGACATATTGTGAAAGATTCATGGGACCTAGTTGACAAATTACGTGACATCGATAGCATCCAGGATTGTGTTTTTCCAACATGTGATATTAGAGAGCCTCTTTTTGGTGATTCCCCATGACATTGTTTTCAGAGATTATTAACAGATTTGGTCATGTACAAGCTGCAAAACTAGATTTGCTTAGGAGCTTTATGGAGACAGTACTTGAAAATAACTATTTCTCATTTGATGGTGAGTTCTTTAAGCAAATAGAAGGAGTAGCCTTGGGGGCTGCATGTGCCCCCATTTTTGCGAACATTGTGTTGTCAAAATGGGAGTTGGATACTGTGTTCAAACTCCCCCTATATGTGAACTGTGTAGCCTGTTTTGTTTTTTTAGATGACTTACTGATCATCTGAAGGGGGTCACAACAGCAGGTTTCAGATTTTGTATCAGAATTGAAGGGTACCACCAACTTTCTACATATCATTTGGAAGGTTGATCATTACAAAATGAACTATCTGGACATTGAATTGGTACAATCAAGTGTTGCTGGACTGGACACTAGGAATTATAGGAAATCCACCTATTGTAACTCCTATTTGTTCTTTTCTTCATCACCTCCTTTTTCAAAAAAAGGGGGATAGTAAAGAGTCAACTGATCCATGTGTCTAGACTAACTTCTGATGATTCACATTGTCTAAGAGAGTTTACGCTGTTGATGGACATGTTCCATGAATGTCGTTATCCTGACTCGATCTTGTCTCCCCTTCATGACGAGATTTTGGCCAACAGAATGGCTGGAGGCTCCTATGCACCAATTATTAAATTTGGCTTACAAGGTGCCATGACAACCCGTTCTGAATCCAGTTTTGACACAAGTGCCAACATGGTGCTATTTTACACCATGGATGATAAGGACATTATGCAGGATATATGTAAGAATTGGTTTATTTTTCAACACCATGATGAGATGAAGAAATTATGGGTGAGCCAGCCCACGTTTTCTTATAAAAACAAATTTGATATTAAAAATCTGTTATCGTAACCACTGGTGTGTCAAGAAAGGAATGAGGTTGCGACAACAAAGAAGTGTGGAAGGTGCAAACAGTGTAGGTTTATTGAAACTGAATAAACTGGGCAGATTTTCAAAATAATTGGTAAAAGCTTGAGAGACGGAAGGTTTAATTGCCTCTCAGAGAGAGTGGTTTACCTGGCTTTGATGTGCCACCTGTTCAATGTTCTATGTGGGGAAAACTGATAATGCCTTGAACCGTAGAATATATCAGCACAATTACAGTATCCAACAGAATGACCGTAAAAGTGCTTTAGCAAAGCATTCCATTTTATGTGTTGATTTTCAGTTCTTTGTTTTCTCTGTGATTGAACAAATCAATGAGGGAGCTTTTGTGGGTGATTGGCAGAGAAGACTTTTGAATCGTGAATTATTTTGGCAGCTAAAGTTGGATGCCAGTAACCCCCATGGTTTGAATAAGAAGATTTTAATTTTTAGTGAGTTAAAGTTACAGTTCAGTAAACTTTGACACTAGCACAGGGGTTAGAGCGCTGGTCTCGTAAACCAAGGGCTATGAGTTCAAATCTCATCAGCCTGTTAGACTTTTTCAGTTGACTTTATTGCCCTTGGGTAAAATCTTACTGTTGCCCATATTATTGGTTCTTGTGGCCTCTTTTACTATTGATCCATTTTACCATTCTGGACCATTGATTGGGTAAGATGTAACCTACTGGGTTTATGTATAGTCCATCTGCATATTAGTTTTTGTCACTGCTACCATTGGTTGAATTGCTAAAGTTGCTTTTATCATTGGTTATCATATGTACCGTGATCATTGGTTATATTACTGCTACTAGATTTTTAATAGGGTGTATGTACTCTTTATTTGAATATTAGTTTTGATTGGTTATTTTAAGGGATGTGTGTTTCTGAAAGCCTATTTTAAGCTTACTGAGTTAGTAGCTAGTGGTTCTGAATATGTCGAATTAACGGACAAAAGCACTCAACTGTTTAGCTTTTATTTGGTGGCATTTTTTACCAAGATTTCAATGGAATTAAAGGGACTTGTGTACGTGGAAGCCTCTTACAATGTACTGAGTTCATTTGGATTGTGGTTTTGTATGCTGTATCTGGGTTTAGGTCTTTCTTAAGAGAAGGAAAAAGTTATGTAAGGTATTTGCTGTTACACCAGGTCTTGTAAGTCTCATCCTGCACTTCATCTTAGGGTTTGTGCTTCCTTAGACGTGTTACTTCCTATCTGATGCCTTGCCCATTGTTTGACAGGAAGTTATCAGTCATTTAAAAGTAATACATATTCTTACAGTATTGTGTTAGTTAGTTAGGGGACTTGAAGTATGATACAAAAAACTTATGAAAGAAATAAAGAGCTTGTGGAAATCCACCCATTACACTATTACCCAATGATGTTAGTGGGGTTGGTCTCCAGACACACTTTTGTTGACTACTAATAATAGTGGCCTCCTGAAAACAAGTCAAGTGCATAGGATTTATTGTAACAGCCATTTTTTAAAGATCTCTTATGGTGGGTATGGTGAGTACTTAATGGGGATTTGGCAGTGTGAGGATTTGTTACAAGTAGACTCTTGTGAGATATGGATATGATAAAGTTGCTAAACTAAACAAGAAACAAACATTCTGTCCTTGTTATGTTGAAATCACAAATACAGTGACCCTGATATTCATTTGATTTGAAGCAGTAGTAAGGCATGGTGCATGGTTAGCATATGTAAGGTATAGAAGAATATTTTTATTTAAGAGCTTAAGGGCGATAAGTGAGAACATCAGACTGTTACAAGGAAAGTGCATTAAAATGTTCAGGTGGAGAAGGTGGCAAATCAAAATTAACAGTGTAATATTAAGCAGTATGCATAGGAAATGGAATGCAGTAAAAGAAGTTATAATATTATTGTATGTATGTATGTATGTAGTTTGTCTGTTATCTGGGTAACCCTGCTAGATTCCCTAGTCCCTTTTTCCATCCCCTAAGATGAGCTGTAGATGCTGTTATGGTGAATTAGGGATTGTATGGGTGAGTATTACATAATGTAGTTACTAATCCTAGGATACATATTTCTTATCTGTACTTAAACAGTGACAAAGCTTGTATTTTTCTGCAAAGAAATTGTTAGTGTAGCAGTTCTGCATTTTGCAGAAGAACTTGGAAAAGTATATTATGCAAAATTATATAACCAGTTTTTAAGCGAATACAAATGTGTATCAGAAGACACTTTTTTAAAATATATTATATTCCCATTTCTGTTTCTCATTCTTCACAATTACTGGTACTTTGTGTTAGTAACTACTGTGCTTCATTTTCTGTTCTTTATCTTCCTTTCTCTTTCTGTAAGCTGCTGCTGCTGCTGTTGCTGCTGGCCCTCAGGCTGAACACACTGGCCCTGCTTTACATTCATATCCCTCAGTAAATGAAGGTATATTATTTTTTTCCTGATTTCTAACAGCTCATTGCTCTGTTCTGAACAGTATGCCCCAGCTTTATTACAAGATGCAGCCTTTAAGCTGCCACACAGGCACACTGTTCATTTGGAGCTGGCCATTTCCCTTTGCTGCATCAATCAATAATGCTGGCTAGGAATATTGACATGGGTCATGCTTGCTTTGGTTCATGCTCTCTGTGTTCTCTGTTCTCTGCATTTTCTGCAAACCTTCGGGATGCATGAAATTGGTATATACTGTCAGAGTATTTGAAGGTTCAGGAACCTCACTTAGGTCAGGTTATGTTGCATATATTTGGCCCTGGGAAGGAGACAGAGAATGTGGAGATAATGCAAAAAAATATGTAAACTGTAAAATGTGTGCTGTGTTAGATTACTTATCCTGACTGTTGAAATATAACCTAGAATGAAAAGCTAATTTGCTCCAAAGTGGTTGATCAGCATTATTGCCCTTTCCTGTATAAAGAAACGTATAGCTTGCCATAGAACATAGAAATATAATGGTTGTTTAAACACAATAACACATCTGATTAGACTCTAGACAGTCCCTCTCTGCATGATTGTTGGAATTCTGGACATTCACTCATCTTTAGAAGCTATGTTGGCATTATGTGTAGATACATGATCAATGCAATTATTAATGTAGTAATTTGTAGAATTGTGTGAATGTAAGTAATTTAAGTGTGGCAACTTTTTAGCACATTGTTATAACTTCTGCATGACATGAGTGTCCATTGTTTGGGAAGTGAGTAGGCATTGCTAGATAAGTACTTGGTAAGAGCACATCCATTTGTGCTGGATGCTTTTCTTTGTTTTACTGAGGAAGTAAATCCATGTTTGCCTTGAAACTACTGGGTTATTCTATAGTTAAAATGTTATATAGGTAAGCATGTGGCAGTAGATTGGTTAGACATTTAGCTAAGCATATACAGCAGCCATTATCATAGGGTGAGTAGGAGGAATAGGAAAATATGCCAGTGGTTCCATGTTAGTTCTAGAGTCATTGTTAGATCCTTCTACTTACTTTGAAGGCAGCAGTAAAATGCCATTGAAAAACCTGGTCTAATCAAAAGATTTCCACTGGGGTGTTGGGGGATAGGGGTAAATAACATGAGTTATTGTTTTCTGTGCAGGTAAGCATAGGTGTTACTAGAATAACAGTGGGTGGGGAACAAATAGAACAGAAAGCAGGTATATAAAAAAGGACAATCTAAAATGTTTGCATTCAGCATTAAATGTCATTTCAAAGAAGGTATATCATATCAAATGCTGTCATAATTTATATGTGTTTGATAGATAGTATACCTGCTTGTATTCTTCTTAAAGGATGGAGTCAACTTGCTGCGATGCACTGTGTTATGCTTCCTGATCTGCTGGGGTTAGAAAACTTCAGACCGCCACTCCTTGAAATGCTAGCTCGTAGGTGGCAGGATCGATGCTTGGAGGTATTTTTTCTACTGGTGTTTTTCCAAAATAGACTATAATATTAATGCACTTTAGATACCATGACAATGAAGCATGAGTAATGTTTGTGTGAGCTGAGTACTAAAATGACTGCATGTTAACCAGTCAATTTGTCCTTTCTGTTGTTACTGGAGGTGCTTCACTATTGTAGGCCAAACATTATTGCATTACATTTAGACTGAAAGCCTAATTGAAAAACAATCATTCAAATTAAAATGACATATGCTGCCCTAGTAGTAGTATAGATAATTTTCTGATAATCATGATTCTTTTTTAGGAAAGATCAACATTTTAAAAATAGTCTGAGTTATACAGGATAACAGTGGTTATCCAACTGGAAGATCTTAGTAAGTTGTCACTTGGTAAACTTAAACGTTGTATGCAGGTTCAAGCATTGTTTTTCATTTGTGATTAAGTGACTGCATTGAAGTTGCTAATATTCCACTGAAGTATTATTTCATTCATTTTCTTGAGTTAGTGGCTAAAGCACTGAAGAAAATAGCACTAGTTTGTATTATTTCTTATAATACACATCATTGCGTATTATGTGATTCATTTGTATAGTCATCTTCAAGCATATGGTACTGTTTAAGTATTCATTCATGAGTTCATCTGGAGGACATCAGTCTTTAGGACAAGTAACAGCTCTATTGATGTTAAGGGATAAAGCCTTAACTGTAAGCAGGCGATAGAGGTTCGATTAGCTGTTGTTTGTGGGAGCTGTCACTGGGAGCATGGGTATACCCATTTTTTTGGGAGGGGGGGGGAGTGAGGTCATCCAGTACCAGAACCTTCAGAGGAGGGCAAGTAATGCAAAGATGACCCTTGGGTAGATGTTCATCCACTGAGCTGCAAATGCAGCACCCTTTATTAGAGTGCACAGGAATGCGCAGTTGTATGGGGAAGGCATATGGGAGAAGGCATTGTGGCCCATGTAGCTATTTTTGCACGTCCCCCATCCCAGTGGAGGAGGTTAAGACCTATACAGTTAAACACTCATTGCTGGAATGCTGCGGATGGCAGAAAGAACCCCATACTGCTGCCAGGGTGATGGCCTCCTTGATGGTTGTTGCCCCTGTGATGGGGATACCCAGTACAGGGGCACTAACTGGCTCAAGACTGATCTGGAGAAGCTTGATGTTCTGTAGACAATGGATTGAACATCACAAGGGAAAAAATATCCAGGACAAACAGCTTGGTTTCATGTCCTGAAGAAACTACCAGACAAATTTGCTTCAGCTTTATGAGTGGTTTACAGGAGAGTATGGATAGATGCCATCTATCTGGGCTTCATCAGGACCTTTGACTCAATCTTGTATGTGCATAACATGTAACGCATAAAGTGTATGGTGGCACTAAATAATTTCACAATTTTCCAGTGACACAAGCATAGTACTTTGAGAAAAATTGCATCCAGAAAACACAAAGTCTTCAAAATATCCTAAAGGTTCAGACTGGACCTGAAAATCTCAAATGAAAGAAGTGTGTGTGTGTGTGTGTGTGTGTGTGTGTGTGTGTGTGTGTGTGTGTGTGTGTATAAACATATATAGACATACATATATAAATATATATATATATATATATATATATATATATATATGTGTGTGTGTGTGTGTGTGTGTGTGTATGTATGTATATATATATATATATATATGTATATATATATATATATATATATATATATATATATATATGTATGTATATGTGCATATGTATGTATATATATATATATATATATATATATATATATATAAATATATATATATATGTAAAATATATGTGGGTGTGTGTATATACATATATATATATATATATATATGTGTGTGTTTATATATATATGTATATATATATGTGTATATATACATATATATATATATATATATATATATATATATATATATATATATATATATATAAATGTATGTAGCAGGATCTATATTAGAACATCAAAGTTTCAGAACTTCGACTGTTCTAATATCGACCCCTAATAAGCGAAAGCTGAAAATAGCGAAGTTTCAGATAACCAAATTCTTTCCTAGCGAAAGAATTCGGTTGTCCGTTCCTGTCCCTTCACTATTTTCAGCTCTGTGGTGGAAAGTTATGGGTCAGGTTCAGGTAAGTGTGCGATTGTGTGGACGTAAGGGTTAGGGCGGGTTAGGGTTAGGGCGCGGGTCAGGTTAGTGTGCGAATGTGTGGACGTGAGGGTTAGGGTGGGGTAGGTAAGTTAGGGTTAGGGCGTGGGTGAGAATTGTGTGCGATAGTGACGCACCTTAGGGTTAGGATTTGGGTTAAGGTAAGTGGGTAGATAGTGGTGTATGTACAGTTTAGTGTAGGTTTAGATGTAAGATTTTAGGTCTATGTGTGTGGATTGCTGTGTGTTTGTGTTGTGTTTATGTGTTTTGGAACAGCACATTTTTTCCCTAGGAAAAAATTTGCTGTTCTGAATTTTCGATGTTATCAGTTTTCGGTTACTAGGGGTCGATATTAGGACATTAGAAGTTCTGAAACTTCGATGTTCTAATATAGACCCTATATATATATATATATATATATATATATATATATATATATATATATATATATATATATATATATATACACACACACACACACACACACACACACACACACACACACACACACACAATTTAGTCACTTATTTGATCCATTGTTTTTGTGACCATGACATCAAGTACAGACCATCAGTAACCTTTTCAAATAAACTCCAGAATGTGCTTTAACATGGGCCAGCCCTTCCTTGTTGCCCTGTTCACTGCCATAGTCCCAAGGGTTCACTGAATTGGGTGTTGATGAATGGGATACAGTGATAAACGAATACTATAGGTCATATAATATATACATGTAATATTTTTAGGCTGCAAAATCTTTGTGGTGTGCTTGTGCTTTTATTTGTTATATAAAATGAATATTTGTAATAGCTGTTATATTGTTGAAAAATAAATGCTTTTACTTTAGTAAAAGTGTCATTTATTGCCATGTGATTGGGGAAGGCAAAATCATATGACCTGCATTTATACCTTTGTAAATTAATTATTCTTTGTATTTATTTTTGGACCGAGGAGGCCCCAGATAGGGCAAAACCTAGTTTGTTGAATTTTCTTTGTTGGACTTGGTAATTAAATTTCTACGTTAGCTTATCGGTGCTGTTCATTCTTTGATGGTTATATATATTTGGGGAGAGCTTCAGGGGTGCAGGTGGCACAGGCAGACCTGCCACTCTGCAAAAACACTTTATTAAACAATTTGTACAAGTTTTATATGTGCAGCTGTCATTGCTTTGTGATCAGCAGATCAGAATGCAATTAAAGTATCTCATCACATCATAATTTCCTTATATAGCACCCTCAAAAAAAATAAATAAATATATAGTTCTTCTTCCAATGATCAACTCTCACATAGCCTTCTTTCACATAACCGAGATGAAAATAAAGAAACTTCATAAACCCGAATGGCGAGTTTCACCAAGGTAAGTAAATACATGGCCAACTGTTAATGAAACTCACGCCGAAGTAAGTAAAACCACCTAGGTGGGGGGGCTATGCCCCCCACACTCCCACTTACTAAATATACCAACTCTTCGTTCACCCTACAGTGGAAAACAGGGCATGTTTGCCAAGTGTTTATTTACTCTAGTAAACAGTTGTCGTCCAGGTTTAAAGTTTCTATATTTTCATTGGTTATTTGAAAGTCTGTTATGTGAGAGTTGATCATTAGATGTAGACCCATATAGATGTATACATATACAGTGGATATAAAAAGTGTACACACCCCTGTTAAAATGCCAGGTTTTTGTGATATAAAAAAATAAGACCACAATAAATCATTTAAAAACTTTTCCCACCTTTAATGTGACCTATAACCTGTGCAATTCAATTGAAGAACAAACAAATCTGTTAGGTAATAAAAATATAAAAACTAAAAAATGTACAATACGCTGGTTGCATAAGTGTGCACACCCTTAAACTAATAATTAGCTGTGTGTGTGCACCCTTAAACTATTGCCTTGTTGAAGCACCTTTTATTTATTTATTTATTCCAGTTTGATGACCGGGGGAGGTCCACTGGGCTCGAGGAGCCCATTTTCAGTGGAGGCCTGGGGAGAAAAGCTCCACAATAAATAGTTTAGTTACATGAATAATTATAAAGAAACTTTGCATTACAAACAACAGGTAGCATTCAATAAAATAAAACTTTGCATTACAAACAACAGGTAAAAGCAAAGAAAACTTTGCATTTCAAACAACAGATAACATTCATAAAAAAAAAAACAATTAGTTACTGTTTTGTTTAGGTGAGAAAGACAGGCAAAAAGCCTGGTGGCTAGATTTTACAGTTTAGTTATTTATACAGTCTATGTTTGAGAGAGATTAGCTAGGTGAGAAGGTTAGCCAGGAGTCAAAGTGGAGGAGAGCTTGAGAGGTGTAGGATGAAGAGTACAGTTACATTTCCTGTTTAAATAAAGGAAGGAGTGAAGAAGAGTTTTAAAGTTTTCAAGGTTGTCACAGGTCCTCAGTGAGGAGGGCAGGCATTCCATTTTTTAGCTAACGAGAAGGATAGCAGAAGTTGACCAGCTGGGCGCTTGGGTTTTTGAACAGTGATTAGATTTTGGTAGGTAGATCTAAGGGTTCTATGGGGTATATGGTTGTAGGATATTGGAAAGTGCAGGGCACTTAGGTTGGAACAGTACTCTGTGGACTGTGGTGATTTGGAGAAAGTCAAGTTGGTTGGGGAGTTTGAGCCAATTTAATGAGTGAAGGGAAGAACAGTGATGACAGGAGGATTTGGCTTTGGTAGCAAATCTGGAAATTTTATTGTAACATACTTTCAGTTTGAAGGAGAGTGTGGATACATTAGTGAGCAGAGGGGCGCCATACAGTAGGGAGGGGAGGAGATAGGTTGTTGCGAGAGTTAGTCTGGTAGCAGGAGAGAGGACGTAGTTTCTATAAAGTCAGCCGAGTTTTATATTGTTTTTTTTATGTTTAGCTGTATATGAGTGTTAAATTTTAGGTGTCCATCAATGGTGACACCAAGACGCTTGGCTGAGGGAACGACCTCTGTAATGGAGTTGTTATGACTGGTTATTTGAAGTGAATTTTTATCAATAGTGAAGGCTTTTGAAGGAGAGAATAGAAGGATTTTAGTTTTGTTGACATTTAGTGAGAGGTGATTTTTGAGCATCCAGTTTTCGGTGGTTGAGAAGGCTATTTCTATCAGTGATTGGAGATCTGTTAGGTTAGAGGCGCAGCAGATCAAAGTAGAATCGTCAGCATATTGCACACTTTTGGTATTAGGTATGACTTTGTGAAAGTCGGTAATAAAGATATTGAATAGTACTGGGCCAAGTATGGAACCTTGGGGTACTCCAGTGGGGGTAGGAAGGAAGGTGGAGGTGCTCTGGCCCCATTTTACAGTCTGAGACCTGTCTGAATGATAGCTGGACAACCAGGAAAGTGTTTTGTGGGAGAGATTGAGATTAGACAGATGATTTACAAGGTGGTTATGGGAGTTGGTATCGAAAGCTTTAGCTAAGTCTAGCAGAACTGAGGATACCAGAGTCACAGGCTAAATTGACAGTATGTAAGAAGGAGAGAAGGGCGGTGTTGGAACTGTGTCCTGGGCGGAAGCCATGTTGGGTAGGAGAGAGTAGCTGCTGTTTGGTAAGGAATGACAAGAACTGAAGGTGGATGCATTTTTCAAGAAGTTTGGAGATTTGGGAGAGGATGGCTGTGGGGTGGAAATTAGAGACATTACAGTTTTTGCCACCCTTGTGAAGTGGAAGAATATATGCAGCGCTCCATAGTTTGGGAACATAGGTTTCAAGTAGGGATCTATTAATCAGGATGCTGATAGGGAGAGCAATACCTTCGGAGGCTATTTTTAAGAAGGAGGAAGGAATGTTATCAGGGGAGTTGGAGCAAGGCTTTGGTTTACAGAAGAGTTTCTTTATTAGGAGGGTAGAGACGGGTTTGAGTTCGAAAGTAGGGGGGAGAGGAAGATTGGGTGGGGTGGGGTAGAGGGATATTGTTGATAAAGGTCTTGGTTAGCTCAACAATAGAAGTGGTGAAAAAGGTATTGAATAGTGAGGGAATTTATAAGTCAGATTTGCTAGAGTCGGGACAGGGGTTGTTTTAAGTACCTGGCCTAAGGAGGGAATTAATTGAGTTCCAAAATTGTTTGGGGTTTTTTGCATAATGTACTTGTATTTTGATGTAGTAAGACTTTTTTATCTTTGTTAACTTGTTTTTTTGACCAGGTTTCTCAGCTGTTTATATTTAAGTAAGATTTCTGGCTGTTTATATTGGAGGTATGTTTTCCAGGATTTATCTCTTTGTAGCATAATCTTTTTGGTGTCTTTGGTAAGCCATGGGGCTGTCTTAGTTTTTACTCTTTTTTTGTTCTTATTGGAGCTAGGGAGTTAAGGACATTTAAGAATGTTGTATTGAAAAAGTCAATGGCAGCATCTAATGGAAGAGTTCTTAGGGGGTTTGAGTTAGTATACTTAAGGGAATCAAAGAAAGTTGTGGGATTAAAGTTAGATAGGTTATGAGTGTGGATGAACTGGTGGGGGTGTGGGGAAGTGAGGGTAGCTCGATGGGTGAAGGCAGGGAGGTGGTCTCCTAAAGGGTCAGGAATGACACCAGATCTTATGACTTTACTTGGATGAGATACTAGGATCCAGTCTAGTATGGAGCCTGGGGGGGGGGGGGGTTGGTTTTGTTATGCCTAGTAACAAAGTTAGTAAGTTGAGTGTAGTTAAATAGATTGATTGACAGGGTTGGTTTTGTTAGGCCTAGTAACAGAGTTAGTAAGTTGAGTGTAGTTAAATAGATTGATTGACATGGTGGGATTGGGGTTATCGTTTTTGTTCCAGTCTGTATTTACATCTCCCAAAATGTAGGTTTCTAGCTTAATATTTGAGGGGGTATTGGTGTTGTTACCTGGAGGAATATAGAGGGAAATGAAGCAGATGCTTTTATGGTTGTTTATTTTTAGTAGGCCAGTTACAGGTTCAGCATTATTGAAAGAAGAGATGAGTTTAGGATATGAAGAAAAGGATAGCTGGTTGGAGTATATTAATACTACACCACCACCACTTCTACTTAGGCGGTCAGATCAAAGTGATTGATATCTGGGGGAAGGAATTCTTATATGAGGTTTTAGCCAGGTTTCAGAGATGGCTACAATGCCAGGCGAGTTGTGATTGAGCCAGGCATGAAAGAGGGTTAATTTATTTTTTAAGCTCTGGGCGTTGATGGTGAGGAATTTGAGGTATTTACTGGTGGATTTATTGTGGGTGCTAGGGGGGTTTGTTGGAGAGAATTTTGGTCAAGGATTAGGGTGAATGTCACCGGTTAAGCAAAGGTAAGAGAGGAAAGGAATGAGTTTTTTTGGTTTGTACTTAGATGGAAGAGTCTGATAGAGAATAGGTTTAGGTTTGTAGTACATAGTAGTGATTGGGAAAAGTTTTACTTTTAAGAGGAGCATAGGGTGGGAGGGAACTAAAGAGGCTGAGATGTTGTGGAAGTGTGTTGTGTGGGGGAGGAGTGGAGGAAGAGGTGGGGGTGTAGATGGAAGTGGGTATAGAAGGTGGCATGGTATAGAGGAAGTAGATGAAGGATGAGGATAGATGAGGAAATAAGGGTTTGGGGTTAAGAGAGAGCATGATAGCTGAAGCCTGTCAAATGTAATAGAGAGGAGGGTAATGTGAGTGAGGAGGGAGGGGGGTGTGGTAGAGAAAGTCAGGTAGGCTGGAGGAAGAGGCGGAGGAAAAGTGTTTGAGGGTTGGTTGGTGGTGAGAGTGAGGGAGTTCAGGGTGAGACTAAATGAAGGAGTAGTGGGGGCGGGTGGAATTTGGGGGAAGGGTAGGGGAGTGGAGTGAGCCCGCAGGGCGAATGGAGCGGGTAGAGCCAAGAAGAAGGATTGAGTATTGTGAAAAAGGGAAGAAAAACTATCAGTAGCTGCAGTTCATGCAGGTAAATACAAAACTGGCTGGAGCTATGTAGAATTGAGACAATGTAGGGAGGGTTTCACTTTGGGTTGGGTAGTCCTGCAGGGTAGAGGGAGTTAGCACATAAAATAAGTGGAAGAAAAAGTGAAAAATAGCTGCTATCCCTGGGTAGACACTTTAGGAAAATGATATTGTGCGAATGATTTGTCACGGTCTTTGCTGCTACCTACTGGCAGAAGGGGAAGGTGAAAAGAAAGCTAGCGTAATTCTCTTTTCACTGTAGTAGGCTTGAATTTATTTTAAATGTCTTTTAACAGCTAGAGGGGAGCGTGGCAATCAGGCTGCTGTAGGCTGCCAACACGCACACGGGAGGTCAGATTAACAATTGTAGGTAGAATTAAAGTTTACAAGTTTATTTCTCAGGGTTACATACATTGACCTCTTTAGAGTAATGATGTCCTTTTTGTAGCAGCGTACAGTGCTGCCTGGGTAGCACACAATTCAGGGTGACTTCTGGAGTAGGCATTGAGGTGGTTCTTGAGTGTTACAGGCAAGGAGAGAGCACCCGAGTAGGTAGACTGTAAAATAGAGAGAGACACTGAGTTAGGTAATGTGGAAAGCAAGGATAGACAGGTAGAAGGATAGAGCAGTAGTAAGGGATATCAGGAAGAGAGGGTTATACTAGCATGTACAGTAAATAGAGAGAGACTAGAAGAAAGAAAAGATAAGAGAGGCAACTTAGAGAGATGAGAAAGGCAGTGTTGAAAATGTTGAAGAAGTGCAGATAGGTACTAGAGACAACACAGTTAACTAAACAGAGTCACAGTAGAACAGTTGCCCTCAAGCACGAGGGAATAAAAAATACCCCTAGTCCATAAGAAAGGTTATGGTTAGCAAAAAAAAAAAACAATTTCAAAGCAGGCAACTGAACAGAAATGCAAGCGAGCAGTACAACAGGTCAGGCAGTATCCTTATAGTCACAGGCGTTGGCAAAAAACAAGCAGGCATACAGGGTAATGGCTTTAAAACAAAAGTATGGGTAGCAACATCAAATTACTGTGACACAGTTATACGAGAGGCAGGCTTTCCCAAGGTTTGATTAGATGGCGTCCTTTTGTAGTACTGGAAAGCAGTAAATAAAGGAATATATGTGAGGTGCCCACAGTCAGCGCGACCTCACAGACAGGATAATTCTGTAGCTGCTATTTAAACCCCAGTCGCAAGCCAAGGCAAACAGCATCTACCGAAGAACCCTATAAGTCAACAATGATAAGCGTACAAAAGAAGTCATATCGGTGCTAATCTGCTGAGCCCAGGAAGTTCCTATTCCACAATAACACTGACTAAGGCAATTATATAGCTATTACCACATTTATAAACCTAGTCACCGTGTCAGGGCTTAGAGTACAGGCCATTATGCATTGTGTCTGTCTTAGCATTAAGCTAATAAGCTGAATTTCAATGGTTATAATTATTAAGTTCACAATGCTCATTAATGGATAACATTGCCTCAGTAATGTCCAATACTACACACACAGTATCTTCAGATGATTACACCGTGTCAGTCATAGTGATACGTTAACAGTCTGAAGTACAATAAGTACTAACTTTGCAAAGCTCTTAAAGAAAGCATTACCTCAGTATCGCTCAACTTTAAAAAATGCAATCTCTGCTGGTGTTTGCAACTCTAGAAAATACAGCCTCTGCTGGTGTTTGCAATACAATTTACAAATGACATTCAGCAGTTACACTTTCTTTTATTATATTAGACCTACCGGGAGGCGAGTCATGCAGCCCAACCGCAGGACGGACACAAGGGGATGTGGACGCTGAACTAGATTTGAAAATGGCACCACAGATATTGTCAGCTAGAAGTAAGCTCAGGGGGGGAAGTTAGCTAAAGGGGAGGGGTAAGGAGAGGGGTGTGATAGGACTAGAGAGGTGGAGTGGAAGGGGAGAAAACAAGGAGGCCGAGAGCCAAGAAGAAGGAGTGAGTACTGTGAAAAAGGGAAGAAAAACTATCAGTAGCTGCTGTTCATGCAGGTAATTACAAAACTGGCTGGAGCTATGTAGTAATGGAGGCAATATAGGGAGGGTTTCACTTTGGGTTGGGTAGTCCTGCAGGGTAGAGGGAGTTAGCACATAAAATAAATGGGAGAAAAAGTGAAAAATAGCTGCTATCCCTAGGTAGACACTTTAGTAAAATAATATTGTGCGAACGGTTTGTTGCGGTCTTTGCTGCCACCTACCGGCAGAAGGGGAAGGTGAACAGAAAGCTAGCGTAATTCTCTTTTCACTATAGTAGGGTTGAATTTATTTTAAATGTCATTTTAACAGCTAGAGGGGAGCGAGGCAATCAGGCTGCGGTAGGCTGCTAACGCACACACGGGAGGTCAGATTAACAATTGCAAGTAGAATTAAAGTTTGCAAGTTTATTTCTCAGGGTTACATACATTGACCTCCTTAGAGTAATGATGTCCTTTTTGTAGCAGCATACAGTGCTGCCTGAGTAGCTCGCAATTTAGGGTGACTTCTGGAGTAGGCAGTGAGGTTGTTCTTGAGTCTTACCGACAAGGAAGGGAGCACCTGAGTAGGCAGACTGTAAAATAGAGAGAGAGAGAGACACTGAGTTAGGTAATGTGGAAAGTAAGGATAGGCAGGTAGAAGGATAGAGCAGTAGTAAGGAATATCAGGAAGAGAGGGTTATACTAGTGTGTACAGTAAATGGAGAGAGACTAGAAAAAAGAAAAGATGAGAGGCAGCTTAGAGAGATGAGAAAGGCAGTGTTGAAAATGTTGAAAAAGTGCAGATAGATAGTAGAGACAACACAGTTAACTTAAAGGAGCCACAGTAGAACAGTTGCCCTCAAGCACGAGGGAATAAAAAATAGCCCTAGTCCATAAAAAAGGATGTGAGAGTGTTCAATCTCGCTGTTTGTTCTTACACACGGGATCGGCTCCGAATTGGCCGCATAGCAAAGCTCTGCATCTTAGAGAAGCTCGAGACCAGGCTATATCCCACAATCCTCCCTGCCATTACTCAGATCTAGTTTGCCGCTGCAACGGGTCACATAGTTCAGAGAGCTCGGACCAGAGAAAACTGTTGTTAGACAGATAAGATCGTCTTTTTTTGTCAAAAGTTCTTATACTTCTATAGTTCTATAGTTTTGATATTTTATTTTCTGATACTATAGTGTGTGTGTGTGTGTGTATTGTAGTTAGTTTTTAATAGGTTTCCCTTTTGGGGCCTACCCTTCTTTAACCTATAGCTTTATTTTCTTCCCTTAATATTAGCTAGTGTTAAATTCTCTCTTCTTTTACTGTTATGTCTGAAAAAGCCAAGTCTGGTTTTAAAAGGTGTCAGTGTGGACAGAAAATGTCCATCACTGACAACCACGCTTCCTGCGTCTACTGTCTTGGCCCTCTCCACTTGCAAGAGGATTGCTCTATTTGCCATTCCTTCAGTGGGAGGGTCATGACAGATAGACGAAGGAAACTTATAGACAGGGGACTTCTTAAGCCTGCCTTCCAGGAGGCCTTGGACAAGTCTAACCAGGCTTCTAAGTCCTCGAAGGGGTCGAAGATGTCAGAGCCCATGTCATCGGCTCCGAGTACATCTTCTAAAGTTTGTTCGCCGGTTCCACAGACTTCGGGCCCGAGCGTCGAACGTTTATCTCTCACTGAGCCCCAGGTCTTGGAACAGGTGTCGGAACTACCGCCACCTTCTATTCTTCGGTCGGTGCCATCTTCAGCCCCTTCGACCCGATCTTCCAGACCATTATCCGATACTGATGTGGATCGTGTCGTGCAGAAACTTATGGAGAACACGGCCCTTTCCAAATTGATTGCTGTTTCCTCCCAATTGGTGTCGAAACTAGAAGGCCTTCCCTTATCTCCAACAGGTCCTCCTCCGAGACCCATCCAGTCTTCGGAGCCGGAAGAGGATGAGCCGATGATAGTGGAGCCCTCGGTGCCGAAACCGTCCATTGCACGATCGGCACCATTTACCTCGACTCCATCGGAACCTATAGGCGAGTTGCGAAGTCGACGATCTCTCCTTGGTTCCGGGACCGAGAGTCGTACCGACCTTTTTGTGCCAACTTTCCCTCTCGGGGCCTCGGCGCAGATCGGCTCGGCTCCGTCCTCGGGGTCGAGACCCATGGGCCCCGTGTCTCGGATTCTTCCATGTTCTTCGGAACCGGGGGAGTCCTCGACCCGAGGTTCAGGGGGATTTGACCTTATGAGGAAGGTTTTGTCTACACAGACAACCACTTCATCGGACGCATCTTCTCCCTCCCTTAAGGAGCCGCTCTCTGTTTCTGTTCCCACGACACATCCAAAGCGTGGAGCACCATTGTCTCAGCCATCCCCAGAGGATGCCCCCTGTTCCTCGGAGGCCTCACCGGAATCCCCCTCCGATGAGGTTCAGAGGAAAAGATTGTGCAAGAGGAGGCACTTAGATTCCCCACAGGAATCTCTAACTTCTGACACTGACTTGGATGAGTCAGAGGGGTCCCCAAAATCCCCCTCCGAGGATGTCTCATTTGCAGACATCTTGGAGATATTAAAACAGAGGGGTGATTGGCAGTCCCTAGCCCCCACTGAGGACGAGTCGGTGTTGCTGAAGGCATTTGGTGCTCAGCCTTCTACCTCCTGGATTACTCTGCCCTTCGATGAGTTAATGGATTTGATTGCTCGAAGGGTGTGGGAGACACCGGACACAGTGGAACCGGTCCCTCGAAAACCAAGCAAATTTATTACCGCTCCCCAGGACAAGACTTATCTCACCAAAGGAGTCCCGGTTGACGCTATGGTGGTGGCTGCAGCCACTAAAAAGGAGATGTCGGAGTCTTCCTCTTCTGTTCATCCTCCTAATAAGGATTCTAGGACTATGGGCAGATACGGGAAGCGCATTTTTAGTTCGCTAAACTATTTGACACATTTTACACGTCTACAGAGGGATCTCATCAAGGAGCTGGGAGATACCCTCCAGGGTAACACAGATGCTGCTGTTTCAGATAAGGTAACAGCACAACTTAACACCCTTACCTCCGTAGTGAACTCCTCCATGAGGCTCATCTCGTATGCGGCTGAAGGGTCGAGTAGAGCTGCAGCTTCAGCGATTGCTCTACGAAGACAATCCTGGATGCGGCTGTGCTCTTTTGCGGAAGCCTTCAAGTCTTCCTTCGCCAACGCCCCCTTTGATGGTGCCACTCTTTTTGGGCCCAAAGTGAAAGAGACATTAACTCGGTGTGAGCAGGAAGGAAAGACTCTGTCTGCTGTCGAAGTCCGTTTTTCCGTTCCATCTATACCGTACCCCAAAGGGCAACGAGGCGGAAAAATGTGGTTCCGTAGAACTCAGGGATCTTTCCAGGCCACACAGAGTGAACCCCCCCCCCCAGAGGCAGGGGGGCAGACATGGAAGACGTCGCCCCGGCGGCAGAGGGGGTCCGCAGAACCAAGGCGACAGGGATATTATCCCTGGTAAGCCTTTCCAGCACTCCTGAATGGGGGCCCGACTGTCCTGCTCTGGAGGCAGTCGGGGGGTCGCTTGGCTTTATACCCACAGGCCTGGCTAACTGTCACCTCAGACTCCTGGATAAAAAGCATTGTAACCAGAGGATACAAAATACCCTTTATGTCAACTCCACCCCAACAAAGAAGGTCTCCAGATGCGCCACCCCGTCTGCGAGGCCCAGCAGCAATAGAAATTTCAAAGCTGCTCAAAAAAAGAGTCATTCAGCCAGTCCCGGCGGACCAAAAAGGATCCAGAACTTACTCAAGGTTCTTTTTAGTTCCAAAAAATACAGGGGACTGGAGATCCATTTTGGATCTCAGCAATCTCAATACCTTCGTGAAGAAGGAAAAGTTCCGGATGGTCACGCTTCAATCGATCCTTCCATTTTTGCAGAAGGACGACTGGATGTGCTCAATAGATCTCAAGGACGCATACAACCACATCAAGATGGCCAGACCATCCAGAGATCACCTGCGCTTCCGGCTGGGAGCCAGTCATTTTCAATTTCGAGCCCTGCCCTTTGGGCTCACCTCAGCCCCCAGGGTATTCATCAAATGCATGGCAGTGGTAGCGTCTCACTTGAGATGTCTAGGATTCCGGGTGTTTCCCTATCTGGACGACTGGCTCCTCACCGCCACCACCGAAGCCGCCTCATACAAGCCAGAGACTATACAGTCAACCTTTGTTCCCACCTAGGGATTTCCATAAACTTCGAAAAATCTGCCTTACTGCCCTCACAGCATATTTCATTCATCGGAGCAGACCTAGATACGCGCTTAACATTGGTAAAGCTCCCTCAAGTAAGGGCTTCATCCCTCAAGGAACAGGTTCTTCTTCTACTGCAATGCAGGAAAGCCCCGGCCAAATTGGTGTTGAAGGTTTTGGGACTCATGGCAGTGTCCCTGATTGCAGTTCCCATGGGGAGATTGCACATGAGGCTCCTCCAATGGCTGCTGTTCATGCAGTGGTCATTCCAGCAGTTACCCCTAACGCACGAGATTCTGATAACAGATTCTTGCAAGCGAGACCTCTCATGGTGGGTGTCCAGTCAGGATCTCACTATGGGTCGTCCATTTGTTCTACTGAATCCGACGGCCACTATAACCACGGACGCTTCTCTGATAGGGTGGGGGGGACTTTTTCAGGGAAGAACAGTCCAAGGGGAATGGTCCAACATGGAGTACAACCTGCACATAAATGTTCTGGAAATGAGGGCGGTGTTCTTGGCGTTGCAACACTTTCAAACCCTCCTACCTCTAGGAACAGTAGCAGTTCAGACAGACAACATGTCTGTAGTCTGGTACATAAACAAACAAGGGGGAACCAGATCTTACCCATTATGCAGAGAGGCCATGAGAATTTGGCAATGGGCAGAGTTTACGGGTCGCTTTCTGATAGCAACGCACATCCCGGGGTCATCCAACGTCATTGCGGACAGGTTGAGCAGAGCCATCCTGTTACCTCACGAGTGGTTCCTCAAACTACAGGTGGCGGAAAGAATTTTCCGCAAATGGGGCCAGCCTTGCTGCAATCTATTCGCCTCCCCGATGAATGCCAAATGCAGAAGCTATTTTGCCCTTCTACCCCCTTCAGGGGATGTCCCCAGGGACGCACTGATACACGATTGGCCCCCGGGTCTCCTATATGCATTCCCACCTACCCCCTTGATTCCCAAATTTCTTCAGAAAGCCATGAACCTGGAAAGGACAATTATACTCATAGCCCCATTCTGGCCTCGACAGATATGGTTCCCCTTTCTTCGAGACCATCAAACAGAGGAACCGTGGATCCTGGACCCAGTACCAGATCTACTGACACATTCGTCGGGAGTTCCTCACCCGTCTCTTCTATCCCTCAAACTAGCAGCTTGGCTGCTCCACTTCCCTGCCTAGCCAGGTCTGATCTACTTTCTCCGGCAGTTCAACGCATTTTGGTTGCCTCTCATAAGGCTTCCACTACAAAACTCTACAAGAGTAAATGGAAATGCTTTGTGTACTGGGCATCTAGTCAACACTTGGACCCCCTGGTTGCTCCTTTACATAAAGTTCTAGAATTTCTATCCATCCTTTTCCACAAAGGAGCCTCTACTTCCACACTAAGAGTACAGTTGGCGGCCATATCCAACTTCCATGTTGGTAAGGACGGTTCTTCTATTATGTCCCACAGGCTTTGTAAGGCTTTTATGAAAGGTTCCTTCCATCTTCGACCGCCTGTCAGAGACCCTTTATTCCCACGGAATTTAAATTTGTTGTTGTCACAACTAATGTTGCCACCCTTTGAACCAGCCTCTTCTTGCCTCCTGAAGTTTTTGTCGTGGAAGACTCTTTTTCTTGTAGCGGTTACTTCTGCTCGGAGAGTGTCAGAGCTGCAAGCACTGTCAATTAAACCGCCTTACTTAATTTTCCACCCAGATAGAGTTTCTTTACGAACAAATCCGTCTTTCCTTCCTAAGGTGTGTTCTGTCATAAATATTAATCAGTCCATTGAACTCCCTACTTTCTTCAAAAACCATACCAGCAAGTTGGAATATATGCTGCACAAGTTAGATGTCCACAGACAGCTAAGATTTTATTTGGACAGGACTAAAGACTACAGAAAAACAGATCAACTTTTTGTTGCATTTGCAGACAATAAAAAGGGCATGGCAGTTACAAAACGTACGCTTTCTAAATGGCTTACTGATTGTATAGCCTTTGTGTATTCTAAGTCAAATCAGGCCTTGCCCACCAAACCTAAAGGCCATTCTACTAGGTCCATTTCCACTTCCTTGGCTCATGCAGCTCACCTGCCTTTGGACACGATTTGTGCAGCAGCCACATGGTCTAAACAACATACTTTCATCGCTCATTATAGGGTTGACAAAGCCTCCAAAGACAGGACATCTTTTGGTTCCACTGTGCTCAGGAACGTTCTTCCATGAGTCACTCAGGGTGACGGAGCTAGGGGCCTACCGTGTGTAAGAACAAACGGCGAGATTGAACACTCGCATAAAGAAGTTATGTTCTTACCATAACGTTCCATGTGGAGTGTTCATCTCGCCTTTGTTCTTACATTCCCCCCCTTCCCTCCCTCACGTGTTTGGAAGAACGAGTAGGACTAGAGTCTGGTCCACATGTCTTTACCTCTTCCGGGTATATATTACCTCTTACCTCATAGGGTATATTCGTTACCCTTTAGTTTATTTGTCAGTGAGATGGTGTCTCTGAATTTTTGTAGCAGTATGTAGCCTTAGCACCTCAGGTTTATTGTTAGTCTGGTTTGCCTGCAAACTAGATCTGAGTAATGGCAGGGAGGATTGTGGGATATAGCCTGGTCTCCAGCTTCTCGATGCAGAGCTTTGCTATGCGGCTGACTTGGAGCCGAGGATCGGCACCGAACCCGTGTGTAAGAACAAAGGCGAGATGAACACTCCACATGGAACGTTATGGTAAGAACATAACTTCTTTTTATGGTTAGCAAAAAAAAACAAAAAACAAAACCAATTTCAAAGCAGGCAACAGAACAGAAATGCAAGCTAGCAGTACAGCAGGTCAGGACGTATCCTTATAGTCACAGGCGTTAGCAAAAAACACGCAGACATACAGGGTAATGGCTTTAAAACAGAAGTATGGGTAGCAACATCAAATTACTGTGACGCAGTTACATGAGAGTCAGGCTTCCCCGAGGTTTGATTAGATGGCGTCCTTTTGTAGTATTGGAAAGCATTAAGTAAAGCAATATATGTGAGGTGCCCACAATCAGCGCGACCTCACAGATAGGATAATTCTGTAGCTGCTATTTAAACCCCAGTTGCAAGCCAAGGCAAACAGCATCTACCAAAGAACCCTATGAGCCAACAATGGTAAGCGTACAATAAGAAGTCCTATCGGTGCTAATCCGCTGAGCCCAGGAAGTTTGTATTCCACATTAACACTGACTAAGGCAATTATATAGCTATTACTACATTTATAAACCCAGTCACTGTGTCAGGGCTTAGAGTACAGGCCGTTTTGCACTGTGTCTGTCTTAGCTTTAAGCTAATAAGCTGAATTTCAATGATTCTAATTATTAAGTTCACAATGCTCATTAATGGATAACATCACCTCAATAATGTTCAATACTACACATACAGTCTCTTCAGGTGTTTACACCCTGTGTCAATCGTAGCGAAAAGTTAACAGTCTGAAGTACAATAAGTATTAACTTTGCAAAGCCCTTAAAGAAAGCATTACCTCAGTATCGCTCAAGTTTACAAAATACAATCTCTGCTGGTGTTTGGAACTCTGGAAAATACAGCCTCTGCTGGTGTTTGAAATACAATATACAAATGACATTCAGCAGTTACACTTTATTTTATTATATTAGACCAACTGGGAGGCGAGTCATGCAGCCCAACCGCAGGACCGACACGAGGAGATGTGGACGCTGAACTAGATTTGAAAAATGGTGCCACAGATAGTGTCGGCTAGAAGTTAGCTCAGGGGGGAAGTTAGCTAAAGGGGAGGGGTAAGAGGAGGGGTGTGATAGGACTAGAGAGGTGGAGTGGGAGGGGTGAACCCTTGGAGGGTGAGAGCAAAGAAGGAGTGAGTACTGTGGAAATAGGGAAGAAAAACTATCAGTAGCTGCAGTTCATGCTGGTAAATACAAAACTGGCTGGAGCTCTGTAGTAATGGAGGCAATATAGGGAGGGTTTTTCACTTTGGGTTAGGTAGTCCTGCAGGGTAGAGGGAGTTAGCACATAAAATAAGTGGAAGAAAAAGTGAAAAATAACTGCTATCCCTAGGTAGACACTTTAGTAAAATAATATTGTGTGAACGGTTTGTTGCGGTCTTTGCTGCCACCTACTGGCAGAAGGGGAAGCTGAACAGAAAGCTAGCGTAATTCTCTTTTCACTGTAGTAGGGTTGAATTTATTTTAAATGTCTTTAAATAGCTAGAGGGTAGCGTGGCAATCAGGCTGCAGTAGGCTGCTAACGCGCACACGGGAGGTCAGCTTAACAATTGCAGGTAGAATTAAAGTTTGCAAGTTTATTTCTCAGGGTTACATACATTGACCTCCTTAGAGTAATGGTGTCCTATTTGTAGCAGCGTACAGTGCTGCCTGGGTAGCACGCAATTCAGGGTGACTTCTGGAGTAGGCAGTGAGGTGGTTCTTGAGTCTTACAGGCAAGGAGGGAGCACCTGAGTAGGTAGAATTGACTTCCTTAGAGTAATGGTGTCCTGTTTGTAGCAGCGTATAGTGCTGCCTGAGTAGCACGCAATTCAGGGTGACTTCTGGAGTAGGCAATGAGGTGGTTCTTGAGTCTTACGGGAGCACCCGAGTAGGTAGAATTGACCTCCTTAGAGTAATGATGTCCCTTTTGTAGCAGCGTACAGTGCTGCCTGCGTAGCACGCAATTCAGGGTGACTTCTGGAGTAGGCAGTGAGGTGGTTCTTGAGTCTTACCGGCAAGGAGGGAGCACCCGAGTAGGTAGAGTTGACCTCCTTATAGTAATGTCGTTTTTGTAGCAGTGTACAGTGCTGCCTGCGTAGCACGCAATTCAGGGTGACTTCTGGAGTAGGCAGTGAGGTGGTTCTTGAGTCTTGCAGGCAAGGAGGGAGCACCCGAGGAGGTAGACTGGAGGCGAGTCACGCAGCTCAACCACAGGACCGACACGAGGGGATGTGGACGCTAAACTAGATTTGAAAACAAAAATCAATTGTGATTTAATTACAGCATTCATTCTTCTTGGGTAGAAGTCTATCGGCATGACACATCTTGACTTGACAATATTTGCCCACTCTTCCTTGCAAAAGTACTCCATATCTGTCAGATTGTGAGGGCATCTTTTGTGCACAGCCCTTTTCATGTCACCCCACAAATTTTCTATTGGATTTAGGTCTGGGCTCTGGCTGGGCCATTCCAAAACTTTAATTTTCTTCTGGTGATGCCATTCTTTTGTTGATTTGCATGTATGCTTTGGGTCATTGTTGTGTTGAAATGTGAAATTCCTCTTCATTTTCAGTTTTCTTGCAGACGCCTGAAGGGTTTGGGCCAAAAGTGACTGGAATTTGGAACTGTTCAAAATTCCCTCCACCTTGACTAAAGCCCCAGTAAACCCAAAACATGATACTGCCACCACCATGCTTCATCATGGGGATGGTGTTCTTTTGGTGATGCGAAGTGTTGTTTTTGCAGTAAACGTACATTTAGGAACTGTGGCCAAAAAGTACAACCTTGGTCTCAAAAGACCATAACGCATTTTTCCGCATGCTTTTAGGAGACTTAAATAAAAGGCTTCCGTCTTGCAACCGTACCCCATAGTCCAGACATATGAAGAGCACGGGAGATTGTTGTCACATGTAGTACACAACCAGTACTTGCCAGAAATTCCTGCAGCTCCTTCAGTGTTGCTGTAGGTCTGATAGCAGCCTCCCTGACCAGTTTTCATCTTGTCTTTTCATCACCTTTGGAGGGACGGCCAGTTCTTTGCATCGTCACTTTTGTCCCATATTTTCTCCACTTTATATTGACTGTCTTCACAGTGTTCCATGGTATATCCAATGCTGCGGAAATTTTTTTGAACCGTTCTCCTGACTGATACCTTTCAATAATGAGATACCTTTGATGCTTTGTAAGCTCTCTGTGAACCATGGCTTTTGCTGTAGCAGGCAACTGAGCACATGTCAGGAAAATCCTACTAGGACAGCTGAACTTTAGTTGGGGTTAACCAGAGTCTCTTTAATTGATGACAGGTGTGTACCCAAGAAGACTGAATTTTGTAATTGAATCAAAAGGTGCTTCAGCAAAATATTAGTTTATGGGTGTGCACACTTATGCAACCAGCATATTGTACGTTTTTTAATTTTTATATTTTTCCCCGAACATATTTGTTTGTTTTTCAATTGAATTGTGCAGATAATAGGTCACATTAAAGGTCGGAAAAGTTTTGAAATGATTTATTGTGGTCTCATTTTTTTATATCTGAAAAACCTGGCATTTTAACAGGGGTGTCTACACTTTTTATATCCACTGTACATATATATATATATATATATATATATATATATATATATGTATGTGTGTGTGTGTGTGCGTATATGTATATAATTTTTGTGCGCGCGCCCGTATGCATGTGTGTAGATTCTTTTTGAAGGATGGTGAGGACTAATTTATGATAAGGGGAATGTTATTCTTTAATACTTGAATTTATTGTATAACTTATCTTATTTTTAGAATTAGGTTTCCAGATCTGATGGTTGCTCCTTGTGGTACTTTCCAGGCTTAAACTTTCAAATAGATCTGTATCAGACAGTGCCTTATAAACCAGACAAAGTCACCTTTATGTTACCTGCAAGAAGCAGAATATAATGAGACCTTTCAAGCCTTTCTGATTAGTTAGTTTTTCAGCCGTTTGATTTTTGTCGTAAGGAGTCGTACCTTTTCAAGTTGTTTCACTTGGCTTTTTGAAGGCTAAAGAATGCAGCATTGTATTCCACAATAGGTTGAATTAGTGCGGTAGAAAGGATAGTGATCTTCACAGAGTGGCTGGACATGTCCATTAGAAATAGATAAAAAGCTTTCTGATTTCGGTTAATACATACTGGTCAAAGTTTAAATAGTTGTCTACCGTTATCCGTAACTCTTATAAAGGTGCAATTTTTATGATTTGAACATATGTTTTGTTTCTGTAATCATAATTTGTCCTTTTTTCCATGCCTTATGATGGTACACTCATTTACATTGAAGTTGAGGTCTGTAACACTGCACAAGGTTTATATTTTTCAGGCTGTCTTAGAGACCTTTAGCATCTCTTGATAAAATAATTGATGTGATGATGTCCTATCTTGCCTTCATTCTTAGCAGGTTGGGTTTGGTTCTGACTTGG
Source organism: Protopterus annectens (assembly GCF_019279795.1). Classification (NCBI taxonomy): domain Eukaryota; kingdom Metazoa; phylum Chordata; order Ceratodontiformes; family Protopteridae; genus Protopterus; species Protopterus annectens. The sequence goes on along the minus strand of NC_056726.1, from coordinate 320,835,460 downwards.
CCTTATACAAAGCTTGAGGTCTTCCACTAGTTCGTGGCTAAACCCCTATCCCATGATGCACTATGACAGTTTCCCAGATAACATTTGCCGATAAACAAGATCAGGTGCTCTTCATACTGGCTCTTGCTAAGTAGTTCTTTTTCTGCCTTATATTTGAACATTGTTAGACTCTTTTCAATACTTTTATTCCACCTAATTGTTATTATGTAAATTATCTGTATTCCACGCTTTTTCTGCTGTTTTTGCTGTTGGCTGTCGTTATTTTCGTTAGGCCTTTCTTTCCCTGTCATTGCGTTAAATTTAGGAAGTCTGTTTTATTTAGAAGGTTTTTCTTTCTTGTAAGAATAGGCTAGTTCTTTTCACTTAGAGAGCTGCCTTAATCTGTTTAAATTAGAGGGCTTTCCCTTTGTTTTTCCTCTCAAATACTCATGGTTAGCTCGTTTACGGTAGAGAGCTGCCTCTGTCATTTTTAGTTAGAGAGACTCTTTTCTGTGTGTTGTCCGATCGCTGTTAAAAAAAAAAAAAAAAAAAAAAAAAAAAAAAAAAAAGTGTTGTGTAAAAATTAGTAGTAGTGTTTTTTGTGTACTTACACTTTTTCTCTGGTTTCCCCCCTAGAGTTTTTTCCTGTTGTAGTTGCTGTTAGTCATGTCTTCCAAACATTCTAAGGAAACTAAACCCTCTGGGTTTAAAACATGTGCAAAGTGCGGCCAAAAAATTTCCATAACTGATGGACATACCATTTGTGTCTATTGCCTCAGAGCTGTTACGTTCAGGAGTTTTGTGCTATCACTCCTTTAGTCACAGGGTATTATTAGAGAGAAAGAACAAGTTCATCTTGAGAGGCTTGCTGAAGACCCCTTTTTCAGAAGCAATTGAAGAAGGTCAGGGTCCTTCAAAATCCAGTCAGTCCCCTTCTTCAGAATCAGACAAGTCAGGGGAAAATGTCCTGTTCTTTGAGCACTAAGTCAGATCCATGAAAAAGTTACATAAGGTTTCTTCTTTGGACCCGAAGGCTGTCGGGCCAGAGAAGCCTTCTGCCTAGGCTCCTTCTATATTGGTGCTGTTGGAGTTTCTTGTATGAAGCCGGTCTCCTGAATTGGAACTGGTATCTCCCACTTTAAGGTCTCTGTTATTGCAGTCTTCCAGATCTCCTGCTCTCTTCACTTGATTCTCCAGGAGCTTGTCCAATGATCATGTGGATTGCATGGTGCAGAGGCTTTTGAGCACAGCGGCGCTCACCAGACTCTTGTCGGATCCAACCCAGAGGGCCTGGAATCGACCAAACCTACCCTGTCACTGTTGATTCCTCCTCCAATCTGATCTTGGACTTCTGAGCCAGAATGTCCAGAACTGATCGTAGTGGAACCGTTGGAGCAGAGACCTATCTCAGGCTCTTTGGCCCCGACTACTGCTCCGACATCATTGGTTCCATCCAAACTCGAGGGGTCTAGGAGCCGATGCTCTCCAGGCAGGTCCTGGGAGGACAGTTGGATCGGACAATTGTCGGATCCGAACTTGCCTCTTGGGGTGTTTGCTCAGGTGACCTCGGCTCCTACCTCAGCCTCAGAGACAACCCCCTTAGTTCAGGGGATTCCCTCTGGTTCTTTGGAGCCAGGAGTCACCTCGGACCAGGGCCAGGGGGCTTTTGAGGTAATGAGGAGAGTGCTGTCTCCACAGAGAGGTCCACTCTCAGGTTGGGACATTCTTTCCCCAAAGGTAGCGGTGTCTGCCTCAGTATGACTGCTTCTAGAGACACAGAGACCCAAGGCCTCAGGATGCTCCCTTGGGTGACCCCCTCTCTTCCAAAACCTCTCCAGAATACCCTTCTGAAGAGGTCCCTCGAAAGAGACTATGTAAGAAGAAGCATCTGGTCTCCCCAGAGGAGTCCATCACTTCAGATACAGACCTTGATGATTCGGAAGGGTGCCCACGGTTGCCCTCTGAGGATGTCTCCTTTGCAGACATCCCGGAAATACTAAAACAGAGAGGCGGCTGAAAGCCCATCAACCCTTTTAAGGAGTAGTCTGTATACCTGAAGGCTTTTGGGTCTCACCCTTTCGCCACTTGGGTGTCTTTGCCCTTCAACGAACTGATGCAGTTAGTTAGTGGAAAGGCATGGGAGACTCCAGACTCAGTGGAGCCTGTTTCTTGGAGGCTGAACAAATTCATCACTGCACCTTCATACAAGGAATTTCTTACCAAGGGTGTTCCAGTAGAATCTATGGTGGTGGCAGCAGCCAAAGACATCCTCTTCTGTCCATCCGCCAAACAAAGAATCTTATATGATGGACAGATATGGAAAGCGCATCTTCTCTTCAGCTACTTTTGCACTCATATCGCTGAATTATCTGACTCACTTTACTAGGCTCCAGAGAGATATCTCCTGAAAGAGCTAGGAGATACCCTCCAAGGTTCAGTAGCTGAAGGGGTATCAGACAAGGTTTCCTCTCAGCTCTCCACTATAACCTCTGTGGTCAACTTCTCCATGAGGGTCATTTCTTATGCAGTAGATGGAGTGAGCAGGGCAGCAGGTTTAGGAATTTCCTTAAGGAGACATTCCTGGATGCGCTTGTGTGACTTTGCGGAACCCTTTAAAATCTTCTTTTGTGAATGCCCCTTTCAATGGTTTGTCTTTGTTCGGGCCAAACTTCAAAGACACTAACCAGGTTTGAACAAGAAGGGAAAGACTCTATCCGCCATTGGAGTCCATTTTTCCCTACCTACCGGACCTTACCCAAAGGATCAGAAAGGAGGGAAAATATGATTTTGAAAATCCCAGAGAGCTTTCCACGACACACGTGGTGATTCTTCCCCCAGGGGCAGAGGGAGAAGTGCTAATGGAAGATGCTGACCATGCGGCAGAGGGGGTCTGCAAAACCAGAGCGACAGGGAATTCTTCCTTGATAAGCCCTTTCAGTGCTCCACCTGCCCATCTATGGAGGCAGTCGGGGGGCGCTTATCTTTGTACCCAAAAGCCTGACTAACAATAACAAAAGGCAAGTGAGTACAAAGTATCTTATCCAGAGGTTAATCCATACCCTTTTCCTTCCCCATCCCAAACACAAAAAACATCCCAGATGTTCCACCCAGTCAAAGGGATCAGGCAACTCTAGAAATACAAAAGTTGCTAGTCAAATGAGTCATCCAAGCTGTCTTCACAGACCAAATAGGATCAGGAATTTACTCAAGGTTATTTTTGATTCCAAAGAAAACAGGAGACTGGAGACCCATCCTGGATCTCAGCAAGTTAAGCAAATTAGTGAGAAAGTCAAAGTTCCAGATGGTAAAACTGCCGTCAATACTCCCTTTTCTGGGACGAGACAATTGGATTTGCTCTATAGTCCTCCAGGATGTGTACTACTGTATAAAAATGGATAGGCGATTCAGGAGTCATTTGCACTTTCGGCTGGGAGCCAGTCACTATCAGTTCCGAGCTCTGCCCTTTGGCCTCACTACAGCCTCCAGAGTGTTCACCAAGTGTACGGCAGTAGTAGCTGCTCACTTGAGATGCCTAGGATTCTGAATGTTTCTGTACCTAGACAACTGGCTCCTAACTGCCACCAATGAGCATCTACTATCCAAAGTGAGAGACACCACTTTACATCTCTGCTCTCACCTAGGAATCACAATAAACTATGAAAAATTTGCCGTGTTGCCATCTCAGCATATCATTTTTTATAGGAGCAGATCTAGCTACAACAAATATGATGGCAAAACTTCCCTCTGAACGGGTTCAAGTCCTACGATGTCAAGTCCTGAACCTTCTTTCCAAGAGAAAAGTAAAAGCAAGAACAGTATTCAAAAGTATTGGGAAGCATGGCAGCTACGATAACCCTTATTCCACGTCTGCACATGAGAATACTACAGTGGCTAATTTTCACTCAGTGGTCCATGCAGGAACTACTCATGTCCCACCAAATTTTGATAATGGAATCCTGCAGGAAAAACCTTAGTTGGTGGCTTTACTCCAGTCATGTAACATTAGGTCGCCTCTTCCTTCCTCTCCAGCCTTTAGCCACACTGACCATGGATGCTTCCCAGGTAGGGTAGGGGGCATTGTCTGGGAAGGACAGTCCAAGGCATTTGGCAGGACCACAAGGCCCATTTGCGCATCAGTGTCCTAGAGATGAGAGCAGTGCTTTTAGTGTCGCAAGCATTCCAGGACGCTCTTCCACTAGGAACTATTGCAATACAGACAGACAACATGTCAGTTGTATGGTACATAAGCAAACAAGGAGGAACCAGGTCATACCCCCTTTTTTGGGAGGCCCTGCGAGTATGGCAATGGGCAACCTCCTCCCAATGCTTTCTGATAGCAACACACATCCTGGAAAAGTCCAGTGTGATTGCAGACAAACTCAGAAGAGCGATTCTGATGCCTCACGAGTGGTCCCTAAAACAGGAAGTGATGGAAGAGATTTTCTGCAAATGGGACCAGCCTTGCTGCAACCTTTTCGCCACGCCCATAAATGCCAAATACAGCATCTACTTTGCCCTGATCCCCCCTCCAGGGGAGTCACCAAGGGATGCACTTGTTCATGATTGGCCCTCTGGTCTCCTCTACGCCTTTCCTCCCTTTCCGTTGATACCAAACGTTTTTCAGAAAACCAGTCACTTGGGAAAAAACTTAATACTTGTTGCCCCATACTGGCCTCGTCAAATCTGGTTCCCCTTCCTGTGGCCTCATCTCCAGGAGTAGCCATGGATTCTGGACCCAGTTCCGGACCTCCTGACTCATGCATCAAGGATGATGCATCCCTCCTTTCAACCCCTCAAATTAACAGCTTGGCTGCTTCAATTCCAGCCATAGCCAGGCTCCCTAACCTTTCTACGTCAGTAAAGCATATTCTGATCTCATCCTATAAAGCTTCGACAAGAAGGTTATGTAGAAGAAAATGGAAAAGGTTCTCTTCGTGGGCCTTGAATAATCACATTGATCCCTTCTCTGCCTTAATAGCTTCTATTCTTGAATTCATAGCAAAACTGTTTAATGTAGGGGCAACTGCAGCTACTGTCTGGGTGCAGCTGGCTGCCATATCTAATTTCCATTTGGGAGAATCAGGACCTAATGTGATGTCCCACAGACTTTGCAAAGCCTTTCTTAAAGTTACTCTTTTATTAAGACCACCTATTAAGGTCCCTCCACCGCCATGGGACTTAAATTTTGATGTTAAGTTGTCAATCTCACCTTCATTCTTGCTGGATGGGTTCGGAGCCGACCCTCTGCTATGACTCGGCCAATACTAAAGCTCGAGAGCTTATTCCACCGGCTCGAGGCTCCCCTATATCCCACAATGCTAGGCGGTAACAACTCAGATCTCGTTTGCCACTTAGCTGACGAGGTGCTTTCTTCTACCGGCTCTGGCAGGTTAGTGAGTTTTCTTATTAAGAAACTTCAAATTTCTACCCCTATTTTTTCTATTTAGTTTAGTTTTTATACAAAGTATCCCTTTAGTTTAAATCGGGTCCCCCTTGTGTTTAAATTTCCGTTTTATCTCCTTTTTAACTTTTAGGCCTTTGGCCCACTCCCTTTTTTTTCCCTGTCCTTTCAGTGTGACTGGATTTTTATTGGTTAAAGGGTGTGTCTGTGTGTTGTGTTTGTGTTTTTCATACAGCCTTTTCAGGATGTCTAAAGACTCCAAGGTTTCAGGCTTCAAGAAGTGTGATTCGTGCTGTCAGAAAACATCTCTGACAGACGGTCACACTTCTTGTGTCTATTGCCTGGGACCTTTGCACCTGCAGGACTCATGTGCTGTTTGCCATGCATTCAGCCCTAGAGTCCTGCAGGAACGCAAAAACAAGCTCATACTTCGAGGCTTGTTAAAGCCTGAAGGCCCCCCGACCCAGTCTGCATCAGGGAAGCCTTCTAAGACTTCCAGGCCGTCGGCTCCAGCTTCAGAGCCGTTTCATGGGAGCATTAAAGCTGCTTCGACATCAGCTCCGGCTGAAGTCGATGTTTCAAAGTCTCATACCGTTACCTCGGCTCCAGCTGGAGCCGAGGTTGTCAAGACTCAGTTGGCTCCAATAGGCTTATCGGAGCCACCTTCAAAGAAGAGGTCTAGGTCCCCTTCCATCGGCTCCATCCACTCGGCTCCGGGATCCCCTCTTCTGTCGGACCTCTCGGTTCTCCAGGCTGTCCGACCATGACTTACAAAGGGTGGTGAGTAGACTTCTGAAGTCCGAGGCACTGGCCCAAATGCTGCATAGCCCTACTCAACAGTCAGCGGCTATTCCCATCCCTGATTCTATTCCTCCTCCGACTCCTTTGAGTTCGGAGCCAGGGCTCTTCGGAGCCGATACCTTCCCTTTCGGCTCCGTCGTCTGCTCCGATTTCCTCCTTGGAGGGATCTCGGCGCCGAGCTTCCCTCGTCGGCTCCGAGGGGGCGAGTGGCACCACACCCTTGTCCGACACCTTTCTCCCTCTCGGGGCATCGGCACTGGTGAGTTCGGCTCCGACATCGGCCTCGGAGCCATCCCTGTCGGTGCCGGGGGGGTCCTTGTCTCCTCGGAGCGGGGACCTCCGGCCTTGGTTGATAGGGGCGCCTTCGAGGTCATGTGGAGCGTGCTAGACCCAGTGTCTACCCCACAGTCAGCTCTGTCAGCTCCTCCCTCTTCAGTGCCTGCGGTGGTTTCTACCCACCCCCTTGTTACAGACCGTAGAGAGCCAGCTCCTCAGGTTTCCCCATTGGGAATATCCTCCTCTTCTGAGGCCTCTTCTGATCCGGTAGGAGAACCCCCTCGGAAGAGACAGTGCAAGAGAAAGCACATTGACTCCCCTGAGTCTATCACCTCTGACACCGGCTTGGAGGAATCTGAAGGTTCCCCTCGGTCCCCCTCTGAGGATGTCTCTTTTGCTGACATCCTTGAAATTCTGAAACAGAGGGGGAACTGGCCCGCCCTTAACCCTTCAGAGGATGAGTCGGTTTACCTTGAGGCGTTTGGCTCTCGCCCTTCCACCTCCTGGGTGTCCCCTCCCTTTGAGCCCCTTATGGAAGTGGTGGCAAGGAAGGCTTGGACGGCACTGATTCAGTGGAACCTACCCCAAGGAGGCCGTCAAAATTTATTACTGCCCCTAAAGAGAAAGAGTTTCTATCTAAAGGTGTCTCTGTTGATGCCATGGTGGTGGCCGCAGCCACTAAGAAGGAGTTAGCTGATCCTTCGGTACCTGTCCATCCTCCTAATAAAGAGTCTAGGACCATGGACAGGTACTGTAAGCGGATGTTTTCATCAGTGAACTTTTCCATGCGGTCGCTGAACTACTTGTGTCACTTCACCCATCTCCAGAGGGATTTGCTCAAGGATATGGGTGAGGCTATGCAGGATCCAACAGCTGAGGGGGGTTCCAAGACAAAATGAACTCCCAGTTGACAACCCTGAATTAGATTGTCAACTCCTCCATGCGGCTTATCTCATATGCGGCTGATGGGGCGAGTAGGGCCGCAGGCACAGGTGTAGCTTTACGACGTCACGCCTGGATGCGGCTTTGCAATTTTGTGGACCCTTTTAAGGCGTCCTTCACCAATTCACCCTTTGATGGCTCAACGTTGTTTGGACCTCAGGTGAAGGATACATTGACTAGGTGCGAGCAGGAAGGTAAGACTCTCTCTGCCGTGGGAGTCCATTTTTCTACCCCTTCTAGACCTTATCCAAAAGGTCAGAGGGGAGGAAAAATGTGGTTCCGCAAACCACAGGGAGTCTCATCTGATGCACAAGGTTGATTCCCCTCTAGAGGCAGAGGGGGGAATAACAATAGACGCCGCCCTAGGGGCAGAGGTGGTCCGCAAAACCAGGGTAGCAGAGAAACTTTCTCTGATAAACCCTTTCAGCATCCCTGAGGAGCTGCCCGGCTGTCCACATTCGGAGGCAGTCGGGGGAAGATTATCACTGTACCCAAAAGCCTGGCTTTCCCTCACTCAAGACAAATGGGTACAGTCAATCATATCCGAGGGTTACAAAATTCCCTTTATTCACAACCCATCCCAACCCAAAGGAACCCTTCCAGAGTTCCACCCAGTATAAGGGAACAAGCAGCACTAAAAATTTCAAAGCTGCTGTCAAAAAGAGCTATCCAACCAGTCCCAGCAGACCAACAAGGATCCGGAATCTACTCCAAATTCTTTTTGGTTCCAAAAAAAACAGGGGACTGGAGAACAATACTGGATCTCAGCAAGTTAAACAATTATATCAAAAAAACAAAATTCCGGATGGTCACGCTAAAGTCCATTCTACCCTTCTTGGGTCAGGACAATTGGATGTGCTCGATAGACCTTCAGGATGCGTACTACCATATCAAAATGCACAGACACTCCAGGAGGTTTCTCCGCTTCATGCTGGGAGCCAATCACTACCAGTTCAGAGCCCTGCCCTTTGGTCTCACTACAGCCCCCCCGAGTGTTTACCAAATGCATGGCAGTGGTTGCGGCTCACTTGAGACGTCAAGGATTCCAGGTGTTTCCATATTTGGACAACTGGCTCCTTACCGCCACCACCAGACATCAACTGCTTCTATCCAGAGACTTCACCATCCAAACTTGCCAAGCTCTAGGCATTTCAATACATTTTGAAAAATCTGCCTCGTCAATGTATTACCTTTATAGGTGCCACCTTAGACACAGTCCATCTTTCCGCCAGACTTACAGAGCAAAGAGTATTAGATATCCGCAAACAAATTTACCTTCTACTTCAGTGCAACAAGGTCAAAGCCAGAGTAGTCTTGAAGGTATTAGGACTCATGGCAGCTACTATTACACTTCTCCCCTTAGCTCGTTTTCACATGCGGATCCTCCAGTGGATGCTGTTTACTCAATGGTCCTTCCAACAGCTCCCGATGTCTCACATCATCCTACTAACTCAATCATGCAAGAATCACCTGTCTTGGTGGATCACATCACCTCAAGTTCTCCAGGGCAGACCCTTCATTCTCCCCCCCCCAATCGCCACGGTGACAACGGACGCCTCCCTGATCGGGTGGGGGGGGGCATTATCAGGGCAGGACAGTCCAGGGCACGTGGCAACCTTTCGAATGCCACTTGCACATAAATGTCTTAGAAATGAGAGCCGTGCTTTTAGCGTTGCAAGCCCTTCAGGACTCTCTTCCCACAGGGACTATTGCAATTCAGACGGACAACATGTCCGTAGTGTGGTACATCAACAAACAGGGTGGAACCAAGTCCTACCCCTTATGTCGAGAGGCACTCAGACTTTGGCAGTGGGCGATTTCTTCTCAGCGGTTTCTGATAGCAGCGCACATTCCTGGCAAGTCCAATGTGATTGCGGACAAGTTGAGCAGGGCCATTCTCATGCCTCACGAGTGGTCTCTAAAAAAATCAGTGCTAGAAGAAGTCTTTCAAAGATGGGGCCGGCCTTGCTGCGATCTTTTTGCTACACCCCAAAACAGCAAGTGTCACGACTTCTTCACTCTCTTCCCGTTACCAGGCCATCCCACCAGAGATGCTCTAGTCCACGATTGGCCCCGGGAACTTCTGTATGCTTTCCCCCCCTTTCCACTGATATCTCAATTAATTCAGAAAGCTATCGCCTTGAGAGTTACCATGATCCTCATTGCCCCTTACTGGCCTCGACATATATGGTTTCCGTTCCTCCATCATTACCTGTTGGAGCAGCCTTGGCATCTGGACCCGGTGCCAGATCTTTTGACCCACCAGTCGGGCCAGCTGCACCACTCCCTTCAATCTCTCAACCTCACAGCGTGGTTTCTCTGATTCCTACCCTAGTCAGGCTTCCCTTAATCTCTCATTCGGTCCGTAACATCCTGATAGCCTCTCACAAGTCTTCTACCAGGAGGATTTATAATAGTAAGTGGAAACGTTTTTCCTTCTGGGCAGCATCAAAAAATATAGACCCCTTCACTGCACCTATCCAGTCTATCCTAGACTTTCTGGCAGAGCTCTTTCATTTAGGCTCTTCCTCATCTACCATTAGAGTACAACTAGCTGCTATATCTAACTTTCATGTAGGTGTCTCGGACTCCAGTATCATGTCCCATAAACTCTGTAACGCCTTTTGAAGAGGTATTTTTCTGCTCAAGCCCCCAATCAAAGATCCCCCACCTCAATGGGACTTGAATTTGGTCCTAGCATCCTTGATTCTCCCCCCCTTCGAACCAGCGGCTTCATGCCCTCTTAAGTTGCTCTCATGGAAAACACTTTTTCTAGTAGCCATAACATCAGCTAGAAGGGTATCTGAACTTCATGCTCTTTGCAGTCGTCCTCCTTATTTAGTTTTCCATAAAGACAGTGTGTCCCTCCGAACTAATCCGTCCTTCTTGCCTAAGGTTTCCTCTGAGGCAAACCTAAACCAGACGATTGATCTCCCTATCTTCTTCCCTGATTATTCCAACAGGTCGGAACAAAAGTTACATTTTCTAGATGTTCACCGCCAACTTAGATATTATTTAGACAGGACTAAACAGTTCAGGAAATCTGATCAGCTTTTCCTGTCTTATGCAGAAGGGAAATTGGGCCTTCCAGTTACTAAAGTGTCCCTTTCAAGATGGCTTACCTCTATAATTACCTTCATCTATGAAATCGGACATCAAAAACTGCCTTCAAGACCTAGAGCTCATTCAACTAGGGAATTAGCTACATCTGTAGCTTTTCAGGACAGGCTACCAATAGATTCCATTTGTGCAGCAGTCACATGGGCTTCTCCTCATACCTTTATTTTGCATTACAAATTGGATATGGCCTCCAGAAACTGTGCCAACTTTGGTTCCACTGTTCTCAAGAGTCTGTTCCGATAGGCCACCCGGAGTAAGGTGCTAGGGACGCGGTCCCATCCAGCAAGAATGAAGGCGAGATTGACAACTTAACATTAAGAAGTTATGTACCTACTATAACGTTCCATGTTAGTTGTCTTCTTCTCGCCTTCTTTCTTGCGTCCCACCCTCCTTCCCCCTAGCCTGGACAGACCGATAGGAATATTTGGGATCTTCCATTGGAATTTTTTCCTTCCCACATGTTCTACCACCTCTATTCTCCCTTTTTATGTTTGTGGTAGTTTACCTACAGTTTTATATATAGAGGTGGGTTCTTTTTCTCTCTTCTCCATTCTATGGAGACCAGAACTGCTTGGTTTTAGCTATCAAACGAGATCCGAGTAGTTACCGCCTAGCATTGTGGGATATAGGGGAGCCTTGAGCCAGTGGAATAAGCTCTCGAGCTTTAGTATTGGCCGAGTCGGAGCCGAGGGTCGGCTCCGAACCCATCCAGCAAGAAAGAAGGCGAGAAGAAGACAACTAACATGGAACGTTATGGTAGGTACATAACTTCTTATTTTATCATGTCTGATCCTTCCTCCTTTCGAGCCTGCATCATCCTGCTACCTCAAGTATCTTACTTGGAAAACGATTCTCTTGATAGCTATTACTTCTGCAAGAAGGGTTTTTGAGCTGCAAGCATTGTCCATAAAGTCCCCCCTACATGCTTTTCCACAAAATAGAGTATCCTTACGATTGAACCCATCCTTTCTACCCAAAGTATGCTCAGAATTTAACCTGAATCAGTCCATAGAACTACCTGTTTTCTTTTCTCAAACAAAGGCAACAAGGCAGAATATATACTGCACCAACTGGATGTACATAGACAGTTACGATTCTACTTTCAGAAAATCTGACCAATTATTTGTATCCTTTTCAGACTCAAAAAAGGGTGTTCCTTTATCAAAAGTCACATTTTCCAAGATTATATTACCTTTACTTTACCAATCTGAAAACAAAGAACTTTTCCATAAAGTAAAAGGTCATTCTACAAGAGCCATTGCAAACTCTTCTGCCTTTCGGGCGAGGCTACCTATTGACACCATTTGTGCTGCAGCAATGTGGGCAAGGCCTCATACCTTTATCACTCATTACAAAATTGATTTGGCCTCCAGGAACAGGGCCTCCTTCGGGTCCACTCTTCTAAAGAACATTCTCCCTTGAGCCACTCAAGAAGGATGGTGCTAGGGACGCTGTCCCAACCTGCTAAGAATGAAGGCGAGTTATGACAATATCACATAAAGAAGTAACATACTCACCATAACGTTCCATGTGTGTTGTCCATCTCACCTTCATTCTTACGTTCCACCCTCCTACCCCCAGCCTTTCACTCCTGAAGGACCGAACTGGTGCAGTTGACTATTAATCTCCTTTGACCTTTTTCATTGCTCTATCACTTATTCAGTGACCCTTATTTAGCTGTATTTGCAAACAAGATCTGGGGAACTCTCATAGTACATCATGGGATAGGGTTTTAGCCACAAGCTAGTGGAAGGCCTCGAGCTTTGTATAAGGCCGAGTCGGAACCGAGGATCGGTTCCGAACCCAACCTGCTAAGAATGAAGGCGAGATGGACAACAGACATGGAACGTTATGGTGAGTACATAACTTCATTTTTTTACCCATTTTCAGTTGTCATAATAACATTTGGTTATTTGTAACCCATTTATCACTTTTATATTTAAGAATATGTGAGATTAGTCCTGGAAGAATAGAATTCAGTATAGCTGCTGACTAGCAGTACCTGTAACAAGCTGTGCTGAAAACAAAAATCACTTTTGACTGGAAAGCGACAGGAAATGTCTTAAAAGAAGAGAAATGATTTCTCACAGGAAACTGCAGAGTTATGGAAAAAGTTTGTGGGAAGTAAAGAATATTTCATTCAGAATCACTTTTCATTTAAATTGGACTCTAACTCCTTCATCAAATGATTTCTTAGATAACTTATGGGGGAATGTCTTTAAAAAAGGTGATGAACTTAGTTTGAAAATAGACCAATTTCTGTGTAAGTAAGTTACTAAAACAGACCGAGCTGCCAATTTTCATGGTAGAGAACATTGTGCTTAAATACAAGACATAAAACATTAAATGAATTAGATGGCAGGATTCAGGAAGAAAGTCAAACTGAATCTTTATTGAAACTTAATACGTCATTAACCAGCAAAATTGAGGGTTTATACAGTGAGAGGAGAAACAATATAAGAATTTTGGTGACCCTGAAAATACTAAATTAAATGACATAAATCCTTTTGACAACTTGGATACCTCGGGTTTTAACTCTACAAGAAGTATGCCATATTATTGAAGGAGCTCATAGAGCAATTGAAGAAATAATCCCTACAAGTCTTACTGCTCCACTTGGATTTATGGTCAACTTTCTCTCATACTTAAAAGAACTTGTTTTGAAAGCCGCATTGACAGAATCACAAATATAAATGGGTCCAAGTGCTATAAGATTTGAAAATGATTGTTCAATTAAAACTTTCAGAAGAGAAGAGATTGCTGGCCACTGAAATAAAATAATTTTAAAGTACATCTTTTTTATGCACCAAGACTGAGCTTTTAGTATCAACAGGTACCCAATATTTTAATGCACTGCAAGAAGCTTCTTCTTTGTATCCTAGTAACAATAGAGTTTTTATTGGATGATTGTTTAATTAATGACAGTTTTATTGCTATTTAATGGGGAGGGATTTTGTTTGTTTTATGGTCTGAAGAAGCATTCTTGGAATTGTGAAATTGCTTACCTGTTCATTATTAAAGAGAGAGATTACTACACTTACAGTGGTTGATTTTATTGTCTCCTGAGCCTTGTCTTTGTTCAGTTCTTGTTTTTTCCTGTTGTTTGGAACTTTTTGGTTTTACTGTACAGTTCATTGCCTGAGGTATTGTTTTTGCTTGTGGCTTCTCCTGTTTTGTTATCTCCACTGAGCATGGCTGAAGTATGTACATCAGATGCGGAGCGAGTTTTAACAGCTGCTTCCACTAGTCAGAGGAACGAACGGCTGTCTAATTTCTTTCAAATGGAGAGTAATCCTCTTCTTACAGGGGATGTACAGTTTAATGGAACAGTAATGACTGTAAATGAAGGTGAGAGAGTTAAAATAATAAAATTGAGAAATTTGAAAAATTATTTATACCACCTCAAGAGACTGCAATGCCAAAGATTCCACATAGAAGCCTGTGGTACTCTGAAAGTTATACCCCGAGGTTTGCGGATTTTCTTTATGCCTACCTACGGAGATAATTATCCTGAACTCCTGCCTAAATGGCAAGAGACCAACTTAGAAATACGCTTTGCCTACATGAGGCTGCTTGTTGATTTCTTTTTACCAGTAGAACAGGAACTTAGTAAAATACAGTGCCAACAGGAAGTTATGTGGCTGACTTGCATATTGGCGAGATGATAGACCAAGTCTATGCTTATGAGTGTAAAATACTTCAACAAAAGGAGAGGAAGCTTCAGCGTGACTTGGATGATTTCAAGAACAATCATGTTTTCACTCAGCTGAAGGAAAGGAGAATAGTACACACCTCCGAGCCTGCTTTGTTGACTACAGTCAAAGATGTAGTCAGAACCACACCCATTTCATCTAGAGAGGATGTAGTTATTCCGTCCAGCAACAAGTCAATTTACACCACTCCTAGTGGAGTTGAATCTTCCAATAAGATCGCTCCTCGCCAGGAGGAGGAGAAGGGGGCAGAGCCAGAACTGGTAGTACATAGAAAGACTTTCCATGCTACCAATGATCAGACTTTTTCTTCTTTACCATTACCATTCTGCAACAACTGGAAAAAGTCAGTAGAAGGAACAATGAAACGAGCAGAGCAGAAAAGGAAGCAGTTGTTCCAGGAGATGAACATGCGGACATTAAAGAAAATGTGGACACAATGAGACAGGATTTAGTTTGGAACATTTCAGCAAGGCAGTTAACAGACTCTGAATTAAATATCTGGAATAAAGGTTTGTCTTTTATACCCGCACAGTGTGCTGACTTAGCAGATGCCCTCATTGAACTAAGATTATTTATTTGAAATTTGTTATTATATCGCATCTTTAATAATGTTGATGCTGCCGATGCTGTACAGTTATATAGGAGACCCAGTGTCTATACACCACAGAGCCACCCTGTTTTGGAAGTTTTTACACAGGTATGTGAGGAATAGATTTATAAATTATTAAGTGATGGTAGAAGGTGGAGGGATTTTGAAAACGTTACCTGATGAACAACAAGCGGTAATGGCTTTGCAGTGTGATCAAACTATAGTAGTGAGACCAGCTGACAAAGGTGGGTCTGTGGTTGTAATGGACAGGGTGTATTATTTCACACTACTAAATGTATGTTGAGAGATTCTACCACATATAAGGTGATTGTGAGGGATACAGTCGAACTTATAAGGGAACAGATAATGAAATTGCTTAGGGACCGTGTACAGAGCAATGCTATGGCTAAGGAATTGTTACAGTATTTCTTAGTAGAAAATCCTGTAGTACCTAGCCTTTGTGGAATGCTCAAAATACACAAGGATCCTATCATTCCACCCTTTAGACCGACTGTGGCCGGAATTGGTTGGCTCACAGAGCCAATCTCCATCTATGTAGAAAAACAGCTGAGACCGGTTTTGCAGCACTACACTCCAGTTTTACGTGATAGTAAGCAATTTTTGCAGGACTTGTATTTGTTTTTGAAAGAAAATCATGGGGTCAGTGTTGATTTGTTAGTCACGCTGGATGTAGCTTCCCTTTTCACTGTTATTCTCAACTCCGAAGGTATTCAGTTGGTGAAGACCTTTCTCGTTTGGGATAGTGGATACTCTTTACAGCATATAGAGTTTGTTTGCTAGCTTCTCGAGGTAATACTTGAATATAATAGGTTCATAGTTTCATAGGTTCATAGATTAGTACTAAGCTAACTGCCCTTGCGGGCCATTTTAAGCCTAGCCAATTATCCCTTGTGAGATTCAAACCCTGCACCTTGTGTTTGCAAGGCAAACACCTTAACCATTAGACCACCCACTTGGGTGTCTTTTGTCTTTTTGTTTGCTGGGTCATACTATTGACAAGTCTCTGGCGTAGCTATAGGCAGTTCTTGTATCAGTAGTCTGCGCCAATATTGTTATGGCCCAATGGAAAAGTGTGAATGTGTTAAGTATGATAGGGAGAGGCTTGTGCTTCTACCATCAGTTCTTGGACGATCTCTTCTTTTTATGGAAGGGTAATGTCAAAAAACCTTTGGATTTTTTTGATACTCTGAATAGTAGTAAGTTTTTGAGATTTTCTTTGAATTATTCAGAAAAACATATTCAGTTTTTAGATGTACAAGTAGTCAAGGAAGCTGATGGAATTTTTTGTACTAGGATGCATAGGAAAGATTATCAGCCCTCCTTTGTGCATATTGCTAGCATGCATCCACAGCATGTTTTCCGTAATGTTGTTAAATGACGGGCATTAAGAACTTCTAGACTTTTCCTTAATACCGATGAGTTTAAAGGAGGCCTTGAACAGTTAAGACAGATTTTATATAATTGGGTTTTAAGAAGCTTGAGGTAGAAGAAGCCAGACTTACCACTGGGCACCATATTTTTCCTCGCCTCCAGCAGCTAGTGGCATGAAAAGGACATGAAGTAATGGGTGCATGTTTTGTCTTACTTATAGTAGTGATAATAACAACTTGAGAGATATTTTTACAAGGAACTGGCATATTCTTCATACAGATGAAAAAATTGCCAGTTTAGTAGGACCCAGGACCAGGTTTAGCTAGAGAAATAAAAAAAATCACTCAGGAGGAGGTTATGTTACCCTAAGGACTTTACTCCAGTAAGGACAAGACGGTGTTTTAGTCTCCAAGAAGTGTGGAGCATGTTCATTTTGTGTTTACACTGATGAGTCATTAATCTTTGCACATCCTGATGATGGGAAGGTTTATTATGTTTAAGACTTGAGCTGATTAAGGCATCACACAGTGGAAAGTCTAGCTTTGCTGAATTTTTCTTTTTGTGTTTTTTATCCAGTTGGTTTATCTGTTTGACCTTTTTAATCATTGTTTTAGTTCTGATTGTAACATACGGAATTTAGTATAGTTGGCTCACTGCAAGTCCTGTAAGCTGTTCTGTGTGGGTAAAACAAGTAGATGTCTATATGAATTTATAAGAGACCATTGTTACTGTGCCCGTAAGGGGCTGAGTTATAGTGCCTTAGCCAAGCACATGAATGAAAAGGGTGAGGGACATAGTTTTCTTTTTCAGGTTTTGGAAGTTGTGCAAGAAAGTTTGAGGCTGAGGGACTTGATCAGTGAGACTGAACATGTTGAACTGTGCTGGATTCTAAGACTGAGAAGCACACAAAGGGGCAGGTTTGAATGATTTTATTTCTTTGAAACCTGTTCTAAAAGCCAGGAAACTGAGATGAGTTAAGAATAACACTATTTTTTTAAGTTTATGTATTTAATGTTTCTTAAGTTTATGTATTTAATGTTTTCCTATAAGCTTTTAGAGAAGGTAGCTCTTAGAATTTTATCAAAGGGTGGACTCTGTTACATGAGTTTTTGTATCCTAGTAACAATAGAGTTTTTTATTGGATGAGAGTTTTATTACTATGTAATGGGAAGGGATTTTGTTTCTTTTACGGTTTGAAGAAGCGTCTTGGAATTGTGAAAGCGCTTACCTCTTCATTATTAAAGAGAGATTTTACTACACTTACAGTGGTTGACTTTATTTTTTTCCTGTGCCGTGTCTCTGTGCAGTATTTGTTTTTTCCTGTAGTTTGAACTTTTCAGTTTTACTGCACAGTTAATTGCCTGCGGTATTGTTTTTACTTAAGAGATTTGATGAGAGGGGAAAGTTGATTCAAGGAGTGACACAGATCTTCCATACTTCATTTTTAAAACAATTAAAATTTTTCCTTCCATCTCATCTCCCTTTTTCAGAAAGCAGTATAAGCAGCAAGTGTATCCAAATAGGATTTTAAAAAGCAAAGTGAAAGACAAAGCCCCTGAAAATAAGTACAGGCCAAAAAGTAAAAATGACTCTTGGATTTTTCAGGCTTCACAGGCAACTAAGTCTTTCATTATGGCACCACAATTTTTCAGACAAATGGGTTCTGAAAATCTTTCGGCATTGGTACACTTGACAGAGGGTGGCCCTCACTCCTTTCCAGGTGATTCCTCCTTGTCCAGGAAACCTGGTATCTCTGTTTCTTCCAATTCTGGAATAGATGCAATCTCAGGGATGCAGCCCAGATGGACAAATGCTTTTCTTCAAGGATTTTTATGATGCCAAAGAAAGAAGGGACTTGGAGGCTTGTGCTTGACCTCTCCTTCTCATTCTGTTTGTCAGAGTAGCAAAGATCAAAATGTTCTCCCTTCAGATCCTTTTAGGTCTTGTCCCCTTAATAGCTTTCATGGTAAAGCTAGACTTAAAAGATGCTTAACATCACATTTCTAATTGCATGCATTTCAGAAGTTTAATTTTTTTGTATCTGGTTCACTTTATTAGTTCTCTGTGTTATACGTTGGACTATCTACTACACCAAGGATATTTACATAGTGTCCAGCTCAAGTAATTGCTTATTGTGGACTTCAAGACATTCAGATTTTTCCATACTTGGGTGATTGTGTTATATTTACAGACTCTTTTCCCAGTTGTCAAGAGTCCTTAGCATATCGTCTGAATCTTCTGCTCATTCTGAGTTTTAAGTGAATTTACACAAGTCTTATATCATCCCTTCTCTTAGAATTGTTTTTCTGGGATGTGTGTCAGATTCTGCCCTAAGAAGAGTTTCTTCTTCCTCCAAACAAAACACAGCTGCTGAAAAAGTTCTTCCTTGGTTTTTCCAATCAAAACCTGATGTCAGCCAGGGAATTTCTTAGGTAAATGGCTTCTATGATTCTTATGCTTCCCTTAACTGGACTTTACATTAGAAAATTTCGGTGGTACCTCAGGTCAGTCTGGACCAAGTATCTGCAACCTTATCTTTTCAGATCCCTATATTGAGAGTTTTAAGAAGGGAGGTTGTATGCTGGGTCGATCATTTCCCCCAGAATCCAGGTCTTCCATTCTCTTTTCCACCATCTCTTCAGTATGTCAAAACACATGCTTCAGACCTGGCATGGGAATTGGGCTCAGTAGGGGTGAAAGTGCAAGATCCATGGAATAAGCACAACAGATAAAAGCAAATTAATGTCAAAGAGATAATAGCAGTTGTAAATGCCCCAAAAGCCTTAAATCATCTCTGGTCTCCAGATCCTCTGCAAGTTTCACAGATAACACCACAGTGATGCAGTATATAAATGGGAGGTGGAGCAGATTTTGCACCCTTTTGTGAACTTGTTATGATAGCCTGGGAGGTAGGAACTCAGCTCAGTTTGACACATCAGGCTTCATATATTGTGTCAGAGCAAAATATTGTAAAAGACAAGCTAAGCAGGACCAGGACAGAACTTAAATGGAAACTTCACCCTGCATTCTACCAAGAATTGACCCAACTGTGGGGAACACCTCAAGTAGATCTGTTCACCTCCTTTCAGAAGTGATAAGAAATTCTGCTCTAGGATTCCTTGTAAACAGGTCTAGAAGACATCTGCCTTCTCATTGCCATGGAAATGGTTTGCTGTGCATTTCCACCCTTTCTGCTGATATTCAGGGTTCTTCTAAAGACCCAGAAGGATGCCCCATGAATTGTGGTGGTGATCTCTTTTGAACCAGGCAACAGCGATTCTCTTTTGTTTTCAAACTGACCAAGTACAGTTAACACAGGCTTCCACACAGACTGGATTTACTCACACAAGATGGGGGTTGTTTAGTAACCCCCAACCTGGAAACCCTTCAGATGAATGCTTGCTTGATAGAATTTTGATACCTTTTTTGGGCACCTTTTTTCCCTGAAGATGTGCAGCTGGTATTGAAAGAGGTGAAAAAAATGCTACTAAAGAAATCATATATATGTAGTTGGAAAATATATTTTTTAGTTGGTGCCATTCCAAGAACCAGGAAACTTTTAAGGTCTGTCTGCCTCTGATTCTTGATTATTTATGTGAGTTATTTTCCACTGGCCTTTCTTTTTCTGTCAAGGTTCATTTGTCAGCCATTACTGCTTTTTTGCCCTTGGAGCTGTCCCTTTATTCTCTTCCTGAAGTCAAGCAGTTTTTTGAAAACGTAATCACTTACTCATCACCACCAACACATCTGCCCACTTAGAAAACAGATGGCTCCTTCTTAGGATCATAACGTTGTGCTTGAATAGATTACTATTTTTTTTCCATTTGAACCAGCTCATCAGGCTAGTTTGAGATTCTTGACATGGAGGATTGTTTTACTTATTGCTCTCACCTCTGCTCGAATTACAAGCTCTTATGGTGAGCCAACCCTACCACATTTTCTTTTTTTTTCAATAATATTTCTTTATTGTTTATTTTAAATGTACACCATTTCACAAGAGTAAACACAGGTGATAGACATTTGTTACAAAAACAATCAATTAAAACATATTTACACTATTTACATGAATGCTTTCATACTTTAAAAGTAAGACAGAAGACCAGACTTGTTTTATCCCAGGGTTAGTACCAACAAGTTAGTAAGCTACTATATGATGTTATGATTTTAATTGTGTATGCTTTAATTGTCTTCCAGGTCAATGTTTTATGCAAGTATAATATTGAATATTTGTTCCCAACGTTTCAAAATATTAGGATTTTTATTTTGTTTATTTATTATGTATTTGTGGGCCAATATATGTTTTATCGCTAAGTTAACCCTACCACATTTTCCACAAGGACAGGATTTCTTTGAGAACTGATCCATCTTTTATGCCTAAAGTGGCCACGGAGTTGAACTTGAGCCATTCTTTTAATCTCCCTGTATTTTTAGAGAACCCAAAAACAAAGGAGAAAGAATATTTTGTAATCTGGATGTATATAGGAAGCTCAGATACTACCTAGACAAACCTCAACCCTTCATAAAGCTGATCAGCTCTGTGTCATTTGAAGGGAAGAGAAAAGGACAATTGGTATCAAAACAGACAGTTTTGAGATGGTTGTCTCTTGCTATTTCTTTTTGCTATTTTCACCATAACAAGCCACTTCTAGGCAGGGTTAGGGCCCATTCCACTAGGGTTTTGGCTTCATCTGTGACTTTTAGGAAGGGGGCAGACTGTAGAAGTATTCTAGAGGAAGCAACTGTGTTCACTTTGTATACCTTTGCAAAGCACTAAGAATTTGGTTCCTTTTCCTGGTGCAGGTCATGGCTTTGCTAAGACTGTTGTAAAGGGTCTCCTGGTTTCTTAATTGTCTTTCTATTCTCACTTTGGTTTCTAAGCTGTGGTAACTTATCCAAATACCTTAGGCTAATGTTGAACATAGTATTGTTCACACAAACGTACCATAACAGTAGATGCTATAATAGATCACTGTTGAAGTAGCTGTCCCCCCTCCCCCCAGGCCCTTTCTTTTGGTGTTTTTTGTATTACCAATGTATGTATATACGTGTCTGTGTGTGTGTGTGTGTGTGTGTGTGTGTGTGTGTGTGTGTGTGTGTGTGTGTGTGTGTGTGTGTGTGTGTCTGCACATTTAATTATACCTTTGTTTGTATAATTCCTCTTATGTTACATTTCCTAGCATTTTATTCCTTTCAGGGTTTTTGCCTCCCTTTTTGAGCAAGAAAGCTCTGAGGTGCTTGGAGCTCTGTATTTATGTGGATCTCTTCTCGAACTCATGACTGTTAGAGCATGTGGACAGAGCTCTTAATCTTTGAAAAGCTGTCCATTTAGTGGGGATTGGAACCAACTAATGTAGGTGTCACGAAAGGGGATACTGCCAGCCCAGCTGTCTGGAATTTTGTAAATAATTATATGTCATTTGTGAATATCAACATGATTTATATAAGATGCTTGTGTTACAAATGTATTAGAACTGTATGTTATGTGTATATCAAACTAGATTTGTACAGACGTGTGTGGAAAAGATATTTTATAAAGTGCTTGTGCTTAAAACGTAACCACAGCATGCCCTACTAGAAAAGAACAGAAATGTACATGCACTATTGTAACTGTTTAAATGTATATTTTAACAGTGGAAATTGGAATACAGGAGTTTAACTTTAGAAAGATAGCTGAAATTAAATTACTTTATGGCAGCAAGGAGACACAGTGTCTATGCCGAGAAGTTTTCTGTATTGTCTTTAAATGTGGAGGAATATAAATTGTTTTATAGCTTCCACTATCTGCCAAAAGATCTGAGGTCTATGAATTTTCACAGGTAGATACTAAATGCTCCCATCAATGGTTGTTTTGGGGCCTCGAAACTAGGACTCGGATGACAAGCAATGATGTCATTCTGCAAGTTATCCCAGCAGTAAAATTTGAGATATTAATCTGAGAAATCTCTGAGAGAGAGAGCATTCTGCATTCTGTCTTGAACCTGAAAAGATCCATTCACCTCACATCTGCTTTGTCTGAAGTAAGTTAACTAGGGTATAATAATTCTGTAAGATATAGTCAGGAATATAGCAAAGCTTAATTTAGATGTTTATCATTATTTATTTGAGACTGTCCTGCAATCTTCTTCTTTCGGCTACTCCCATCAGAGGTCGCCACAGCAGATCAACTGTTTCCATTTCTTCCTGTCCTTTGCATCTTGGTCTGACACAACAACCACCTGCATGTCCTCTTTCACCACATCCATAAACCTTATCTAGGCCTTCCTCTTTTCCTGTTACCTGGCAACTTCATCCTTAGCATCTTTTTCCCAATATACTCTGCATCCCTCCTCAGCACATGTCCAAACCAACATAATCTTGCCTCTTTGGCTTTGTCTCCAAACCTTCCAACCTGGGCTGACCCTCTAATATACTCATTCCTAATCCTGTCCATCCTCGTCACACCCAGTGCAAATCTTAACATCTTCAGCTCTGCCACGTCAAACTCTGACTCCTGCCTTTTTGTCAATGCCACTGTCTCCAACCCATATAACATAGCTGGTCTCACTACCCTCTTGTAGACCTTCCCTTTCACTCTTACTGGTACTCGTCTGTCACAAATCACTCCTGACAGTCTTCTCCACCCACTCCATCCTGCCTGTACTCTCTTCTTCACCTCTGTTCCACACTCACCATTACTCTGAACTGTTGATCCCAAGTACTTAAACTCATCCACCTTCGCCACCTCTACTCCCTGCATCCTCACCATTCCTCTATCCTCCCTGTCATTCACACACATATATTCTGTCTTAGTCCTGCTAACCTTCATTCCTCTTCTCTCTAGAGCATATCTCCACCTCTCCAGGGTCTCCTCCACCTGTTCCCTACTCTTACTACAGATCACAATGTCATCTGCAAACATCATAATCCACGGGGACTCCTGTCTGATCTCGTCTGTCAACCTGTCCATCACCATTACAAATAAGAAAGTGCTCAGAGCTGAACCTTGATGTAATCCCACCTCCACCTTAAACGCATCCGTCACTCCCACCGCAGACCTCACTGCTGTCACACTACCCTCATACATATCCTGTACCACTCTTACATACTTCTTTGACACTCCCGACTTCCTCATACAATACCACAACTCCTCTCTAGGCACCCTGTCATATGCTTTCTCTAAATCCACAAAGACACAATGCAACTCCTTCTGACATTCTCTGTACGTCTCCATCAACACTCTCAAATCAAACATTGCATCTGTAGTGCTCTTTCCCGGCATGAAACCATACTGCTGATCACTAATCATCACCTCCCTTCTTAACCTAGCTTCCACTAATCTTTTCCATAACTTCATGCTGTGACTGATCAAGTTTAATCCCTCTGTAGTTACTACAGCTCTGCACATCACCCTTATTCTTAAAAATCGGTACCAAAACACTTTTTCTCCATTCCTCAGGCATCCTCTCACTTTCCAAGATTTCATTGAACAATCTAGTTAAAAACTCCACTGCCATTTCACCTAAACACCTCCATGCTTCCACAGGTATGTCATCTGGACCAACAGCCTTTCCGTTCTTCATCCTTTTCATAGCTATCCTTACTTCCTCCTTGCTAATCCACTGTACTTCATGATTCACTATCCCATCATCCAACCTTCTCTCCCTCTCATTCTCTTCATTCATCAGCCCCTCAAAGTACTCTTTCCATCTGCTCAACACACTCTCCTCGCTTGTGAGTAAGTTTCCCTCATTATCCTTTGTCACCCTTACCTGCTGCACATCTTTACTAGCTCGGTCCCTCTGTCTAGCCAATCAGTACAAGTCCTTTTCTCCCTCCTTAGTGTCCAACCTTTTATACAACTCGTCATACGCCTTATCCTTAGCCTTTGCCACCTCTCTCTTTGCCATGCACCTCATCTCCTTATACTCTTGTCTACTTTCTTCATATCTCTGACAATCCCACTTCTTCTTCGCCAACCTCTTTCTCTGTATAATCTCCTGTACTTCTTCATTCCCCCACCAGGTCTCCTTGTCCTCCTTCCTCTTTCCAGATGTCACACCAAGCACCTTTATAGCCATCTCTCTTACTAGCTCTGCTGTAGTTACCCAGCTATTTGGTAACTCTTCACTGCCACCCAGTGCCTGTCTTAACTCTTCCCTGAACATCACCTCACAATTACCATTTTTCAATTTCCACCATTTGATCCTTGGTGCTGCCCCTCACACTCATCCTCCTCTTCTTGATTACCAATGTCATCCTGTCCTGCAATGTTGTTTTAAATACTTACTGTGATTTTGAACTATATATTAAGTATTATCTTGTTCTTTTATTATTTATTATTAAATATATTTAAACCTTTCATTGTGGCTGATCTGCCTAGAGATATTTAAGTTCTCAGAGTACTTGCATATTTATTTGGTGACACTGTGGGCCACTCCTAACATCCTTGCTCTTGGTCAAACTACCATTTGTATTAGTAGTGACATTACACAGTAAGATTGGATACCCTTTGTTAAGGGCCTTAAAGTAGCTGATAAGGAGCTGGCTGGTGGCAGTAATAACTACCTTATAGTTTGAGCAAAAGGGGACATTGCTAGTAAACATGTGCCAACCTTTCCCAGGTGTGTGTGTGTGTGTGTGTGTGTGTGTGTGTGTGTGTGTGTGTGTGTGTGTGTGTGTGTGTGTGTGTGTGTGTGTGTGTGTGTGTGTGCGTGCATGTATAAATCAAACCTCAAAAAGTGTGTGTATCAGCTAGTTGGGCAGGAACATGAAGCACTGGTTGGACAGAGAGGGTACTAGAGGTCTTGGCTTGGCCACTCAGCAGATATCTCAACTGTATAGATGTGCCAGTGGGGAGTCTTTTTGGGGAACTGGAGAAAGAGCGAGAAACCAGCCCCGGACTGACTGTGGTCTCTGTGTGCTCTTAAGGGAAGTTGCAGTTGATGCAGTGAGCTGCATCTGGAAATACTGTGTTTGTACTTGTCATCCTCCCAGTGTGCGTCCCCCACTGGTGCCAGTGGTGAGGATTGAGGCTCCTTGATTACTGGTCCAGTGGTAGGTTCTCACAGGAAGCTACTGCAACACTAATCTGTTAGAATCCCTACAGTTTACTTACACAAATTTACTTTGTTACGTTTTAATTCCCATTTACTTGCATACATTAAAAAATAAGTAGCTTTATTTGTGTGTAATATCTACAGCTGGAAAGTAGTAACAGCACTCACCCTCTTATGTTTGAATTTTTACAGCTGTTAAAACAGTAAGTGAAATAAATTAATTTGTTTAAAATAATATCTCAATTTGAATAATAAATTGCAAGTGCTGGTTTAAAGTATTGAAGGCATTAAGAATAATTTGGATAATGGGTAAATGAGCTATATTTCCCTATTACATCAGTTTACATAGGTCAACTGGTGTAAGCAAGCGAGCAACAAACAGGTGTATTTATTAAAATATTATGGTAATCTGACTACACTGTGTATATAGGGTAAATTGTCTGGTGTGTTACATAGTTATCAGCTTATGTATACAAAATGGTTGAGATATTTGTAGATGATTAGCTATAAGTTAATTTAAATGTTTTTATTTGTATATTTATCACTAGTGTATGACTACCACCCAGTAAATATATTAAATAAAAATAAATAAATTTAGTTTTACAACGATGGTCATGAGGAGGGGTGGGTACATAGAACAGTAAATGGCATAGCTGACAGTGTAAGCATTACACCTTGATGGACTGTCAAGCAGGCCCCTGTAGAATTACATTTTATATTCCTATGAAATCCAAACCTGAATATTAGTGTGTCAACTGGCTGGTTTTAATAACTTTACCAGCAGTAAGGGATCTGAGGTTGGTTATTGACAACCAGCTTACTTGTCAGGCTAATCTGAGGACAATTATAAATAAATCTTATATATCTGCAAAGATGTAGAAATCTCTCCAAGCAGGAATAAGAAAGTGATAATTTCACTGTAAAAATCAATAATTAGATTTCATATTGAATGCTATACTGCGCTTTGTCTTTGTAAGAGGAACCAACTTAACAGATTGAAAAGAATTTAGAGGTTCCTTACAAGGCAGGTAAGAGAAGCAAAGAGGCTAGTATACAAGCAGAGCTTAAAAAATGCTTCAGTTACAGCCTTTTAATTATAGATTAATCATAGGGGATTTAATTCCAGCTTATGCGTATTCATAATTCTGTTTTGGCAGCAGGCCTGGACACAGCACCACCACCACTCTACTCTCCTTCCTCAAAACTGTCAATTCCGTACGTGACTCTGGCAGTATTGTATCTACCCTCCTCCTCGCTTAATCCAAGGCCTTCGATACAATTTCACACCGCCTCCTCTTGTCTGAACTCTCTCATCTTAACATATCCACCTCCTCTATCAACTGGTTTTCTAGTTACCTCTCCAATAGGCAGCAATCGGTCAAGTGGAAAAACTGTACTTCGCCTTTCCTTAACACCCTCTCAGGAGTACCACAGGAGTCCATATTAGGCCATCTACTATTTAATATATTTATAAATGACTTCCACTAGTGTATTCCTAATGCCTAGCTTGTCCAGTATGCAGATGACACTATGATAGTCTGCTTTACTGAAACCCTCCCCATACTACAGAAACTAACCCAAGAATCCTTCCTATCAACCAAGAACTGGATGTTAAACAATCATCTAGCACTAAATGCTTCCAAATCCAAAATTATGATATTTACCCCCTCAAAGTATACTAAAATTGACAAGAACTCTTTCTCCATAACTAGCCAAAGCAGGATCCCTAGAGAAATCGTATCTCATGCAAAGCTACTAGGTGTCACTATTGATGAACAGCTTAAATTTGACATTGCATCTCCAAACAAATATAAAGAAAACCCACCAAAAACTAGGCTTACTCTACCGTCACAACTGCTTCCTTACTCCCTCAGCCAAATATGTCCTTTCTACCACATGCCTCATACCTTCCCTCTTGTATGGTGCCTCTCTCCTTACTAATCTCCAGTCCAGTCTAAAGACTAAACTAGCTTCCTGCTATAACAAAATCTCAAAGTTTGCCACTGGTGCAAATCCTCCACTCACCAATGTAATGCCCTTCGCAAACTAAATTGGCTTGAATTACCCCATAATCTCTCCTTCATCCAACTTTCTTATGCACATAAAGTCATCTTTAGACCCTTTCCCTGCCCTTCCATTGACTTCTCCCTCCAATTGCATCAACCTGAGAGACTACTCAGGTCAAACAATCAAAACCTGCTCGAAGTACACAAACCTGCTCGAACTCCAGGCAAATTCCTTTTGTCCTTCTCTCTATCCCGACTCTGGAATTCACTTCCTCCACAAATTCATACCACCAACAACCACTCCACCTTCAAAACCTTCTCCATTTCCACCTGGCATCCCTCTGGGAATGCTCCTGCTCCCATCCCTCCTGACTCCTCCTCTACCTAACCATATCCTACCTGTCTCTCTTCTCTAATTTCTCATAACTCTGATCCCTCTCATCTACTTCTCCACA
Organism: Protopterus annectens; assembly: GCF_019279795.1. NCBI lineage: Eukaryota > Metazoa > Chordata > Ceratodontiformes > Protopteridae > Protopterus > Protopterus annectens. Next base: position 320,807,751 of record NC_056726.1, on the reverse strand, counting down.
TCCCTACCTACCTCTCTTTTTCTTCTCATAACTCTGATCCCTCTCCTCTATTTCTCCACATCCCTACCTACCTCTCTTTTTCAATTTTCACATCTCTGATCTCCACTGTCTAGTTTCCTACCTAATTTTCCACCTACATCTATGCTCCTTACTACTTCCTTCTGTACCTGTATCTTCACTCTATTAGTCGTTAATTTTCCTCTTTTCTGTTTCTTGTTTCTTTTGTAATCTCATTTGAGAAGTTCACTTCTGTAGACTATGTAAATATATATGTGTCTGTGTGTGTTGTGTGTGTGTGTGTATATATATATATATATATATATATATATATATATATATATATATATATATATATATATATACATAGTGCACATTTGATTGCCCTGTAAAAGCATTTTATACTATTATTTCTTTTGTTAGTACATCTCTTATTTCATTGTATATTACAAATTTTATATACTTTGTAACATTTTGTTGGTGTGTTTGTCTAATTACTTTATCACTTGTTTAACCTTGTTGGAGCTTTTCTCTCAGGACTCCATTGAAAATGGGCTCATTCAATCCAATGGACTGTGCTGGTAAACAAACTGTAAAATAAATAAAAATAAATAAATGGGCAAAGAAACAGTAAACCACCTCTTAGTGACTCGTAATAAAGGAGTCATTGTGGTTATACCTAAAAACGTTAATAGAATTAAGAAGAGTGCATTCCTTGTAGATCTGAGTGAGTGTGAAATGCACTCCCACTAAGTAAGAGAAAGGCTAGAGGATTGCCATCTTTCAGATATGCTCTTGATACTTGGATGGGTGATAGGGTCTATGACCTGCAGTCGATTGTTGGGCAAGCTCTTTGAGATTTGTTTTAATGCTGCCCTCCTCATTTTTACTAACACCATCAGTCAACTTAGAAATGAAGGTAAAATAGTTTTCACCATCTTCCTAGATATGTTTAAGGCCTACGATACAATATCTCATCAAAAACTATTGGCTGTTCTTACCAAACTAAATCGTAGCCCCTCTACTGTTGCATGGTTCCAAAGTTATCTAGCTGAATGCCAGCATGAAGTAAATGGCTTCATGACCTCTCTCCTCTACTTCCAGTCACATTACCTGGGTCCGCTTATTTTCAATATTTTTACTAATGACCTCAATTCTACCACCTCACTAGCTTCCATGATCCAGTACATGGATAACTCTACACTTACATGTGCCACTCCTTCCATACAATAGCTTCAAGACCTAACCCAAAAGTCCTTCTCAGAAACTGAACTATGGCTGTCAGACTCACAGCTCATACTCAGCCCTAACAAAACCAAACTAATGATCTTCCATTCCTCCAGATGCTCGATTCCCACAGCACCCTTCTATATTATTGCCAGCAATAATACACAAGTTTCACCTGAAGCATAGACAAAATTACTTGGAGTCATAATAGATAACTTAAGGTTTGACTTACATATATTCCAAACAATTAAAAAGGTAGATAAAAAATGGGCACTCTATACATAAACAAAAAATATCTGACAGATGCTTCTGGAGTAGCTATTACTAGAACGTTCCTCCTGTCAGCACTCTTGTACACCTCACCCATTTTTACTAATCATAAAAGGACAGACTTAAAAAAACTAGAAACTTGCTAGAACAAAATAACTAAATTTGCCACAGACTGTACTCACTTGACACACCACTGCTACACCCTAAAAAAACTTCCCTGGCTAGAACTACCACAACATTTGCTCTATAATCAATTAGCCATGGCTCATAAACTACTTTATCAGGCTGAAAAAAAACAGCTCTTCAAAACATTCTTCAGCCCTATGTCAATAATCGCACACTTCGCTCAACAAATAAATCCCTACTCCAAGTCACCAAATCCATATACACTGCCGGCGATTCCCTATATTCACAACATGTAGCAAAAACCTGGAATACACTACCCCATTCTGTTAGAACCACTATTAACAACAATCAGTTTAAAAAACAACTCAAAAGTTATTTAACAGATACTTGGCTATGCTCCTGTACCAGCCCAGGCAAGGATTGATCACCTACACCCACCTTTCTCCAACTCATTGAAATATCCTCTAACTTATCACTTCGCCTCATACCTGTTCTACCACTTGCTGGTTATAATTAAACAACAACCTTCTAACTAACATTAACTGTCCCAAATAAGCATTGTTCCATGTCTCCCACTTCCTCCTTCATTCCTCTGCCTAATTCTACTAGCAGGAAAGCACTTTCCAAATTCCTTGCTCCTGCTAATTCTTTACTTCTCTGGTAATCGGCAGCAGTGCAGATTTTTCATATACACTGTACTATCTTTAACTGTGATATTGATTTTATTATTTACTGCTTGTAGATGTAAATGTGTCCTGTTTCATGTTTAAAATTTTCATTAATTGTAAACTTCATGTATTGTTGATATATGGAGCTTTTCTCCATGGGCCACCACTGAAAATCTTGTTTTTTTTTTTAATCCAGTCGGACTTTCCTGGTAAACAAATGTAAAATAAATAAATAAAAGCCATGAGCTTGTATTGATTAACATTGTAACACTGACGGCATCTCATCATGCAACAGGAGCATACCACTGAATGAATGCATGAGTGTACATTAACCAGTGGTCAGAAAGAAAACTGTACAGCACACAGTAAAAATGAAGAAATAGTAGTATAAAGCTGCAGAGGAGTAGGAGTAAAATTTTGTAGCCTTAGGAATTGCGGATATATGCAATATATGTGTGATACAAGAAAAACTCTATCCTTTGTAGCATTTTAGTTTAAACCTTTACTATTCTAGGTAGCCGTTTAAGTTAGAGGCCTCCTAGTTTTTTGTTTAAAAAAAAAAAAAACTATCTCTACCTGTAGTATACTGTGTTTTGGTTTTTTGTGGTAGTGTCCGTTACTGTTTTGCTGTTCGGCCTATGGCCAAAAATTTTTTTTCAATATATAAGTGTAGTATCCTACTTGGATATGTCTAAAGAATCCAAGGTGTCTGGATTCAGGAAGTGTAACTCATGCTGTCAGAAAATGTCTCTGACAGATGTGCACACTTCTTGCGTCTATTGCTTAGGCGGAGTGCACCTGCAGGACTCTTGTTCTGTATGCCATGCATTCAGCCCAAGGGTTCTGCAGGAGCGCAACAATAAGCTTATTTTGAGGGGTCTCCTTAAGCCCCAGGATTCACCGGCCAAGACTCAGCCAGTGAAATCTCCTAAACCGACCAAATTGTCTGCTCCCAGCTCGGAGCTGTCATTGGCCCAAGCCTTACCTACTACTTCGGTTCTGGCTGGAACTGAGGAGACTGCCTCCCCGTCGGCTCCACCAGTACCTTCGGAACCCACAAGAGGCCGAAGTCCCCGTCCCTAGAATCTATACATTTGGCTCCTTGGTCTCCCCTGTTACAGAGTGACTGCAGTCACAGATCCTCCCACTCTTCTCGGTCCTCTAGGCTCTCTGATCACGACGTGGAGAGAGTGGTCAGCAGGTTGTTGAAGTCGCAGACACTGGCCAAAATGTTGTCCAGCCCTCCTCAACAGGTGTCGGCTCCGTCCGCTTCCATCGATGTTCCTCCTCTGACTCCATTGAGCTTGGAGCCGGAGTTTGTTGAGGTTCGAATCGTGGAACCGTCAGCACTGATAACGATTTCCCCTTTGGTTCCGTCGTCGGCTCCAATCCCTTCGATGGTGCCGTCTGTCGAGGGATCTGGGTGCCGAGACTCTCTCATCGGCTCCGAGGGGGCGAGTGGCATCGGACCCTTGTCCGACCCCGTTCTCCCTCTCGGAGTGTCGGCGCAGGTGAGCTCGGCTCCTACATCGGCCTCGGAGCCATCTCCCTTGATGCGGAGGAGGATTCCAGTTTCTTCGGAACTGGAGCCCTCTCTGCATTGTGGCAGGGGTGCCTTCGATGTCATGAGGAGTGTACTGACCTCTGAGTCAGCTCCACTTTCGACCCCACTGGCTCCGTCCCCAGTAGTGCCTGCATCAACCTCTGCCCCTCCTCCAGACCTCAAGCGTGGGGATCCGGCACTCCAGAGCACCCATTGGGTGTTTCCTCTTCTTCCGAGGCCTCCCCTGATCATTCAGAAGAGCCCCCTCGGAAGAGGAAGTGCAAGAGGAAGCACATTGACACCCTTGAGTCTGTCACTTCGGATACGGATTTGGATGAATCGGAAGGGTCCCCGAGATCCCCCTCTGAAGATGTTTCCTTCTCGGACATCTTAGAAATACTTGGGGGAACTGGACTACCCTAGCCCGTACCGAGGACGAATCTGTATTCCTGGATGCGTTCAGTTCCCGACCTTCCACCTCCTGGGTGTATTCGCCTTTCGCTCCACTAATGTCAGTGGTGGCTCGAAGGGCTTGGTCAGCCCTGGATACAGTGGAATCAACCCCAAGGAGACCTGGCAAGTTTTTCACTGCACCCCCTGATAAACAGTTTCTTACTAAGGGTGTTCCCGTAGAGGCCATGGTGGTAGCAGCAGCCACTAAAAAGGAGTTAGCGGAAACTTCTTTCTCTGTCCATCCTCCTAACAAGGAGTCTAGGACCATGGATAGATACGGGAAGCGAATGTGTGCTTCAGCGACCTTTTCCATGAGGTCCCTGAATTACTTATGCCATTTTACCAGGCTTCAGAGGGATCTCCTGAAAGAGCTTGGAGATTCCCTCCAGAATCCATCAGCTGAAGGGGCTCAAGCTAAAGTGGCCTCTCAGCTGGCGACCCTTAATTTGGTAGTTAACTCCTCCATGAGGCTCATTTCCTATGCAGATGATGGTGCGAGTAGAGCCACAGGTACAGGCGTGGCCCTCAGGAGACACGCATGGATGTGGCTGTGTAATTTTGCGAAACCTTTTAGGGCGTCATTCACCAACACTCCCTTTGACGGTTCATTTCTTTTTGGACCACAGGTGAAAGACACTCTCACTAGGTGTGAAGAGGAAGGCAAGACTCTCTCTGCCATGGGAGTCCATTTTTCCACTCCTTCCAGACCATATCCCAAAGGTCAGAAGAGTGGTAAAATGTGGTTTTGGAAATCTCAGGGAGCCTCGCCTGACACACATAGTGATTTTTACTCCAGGGGTAGAGGAGGAAACAATAACAACAGACACCACCCTTGGGGCATAGGGGGTCCGCAGAACCAGGGAAGCAGAGAATCCTTCTCTGACAAGCCCTTCCAGCATCCCTGAAGGGTTGCCCGGCTGGAAGACTTTCACTGTACCCAAAAGCCTGGCAAAATCTAACATGAGACAAATGGGTACACTCAATCATATCCAGAGGCTACATGATTCCCTTCTTTCAACCCCCCTTACTGTCAAGCAAATCCCTTACAGATGTTCCAACCAATCTGAGGGCCCAAGCAGCCATAGAAGTTTCAAGACTGCTAGAAAAAAGAGTCATCCAGGAAGTCCCGGCAGACCAACTCGGATCCGGAACTTACTCAAGGTTCTTTTTACCAAAAAAGACAGGGGACTGGAGACCAATATTGGATCTCAGCAGACTAAACAAGTCTGTTCAAAGAACAAGGTTTCAGATGGTCATGCTACAGTCCATTCTACCCTTTTTGGGTCAGGACAATTGGATGTGCTCAATAGATCTTCAGGATGCATACTATCGCATCAAAATCTACAGGCGCTCCAGGAGATTCCTTCGCTTCCGGCTGGGAGCCAGTCATTACCAGTTCAGTGCTCTGCCCTTTGGTCTCACCACAGTCCCAGGGTGTTCACCAAATGCATGGCAGTAGTCACGGCTCACCTGAGGCGTCAAGGATTCCAGGTGTTTCCATATCTAGACGACTGGCTCCTTACTGCTTCTACCAGGTATCAACTCCTTCAAGCCAGGGACTATACAATCGCAATTTGTGCCCAGCTAGGCATTACTATAAATTTAGAAAAATCTGCCTTATTGCCCTGTCAATCTATTACCTATATAGGAGCAGATTTAGATACAAGAAGTATGTCCGCAAGGCTACCGCCAGACAGGGTGGCCACAATTCGGCAACAAGTTCACATCCTCATGCAATGCAAAAGGGTACAAGTCAGGTTGGTCCTTCAAACTCTGGGTTCTATGGCAGCAGCAATTCTTCTGATACCTCTGGCCCGTTTTCACATGAGAATCCTTCAGTGGCTTCTCTTCACACAGTGGTCCTTCCAACAGCTCCCCATGTCTCACATGATCATAATTACAGAAACATGCAAAAGGCACCTTTCCTGGTAGATGGTCTCCCCACTAGTGTCTCAGGGCAGACCATTCATCCAGCTTCCCCCGGTTGCCACAGTGACCATGGATGCCTCACTGATAGGGTGGGGGGGGGCATTATCAGGCAGGACAGTCCAAGGCACTTGGCAGCCTCATGAGTACCATCTGCACATAAATGTCTTGGGGATAAGAGCCGTGCTCCTAGCGTTGCAAGCACTTCAGGACTCCCTCTCTTCCGGGACCATTGCAGTCCAAACGGACAACATGTCAGTAGTGTGGTACATCAACAAGCAGGGCGGAACCAGGTCCTACCCCCTATGTCGAGAAGCACTCAGACTCTGGCAGTGGGCGATTTCCTCCCAACGATTTCTGATTGCGATGCTCATCCCTGGGAAGTCCAACGTCATAGCGGATAGGCTCAGCAGAGCTATTCTCATGCCTCATGAGTGGTCTCTGAATCAGGTAGTTGCGGATATGAACTTCCGCAAATGGGGACAGCCTTGCTGCGATCTGTTTGCCACCCCCTTCAACAGCAAATGCAGCAACTACTTCACCCTTTTACCGCTTCCCAATCACCCTCCCAGAGACACTCTAGTCCACGATTGGCCTTAGGGACTTCTTTATGCATTCCCACCGTTCCCTCTTATAACCAAACTCATACAGAAAGCTATATCATTGGATTGCCCCTTACTGGCCTCGACAGATATGGTTTCCGTTCCTGCACCGTTACCTGCTCGAGCAGCCCTGGACTCTGGATCCTATTCCAGATCTGCTGATTCATCAATCAGGAGAGCTGCATCGATCCCTCCAAACACTCCAGCTCACAGCTTGGTTGATCCAATTCCAACCCTAGCCAGGCTTCCCAGCATCTCCCCGGCTGTGCGTGAGATTATTGTCTCCTCTCACAAATCCGCTACTAGGAAAACTTATGCTAGCAAATGGAAATGTTTCTCTTGTTGGGCAGAGGCTGGGAACATAGATCCCTTTTCAGCCCCAGTTCACGAAATCTTGGAGTTTCTAACAGAGCTTTTTCATTCTGGGTCTGCTTCAGCCACAATCAGGGTTCAATTAGCGGCCATCTCTAACTTTCATGTTGGGTTTTCTAATCTAAACATTATGTCTCATAAGCTGTGTAAGGCCTTCCTCAGAGGGTCGACTCTCCTTAGGCCCCCAGTGAGAGATCCCACTCCTCCTTGGGACCATAATTTGGTACTAACCTCCTTGATTATGCCCCCGTTTGAACCAGCAAAATCTTGCTCCATTAAGTTTCTATCTTGTAAAACTCTCTTCCTGGTAGCTATTACCTCAGCCAGACTTGTCTCGGAAATTCAGGCACTAAGTGTTCGTCCTCCGTACTTAGTTTTTCATAAGGACAGGGTTGCTCTGAGAACTAATCCCTCCTTCCTTCCGAAAGTCTGTTCAGAAAATAATCTAAACCAATCTATAGACCTTCCTGTGTTTTTCCCTAACCACACCAACAAGGCAGAATACAAATTACACCTTTTGGATTTTCATAGACAATTGTGCTTTTACCTGCATAGAACGAAGGATATAAGAAAGTCGGACCAACTTTTCCTTTCCTATGCTAGGGGCAAGCAGGGTCTTCCAGTTTCCAAAGTGACCCTGTCCAGGTGGTTGTTTCACATTATTACCGTCATCTATCAACTACAAAACAAAGAGTTGTCTACCAAACCGAAAGGTCATTCTACTAGGGCTTTGGCCACCTCTTTAGCCTTCCAGTCTAGGTTGCCCATGGACTTTGTGCCGCTGCCACGTGGGCAAATCCTCATACCATTATTACTCATCACAAGTTAGACATGGTCTCCAGGAATAGAGCTAACTTTGGTTCCACTGTTCTGAAGAGTCTGTTTCAATGAGCCACCCAGGATCCTAGGTGCTAGGGATGCTATCCCAACAAGCAAGAAACGAAGGCGAGATAGACAACATAAAGAAGTTATGTACCTACCATAACGTTCCATGTTAGTTGTCTTCATCTCGCCTTCTTTCTTGCATCCCCCCCTCCATCCCCCTGTCCTATTGGACCGAGAGGAGTTTGTTTCACTGGCTGAGTGTTCTCTGGTTTGTTTATCTCTACTGACTTAGAGATTATAACCGGTAGATGTTAAGTTGTCAATCTCGCCTTCATTCTTGCTGGATGGGTTCGGAGCTGATCCTCGGCTCCGACTCGGCCACTTACTAAAGCTCGAGAGCTTATTTTACCAGCTCGAGGCAACCCTATATCCCATGATGCTAGGCAATAACTCCCCAGATCTCTTTTGCCACTTTCGCTTGCGAGGTGCGTTTTTTTACCGACTCCTGGTAAGTCTTAGATATAGAGTGTTCAGTCACCCTTTCTGAGTAAAATATTTCTACCTAGTTATTTCTTTCAATAGTTAAGTAACTACCCTTAACTTTATTACTTTTTTATACCTTTTTATCCCTTATATCCCTCCCCTCCACATTTAGGTTTGGCCTTAAGCCTGCCCCTTTCCTGTTTTTTCTTAGGGATCCTGTGGAGTGTTTGGGTGTGTCAGTATCCCTATTAACATTTTATTGTTAATTTATAATTTTTCGAGAGTGTGTGTGTGAGTGTGTTTTCTGTTACTTTTGTGTAACCCTCGACACTGTTATGTCGAAGGAACCTAAAGAAGCTAAGGTCTCAGGCTTTAAGAAGTGTGACTCATGCTGTCAGAAAATGTCTCTGACAGATGGTCACACTTGTGTTTACTGCCTGGGACCCCTGCACCTGCAGGACTCTTGTTCAGTATGTCATGCATTCAGTCCAAGAGTCCTGCAGTAGCGCAGGAATAAACTGATACTTAGGGGCTTGTTAAAGCCCGAGGGCTCCCCGACTAAGTCTGCGTCGGGGAGGCCCTCGAAACCTGCAAAACCGTCGTCTCCAAGTACTAAGCCTTCGGCTGCTGGCTCCTTGTCTGTGCCTAGATCGGCTCCGACTGGAGCCGATCCCTTTGAGTCACAAGTTCCGGTCTCGGCACCACTCAGTGCCGATACCTCTGAGCCCATGCTTGCGCTGTCGCGCTGTCGGCTCTGGCTGGAGCCGACGTGTCTTCGGCTCCGTTGGCTACATCTAAGAAGAGGTCAAGATCCCCTTCATTGGAATCCATCCATTCGGCTCCGAGGTCTCCCCTGCTCTCGGAGTGGAGCCATCGGAGCCGATCTTCTTGGTCATCCAGACTTTCAGATAACGACCTTGAGAGAGTGGTAAGGAGGCTGTTAAAGTCTCAGGCATTGGCCCAGATGATCTCTAGCCCGTCTCATCAGACGGTGGCTATTTCGACTACACCTATTTTTCCTCCTTCGACTCTCCCTCAGAGTTCGGAGCCGGAGCTCCTCGGAGCCGTGACTGTTGCGGCATCAGAGCCGATACCTCCCCCTTCGGCTCCTTCGTCTTCCGCTCCGATCTCCTCTTTGATACCTTCATTGGAGGGATCCGGGCGCCTGATCTCTCTTGTCGGCTCCGAGGGTGCAAGTGGCATCGGACCATTGTCCGACCCCGTTCTCCCTCTCGGAGCATCGGCGCTGGTGAGCTCGGCCCCGACATTGGCCTCAGAGCCTTCCCTGTCGGTGCGGCCTGGGGTTCCTACCTCTTCAGAGCCGGGGCCCTCTGGCCTTTGTGATAGGGGAGCCTTCGAGGTGATGAGGAGCGTACTAGCCCTAGGGCTTAGTCAACGGTCAGCTCCATCAACTCCTCCCACTACAGTGCCTGCTGATGTCTCTTCTCACTCTCTTGCTCCCGGACCCAGAGATCCAATGCCTCAGGTTTCCCCACTGGGAATTTCTTCCTCTTCCGAGGCTTTTCCTGATCTGTCAGTGGAGCCTCCACGTAAGAGGACATGTAAGAGGAAGCATGTGGACTCCCCTGAGTCTATTACATCTGACACCGACTTGGATGAGTCGGAGGGATCCCCAAAGTCCCCCTCTGAGGACGTTTATTTCTCAGACATCCTGGAAATCCTGAAGCAGAGGGGGAACTGGTCTTCCCTTAATCCTTCCGAGGACGAGTCGGTGTACCTGGAGGCGTTCAGTTCTCGACCCTCCACCTCCTGGGTGTCTCCGCCTTTCGACCCCCTTATGGAAGTAGTGGCTCGGAAGGCGTGATCGGCTCCGGATTCGGTGGAACCCACCCCTCGGAGGCCATCTAAATTCATTACAGCACCAGTCGCCAAGCAATTCCTGACAAAAGGTGTACCGGCGGATGCCATGGTGGTGGCTGCAGCCACCAAGAAGGAACTAGCTGATCCTTCAGTACCTGTCCATCCTCCTAATAAGGATTCTAGGACCATGGATAGGTAAGGTAAGTGGATTTTTTCTTCAGCGACCTTTGCCATGCGGTCGCTGAATTACCTGTGTCACTTCACCCGCCTTCAGAGAGATATTCTCAAATAGTTGGGAGAAGTCTTACAGGATCCATCAGCTGCTGGGTCCCAGGATAAAATAAACTCACAGCTTGGAACCCTGAACTCGATTGTTAACTCCTCCATGCGTCTGATTTCATATGCAGCCAATGGAGCGAGTAGGGCCGCAGGCACAGGAGTGGCCTTAAGGTGTCACGCCTGGATGCGGCTGTGTAATTTCGCGGACCCTTTCAAGGCATTCTTCACAAATTCCCCTTTTGATGGTTCGGCTTTGTTCGGACCTCAAGTGAAAGACACCTTGACCAGATGCGAGCAAGATAGCAAGACTCTTTCTGCCATAGGAGTCCGTGTCTCCACCCCTTCAAGACCATACCCTAAGGGTCAGAAGGGTGGGAAAATGTGGTTCTGCAAATCTCAAGGAGTCACGTCTGACGCAAAAGGTCAGTTTACCCCCAGAGGCAGAGGGGGTAAGAACAACAGACGCCGCCCTAGGGGCAGAGGGGGTCCGCAAAACCAGGGTAGCAGGGAGCCTCTCTCTGACAAACCCTTCCAGCATCCCTGAGATGTTGCCCGATTGTCCACCTTCGGAGGCAGTCGGGGGAAGATTGTCGCTGTACCCAATAGCCTGGCTTTGCCTTACTCAAGACAAATGGGTACAGTCGATCATATCCGAGGGATACAAAATTCCCTTTATCCAAACCCCAATTCAACAAAAGGGAACCCTTCCAGACGTTCCACCCGGTCTAAGGGAACTAGCAGTATCAGAAATATCAAAACTGCTAGCAAAAAGAGCCATCCAGCCAGTCCCAGCAGACCAACTAGGATCCGGAATCTACTCAAGGTTCTTTTTAGTACCGAAAAAGACAGGGGACTGGAGACCAATATTAGATCTCAGCAAACTGAACAAGTTTGTAAAGAGAACAAGATTCCGGATGGTCACGCTACAGTCCATTCCTCCCTTTCTGGGCAAGGACAATTGGATGTGCTCCATGGACCTTCAGGATGCGTACTATCGGGTCTACTTTAAATAACTGAACCGACACTTCACCGACACACAAAACACCGATCCCAAATAACCGAAAACACACAACACCGACAACTCACAAAACCGAACACCATTACACCGACAAACTACACATTACACACAATGACATATCCACTAACCTTAACCCAAACCTTAACCCTAAGGTCCGACACTACCGCACACTTACCCTACCCGCACCCTAACCCTAACTCACTTAACCCACCCCTAAACCTAAAGACTGTCACTATCGCACACTTAACCTACCTGCACCCTAACCCTAACTCACTTAACCCACCCTAAAACATAAAGCCCGTCACTATCGCACACTCACCCTACCCGCACTCTAAACCTAACTCACTTAACCCGTCCCTAAACTACAGTCCGTCACTATCACACACTTACCTTACCCGAACCCTAACTCTGACACTACCGCACACTCACCTTTCCCACACCCTAACCCAAAATCCCTAACTCCGACACTACCGCACACTCACCTTTCCCACACCCTAACCCAAAATCCCTCAATATCGCACACTTACCTGACCGCTCCTAAATCCGTCACTATCGCACACTTACCGAGTCGCACTCACACGTTGCCCTTGTCGGTCTTTCGGCTGTCGGCAAATCACCTTTTCGGTCCTTTCGTCTCGGTCTTCTGCGTGTCGGTGAAGTGTTGGTTTGGTTATTTAAAGTAGACCTGTACTATCACATCAAAATTCACAGGCGCTCCAGAAGGTTTCTCCGCTTTCGGCTGGGGGCCAGTCACTACCAATTCAGAGCCCTGCCCTTTGGTCTCACTACAGCCCCTAGAGTGTTCACCAAATGTATGGCAGTGGTTACGGCTCACCTGAGAAGGCAAGGATTCCAGGTGTTTCCATATCTAGACGACTGGCTCCTCACTGCCACCACCAGGCATCAACTTCTCCAAGCCACAGCTTGCACCATTCACATTTGCAGAGGGCTAGGAATCTCTATAAATTTCGAAAAGTCTGCCTTGTCGCCTTGTCAGTCTATTACCTTTATAGGCACCAACTTGAACACCGTACAACTTTCAGCAAAGTTAACAGACCAAAGAGTCTTAAATATTCAAAACCATGTCCAAGTTCTTCTTCAGAGCGACAAAATTCAGGCCAGGTATGTCCTGAAAGTATTGGGTCTTATGGCGGCCTCCATAACACTTCTTCCCCTTGCACGTTTTCACATGTGTCTTCTACAGTGGATGCTGTTCGCCCAGTGGTCTTTTCAGCAACTCCCCATGCACCACAAGATCATGATAACTCAAACTTGCAAAAGTCATCTGTCCTGGTGGATATTGTCCCCTCAAGTCCATCAGGGCAGACCTTTTGTTCCTCCTCCTCCCCCGGTTGCCACGGTGACATTGGATGCCTCCCTGATCAGGTGGGGGGGCATTTTCAGGGCAGGATGGTCCATGGCACTTGGCAACCTTTCGAGCGCCACCTGCACATAAATGTCCTAGAGATGAGAGCAGTGCTTTTAACGCTGCAAGCCACGACTCTCTTCCCCTAGGAACTATTGCAATTCAAACGGACAATATGTCCGTAGTGTGGTACATCAGCAAGCAAGGTGGAACCAAGTCCTATCCCCTGTGTCGAGAGGCACTCAGACTTTGGCAATGGGCGATCTCCTCTCAGCGGTTTCTGATAGCAATGCATATCCCCGGGAAGTCCAACTTCATAGCGGACAGGTTGAGCAGAGCCGTACTCATGCCGCACGAGTGGTCTCTCAAACAATCGGTAGCGGAAAAGATTTTTCAGAAGTGGGGTCTTCCTTACTGTGATCTTTTTGCTACATCCCAAAACAGCAAATGCCCTGACTTCTTCACCCTCTTCCCCCTTCCAGGCCATCCCCTCAGAGACGCTCTAGTCCAAGATTGGCCTCGGGGACTTCTCTATGCTTTTCCACCTTTTCCTCTAATTCCACAAGTAATTCAGAAAGCAACCGCCTTGAGAGCCAAGTTGATTCTCATTGCCCCTTATTGGCCTTGACAGATATGGTTTCTGTTCCTGCATCATTATCTTTTGGTGCAGCCTTGGCATCTGGACCCAGCTCCAGATCTGTTGACCGATCAGTCGGGGCAGCTGCACCAATCCCTACATTCTCTCAACCTCACTGCTTGGTTGCTCCACTTCCGTCCTTAGCCAGGCTTCCTATGATTTCTAATCCTGTCCGGGATATCATAGTAGCTTCCCTTAAATCTTCCACCAGAAAGATTTACACTAGTAAATGGAAACGTTTCTCCTTCTGGGCAAAGGCAAGGAATTTAGATCCTTTTACTGCCCCAATTCATTCGGTCTTAGACTTCCTAGCCGAAAATTTTCATTCAGGGTCTTCTGCCTCTACAGTAAAGGTTCAGTTGGCAGCCATATCGAATTTTCATACAGGCTTATCGGACCACAATATCATGTCCAATAAGCTTTGCAAAGCCTTCCTTAAAGGTGTATATTTACTTAGGCCTCTGATCAAAGATCCTCCACCTCAGTGGGATCTTAATTTAGTCTTAACATCCTTAATTCTTCCCCCCTTTGAACCTGCGGTCTCCTGTTAAGACACTTTTCCTAGTCGCCATTACTTCTGCTAGGAGAGTATCAGAGCCTCACGCCCTCTGCATTCATCCTCCCTACTTAATCTTCCACAAAGACAGAGTTTCTCTAAGGACTAATCCATCCTTCTTACCCAAGGTGGCTTCGCAGACAAATTTGAATCAATCAATTGATCTCCCAGTTTTGTTCCCAAACTATACTAATAGAGCAGAGCAAAAGCTACATTATCTAGATGTTCACCGCCAGCTCCAGTACTATCTGGATAGAACTAAACAAATAAGGAAATCTGATCAACTGTTTTTATCGTATGCAGAAAATAAGAAAGGCCTTCCTGTTTCCAAGGTAACCCTATCTAGATGGCTGTCTTCTGTGGTTACATCTATTTATCAACTCAGAGGCAGGGAATTATCTTCTAAGCCAAAAACCCATTCAACTAGAGGACTAGCTACATCTACAGCTTTTCAAGCTAGACTACCAATAGACACTATCTGTGCGGCAGCCACATGGGCCTCTCCTCATACCTTTGTTTCGCATTACAAATTGGACATGGCCTCCAGGGACAGAGCAACATTTGGTTCCACCATTCTTAAGAGTCTGTCCCAATAAGCCACCCAGGATGAAGGTGCTAGGGACGTGGTCCCATCCAGCAAGAATGAAGGCGAGATTGACAACTTAACATTGAGAAGTTATGTACCTACCATAACGTTCCATGTTAGTTGTTTTCTCTCGCCTTCTTTCTTGCATCCCACCCACCATCCCCCTAGCCTGGACTGACCGAGAAGATCTTCCCTTCTTTGAAGGGTCCTTTTATTCCTTTGTTCACTATTTAGGTGTCCTAGGATATATATATATAGTGTAAATAATTATCTTTGGAGGTTTTTATTCCTCTTCCTCCTCCTTCCAGTTGGAGGATTTTGTTTTATTGGCCTATGCTAGGTTTTTCAGCTTCCAAACGAGATCTGGGGAGTTGTTGCCTAGCATCATGGGATATAGGGTTGCCTCGAGCCGGTAAAATAAACTCTCGAGCTTTAGTAAGTGGCCGAGTCGGAGCCTAGGCTCGGCTCTGAACCCATCCAGCAAGAAAGAAGGCGAGAGAAGACAACTAACATGGAACGTTATGGTAGGTACATAACTTCTCATTTTAACCCTCTGTTTGGAGGGGTTTCATTCCATAGCTATAGCTGGGGTTAGCTATTTCAAATGAGATCTGGGTAGCTAGTGCTAGGTATCATGAGATAAGGGGTAGCCTCAAGCCAGTAAACAGCTCTCGAGCTATAGAAGATGGCCGAGTCGGAGCGAGATGAAGACAACTAACATGGAACGTTATGGTAGGTACGTAACTTCTTTTTTCTGACAAAGAAAAAAATATTTTGGGAATGAATTTGGCTGGTGCAGATGGTGATAAACAAAGTGCAACATATAGTATGTATTTAGTGTGTAGGTAATGCTACTAAATTTTAAACTCCATACAAGTTACAGTGGAGGAGTCCTGGATTGGAAAGAAGAACATAAATATATTCCTAAGCCCATGAAACAATAAGTGGTGTAGCATGAGGGTTTCCTGCAGCTACTCCATTGTGCTTGGCATTCATCTACGCAAGGGTAGGTATGGATTCCATTTAACCCAGGTGTGGAAAAACTGGAACCTGGTACTTGAGAAAAGGTTCTGGGCATAGTACAGAGGCAGTAAGAACAGGAGATTAACTGAAAAAAGTCAGGTTCCATACTGAACCTAAGATGCTCTTTGTCAGCTTTATGGATGGAATTACACAGATACACTTGGATTCTTGGCACTAGACCAGTAATATTTTCAGTGAATTACAGTTAATTGAAGCCAGTTTGGTAAAAAAAAACAATGCAACTAACATCAGTCCAACACAAAAAAATTACTGAATTCCTGCCTTCCCTTAAACAGCACTCCTGAACATTAATATCCAAGTATTGTTCCTTGAATTTCTATTTACTTCTATGTAATTTGCTCTTTCCCTTTTCTAAAGATCCCTCTTCTGGTTCTTCTATCTCTTTTATAACATTAAGTACCTCAAATACAGTTGCTGCAGACTTTGGTTTCCAGAATTTAATGATTGCATTATTGGCAGCCAAAACAATAAGTCCTTTCCATGTGTTTGCAATTCATATTGTGTATCCCAGCTCAAAAGAATAATTTCCTTGCTTAGAGCCGTTTGGTCACCCAGTATTTCTGATAGAGTACTCCACAGGGAATTTTTAAAATCTACCAGCTCATTACACTCCCGAAACGTATGTTCCCAGTTACCTCTTTCTTCTCCATCACACCTACAACATTTGCTGTCTACCTGAGGAAAAAATGAAAGTCTGCTTGGGGTATAAAAATACGTATGCAAACACTTCCAAGCAAAGATCCTAAACCTTCTGGACTTGGTTGCATACCTGGGAGCGATATGTATGTCTTCCCATTGTTTTCTTGTAAATTGCTTTTCCAGTCTCTCTTCTCAGTCTTTTTAACCTCTTCTAACTGATTGTTGTAGTTACCATGCAGTGTTTTATATGCCCTACTAATTATCCCTTTTTTAACAGCTGCATCTGTTCTAGTTTCAACTAAAAACTCTACCAGAGCAGGTCTTTCACTTCAAATTCCCCTTTCTTTTTGCCTGTACTCTGAGATCAAGCAGTGGTAGTGAAGGCAGTCTCTAGCCTGCAATCCAAATGTCTTCTTGGCCTCATCACACTCTATTACCTGGTTGAGTTATTTGCTCCCAAATATTTGGTTCCTTTGCCAAGTTTCTGCAGTAAATTCTAGCTCCCTCTTGCCTATTTTCTGTACTTCTATTTGCAGTCATCCCTGTTAGCAAAATCTCCTTTTTCCATTCTCATATTGGCTTAGTTCTTAGAGTAGTTTCTGTTACTTTGTGAATATAATATTGTATATGGCTGTGATTATTCCCCTTAAGGATCTGCATCCAAAATCTCACTCTCTCTTTTTGTTGAACTTTCACATTGTTTCATCATCATCCCTTTCTACTTTGAATTTTACCCTTCTGCTTGTTTAATGTATGTGACCCTTCACTGTGTATCTCTAAAATATCCCTTCAAATCAGGTAAACCTAAACCACCTTGTTCTATTGGAAGGATAAACTTATCCCACTTTATTCTTGTCCTCTTTCCCTTCCAGGTAAATTCCTTCAATTCTTTATTAATTATTGTCCACAATTTCCTTAGGTTGATAAAAGTATGGCTAACCCTTATACAAGACTAAGGGGACTAAAAACATTTTTACTGTTTGTATTTTGCTATCCATATCCATAAATAAGAGTTTCACAATTTTTGTATTGTCTTTTACGTCTCTTTCCACATATCCTTAGCTGCCATGACAGAAGCCTTTTTAATTCATACTCCTAAATTCTTCATCTTATCATGCGGCCATAAAGATGGGTATTGCTGAACCAGTTTGTGTGTGGGTACATACTTTACAGCTATAGCTTTTGTTTTATCTTCATTAATTTTATATCCGAAAAAGACTTGGAACTGTCTCAAAATGTTCCACAACACTGAGATATCCTTTTCTATATTTATCTGGTACAAAATAATATCATCTGCAAATAAAGCCAACTTTTCTTTATTACCATGCCAATTATATCCCTGTATTTCTGAGTCTCTCTCTCTCTCTCTCTCTCTCTCTTTTTTGCTAATGGCTATAAACGTAAAGCAAATAAAAAAGGGGAAAGAGGACACTCCTGCCTGGTTCCTGTGTTCAAACACAGCTTATCTGAGAGGAACCCTCCCACTTTAATTCTTTAATCCGATCCTTCATATAGTCTTCTAATTATCCTTATTATTGTGTTAGGGAATGCAATTGCTTCCGATGCCTTATTCATGAAATCCAAGCTTACTCTATCAAATGCTTTCTCTGGATCAAGTTCCACTAACAGCAGAAATACTTTATTACATTCTGCTTCCCTTTGGATCATTGTTGTTCTATTAATGCTGTCAGAAGTTTGCCTGAACTCCACAAAACCACTCTGATCCCTATCTAAGAATTCTGACAAGACCTTTGCCATTCTTTTAGCTGGTATAGACATAAACACTTCATAATCATAGTTTAAAATTGATGTGGATCTATATGAAGCTGGGTCTGAAGGGTCTTTGCCATCTTTAGGTAATACAACCATCACAGCTTTCTTCCAAGATGTTGGTGCCTCCCCTCTTTTTAAAATACTGTTAAAAATTTCCAGATCTTTATCACTTTCTTCCCTCCTGATTTCCAAACTTCCATAGGAATACTGGGTCTATGTTCACGCATTGAGTCACAATTGTAACAAATGGCTTATCAGTAATTGTTGAAATCACCCAACATGCTTATCTTCAAAAAATAATTCATCAAATGACAGTAGTTGGCCAACCACCAGGAAGTACCATCATGCAAAAGGCAGGCTAGAGAGCCTTTTAGAAATTTGCCCTATTCCCCCTATAGAGTGATCTTGGAGTTGGTATATATAGTTAGGAGAGGTGTGGGAGGAGCAGCCCCCCACTTTGGTTGATAAGGTGTTTTTATTACTGTTCATCATGTTGGCCAACTATGGCCATTCCATGAATTATTTTTAAAGGATAAGCTTGTTCGGTGATTTTAATGTTCACCTTTTAACCTTTGCTGATCAGCCATTTGCTGAAATTGTTATTTGATGCGTGAACATAGACACAGAAATACCACCTATTACTGGAGACTTTCCTGAAAATTGATTATACATCATTGTTTTTAATCTCATCACATCCTATCTTAACTGTTAGTTGTTGAGCCTCGTCTGTCTCTAACATTAGCTTAATTAAGTCTTCCATAAATATTTCCATTTGTACGCTTTCTTGATTTCCACATTTCTTTGCTTTATAGAAATTTTCATAGAATTTTCAGAATATCTCTAAAACCTCTACAGCATCTCTGGTTATTCTTGTTATATGTTTCCTAAGTTTGGCAACAACCCTTTCAATGTTCTGTTGCCCAAGTCATTGTGGTAAAAGTTTTTGTGCTCTGAAGTTAACAAAAATAGTTGTTTAACTACTGTCTTTCTAAATTAATACATATTATCCTGAAAATCCTGTATTTTCTTTTTAACAATCTGCTTTTGCTTCTCCTCTTGTTCTGTAAGAGTCCCCTTATTCTGTAACACGTTAACCTTTGTCTGCCCCTATAAGTAATTTCTATTGCTTCTTAACCATATCTCTTTCTGTTTCATTTCAACCCTATTTTTAAATTCCATTTTTGTTTTATCCCAGTCACTAGCCATAACTTCTAAAGATATTTCAATCTTCCGTAATAACTCTTAAATAATTTCCACTACCCATTCCTTAAATTCTTCTCTTTTGAACAGGTAGGGGGGGAAAGCACCCATGTCTTATTTTTTACTTCATTACCCTACATTTTTATTTTAGTTTTCATTGGTGCAGGATCAGAAATAGTTATTGGATGTGTGTCAAAGCTTTCAATTAAATGTCACGTGTTCCAGTGAAATAAAATATCTATGTAGTCTAGCCCAGTTATTGGACCTTGGGAAATAATATGTAAATTCTTTCTGAGTTCCAACTACTGAATTCACATCTTCCACGTCAAATATTTTCATAAGTTTCTTCAGAAATCTACCCTCTTTTGTTATATTGTTCCTTCTAGGTCTTCCTGAAACATCCTCACTATTGCAAATCAAAGTCCAGTCCCCACCTATAAATAATATTCTCTGCTGAAAACTGATTATTTCTTCCAAAATTTTCTTAACCTCCACAATAACACTTTTTGGTGGAATATAAATACATCCAAAAACAATTCCTGCAATGGAAAGTGAAAAAAAAACAACCAGCAGGGGAACACCACAAACACGTTCTCTTCCCCAGACCAGTCAGTCAACCAACTGGTCGTGTAATATTGAATGATTGACTGGATTGGGGGAGAGAGCATGTTTGTGGTGTTCCCCTGCTGGTTTTTCTTTTAGCTTTCCATTGCAGGAATTGTTTTTAGGAGTTACTGGTCATTGGTCAATTCCTGCATTACACCACTATTCTGGGTTCTGGTTGTTGATGGGAATATGAATACATGTCATTGTAATCCTTCTCCCTTGTCACTAGCCCCTTACTAGCACAAATCTACAATTTTGTCTTTTTTTCCACTCATCTATCATTATTTGATCCCCTTCAACAGTTAGTGTAATTTACTTCCCTTTTCCTCTATCCCTGATGTTCTGCTGAATATCCATTCTGAAATCCTCTCTTTGTCAAATTTACATATTTCTTTCCATATATGTCTTCTGCAGCATTACTGTTTGTTGTCTGTGTTTCATATTGTAATTCAGTAATCTTCCTTTTTTATCTATACATGTAAGGCCATTCATGTTCCAGGATGATATGGACAGCATTGTCATAATGATAAAATGCCATTGTTCCTACCCGTTATACATTTTTTAACTTGCATTTCCAGCTTACATGTCTATACTAATGTTTGGCAGGCTGATCTTTGTACACTTGTTCTTCTCATCTCCATTTGCACCTATGTCACATTTTTCAAGACTTTTACTTTTAATGAAAAATTTAAAACATAAAACTAAATACAAAACACCCCCATTCTGTATTAACTTGGAAGAAATACACAAAACTATGTACATCTTCAGAACATGAAGTTTTTAACCCTCCAGAAGGAAAAATTGCCCCAAATTGACAGCTGCACCTACAGACATTATCTAAATTAAAATTAAGGTTACTCATGCTAAAGCTAGAGCAGCATGCTTCCATTTACACTGATTGCTGTCTGTTTTTTTCTTATCTCTCTTCCCCTCACAGATATGAAACACAGCTGTGTACACTTTATGAAAACATTAACTTTTAGTCCTAAGAAAAATTGCACTGTCTTTAAATAAAACTAAATTGTACACTGCTCTATTAACTACATTAAAGTACTAAGGCTGCTAGGGAGGTTGTTATGTTTTATTCACGTTCCATAATTTCAAATTTAAATTTTTCACTGAACTACTTGCCATAGTACCTTTAAGTTTTACATTTCCCTTGGCAAAGAATACTCAGAATTCTCAACATTAACTGCTTGCACCTGCAGATAGATTGTCTCAATGGAAATGTACTCAGCAATGAATCTTTGTAATTTTCACTCAGCAAAGAATGCACAGCTGACCTCATCTATAGACATTTTGACTCCACTGAAGATTTTATACAAACACTAATAAGATTGAAACAAGCTAATATCTTTGCAGTTGTAGGATGCTTAGCATTTTCATGGCTTTCATCATTTTGACTTATTTTTAAAGCATGCATGCTTACAAAATCACCTGCTTACAGCCTAAGCCGAAGGTAGTAATCTACATATTCACTCTTGTAAAATATAAAGAGAAAATATCCTATTCTACATATAATATAATCAGTGCACTTTCACACCACCAGCTCAAGATCACAGCATATGAACATTAAACTTGCTTTTGCCCAGCTTTTTTCTCGTTTTACTGTAAAACCTATTTTTTTCAAAACTAAAAAAGTACTTGTTTACTTTAATATCTTTAATACATACAGCAGTCACTGAAAATAATCCCCCCACATTTAAAATATCCCCGACTGCACACTATACACAACTATTGATGTGAGAGTGTTCAATCTCGCCTTTGTTCTTACACATGGGTTCGGAGCCGATCCTCGGCTCCGTGCCGGCCGACTGCAAGCTCTGCATCGAGAAGAAGCTCGAGGACATCTAATACCCACAATCCCCCTCTGCCTTTACCTCAGATCTAGTTTGCCGCTGCTGCATTCGCATCGCTGGAGGCTAGCTCGAGGGTTTTTCAGATAAGATTTTAACTATTTTGGTTAAATTTTCTAAAGAACTTGTTTAAGATCACTAGTTATTGATAGTGTATGGTGTGTGAGTAGAGACAGAATTTCTCGGTACCGTTAACTTAGTTTAACTTAGTTTAACTATAACTGGTATAGAGTTTTTCGGGGCCTACCACCCCTACTTGGATTGACAATCGGACTTACATTCTACCGGATTTGACACTGTTTTCCTGGATTGACTGTTACTGGACTTGACTGTTTTTTTCTCTTACTTCATTATGTCTGAGAAAATGAAATCTGGTTTCAAACGTTGCCAGTGTGGCCAAAAGATGTCGGTCACGGACAACCACAGTTCCTGTGTCTACTGTCTTGGCCCTCTCCACTTACAAGAGGACTGTTCTATTTGTCACTCTTTTAGTGGGAGGGTCATGACAGATAGGCGCAGGAAACTGATGGATAGAGGATTGTTGAAACCCTCTTTCCAGGAGGCTCTGGATGCTTCAGACCAGGCATCCAAGTCCTCGAAGGAATCGAAGACGTCGGAGCCCAAGTCATCGGCTCCGAGCTCTTCGGGTATAGTTAGATCACCGGTTCCACAGACTTCGGGGCCGAGTGTTCAACTGTTGGCAGTTTCCGAACCTCTAGTCTTGGAACCGGTGATGGAGCTCCCTCCACCGACTCTGTTGAGGTCGGCTCCGTCTTCGATCCCTTCGACTCGTTCTTCCAGGCCCCTTTCCGACACCAATGTGGACCGTGTGGTGCAGAAATTGATGGAGCATACGGCCCTATCCAAGCTTATCTCGGTCTCCTCTCAGTTGATGTCGAGACTTGAAGGCCTGCCACTATCTCCATCTGTTCCTCCTCCGAGACCTGTCCAGTCTTCGGAGCCGGAAGAAGCTGAACTGATGATTGTGGAGCCCTCGGTGCCAGGACCGTCTTTTTCTCGGTCGGCACCATTCACCTCGACTCCATCCGATCCGGTACTGGAGTCTCAGGGCCGAAGATCCATCCTTGGTTCCGGGACCGAGAGTCGGACCGATGTTTCGTTCCGACGCTCCTCTCGGGCCTCGGCGCTGATCGACTCGGTTCCGTCCTCGGGTCGGTGCCTTCGGTTCCTGTTTCGGGGATTCTTCCCATTTCTTCGAACCGGGAGATACCTCGACTCGGGACCCGGGGGCCTTCGACCTCATGAGGAAGGTGTTGTCTACCCAGACAACCACTTCAGCAGGTACAGCTTCTCCTCCCCACAAAGGACCGTTATCCTCCTCTGCACCCACGGCCACGCCCAAGCGTCGGGCACCAGTGTCTCAGCCACCCCTGGAGGGTGCCCCTCTTGCTCGGAGGCTTCTTCGGATGCTCCTCACGAAGAAGTCCCTAGGAAAAGATTGTGTAAGAGGAGACACTTGGATTCTCCACAAGAATCCTTGACATCTGATACTGACTTAGATGAGTCAGAAGGGTCCCCTAAGTCACCTTCAGAAGATGTCTCTTTTTCTGACATCTTGGAGATCCTAAAACAGAGAGGTGACTGGCAAGCCCTCCCCCCTTCTGAGGATGAGTCAGTTTTGCTGAAGGCATTTGGTGCTCGCCCTTCCTCCTCCTGGGTCACTCCGCCCTTCGATGAGTTAATGGAGTTGATTGCTCGAAGGGCGTGGGAGACACCTGACACGGTGGAACCAGTCCCTAGGAAGTCAAATAAGTACATTACGGCACCACAGGACAAGGCTTACCTCACCAAAGGAGTTCCAGTAGACGCCATGGTGGTGGCAGCGGCCACGAAAAAGGAGATGTCGGAGTCTTCCTCATCTGTCCATCCACCTAACAAAGATTCTAGGACCATGGACAGATACGGGAAGCGCATTTTCAGTTCAGCGGCTTTCTCTATGCGTTCCCTGAACTATTTGACTCATTTTACACGTTTACAGAGGGATCTAGTCAAAGAGTTGGGAGATACCCTCCAGGGTACTACAGATGCTGCTGTTTCAGAGAAAGTTACAGCGCATCTCAACACCCTTACATCCATTGTGTAAACTCGTCCATGAGGCTGATATCCTATGCAGCCGAAGGATCGAGTAGGGCAGCGGCTTCAGCGATTGCTCTTCGTAGGCAATCCTGGATGCGCTTATGTTCGCTTGGGAAGCCTTCAAGTCTTCCTTTACTAACGCCCCATTTGACGGAGCCACACTTTTTGGCCCTAAAGTAAAGGAGACCCTTACCCGGTGTGAACAGGAGGGAAAGACTCTGTCTGCTGTCGGAGTCCGTTTTTCCACCCCTTCCAGACCGTACCCCAAAGGGCAACATGGTGGGAAAATGTGGTTTCGAAAACCCCAAGGATCTTTCCCAAACACACAGGGTGATGCCCCCTCTAGAGGCAGAGGGGGGGGGCAGAGGTGGAAGACGCCGCCCTGGCGGCAGAGGGGGTCCGCAAAACCAAGGTGACAGGGATAACCTCCCTGGCAAACCTTTTCAGCACTCCTGAGAGGAGGCCCGACTGTCCTGCTCTGGAGGCAGTCAGGGGTCGCTTAGCTTTATACCCTCAGGCCTGGCAAAACCTTTCTTCAGACAATTGGGTAAAAAGCATTGTCACCAGAGGTTACAAAATCCCATTTCTATCCACACCCATTCCAAAGAGAAAACTCCCAGATGTACCACCCCATCTGCGAGACCCAGCAGCTACAGAAATTTCAAAGCTGCTAGAAAAAGAGTCATCCAACCAGTCCCAGCGGACCAAATAGGATTCGGAACTTACTCAAGGTTCTTTTTAGTTCCAAAGAAAACAGGGGACTGGAGGCCGATTCTGGACCTAAGCCATCTCAACACCTTTGTCAAGAAGGAAAAGTTCGAATGGTCACGCTTCAATCGATCCTTCCATTTTTACGGAAGGACGACTGGATGTGCTCGATAGATCTGAAGGACGCATACTACCACATCAAAATGGCCAGGGCGTCCAGGGATCATTTGCGCTTCCGGCTGGGAGCCAGTCACTATCAGTTTCGAGCCCTGCCCTTTGGTCTGACTACAGCCCCCAGGGTCTTCACCAAATGCATGGCAGTGGTAGCGTCTCATCTGAGGCGCCTAGGATTCCAGGTGTTTCCGTATCTGGACGACTGGCTCCTGTCTGCCACCACCAGGCGTCAACTGATACAAGCCAGGGATTACACCCTACAACTTTGTACACACCTTGGAATTTCAGTAAATTTCGAAAAATCTTTGCTACAGCCATCACAGCATATGTTATTCATAGGAGCGGAATTAGATACGCGTCATTCAGTTCTAAAACTTCCTACAGAAAGAATAGTAGCACTTCAAATCAACATTTCCCTTCTGCTGTCGTCCAGAAAGTCTCCGGCAAAATTGTTCTGAAAGTCTTGGGTCTCATGGCAGCTTCTCTCATTGCGATACCATTGGGAAGACTGCACATGAGAGTGCTACAATGGCTTCTGTTTGCACAATGGTCATTCCAACAACTTCCACTGACTCACGAAATATTGATAACGAAAACATGCAAATCACACCTAATGTGGTGGTTACAGACTTGCAACCTATCCAGCGGAAGACCATTTGTGCTACCCGCACCTTCTGCGACGATAACCACGGACGCTTCCCTGATAGGGTGGGGGGGCATCTTTCAGGGACAGACAGTCCAAGGCGAATGGACCAATCTGGAGTACAATCTGCACATCAATGTTCTGGAGTTGAGGGCAGTGTTTTTGGCGTTGCAACACTTTGCTCCCCTTCTTCCTCCAGGGACCATTGCAGTTCAGACAGACAACATGTCCGTAGTCTGGTACATAAACAAGCAAGGGGAACCAGGTCTTACCAACTATGCAGAGAGGCCATGAGAATTTGGCAATGGGCAGAGTCCACCGGTCGCTTTCTGATCGCAACGCACATCCCGGGGTCATCCAACGTCATAGCCGACAGGCTGAGCAGGGCAATACTATTGCCTCACGAGTGGTCCTCAAACAGTCAGTTGCGAGAAGGATTTTTCGCAAATGGGGCCAGCCTACCTGCGATCTGTTTGCGTCTCCAATGAACGCCAAATGCAGGAGCTACTTTGCCCTATTACCCCTCCAGGGAAGTCCCCAGGGACGCTGGTGCACGATTGGCCCCGGTCTCCTATATGCTTTTCCTCCATTTCCCTGATTGCAAAGTTTCTACAGAAAGCCAACAACCTTCAGAGGACTATTATTCTCATTGCCCGTTCTGGCCTCGCCAAATTTGGTTCCCTTTCTATTGCATCACCGCATTCGGGGACCTTGGATGCTGGACCCAGAGCCAGATCTACTGACTCACTCGTCAGGAGTTCCTCACCCATCTCTAGAATCTCTCCATCTAGCAGCTTGGCTGCTCCGCTTCTATTTTTAGCCAGGTCGGTTCCCCTTACATCGGCGGTTCAAGATATTTTAGTAGCTTCTCATAAAGTTTCCACTACAAAGACTTACACCAGTAAGTGGAAACGTTTTGTCTTTTGGGCGAAGTCACATCATTTGGACCCTGTTAGAGCTCCGTTAAACAAGGTTTTAGAGTTCTTGACTGAACTATTTCATGAAGGAGCTTCCCCGGCTACTTTAAGAGTACAGTTAGCTGCCATTTCTAACTATCATGTAGAGGAATGTGGTGCGCCTATTATGGCTCACAGACTTTGTAAAGCCTTTTTAAAAGGTTCTTTTCATATCAGACCACCAGTCAGAAGTCCGACATCACCGTGGAATTTAAACCTGTTGAAATTTTTGTCATGGAAAACTTTATTTCTAGTGGCCATTACATCTGCTAGACGAGTGTCTGAGCTTCAGGCCCTTTCTGTCAAACATCCTTATTTAATATTTCATTCTGACAGAGTATCCCTACGCACTAATCCATCCTTTCTCCCCAAAGTTTGTTCTTCTAGTAATATTAATCAGTCCATTGAATTACCCACCTTCTTTAATAACCACTATAATAAATTGGAGTATATGTTGCACAAACTGGACGTCCATAGACAACTCAGATTTTATTTGGATAGAACAAAAGATCACAGGAAATCTGATCAACTATTTGTAGCTTTTGCTGACAGCAGAAAGGGTCTTGCAGTTACGAAACTAACTCTTTCTAAATGGCTAACTGACTGTATCACATATGTTTATGAAGCCTCTGACCAAACATTATCAGCAAAACCCAAAGGACATTCCACCAGATCAGTTTCTACATCTTTGGCTCACGCAGCTCGCTACCACTAGACACTATTTGTGCGGCTGCTACTTGGGCTAAACCACATACATTTATCTCTCATTACAAAGTGGACAGGGTTTCTAGGGATAGGTCAACCTTTGGTTCCACTGTGCTCAAGAACGTTCTCCTTGAGTTCCTCAGGATCATGGAGCTAGGACGCTACCCATGTGTAAGAACAAAGGCGAGATTGAACACTCTCACATAAAGAAGTTATGTCCTTACCATAACGTTCCATGTGGAGTGTTCATCTCGCCTTGGTTATTACACTCCCACCCTTCCCACCCTTAGGAAGAACGTTCGATTTGGTGCCTGGTCTGGAGTATTCTCCTTCTGCTGTTGCAGTATTAGTGTTACTTTCATACCCTTGGTATGTTTGTATATATGTACTTTTATGTATATAGTTAGCATGTGTGCGTGCTTTATGTCTGGTTTGCTTGCAAACTAGATCTGAGGTAAAGGCAGAGGGGGATTGTGGGTATTAGATGTCCTCGAGCTTCTTCTCGATGCAGAGCTTGCAGTCGGCCGGCACGGAGCCGAGGATCGGCTCCGAACCCATGTGTAATAACCAAGGCGAGATGAACACTCCACATGGAACGTTATGGTAAGGACATAACTTCTTTTTACTGTATATAAAATGAAGTTTATATCATGAAATATTTATACAAACACTAATAAGAACAGAAATTGTGTTGCTTAAAGTTAGTTGCCCCCTTTTAGTCTCATCCTAAATATTAATGATATAAAATGTGGTTTATGCTTTACAGTCCACTCATAAGTTTAACAAAGTCAACAAAAGTCCATTGTTTTTCAGCCACTTTTAATTGCAGTTTCACAAATGTGATAACATGCTTTGTAGTCTTCCATGTATCAATTAATTTTAGAGTTGCAGGTCTTCTTCCTGTTCATCTCCATCTCCAAACACCATACTCTGATTTTAGTACAAGGTACTGATGATTCTTGAAATCAGCTCCTGTGCTTTTTTTCTATCTCTCAAGCATTTTCCTTTGGAACACTGGAAAAGGTTTTACTGGCTCTCTATGAATCTTACTGTCAGAAGAATGAATAGCAGAGCCGCTTCTACTTGCTTGACTCACTTTTTGTTGGAAAAACTTATTTCCTCCTTAGCCTGTTCTGTGTCAAAAATTACATTGTTCATCCAGGGAAAAAAAACTTTGACGACAGCTGGATGCAGCAGCTTGAATGTCGCACCTGACCCACAACATTCCCTGATTGCTATGATAAATTTGATTCTCTTCTGTCTGGTGTACGGTGAATTATCATTTTCTACAAACACTCTGCTATCTCCAATTTTTAATACTTCACCCTTCTGCCACAGTTTTGTCAGGATCAATTTTTCCTGCTGGTATGATTGCAGCTTTGCTAATATAGATCTTGGCTGCTTTCTCTATAGGTCAGGTTTGGAGCATATACTCAATGTGCCTTTTCAATTAACAAATTCTGCTGTAGAACACTGGTCCAGTTGTTGATTTTTTATAAAATTAATACAGTCTGTTCCTTCCAGTTTCACTGGCATTGCAGAAAATCTCAGCTTTTCTCTGCACACTCTATTTTCTAACTGTACTAGTTTTTAAACGGTTCTTTTTGAGAAACCTTGTATTCATATTTATCTTCATGTCAACCTCTGATTTTTGCAGTTTTTATCAGTTCATCTGAATGGTTAGTTAAAATCTCTTCTATTGCTTTCCAGTCCCTTCAGTGTTTCATTTATTTTAATCACCTCTGAATACATTTGATTTGTTTTTCCTCTAAACTACTGGAAGCTATCTCTTAAACCAAAGTTGAAACTTGAACTGCTTTTTGCTGGAACAGTTGTAGAATCCTTCCCAGACAATGTTCTCTCTCTCCCTTTTCTGGTTGATTTTCTTTCAGGTTTTCCAAATTTCTTCTTTGCTGGCATCCAGGCAGTGTATTGACCAACCAGTAACTGAATTGTACCAAAAAAATATATATATATATATATATATATATATATATATATATATATATATATATATATATTTTTTTTTTTTTAATGGCACTCCTTTTTCTCAGTTTCTGTTTTCACACAGGGAGAGCTGAAGGTATGATGCTGATCAGTGTGTAGCCATCTTGGAAGTCCCCTTCATAAAGATTTCTTAAAAACAGAACCCAAGACAGTATTAATGTTTAACAACAAATTTAAAAACTGCCCCTTAACATTCTGGAAAATGTATAAAGGGATTAAAAGTGTGAGTTGTTAATGAGCTGTTTCCTTTAGTACAGAGTTTGATTCTCTGTGCCTCCATTTGCTAACTGTGCAGTTATGAGAGTCACTTAACTAGACAAGTGCTCATGTGCTGAATCTTACAAAATGTCCGTGTGGATCAGTGCTCTACTCTGGTTAACAGATACACTTAAGTAAATAAGTTCTTTTGAAAGCATTAGGTGGAAAATTGTGTGCATCTTCTGATTGTTTCACTGACAACCACCCTGTAGAGCAAGGTACTACAACACTGTCATAGTACAGGTTTTAAAATCTACACAACTGGCAACAAATAATATGTGAAAGACAGATGCTTTGGGCTCATGATTCATGGTTGACAACATTTTCACATAACAGATGAGTGGTTGTAGAAGTTTATCACAGCTATGCTTTACTGCCTTGTATTAGGACTGAACACTTCACATCCAAATAATCTTTACATTGAACAGCTACAGGGCAGTGTTATAATCACTGGCCTTCTTGGACTTGATCCTCCTTCTTTCAGCCCATTGCATTCCAGTGTTGTCTTACTTCACCAGGCTAATTTAATATTAACACACACAGAGTTTCCCCAGGATGGGTTTATCTTAAAGTTGTAGTGCCATCACCCCTTTTCCTGTCCTTAAAGTAACACACTTTCACTGTCTAGATCACTGTAGCACATTAAGAACACAGTTACTGTCCACTTTTAAAATATGCCAACCTTACTATACCTTTTTGGTTATATATAGTATAATGCAAGTCACTGTTTGGAAGGCATATGCCAATAATTAGCAAGTTATCTAGTTGAGACATCATTCTGAGATACTAATAAATATTCTACCAGGTGCAGTATTAGACCTGAATATTAAACCTCTACTTGAAATAAATCATATTAAACACTGTACTTTGCAAGTTTAAATATATAATAAATGAATACTTGAACAGTGAAATGTAAATAGAAAGGAATTAAACAGAGCACTGGCATACAGAAATCGGGTCTATATTACATAGTCAAAGTTCCATAACTTTGACTACCATATGTACGAATGCATATGTCCGAAGTTACGGAACTTTGGCTACATATAAAAGCATAAAAAAATTAAAAGAAAATAAAAGGGTATATGCAGGGGGGAAAGCCCCCCTGCACCCCTCACACCCCCCCACTCTTTAAATATACCAATTCTGAGGTCGCACTACAATGCAGTAAAGGGAAGATTTCCTTTACTGCACTGTAGCGCGACCTCAGAGTTGGTATATTTAAAGAGTGGGGGGTAGGGGGGCTAGCCACCTGCATATACCCTTTTATTTTCTTTTTCCCTTTTTTTATTGTTTTATGCATACCCAGAGTTCCATAACTTTGGACATATGTTTTCGTACATATATCAGTCAAAGTTACAGAACTTCGACTATGTAATATAGACCCTAGAAAACAGTGCCTGCAGCTTAGGTCTTGCAGCTAAACTACTAGCTAAAATAATTATTGCATTCACTCTACCTCTGACTTATAAAGGCATGTATTAGTTAGAGGACAACTTACTTGCATTAAATCTCAGACATGGTCTCTTACTCCAGGAAATCCTTTGTGCCTATATCATAGGCAAACTCATACTGTTGCTGCTCATCAGTTGGTCTCTTAACTTAAAGAATTACAAACTTTTGTATATCCTGATTGTTTTTTTTTATTTTAAGTGAAAGCCATACTGTTTACATAGTCTCACTCTCTAGGGGAAGCTGCTGTTCATTTATGGTAATGTAGCTATGGATGAGAAATACATTCTGCAAATGCATATACATAGAACAGTTTCGCTTTCCAAGGTTCAATGCAGGTTTTCCTGGGAAGACAATTACAGTTTACACAGCCTTTCTTTTTTACGAAAAATAAAGTGTCTTTAGTTTGGTACAGTTGTACATTCCACATGTTTTACAGTATAGTTTACTAAAAGATAACTACAGATTTTACACTGCTAGTCACATTTCTAGCCCTTCTCCTGACTTAAACATTTTTTTCTTGACACACTGTCATGTAACAAAGCTTGGAAGGTTAAAGATGTGTTTAACTTATGCTTCCCAGTCATCTGTCTTGACAGATCATCTGCATTTGCATTGCCAGCACAACACTGATGTTGACATGCCATGCTGTAAACTCTAATCCCAAACTCAATTTTAGAGTTGCCACCTTTTCAAATGCCCAAAGTGGGACATTTTTGGTACAAATGTCAGATTTTGCAGGCTGAAACATATCCACGACCAGTACAAAGGACAGAACTTCACTTTTTTTGCTAAAATAAAAGCTTATTCTTGTATCGTTTTCTTGCTTATTCTGTTTCTTATAACATTTAAGTGTTTCAGATACAAAATAACTGTTTTATACAACTATCACATAAAATATAGGAAATAATTTTGTCGTAAAATCTCAGGACATTTGCCATTTTTGCAATTTTTTGCATGACACAACTGCCCAAAGAGGGACTGTCCCTCACAAAGTGGGACAGGTGGTAACCCTAATTTTAGAAGCTTTCCATTTTTCCAACTAGCTCTCTGTAACTGTTTTAAGGGATTATGATCTGTACCTACCCTCATTTTTTAACATATAGATAAGATTAAAGCGACTGGAGAACCTAAGCTATTCCCCTAACGTTACTTCCCCATTACATATGATTCTTCTCTTGGTTAGAATCTTCAACTAGGTATACTGCTGGATGGTCTTTTCCCTTTGAAGAAACCTAAGTAAACCCTGAGTCTCTGGTTAAAAGCATTTTCTTGCATAATAAATTATTTTCTGTAATTAGGACCAGTTAGTACAGGGAATCTACTCAAGTCCTCTGAGCTTTTGGAATACCTGCTTTCAGCGTGGTTTCAAGAAAAAGATATGCATGTTCTTTTGGGTAAGGTCTGTAAAGTCGAGTAGCTGTAGCACTTTAGTGAGGGACAACGTTTCTGTAATACCCCAGTATCTGGAGGAACATCATCAGTTGTCTTTTGGTAATGGGGGCAGGCCATGCCTGTATAGCATGGGTCTTCGCAGGCTCTGGCCAAGTCTTTTCAGCAACAACTTGATGACCAAGATAAGATATTGTAGGCTAATGGTAATGGCTAACTTTGTCCTATTTATTTTGCTTAGTACTTCCCTAACATGTTAAGCCTCTTTCTGACAAGCTTGACTATAGATAGTGATAATTGTCTGTGTAAGTGAGAGAGTGGTGTCCAACTCCTGCTAAGTATGCAATATACCATTTTTTTGGAAAATTGCTGTGACATTTTCATCCAAAAGGTATCTTGATGAATTCATATAGCATAAACTGGGTGATAAACGCTGACAACTCCCTTGTTGTTTGTGTCAAGGATACTTAATAGTACAGTAATCCTTATTCACGTTAGTAATAATTATATACTTAGCCCCACTCACCTGTTCTGGGCAAGGGGTAATCCTCTGGTTTTGTGTGACTAGTTAATGTTGTATAATCTGCACTGGACCTGATGCTCCCATCCTTTTTTGGCACCAGTAGCCAGTGAAACCCAAAGATTGTTGGATTCCTTGGTTACCCACAACAATCTAACATTTGCTGTTCCTCCCATGTGATTTGCTTGAATTGTTCAGGTTCCCTTTATGGAGTTTGATTAGTCATCACGTCCCTCTGTCCACATGATGCTAAATGTATAATATACCCTGTCTTAGCAGTGAACTCATCCCCAAACTCTTGTAAAGGTCTTGGATTTCCTGAACCTAAGTAGAAGATAGCTGCTGTGACAGTATCACTTCGTCCACTGAATTGTCAGACTGAGCCTGACTGATGTGTACCACAAGATTCCCACTTGTAGCTCAATACAGATAGCAAGTGCAGTGAATCTCTATCATGGTAAGATTCATCATGCTAACATTGAAGAGTTTGTGTGGCATCTTCATCACATGATTAACCTCCCATGCTGCCTCCATCTGATCCTTCTGGAAGGAATACTCACTATTACCTTTTGCGCAAAAAATATTTTCTTAGGATTTCACTGTCTAGTTATGCAAGACCCTTTGCTGCTCTTGTGCCTTTGTTAGGTGCTCTTTAAACTTATTGTGGAAATTCGGCATAAACAACACAACAGACCCCTTGTGGGAATCACGTTAATCCTCCAGGTCATCACAAATTAAGTCTAGCCCCCCCCCCCCCGAACTGTCTGGCCATTATGTAGCTCACACGATTTAAAAAAAAAAAAGTGGGTTCTCTGTGCTTCTGTCTGTATGCAAAGAGGAGATAGGGCAGGTAATTCTCCCATTATTGCTTCAACTGATCCACAAATGCTCAAAGCATGTCCTTAAGGGTAGAGGTAAATGTCTCCACCAGACTGTTTGTGGACAGTAGGGAGTTGATTTTAAATGCTTTGCCCCATATCTTTTCCACAAATGGATTTACAGGTTTAACTTGAATTAGTTCCTCTGTATGACAATATTTCCTGGGGAAAACCCATTCTACCGAAATTTTCTGACTTAGCATTATCTACATTTTTCTTGCTTCAGTAGAACACAGAGTGACCATGTCAGAGTACTTAGTAGCATAGTCTACAACCACTGTGCTATACCTTTTACCTGCAGTGGTTGGATTACTAAAATGCCTCATAATATCCATGGCTACTCTCTGGAGCGATTCCTTAAAACCACATGAAAGGCAATAAAGCAGCATTAATTTTGTCTCCTGCCTTGCTAACCTTTCATTGCTTATATGTTATGCAGTACCCCCTCATGACTTTTCCAGTATCTTTCCAGTAAACATTTTTCATAAGCCTCCTTTTGTACATCTCATGTTGAGATGGCTAGAAGTGGAACATCATTGGCTGTGACCAGAATTAACTCTTGGTAGGCCATTGTGATTTACTTAATCCATGCACAGGCTTTGCCTGAAGGCAGCAGAGTCAAAACCCTTATTGGTTGGTTTGGTCCTGGTTGATTTAGTACAGATTGCACACCTTTTCAAATGTTGAATAAAACTATCTAAGGCACCCCCTTTTTATAGTGAGGAAATAATTTAGTACTGACCTTAGATTCTGGGACTGTGTTTTCACTCATACCTGCCTACATAAGTTTTGCAAATAATGAACATCTGCTTCACTTGCTGATGCTGCTTCCCTCTGTCTCTCTCTCTCTCTTATCTTGTTTGTTCTCTTTCTCCTGTGCCATGGCCATTCATACTGATGATTCTTTTCTGGTTTACTTTGACAATGCTGAAACACAAAATGTTGAAAATCAGAATCCTGAGACCATAATATTGCAAGAATACATCTCTGAAGACCACAGTGACTAAAAATCTCAAATCTTCCTACTAGTGTGGACCCAGGAATGAGTGCCACCATGGGTCCTGCAGCAAGGCAAGTAAGTTCGATATTGTAGTCTTCAGCATTGCAGTCTTATGATACTATGGTCTCAGGATTTTAATTTTCAAGATTTTGTTTCAGTATTGATGTAGTAAGTGGTTTCTTTCATTCTCTCTGTTACTTCATTTTCTAGTGTTTCATCTCCAACTCTTTAGTTTAGGCTGCAATTAGAGATCATCTGTGGATATACTAGGGTGGCCCTTTTGCTACATGTTGCACCCACACTGTCCGCCAGGTTGCCTGTAGGTCCAGTAGACTGAACTTTGACCGTACATAAGGTGCCTATTCATCTTTATTCAGCTATGTTGGAATGCTTTTGATTTGCACTGTTTAACCATTTGTGCCACTGACATGTTGGCATATTCCGTAGAGCACATTTTACCTTTTTCTTATTTGTAGTTCTTTGACTAAAAAATAAAAATAAAGTTGCTGTTGTACAGCATTTAGTGCTATATATGTACCATTTATTGGTGACAGCACTGTTTTATCAGCTATATAAGTCCATTTTACAGTATACCCACTTGTGTCACAGTATGGATTTTAAAATCTGCACCTATTGGCACCACTTTATATGTGACCGATGAGAATACATTTAATGATCTGCACCTCTAACCACCAAATTAGAATACAAAGGGTGAATGGCCTTAAGGTACATGGCAAATGTGCACTACTGCCTCATGTTGTGACCATCAATTGCCATACCCATATAAGCTTCACACTTGAGCTTCAGAGCAGATTTATAATTACTGACTGTCTAGGATTTTACCAACTTGGCTGTCCTCCTAAAGTGTTCCAGTGCTGTTGTAGCTACTGAAACTTGGCCTTGACCAAACACACACACACACTACTACCAAGCAATGTTGCTAATGATGCTTTTCCAGTGCCATTGACCCTTTTCTTGTCCTTATAGTAAAGTGCTGCCATCAGCTAGATGTGTCTAACACATCAAGAATGCCAAGTACATTTTTGTCTTAAAATAAGCCAGCAGTCATGTAATGGTGTGTTAGCTGTTCATTAAGCTGGTACCACTTGTTAATAAGTCACCATAGTCAGAGATTACTCTTACACAGTAAAAAGAAATAAACCACTAGATACATGTTATTGAAACTGAATAATAAACTTCTTTAATATGGGCCCTTTGAAATAAATAAAAAAAACAGTACACTTTGTAAGATTATACAGCAAATGAATATGTACATAGGGAAATAAAAAAAGACTTTTAGACAGTATTCAAAGAAACACTGTCTACAGCTGTTTTATGTTACTGTTAATCATCAGCTAACATTTTTTCTATACTCCTTCTGTCTCTGACTTTTGAAACCATTTAACATTTGTAGCAAACTCAAGGACAGTGAATCCCATACACGAGTTCAGTTCAGAAAGTCAGACTTTTGTCAGACTTGAGCAAATGGCCCTTCACCAGATGCAGTAGAAGCAGCCTTAGGTAGGAAATAAGCTCTGCAAAAGAGTGCAAGGAGTAATTTTGGCTGATAAAGTTTGCTTTGTTTTACTGAAAGACAGCAACATTTTATACAACATTTTGTTTTTTTTCCTTCTAAAAAATAAACACAA
The DNA here is from genome assembly GCF_019279795.1 of Protopterus annectens. NCBI lineage: Eukaryota > Metazoa > Chordata > Ceratodontiformes > Protopteridae > Protopterus > Protopterus annectens. Next base: position 320,771,442 of record NC_056726.1, on the reverse strand, counting down.
TTGCTTTTAGACCTGTGCAGATTTTCTTCATGTTTTCACTGCATCTTTAGTAAATGATAACTGCAAATTTCACAGATGTCATAACCACATTTAGTAGCATGGTTTCACAGCCTGCATGCTGTTTGGTAAAGTCTGAACCAATTTTTTCAAAAAAATATTGTCATTGTTTTTAACAGGCTTCTCTTTCTGTTTTGCGGATATACCCTGATGCTGAAGCATGTGTGTCAGGTCATTAATGGCTAAGTTGCCAAGGGTGGCACAGGTATAACCTTTTTGCCAGCCTGTCCATAATTTTACTGTTCTTGCCACTGCAGAGCTTATTTAAACCTGATGCTAGTCTGCACTGTCTTATTGCTGCTAGAGAAAGAACAGATGGGTCTGCTTCAGGATGTTTAAACATATGTTGGTATTAGTCTTGCAGAATATAGAAGCTATTTATGTTTGGGTTTAGATGCAAGTTATTAAAGATGCATATAAAAAACAGCTTCATGGGCCTCAATTACAAGAGGGACAACTGAGGTCTTGGGCTCCTCTCTTACTAAGAATTCATAATATGTATTTTGTATTGCAGAAAGCTCTTTCATCCCCACTTAAAATATACTTGCATTGAAGAAGTGGTTTCCCCAAAGGAGGCCATGGGTGGGTGTGGGGGTGGGATGCTAAGAAGGTAGTGTTTTCACTGTCTGATACCATAAGAAAAATCCACTCTTGTCTGAGAAAGCCACATCATCCTCTTCAAAATCCAAGATTGAAGACACCTTGCAGGATGGGGTCCCCTTCTTTTTACCTTGTGTGACTACCGTTGAAGTGGATGGTATGGGGCCTGGATGAATAAAGGACTAACCCTTTGTAGTGCTGTCATAAATATTCCTATGTGAACCTTTTGAAGTGAAATGGCAGAGTCACAGTAGTAGGCATCTGAAGAGTGGGCATACTTAATTCAGATTAGTGATGGCTACTTTTTAGACCAGCAACTTTTCCAAGGAGGAGTAATGAATGAATTTTGGGAACAGATATTCTCTTTAGAGGGATGTAATTTAAAAATCATGGGAAAAAAATCTGTGGCGTATATTTTTTTTTTGGGGGGGGTAGCCAGTACTTTGATGAAAGTCTTGTGGAAGGCTAACACGTCTCTCTCTCTCTCTCTCTCTCTCTCTAGTGACAAGTATCCAGTTGTGGTACAGGAGCTAAATTTATTTTATTTTATTTATTTATTTAACATTTGTTAGCCAGAAAAGACCGACTGGTACAGAGCCCATTTTCGGAGGAGGCCCAGGGAGAAACACTCTAGACGCATGTCTTTGGAATGTGGGAGGAAACTAGAACACTCAGAGGAAACCCAAACAAACAAGGGATTACATGCAGACTCCCCACAGAAGGCACCCCAGCCAAGAATCGAACTGGAGAACCATTTGCTGTGAGGTGACAATGCTAATCGCTGCACCACTGAGCCACACATTTTCTTCTGAGGACTTGTCTACTTGTAGTACAATGATCACTTTGCTACTTGCCTCCAAAGGAGCTTCACCATAGTGAGTGACTACAGAGGTAGGAATCTGGGCCAGGAGTGACACTACTCGGAACTGGCAGGGTAGGCCTGTGTCAGCTGGATTTTCAAGGCTTTGTGGTCTCTTTCTGCAGACTGTTTCACTAACATATTTCTTGGCCTTCCAGTTTTGTGTTTGTATTGAAGCTTTGAGAATTCTTTAATGTTACGTGTTTGCTCCCTCTCCCTGCAGCTGGCCATTAGTTGCCACCAGCTCGTCTACTTTTCACTGCGTCTACTGGGCCTGCCTTAGCCTCCCCCTGGCTCAACCTGACCGATATCCAAGGCTTGTATGGAGGTAGAAGATTGTTGTGCAGCATTATATTGCTGTCATGGAGTGTGCCCTAACTCCCCTTCCACCCTGCAGTAACCTTGCAAACTCTTCAGTTGCTGTCTGTGGGAGGTGTATGCATGATATGATGTCTTTTTCTTCCACTCTTCAACCAATGGATCTTGGATCCAAAATTGGATCTGGCTTCCGACACTTCAGTAGACTTTGGCTGTGCAGCTTAAGCTGCTTCCCTTACCCATAATCCTCTCCTCATCCTGGATTACCTCAGATCTTGTTTGCCACTTCAGGATTTGGATGTGGTCACTTGTAGGGTGAGTGGTTGTAGTACTAGATAAGTCATTGTTTTCTTCTTTTTTTCCCCTCAGTGGGTAACTGTTTTCTTCTGTTTCCTTTCCACCCCTTTGCCTCTAGATAAAAAAAAAAAAAAATATATATATATATATATATATATATATATATATATATATATATATAGGTTCATAGGTTGGTACTGAGCTATCTGCCCGAAGGCATATATTAGCCCAGCCACGCAGCGGTATTCACCACCCCTTTAGTAGTTCCCTAGACCCTTGTACTAGCAGCTAGTACCCTTGGCCCCTATCTAGTAGTGCTGTTGGTGTGATCCCCGGTGTGAACGTACTGTTACCCATCCACTCATCAAGGTTCCTCTTGAAGAGTGATAGTGAGGGGCTCTGTCTTATGTAGATCGGGACCCTGTTCCATAGTAAGGGAAGTCTCTGCGAAGGGAATCTATCCCTCCAGCATGTTCTATTCATTGTTGTGTTGAGGTTTATATCCCTACAGCATGTAGCTCGAGTAGATTTGGTTTTGCTAATATGGAGCATGTTCAACAATTCCGGGTTGGACATGGCTCTGTACGTTAGACAGAGATCGCCTCTGAGAAAGCGGTATGCAACAGAGAACAGTCTTAGCTTTTTCAATCGTGCTGCATAGGGCAACTGTTTGAGGCCAGTAATTCTCTTGGTTAGGTACCTCTGTGGTCTCTCCAGCTGCTGGGGATGTCTAGCCAGGTACATTCCAATTGGTGCATTGTACTCAATAATGGGTCTGATGAGGGAAGAGTAGAGGGGCACCATTACATCCTTAGATCTTGATGCGAACCCTTTCATTATCAGATGGGTCACATAGAAGGATTTTCTAACCACTTTGGCAACATAGTTATCAAAGGAAAGCTGGCTATCTATTTGGGTCCCTAGATCCCTTATTTCTTCTTCAGATTTCAGGGGATTACCTCCTATGTTGTAGTTTGCGGGTACTCTGTTTTTTCCAAAGGGGATTACTACGCATTTTTTTGCATTTAGCTTGAAACCATGGCTTTGACAACATGCATCAGTCTCATTTAGGCCCTTCTGGAGGATCTCCATGTCGGCCGGAGACTCTATTATAGCACCCAGTTTGCAGTCGTCCGCAAACTTAGTCAGCCACAGCCCTTCCGTGCTTGCCTGTACTTCTGAGAAGTACATGCCAAACAGGAGGGGGCCCAGGACAGAGCCCTGAGGCACACCACTCATTACTGGTCTGGATTCGGACATAGATCCCGCTACTCTTACTTTATGGGATCTGTCTGAGAGCCAGTTTGCGATCCATCTTGTGACGTAAGGGTTTATGCCCAGGCTGGTGAGCTTATCAATAATACCCGAATGGAGAATGGTGTCAAATGCTTTAGCAAGGTCAAGGTAAGCCGTGTGTACCTCCTTTCCCTTATCTATAGCCTGAGTAACTGTCTCAAAGAAATCCACCAGGTTCAGGAGTCATGATCTGCCCTTGACGAAGCCGAACTGTGTGGGGTCCAGCGACTGGAGGTTCCCAATCTCTCCATTTATTTATTATTTATATATAATAGAGTTTTTGATGTAGGTCTCGATGGGCTTCATGCCCCTTGGTCTCACTTGTAATACTTTAGTGTTGTTGTTAACCTTACTACTTTTGTTGCTTCCTAGTGGTTAGCTAAATCTATTTTGTTACCATTATTGTTATTTCTGCCTTTACCATCATTGGTAGTCTTTCCTTCTTGTCTTCCTTCTGTATTGTAATTATAGTTGCTACTGTTGTTGCTGTTAACTGGTTCAAGATGAATGATGCAACTGGTTGTAAAAAAATGTTCATCTTGTGGATAGAGCACTCCCAATTCAGACACCCACTCCGAGTATGTGTATTGCCTTGTTGCAGGGCATCTTAACACCGAATGTGAGTTATTTATGCTGACTTTAATCACTGAGCACTTGTCAAGTGCAGAAACAATCTAGTGTTGAAAAGCCTGCTGGCAGTTTGTTCATCTTTTGGAGTCTGCCCCTCCACCAAAAAATTATCAGAGACATCTAAGGGATATTCTGCTGGTAAGGTAAAGGATTCAAGGAAGTGCTCCCCCAGTCCCTCTCCTACTTAGGGCTCTGTGCTCCACCCAAAAAAATCATCGGATCCGGCTTGATCCAAATCAGAATCCTTATATCCCACTGCTCCCTCAGGTCCAACTTGATTTAAATCAAAGTCTCCACTCAGTAGGTCACCTAGAGTCTCTCTAGAGCCTATTCCCTTGAGAATCCATTCACCATTCTTACCAGAGACTTCTCATTCAGCTTCCAGACCACCCTCAACTTCTTCATCCTTCAGGTCATCTGGGAGCCTGACAGAAGCAAATGTGGACAAGATAATGAGAACATTTTTAGAACCCAAATTCAGTTGGGAATCATTCTGGCTCCAGCTTCCATCAGACCCATGAGCCTACCACCAGCCCAGTCCCTACTTTTGACTCCTACTCTGATATGTTCCCTGGTTTCAGAATCTTCTGACCTGAGAATTCTCAGTTGGTCTGTGTTGGATCCTGAGGCCTGGACTTCACTGACTCCAACACCACATCTGATCCAGATGACTCTGTTGGAGATGGAGGGATTTTTGAGCTGTAGCGTCAACACCAGATCCAGGGGTTGGGTTTGACTCTTATGTTTTCATAGCTGCCCTTTCCCCTTGGAGCCTTGGCACCAGACAGCTCAGCTCTGACCTTTGCATCGAGGCAGGATCTTGGAGATGCTTGGAGCCATTCTAAGGCAGGTGGCTTCAGCCCCTACCAGGTTGGTTCTTGGTTTCCCCATGACCTCTGCCTTTGAGGTAGTGGAGAGAACATTTTCCACCTCGGTGGACAAGACATCCTTTGCTCCCTTGGGTCTCCCACCTCCACAACTGTCTATTTTGGTTGCTGAGTCTTTTCATCCTGTTCCACTGGAAAAGCCAGCCTAATCAAACCTAGAGACAGTCCTCATCCAGGACTCTGGTCACACTTCTGAGTTCTCCCTTGGAGCATCCCTCCGGAGAGCTCCCTTGAAAGTGGACATGCAAAAGCAGGCACTTGGATTCCTTGCAAGAGTCTTTGACAGAAGGCACTGACTTTGATGAATGGGTCCCTCAGATCACCACTTGAGGATGTCTCTTTTGGTGAAATTCTCAAACTTTTTAGACAGGAAGGTGACTGGTCGTCCAACCCCCCCCCCACCCACCCACCCAAGAGGAGTTGGTGTTTGTTGGTGTTTCTTGAGGCTTTTGGAGCTGGCTCAATTGCATCCTGGGTAGTCCCCCTGTCAGACAAGATGGTAGATCTCATTCCCTGCCGTTCTTGGAAGGATCTAGATGTCACAGAGTCTATCCCTTAGAAACCAGATAAGTACAAAGATCAGACCCATTGGAGTAAGGGTCCCCCAGTGTATGCTATGGTGGTAACAATGGCCACTAAGAACTTGCTGAACAGAGTTCTTTTGTCCATCCTCTGAACAGAGAGTCCAGGGCTTTGCACAGATTTGGGAAGCATGTTTATGCATCAGCAAATCTTTACCTTCAGGTTGCTAAACTACTTGGCACACGGTATGAAATTTCAGAGGGCCTTGGTCAAGGAGTTTTCCAAAGCCCTCTTGGGAGTCCATGTCTGCAGAGGTCAAGAAGATGGTTTCTTTGCAACTAGCCACCCTTCAGTCCCTATTGAACACCTCCATGAGAGTAATTTCTCATGCGTCAGAGGGGGCTTCAAGATCCTCAGGTTCAGGAATTGTCATAAGAAGACATGCCTAGATGCTCCTTTATGATTTTGTGGAACCCTTCAAAACATCATTCATCATTTCTCCCTTTGATGGATCCACCTTTTTTAGCCCTGAGGTTAAGGAAACTCTTTCCAGGAGCGAACAGCATGGGAAGACATTATCTGTAGTAGACATATGTTTTTCTACCTCTTAGAGGACTTTGTCGCTGAACCAGAGAGGAGGTGGAAAGATGTGGTTCTGCAAGTCTCAAGGGTCTTCCCTGGACTCCTATGGAGACAGATCCCCCTGTGGCAGAGGGGAGAGGTCTAATGACAGATGGCGCCCATGCGGCATATGTGGCCTGCAACAGAGGAGGCCCAGGGCTTCAGAGGTCCATTCTCTGTTCACCATGTGCATGGTAGTGGTTGCAGCTCATTTGAGACTGCTAGGATTCCGGGTGTTTCCATATCTCATTAACTGGCTTGTTTCTTCTCCCACCAAGCCTCTACTAATTCATGCCAAGGACTACTTGCTCCAACTATGTCTTCAAGTGGGCATCACAGTGAACTACACCAAGTCTCAGCTCTCCTCCACTCTAGTTCTGGGGTTCGTTGGTGTTCACCTGGTTACTTTGGCACAGATAGCAAGCTTACCAAAGACAAAGTTAAACACTTTGTAGAACCAAGCATCATACACCCCCCCCAAGTCAGTTTAGTCTTACAATTTATCTGACTTATGGCAGCTTCCATAATTCTGGTACCTTTATCAAGATTTCAAATGAGGGTGTTGCTGTGGACACTTGCAGTACAATGGTCATACGATGACACCCACTGTCCGCACCAGTTTGGATTACAAAGACTTGCAGGAACACACATCTTGGTTGATCCATGCAGAAAACGTTTCTCATGACTACCCTTTTATCCTTTCTGTACCCAAGGCTACAATGACTATGGATGCCTCCCAACCTAGGGTTTACTTGGGAAGGACAGCCCGAGGCACTTGTTCTCAGTTAGAGCTCAATCTTCACATCAGTGTCCTAGAAATGAGAGCAGTCTTATTAGCATTGCTGGTGTTTCAAGATGTTCTCCCTGCATGGAACATTGCTATTCAGATGGACAACATGCTGGTGGTCTGGTACATCAACAAACATGGGGGAACCTGATACTATCCCATATATCGAGAAGCGTTGGGAGTGTGGCAGTGGGTGATCTCATTTTGTTAGTTTCTGTTGACACTGCATATTCCTGGGAAGTCCAACCTGCTAGAAGACAAACTGTGCAGGTCCATTTTACTCCCTCATGAGTGGTATTTCAACCTGTAAGTGGTGGAAAAGATTTTTTTACCAATGAGGCCAACAGTGCTGTGACATCTTTGCTTTTCTCCACATTTCCAAGTGCATCAGGTACTTTGCCCTGATCCCTCTGGAGGGGGAGTCACTGAGAGACTCTCTGATTCACAATTACCCCTCCAGTCTCCTCCACACCTTTCACCCCATCCCTCTCATTTATAAGCATCTTCAGAAAGCATCTCAGCAGAAGAGCAAAGTAATCCTATTCACTCTATTTGGGGCTCAACAAGTGTGGTTTCCCTTCCTGTGGTCTCATCTGGTGGCACTATCCCTGGGTTTTGGATCCTTCTCAGGACTTTCTCTCTCACCCATCCAGGATACCTCACCCAGATATTAGGACCGTCAAGTTGACCACATACTTTCACCACTTCCAGTTATGGCTAGACATTCCAGGCTTTCTTCCCTGCTGCATCATATCCTCACATCCGCACAGAAAGATTCTACTAGGAAAATTTATAAAAGCAAATGGAAAAGATTTTCCATCAGGCTCTTTAGAGACAACTGGACCCATTTTCAGCACCTATTCCATCCATCCTTGATTTGATTTTCTTGGCTCCATTTTCAGTAGTGGACCAAGTTATTCTACAATTAAGGTCCTACTTGCTGCCATTTCTAATTTTCACATAGGCAGAAATATTCTTCCTTGGCATCACTGAGATTGTGTTACGTCTTTCTCAAAGGTACCTTTTTACTTTGACCACTATTAAGGATTCTACTGCCCCATGAGATTTAACACTACTACTTCAAGCTTTGATGCTGTCCCCCTTTGAGCCCTTTGCCAAGGTGTTCTTAAAATGTGTGTCTTGGAAAACCATTTTTCTGGTTGCAGTTACATCAGCTAGATGAGTATCAGTACTCCAAGTACTCTCTTCCCAGCCGCTGTATCTGTTTTTCATAAGGATAGGGTGTCTCTTCCGACTAACTCCTGTTTCCTGTCTAAGGTGGTATCTGAGACTGCCATAAACCATTCCATCAATCTACCTGTTTTCTTTCCAAGATTTTCCAACAAGGGAGAATACATGCTGCACCTGTTGGATGTCTACAGACAACTTAGATTCTATCTTCACAGAACTAAAGATTTCAGAAAATCAGACAATTGTTTTTATCTTTTTCCAAGGCTAAATTGGGCAAGGTGGTATCAAAAGTAAGTTTAGTCAGATGGCTCACTGTCTGCATTTCCTTTATTTATAAGAACAAAGGTTTGATTTTATGTAAAACCTCCTAATGCTTATTCAGTCAGATTTGTGGTCACATCATCTGCTTTCTGGTCCAGGACTTCCATAGATGACTTTTTTTACAGCTGCCACTTGACCCATTGCTCATATCTTTATTGCTCATTAGAATTTGGACACATTATCTAGGGAAAGAGCAGCATTTGGCTCCACTGTACTCCAGAATATCCTTTCTTGAGGACCACCCAGTGTTTTCTCTAGCTGGGGACTCTGTGCCATCATTTGAGGAATGGACGAAAAATACATTAGGTACAAAAGTTAAATACTCACCATAATGATGCATCTCTGTGAGGTTTCAGACATAGCTGTATAAGGCCTTGTGACTGTCTTTAGCTTGTGAGGCTATCTTGACCTTGTAACTGGCTTTGTTGGAGTTAATTAGTCTCTAAGTTTCCTGTCTAGTTAATTACAGAGCTCCTATCATTATGGAAGTTACTCTTCCTGATTTTACCTATTACTTTTTTCCTTTGTTATATACCCTATTAAGGTTAGGATTCAACCAGTGTGGTTTGTTTTTAGAGCTTGTTTTGGGCTTGTGTCTAGTAGCCACAGCAGCCTGTATACTGTCATTTACATGGTTGTATAGGGTCCCTATGAACAATTCCTCATAGGTTGCTGTGAAGTCGGGGTTAGGCAGGGTATTGAATTTCGACAGACTATCCTAACTGTTACACGGTTTGCTGGGGTTATCAAGCTGATTTTTTGTTTTGAAAGAAGCAGCTTTGTGGTTTGACCTCACCAGTGAAGCTATGACACTGGGGTGGGGGTTGGGGCTTGGGGCTGGGGCAGTGATTTTCCATATTGGTGATTACCAGGTCCATAATATTTGAACCTCTGGTGTGTGTGTCTGGTCAAGGGTGTTTGTGTTACTAAAGCTTAGAAATCATTGTGCCCGCAAATGTGAGGCAGTGTATGTTTCCCAGTCTACAGAGGGTAGTTGGTCTTCCATAAGTAGGGTATTTGACTTAATGATGAGTGTCTTTAGAAGGTCCAGGTGCAAGCTATGGGATTCTAGGGACATAGAGTGTGACTTATAGCTTGCTAGGATATAGGACTTTGCCTATAGTGATTTGCACGTGGATAAATTGTAGGGCATCGTCCTGTTTAACCAATATAGAGTTATGCTTGTTGCTAATATAGACTGTAACTCCTCCACCTTTTGTCCCTGTCTGTACAGCTGATGGTCTGAATGTGTTGAAGCCTTGCACTGCAGGAGTATTTTTTGTGTATTTAAACCATGTTTCAGTAATGGCACAGATGTCTATATTCTCCAAGGTGAGGAGAGTTTGTAAGATGTGGTGTTTCTTGTTTAGGCTCCTAACATTGAGTAGCAACACCTTTAGGTTTCTTTGGGTTTGATTTGCTATTTCGGTAGATATGGCACAGTAGTGCAGTGGTAGCATTGTCACCTCACAGCAAGAGGTTCTCTGGTTCAATTGTCAGCTGGAGTGCTTTCTGTGCGGAGTCTGCATGTCCTCCCTGCATTCGTGTGGGTTTTATCTGGGTATTCTGGTTTCCTCCCATGTTACAAAGACATGAATCTGGAGCATTTCTCCCCAGGCCTCTGATGAAAATTGGCTTTTTTCCAAGTCGGACTTTCCCAATAAACAACTGTTAAATAAGTAAATAAATAAAGATTTGTCAACTTGGCATTGCTTTAAAAAGCTTGAAGGGGTGGATAAAGTTTTGGCCAATATTTGGAAGTCTAAAGACTAGTGCAGACCACCCTTTGCAAAGCAACATGGTTTATTAACTATGTCCTCCTGTGCTGACAAATACTGAAGCTTCCTGGAAAGACACCAGAAACTAAGCCAGTTATTGAAGTCAATCATTTGTTGTTCATACTGCAGCATCATCCTTTTTGAAGGTAGGGTGCTGCACAATGCAATGGCACATAGCTGCATGAGACATATATTCAGAGAGAGAAACAGAGTTGCTCTTCTTATAGTCCAGGAAAGTATGTCTCAGGTCATTAATGCCCACATGGACTATAACAGAATTACAATGATACCTGTGGTGTAGTGACTTGAGTACATGCATAACTTGGTGGATCCTGGCCCCAGATAAGCAACTACCTGTTATTTTCTCCTTGTTCAGTCTGACGAGTGGGGTTTCTGTGTGTCATACTTCAGAGTCCCCAATAACAAGAGTCCTGGGAAATTAATTTGTTTACCGTATGGACTTTGCTGTTGGGGCTGCACTGGGTGTAGGCATATTCGTGATGTTTGCTGTTGCTTTTGGTGAGCTTTGTAGAGATTGCTGAAGATAGACATTGCCATTTACAGGCTTAGAAGGTCTTTGAGGTTTGAGATGATTGCTTTTTATTGCCTCTGCATAAGTGTGTGTACACGCGTGCGTGTGTGTGTGTGTGTGTGTGTGTGTACACTGCTTGGTGGATGTAGAGTGTGTGCGCTCTTGAAAACCTTGTTTGTATGCAGGATTTTTGCCTCCAGTGAAATTGAGTATGTGCATCTACCGTATATTGTGTTTGTCTCTTTAAAGATTAAATGGTTGTCTGTGAGCATGAGACAGTTGTTATATCATCTCAGAATGCCCATATATACCAAGCCGGTTACAGAGGCATTTTGGAACTTGCATATCCATGTTGTCTGGACCTGTATTTTGGTGGGACACTGTAGGCTGTGGTCCAGATTATACAGAGGTCTACTTTGTTGGTCTCTGGGGTTTAGCACTAGACTAAGTTAGATTATGCCAAGATTTGACAGTAGTGCCGTTTAATGTGCAGACTATCTGCTCCAGGCTTGTCTCCTTGCAATGACTTTGTTGTAGCCAAACTATGTTAGAGGTTTCCATTCTAAGTATAGTTTTATAGATGAAATTTAGTTTCTTAACATTTGTGCCTGCACTGCTAACCTCTTGATGTAAAAACACCAGAAAAAATTGCTTGCGAATATAATGTTACAACAAAACAACTTAAACCAACTACCTTGACAAGGCACTTTCAAGTATTAGGGACCTTTAGAATGGTTTAAAAGCAAACTCAACAAATAAAACAAAAATAAAGCAGTAGTACTCCAAGCAGTTAACTGAAGTGCAGAACAGTAAAATAAATCTCTTGTGTGCCAAGAATGGAGCAGGATTAACTCAGGACCCCCACAGAGTGTGATGAGGGTGCCATGCAGATTGGAGCTCTGGGAAAATAAGCTGGAGACAATTTGCAGTAATGGAGGTTTACTCAAGTGCAATACTGGTTAGCTGGGTGGTATTATGGTTATATGAAAAGCAGTGGAAGGAAAGTGCTTAAATAGGTTACACAACAGACAATAGCAATGAAAGAGGGAAGGGACTTTGGAAGTCAGATTGCCATAAAGGATGGATGCCAGAGACACAGCCATTTAAGACAACAGTAAGAGAAAGGTGGGAAGGTTGAAAATTCAAAACTAGAGCTCTAGTCCTATGGTAAGAATTTAAAAAATGCTTAGCTAAATGTCTCAGTTGGGGCTGGGGCAGACTCAAAGAACAGGGAAAAAACAGTAGCAAGGTAATCAGAAAGGCACTGGAATGCAACTTTAATCAGGTACATACAGTTTTAAAAAGTACTGAAGCACAAATCTTGGAGAAGAATTCACAATGCTGCCACTACTGCAATCCCACCACAGACTAAGGCACCAAACTACTGGAATGCAGCTTTAAGTAAGTACATACAGCTATAAAAATACTAAAGCACAAATCTTAGTTGCATAAAGAATGTAGTAGCAGAGGAATAATACAGAGTGGGGAATGTCTGTCATTTATTTCCTGAAATGTAATGCTTCTGCAGCACAAGTGCTGGTCCAAGTGATAATGCAGCACATTTTTTTCTGGAAATGACAAGGTGACGCCAAGTGTAATCCTTTTAGTAATTTAGGACTCAGATGGCTGTGAAATACAGCACCTCCCAAAGCTACTGTAGAGAACTAAAGTAAAAGAAATCCAAGAGAAGCACAAGAACAATATTTTCTTAGGGTTCTTGGAATGATGATACTGGCAGTACATTTAACACAAACTGCTAGAAAAGTGGTTGGTCATTAGGAGGATCATTGTTGCTGTACATTCAGTAAATGAATGGGGGTCAGCTGTGCCAAATGTTAATCTTCTAGTCAGACTTCTAGAGCTGATGGATATCCCTCAAATAAGGCATGAGATTACCTCCCCGAACAAGGAAATCAGCAGGAAACTCAGTCAGAAAGAAAAACAGATCCCATACCATCTTCATTTCTTTTTCAGACACTGAAGTGAACAATTGTGTGTGTCTACTGAGTTTGACAGCAGTGTCCTGGCAAAGCCTGAAAAAGTGATAAATGCCTTATAGCATTTGCTTTAATTCTGATATTTGTACTTTTTGTTTATGTCTGTATTGAGCTTCTAATGATTATCTAGGCATTTTTCAATTGGCTAATGGTATCTAAGGAAAGGTCACCAACAAATGAGTCAGTGCAAGATAGATTCCTGCTAAGGACCACCATTTACAGTGTTTATTATGTTTATTCTGTCCTGGTAAAGAGCTTGATGTAACCATTTCTGGTCAGGAAAGTATCCAAATTAGTGTGTTTGTAAAACATCTTAGGTTAGCTGCACTTGGCAAGGGATGTTTACTCCACCTTCGGCAGAAGGCTCATCCACTTGCTAGAGAGAAGAAAGCAGAAGAAATCTCCAAAGCTTATCTAGCCCCATGGCACATAGAATAAATCTCTTACTGCACCCACAACCCATGATTGAGTAGTAGCATGGCTGCTGAAGAGACTGGACGAGGGGGAGGATGGGAGTGTGCAGCTGATGCTTGCTCACACATTCTGGAGGGAGAGCGGCAATCTAAGCTCATTGCAATCGCAATGCTAAGAACCAGGCAGACTCCTCATTGCAAGCAGTGTACTGCTTGGTCTAGAGGTTGTACATGTGTGAAAAACAAACATTATGTACTTACTATGATGATGCATCTGTGTTGTCTCTTTTCATTCTTCCTCAACTGATGAGTCTCAGATATGTACTTGGATCTGGCTTTGGCCACTGCAACAGACTTTGGCTCCATAGCTTGAGCTCCTTCCCTTACCCATAATCCTCTCCTAAACCTGGATTGCATCATATCAGGTTTTACTCCCTAACCACCCTACCATCTTGCACCAAAATAAGGTACAGAGTAAAAAACACAGTCCTCATTTAACCACATTCTAGCTGGAATAGAAAGAAGGAATAGGAAGACTGGAGCTCATTCAGCAAGGCAGGCAGGAATCACTCCTCAGGACAGTCTAGGAGCCCAAATTAAAATCTTCCAAAACAGGAAGGGAGCAGGAGGGTAGATGTTCAGAAAGGATGAAAAGACATAGGTCAGTGGTGCCACTTTAATGAACAGAGCAATATGAAGCATTTTCTGGCTGACAGAGTCAACTCAAATTTCACCCCCTACTCCCCCTAACCTCACCCCATGAGATACCTACTAGCATAATATTTTCATCATCATCAACCTTCCTTTTATCCCATTTTCTATATGGGGTTTGGTGCTGTGTTAACCGTCGCCATCTCTCTCGATTCAGTGTCAGTCTCCTACCTTAAGCAACACTCATGCCTGACTGTCACAGTTCTTCTCTCACACAGTCTGTATTACTCTTTACTGGACATGCTCGTTTCTTCTTGCCTTCTTCTTGTTTGTCCCAAATCTTTTTCGCCAGATTTGCTTTTGCTTTTCTGCACGTGCCTGAACCACAGTAATTTGTTCTCTTTGAACTCGTCTGCAATTGGAGCTACTTTGGCTTCTGCTATGATGTCCTAATTTCTTTCTGTCTCCCACAGTGTGCATCCTACCACCTGTCTCAGGCACTTCATCTCTATGACCTCTGGCTTTCTCAAGACTCACAGTTCTGTGCCATACAGTTGTACTGGTTGCACCACTGTTTTGTGCACCTTACATTTCAGCTTCCTTGACATTCTTCTGTCATACACTGTTCCTGACACACTGTGGCAGTTAGCTGCAGTCCCTCTGATTCTAGTTTTGACCTCCTCATTCAGACTTCCCTTCTCTTTAACTTCCACTCCAAGATACTTGAAGCTATTAATTTTGTTCCATTATTTTGCCTTCTGTCTCGTTTCTCAGCTACTTCTAATTTCTCCCATTTGCTGCCATTATTCCTGTCTTATCTGTGCTCAGTTTTAACTCATGTGCCTTCAGTTTTGCATTCCATGTTTCTATCCCTCATTGAAGATTTTTCTCAAAGTCAGCCTGTAGTACCACATTGTTTGCATACAGCAACTTTGTTGACCTGTCCTCTGTGACTTGTTTGCTAATGTAGTTCATCACCAGTATAAACAGCAGTGGGCTGAGATCGGAACTTTGATGTACACCTACTCCCACTGGGAACCTCTCGGTGAGTCTAAACACTGTTCATACTCAAGTCATTGGACCCTTGTACGTAGCCTGCACCAATTCTTCCAGTGTTTCGGGGACTTTGAACCATTGCAAGACTACCAGAACCAGCTTTCTTGGGACCTTGTCTTACGCTTTCTCCAACTTTAGGAATGCTGAATTAGACTCTTTCCTCATTTCTACCTTCTTCTCAGCCATCTGCCTTCACTACAAGCATTGGGTCAGTTGTGCTGCATCATGATCTGAATCCGAATTGTTCATCTCCCATATTAACTTCTACTACTACTCATATTTATTTATCAGTCACCCTCGCTAGGACTTTCCCACAGTGTGACAGGATTTTGATATCTCTTTACTGCCCACAGCTGGAATGCACCTTTCTCTCCATACTGCTGTGAGTACCTTCAGAAGGGATTTCTCTCCTGTCTCACTCAGCATCTTTATCATATCTGCTGTGACCTCATCTGAGCCTGCTGCTTTCCCCGACTTCATTTTCCTCAGTGCTGTTCGTTCTTCTTCTAGGGTAGACACTCTTCTTCTTTCATTGTAGGCTGTGTCTGGAGCATTACAGCTTCTGAGGAGTTTCCTTCATTCAAAAGCTGCTTGAAATACTCCTTCCATCTGCCTTTGATGTCTTATGGACTGATGAGCAGGTTGTTGCTGGCATCCCTTATGAAGGGTGTCTGACTATCTTCCTTATCTTTCTGTCTTTGCCTTGCAACTTAATAGAGTCTCTTTGTGCCATTTACTGAGTCACTTTCCAGGAGCTAGTAGAGTTCTCTTTAACCTCTTGTTGACCAACCAGTATTTCTTCCTAGCCTGGTCTGTATTTTCTGTCTTCCTCTTTTTCCTGTACTCCTTCTTTCTTTTGATGACTTCCTGGACTTCTGTATACTACTACCAGCTTTTCCTTATGTATCTTGCTTTCTTACCTAGTTCTGCCGCATAGCTGTTCTGTAATCCTCACACATGCTGTTTTGAGACATTGCCATTCTTCTTCAACTCCACCTATTTTCTCTTCTTTCTGAGGTGCCTGAGTCCAGAGTAATTCCTTGAAATTCTGTGTTTTCTCTCCAGTTCACTTCCAGGTCTTCAGCTCTGTTGACCTTAGAGCCTTCTATGACCAATTCTTGCAGCTGATTGTGGCAACTAGTGGTTTATGCTGTAGGCCAACTGTTTCACTGGGGATGAGTTTGCAATCACTGATTCTACCCCAGTGTCCTTTCCTTAGTAGGAGGAAGTCTACCTGAATTGCATGTTGGCCACTCTTGTATATGATCTTGTACGTTTGTCACGTTATCGAAAGATGAAAATAGCGAATGCTATTTCATCGGCCCCAAAACATCTAAACATGAAAATATCGAACATTCAGAACAGCAATTTTTTTTCCCATGGAAAAAATTTGCTGCTCTGAAACACATACACACAACACAAACACATCAAACAAACAGCAGCCACACACATACACTTAAATTCCTACATCTAACGCTACACTAAACTAAACATACAGTACTATCTACCCACTTACCTTAACCCAAACCCTAACCCTAAGGTCCATCACTATCGCACACTCACCTAACCCGTGCCCTAACCCTAACTCACTTAAACTGCCCCTAACCCTAAAGTCTGTCACTATCGCACACATGCCTAACCCGCCCCCAACCCTAACGTACAAACAATTGCACACTTACCTGAACCCAACCCGTAACTTTCCACCACACTGCTAAGAATAGCGAAGCCACAGAAACGGCCAACCAAATTCTTTCCTGAGGAAAGAATTTGCTGTTCTGCAGCTTCGCTATTCTTAGCATTCGCTGAATAGTGTTCGATATCAGAACATTCGAAATTTTAATACTTCGATGTTCTGATATAGACTCGATCTTGTGACTGCCTCTCTTTCCTTACCATGCATTGGTCACAGTCAAGCCATTTCCCAGACAGAAGTCTAAATAGCCTTTCCTTCTTTATTCCTGATGCCTCACCCATATGGACACAGGCAGTCCTCATATCCTGTTCTGTCTGTCCCAATGTATGCATTCAGGTCACCCATTATCAACACCAATTAATGTTGTCTTGCTTTATCTAATAGGTCCTGTAGCTGCTGTCTGAACGCACCCTTTTTCTCACTATCACAGCCCTACAATGGGGCCTATGATGATATTATGAGTAGTGCCCTATACTTACATTGGAGTCTTTGCCTTGAGTCTGTCACTAATTCGTCTCTCACTGTCTTCTGAAATGTTTCCCTCACTAAAGTTCCCACCCCATTTCTAGTCTGTCCTCCTCCTAAGAAGTAGACTGTGGATCCCAAGCTAAGTGATTTTGCTGCTCTACCCTTCCATCTTGTCTCTTGGATGCATAGGACGTCCAACCCCCTCATTACCATCACATTTTCCACTTCCAAGCTGTGACTTGTCAGTGAATCTACAGTGAGTATAACAATTCTTCATTCATAACAACACAACAGCAGGGAACTATGTAACCAAAACCAAAGAAAAAAAGAAAAAACAGTTCCAGTGGAACACTCGAATAGTGTTATGAAGATAGTCACACCAATGTGCTAAATAAAATAGTAGATGTCCTTCAAGAATGCAACTGCAGTCCTGACATATGGGTTGTCCTGCCTCAGGCAGCCCTTCGGTCGGCCGGATTCCAAAGTCTGGGTCCGGCGTCGGCTGATGTCGCCTCTTCCCCGACATCAGAGTGGCTGGGGTATAAAAGCATCAGCCGACTCCATCTTCTTCAGTCTTTCTTGCCGCGCAGTGCCCGAAGCAGAAGCAGTTCGCAAGTGCCGGTCGGCCAGCTCCTGTGTTTTCAGATACCGAAGTCATCAAAAAGCTAAGTACCCCATTGGGGAACCTTTTCTTGCCTCAGCCGATGTCAGACAAAACTGAAAAAGTTAATAATTGTTTGTCTTGTGGTAAACAAATACCTCATATTCTTACTGCCTTCCCTGCCTTGGCCCAGACCACGACATCTCGGCCTGTGCTTGCTTCAACAAGCGCACACTTAGGCGCCGGGCAGAATTTGCTGAAGACTTTTTTGGGGAAAATTACTCCTATATCATGCCGTCGGAACTTCCGACAGCACACGTTTCCAAAAAACGGAAGGACCGGGACCGACCTTCGCGGCCCGCGACTTCCACCGACACCACTCCTAAGCCTACCGCGAGTGCATCGGTCTCTTCGGAGGCGGTAATTCAACCGCTCCAGGCCGACAACACCGCTTTACTGCACACTTCGGTCCCGGAGGCTTCCCCGGTGCCGGTTGTTGTTTTTCCTCCTGAAACCGAAGCCCAAGACTTGCCTGACACCATACCGGTGGACAAAGTTACTCCAGCACGTGGGGCAGCTAGGCCTCCTGTGTCTATGTTCATCAAGGCCTACACACGTGCTAAGGCTGCCAGCCAGGCTAAGTCTCACCCTCCTAAATCTTTCTCACAGACTCCCACCTCAGATAAACAGATTATGACTTTAGCTGCAGATCTAATTTCTTTAATCAGGGACTCTCAGGCTCATCCAGACAGAGGTTCTCAGCCGCTTTCAGACAAAAGGCCTAGGTTTGAGCAGACAGATACCCTTTCTTCAGATGAAGCCTCTGGTGAGTCAGGCCTTTCAGATTCCCAGGAAGAACCCTTCCCGGCCTACGAGGATTCTGATGCAGATGAATCCATTCCCTCTGCCTCTCCTCCTGAGGATATTTCTTTCGGGGAAATTCTACACTCCATGAGAGAGCATTTCCAGTGGCAGGGCCAGGATTTCTCGGACTCCAGGAAAAGGCTTCAGACCTTCCTTAAGTTACCCCAGCACAGGCCTTTAGCTATTCCCCCAGTGTTAGATGTATTGGATGATGTGTACTCAGACTCCAGTAATTCTCCTGATTCTCTCCCTCCTGCTCCTGTCAAGCCTGACAGATATTACAGGGTTCCTGAAACTCATAAGCATCTCTTTAAGGCCCACTCTGTTGATCTAGAAACTATTTCTCAGGGGCCCAAAGGAGTGGCCACTTCCACGACCAAGAATCCTTTGCCCGCAGACAGGGAAGCTAGGTACCTGGAGAGGTGGGGTAAGAATGTTTATACCTCTACCACCCTTGCCATGAGGGCTCTTAACTGTCTTTTTCATATGTTTTAGTATCAGGATTTCCTGATGGATGATTTGCAGAAAAAGTTAGCCTCTCCTGAGCCTTTAGATAGAAAGGCTTTGCAGGATTTGGTTCATAATACTCAGCAGGTTAGCAATCATTTTCTTCAGTGTGGTTATGATGCATTGGAAGCTTCATGTAAGGCAGCTATGACAGGGGCCGTCATACGTAGACATGCTTGGTTGAAAGAACAGTCATTGCCAGATCATGTTAAAGTAAAGCTTCTAGATGCACCTCTGGAAAAAGACAAGCTATTTGGTGCTAATGCACAGGGTGTGTTGAAATCAATTGAGGAAAAGGCTAAATCAGTACAAACAGTCAAAGATTTCCTCCAGGTTCAGCCACCAAGGTTCAGCAGGAATTGGCCTTCGAAGAATTGGTCCTTTCCAGACACTGACAAGTTTCAAAGGGGAAAAAGCAGGCGTGCTCAAGGTAGAGGGCAATACTGAGGCTCCTACAGGGGCCGCCAATGGCAACCAACTAATCAGAGAAGTGGCGCAGGGACTCCCACTGCTCCACAGGGACATTCACAATGACTTGTCTTTGACACCGCCGACCAAGGCTCAAAGAGAAGCTCCTTTAGGCGGAAAGTTATCCTTGTTTTCAAAAAATTGGCACGTTTTTACAAAGGACGGATGGATTTTGAACATAATAGACAAAGGTTACAGGTTCCACTTCCATACCTTACCAACAAGACAAGGCATGCCACACAATCAAAGGGCAGAGGCACTCATACAAGTTTCAAAGCTGCTACAAATCAAAGCAATAGAAAAGGTTCCTCCTCAGGAACAAGGCCAGGGATTCTACTCAAGACTGTTCCTTGTTCCAAGAAAAGAAAAGCAATGGAGACCTTTACTGGACTTGTCCGTTCTAAACACTTTTCTCATTGTGCCAAAATTCAAAATGCTGACGTTACAGCAACTTCTTCCCATGCTGGGCAAGGGGTCTTGGCTGGTTACTCTGGACCTCAAGGAGGCATACCTGCATGTCCCAATCAGACACAGCTGCAGAAGATACCTCAGATTTCTTGCAGGGTCAGAGCATTATCAATTCTCAGCATTGCCTTTTGGCTTATCTACTGCACCCAGAGTATTCACGAAATGCCTGGCATCAGTAATTGCACATTGCAGACTTCAGGGGATACAAATATACCCTTATCTGGACGACTGCCTTATACAAGCGGACAGCCAGCAAGCCTTGATACGAAACTTGGACTATGTCATTCACTTACTACAGGCTTTGGGATACACAGTCAACATTCAAAAATCAAGACTACTGCCATCCCAACAAATAAATTTTCTAGGAGTCAAACTGGACACAAATTCACAAATGGCTTTCCTTACAGAAGAAAAACAAGAACAATTACCAGATTACTACAAAAGCCTAGCAAAGCACACCCAGATGACTGCAAGGAAAATCCTGCAGGCCCTGGGTTTCATGGCATCTTGCATTCTCCTGATTCCACTGGCAAGACTACACATGAGAAAACTACAATGGTACCTAAAAAGCCTATGGTCTCAACACAGCCACAACTTAGAAGCAATTATTCCACTCATTCCATGTCTACAAAAGGAATTTTTGTGGTGGGCACAAGCAAGCCAGCTAAACAAAGGCATGCCCTTCAACAAACCTCAAGCAAGCCAAACCATTACAACAGACGCCTCAGATCATGGATGGGGGGCGCACATGGAAGGCAGATGCATTCAAGGGCAATGGGCTCCCCGGGAATTGCATCTACACATCAATCAAAAAGAGATGCTGGCAGTGATTCATGCAATCGAGGCCTTCGGAAAATTTCTTCAACAAGGTCATCTGCTAATAAAGGCAGACAACACCATGGGTACATAAACAAGCAGGGAGGCACCCATTCTTACCCCCTTTGCAGACTAACAATGACTCTTTGGGAAAAGTCCCTGAAATTGAACATACAGTTGCAATCCCAGTTTGTTCCAGGCAAGGACAATATTCTGGTGGACAGTCTAAGCAGAAACATTATGGACCCCCACGAATGGATGTTGCATCCAGACATTTTTTCACAAATAACTCATGCATGGGGAAGGCCGGACATAGACCTTTTTGCCTCACACCACAATCATCATCTGAAAAAGTTCTGCTCAAGGACTCACCATCCTCAAGCCTGGAGAATAGATGCTCTCTCCTTCAGCTGGAATTCTCTAACAATCTATGCATTCCCGCCTCTACCATTAATGACCAAGGTGTTACTGAAGATCAAAGCAGAACAACCGAAAGGCATTTTGATAGCTCCAGACTGGCCAAGACAGCACTGGTTCCCATTACTAAGGAGCATAACTCGCACCAAACCGTGGCCCCTGCCTCTATGGCCTCTGCTTTTAACTCAGCACAATTACAGGACTGTTCATCCAAACCTGCAAACATTGCAACTGACAGCTTGGAGGGTTTCATGACTTCTACCCATATTTCTCTCTCTAAAAAAGTTCAAGAGATCCTACTGAAGCACGCAGGCCTTCCACCAGAAAAACTTATTTAGCCAAATGGAAGAGGTTCAACATCTGGAATGCCAACAAGGGTCAGGATGCATCAGTAATGAACATACCACAGATTCTAGAATACTTGGCAGAAATGTTTCACAATGGCCTTTCATATTCTTCCATAAAAATACACGCTTCAGCAATTTCAGCAAAATACAACTGTGATCCACCTGTGTTTTCACATCCTTTGCTAAGACAGTTTCTAAGGGGGATAAAGAATATAAAACCTCCAAGAAAACCACCAGTGCCTGCATGGGACCTCAATTTCATCTTGGAAAAATTAACTCTTCCTCCTTTTGAGCCAGCAGCATCTTCAGAATTGTAATTTCTCTCCTGGAAAACAGTTTTCCTGTTGGCAATTACTTCAGCAAGAAGAGTCTCGGATATACAGGACCTTATGGCAGTACCTCCATTTCTCATTTTTCATCAGGACAGAGTCTCTTTAAGAACCAATCCTTCATTCATGCCAAAAGTGATATCCAGGGTTTCTCTAAATCAAGCAATTCACCTGCCTACTTTCTTTCCCAATCCTCAAAATAAAGGAGAAAAGCTTCTGCACACTTTGGACATTCACAGACAATTGCGCTATTACTTGGATAGAACAAAGGCCAACAGAAAGTCTGATCAACTATTTGTAGCTTACGCTCCTGGAGTACAAGGGAAGGCAATTTCCAAACAAACAATTTCAAAATGGAGTGGAAACTGCATCAGATTCTGCTACTCTTTCCATAGAAAAGGTGTGCCAGCCAATATCAGGTCACACTCCACCAGAGCTACAGCCACCTCCACAGCCTTTTTAAGAGGGGTGGCTACAAAGGACATTCTAGAAGCTGCTACATGGAGCTCCGTGCATACATTTTCCAAGCATTGCAACCTGCCTTTATATTCCAGATCCCGAGCAGGCTTTGCTTCTGCAGTCCTGCAGGGCATTTTAACTACACCATCATTATCTTAGATCCTACCACCCCCAGCTTGGCTATGGTATTCAACCCATATGTCAGGACTGCAGTTGCATTCTTGAAGGACATAGTACAGTTTTGTACCTACCATAAATGTAGATGTCCGATAGATATGCAACTGCAGTCAGGTTTTCCCTCCCTCCTACCCCTCTGTAATTATCTTTTTGGGTCCACTCCCCCTTTTCATATTAGCTGGGGATAGTATTTATGGTGTATCTGTTTATTACTGTTGTGCATGTCTGGAATTTTACCCATTCTCTAAATTTAGCCTTCCTTGGAGGGCACCTGGCATCTGGGGCAAGAAACACTGAAGAAGATGGCGTCGGCTGATGCTTTTATACCCCAGCCGCTCTGACGTCGGGGAAGAGGCAACATCAGCCGACGCTGGACCCAGTCTTTGGAATCCGGCCGACCGAAGGGCTGCCTGAGGCAGGACAACCCATATGTCAGGACTACAGTTGCATATCTATCGGACATCTACATTTATGGTAGGTACAAAACTGTACTTTTATTTGTTTGAGCGTGCTTTCGTCTTGTGAATCCAAGACTTCATCAGAAACAATTACAATTCAGAACACAGTGCTTATATACTCACAAACTAATAAAGAATTAATGAGCAATTAATCACAAAACATCCCTGTCATACTACAACAAAAAAAATATATATAAATGTGTAATACCAAGGGTATCTTAAACCTCCCATTAATAAAAATGAGTTAAAAAATGCGCTAAAAAAATCCATTCAATATACTTTTATAACACTTCAAACATGTATAGTTTATAAAAGTTTTTTAAAAACTTTCAGAGTTTAAATGAATGGTATTTCAACACAGGCATAATACTGCCTGCTTCATTAATACCTGGGGGATGGGTAGAATTTAATCTTAGCTGCCACTTAATTCTTCCCTATCTAGCCTATTTTTTCCAATCCCCACCCCTGATGTCATTACCCAAGTTTTCCAAAATACCAAACTGAAAGGTTTTACATGAACCATTTCCCTTCGGATGTCCAAAAAGGGCATTTTTCTCATCCTCACGTCTGATGGTGTAAAGATGTTCATAAATCCTGCTACGCAAGGCCCTTTCAGTTTTGCCAACATAAAACTGTTGGCAGTTCTTCATTCATGTTTGGCTTTTGCTCAACAGAGCTATTCTAGGTAACCCATGTTGGGTATCTGGACACCGGACAGCCAGTAGCTTATTGACCATGGGCTGCTAGGATTTATGATGGACACAAACTGGCCAATTGGGACACATACACCCTTCCCACCATTAGCATGGGTCCCTGGTGTAGGTCAGTGTAGGCCGGGTCTTCAACCTACTTATCACTGATAACTTATGTCCATTTTGATTACTAGCATGCCCCCCCCCCCCAACTATTAACATGGAGCAGGTCCTGGCGTCACTCAATAAGTCCAAAAACATAGCATCAGTGGGCCCCAACAGTATCCTGGGATTCTTAATAAATAGCTTGAAGCATGACGTATCAGAGCCACTTGTGTCACTTTTCAACTATAGTCTCACAACAGACTTTGTAACATGAGAATGGAGGACTGCAACAGATGTTCATCGTGTTTCACTGCTGCAGTCATTACACTTGGGTTATCCTGCCGTCAGGCGGTCCCGCAGTCGGCCAGAGTTCCAAAGTCTTGGTCCGGCGTCGGTTGCTGCCGCTTCTTCTCTGATGTCAGTGCGACAGGGGTATATAAGATGCAGCCGATGCCATTTTCTCCAGTATTTCTTGCCGTGTGGTGTCCGAAGCAAAAGCAGTTCACAAGTGCCGGTCGGCCGACTCCTGAGATTTTCAATTCGAATTTTCAGAACCAAAGTCTTCAATAAACCTAAGTACCCCGTTGGGGAAACTTTTTCTTGCCTCAGACCGATGTCAGTAAAAGTTAATAATTGTATTTCTTCTGGGAAGCAAATACCTCATAAGGATTTTCATTCTTACTGTATTCCATGCCTAGGCCCAGTCCACAACGTCACTAGTTGTCGGTTTTGTGCTAGATTTAACAAACGCACTATTAAACGTTGGTTTGATTTTGCTCGCTGTTACTTTGGGTGAAGGTTTAATTATACCATGCCATCGGAACAACCGATGACCAAAATACACAAAAAACGCAAAGACAAGGATAAGGACAGGCATCTGAGGCCCAAAACTGATGATGAAGCCTCTTCTAGGCCAGTCGCCGGTTCAACAGTTCTCAGTGAGGCGCTTTTGCAACCCCTGACACCCGCTACCTCAGAGCCACAGGCCGCCTCCGACTCCCACGT
This sequence comes from Protopterus annectens, assembly GCF_019279795.1. Classification (NCBI taxonomy): domain Eukaryota; kingdom Metazoa; phylum Chordata; order Ceratodontiformes; family Protopteridae; genus Protopterus; species Protopterus annectens. The sequence goes on along the minus strand of NC_056726.1, from coordinate 320,746,755 downwards.
GGTGATGTCTAGGCCTCTGGATACTCAAGGTGTTGGGCCTATGGAAACTAACCCTTCAGATGGGTCTGGAGCCGCTGAGCAGGCATCGGCTTCTGAGGGTGTTTTCAGACCATCACAGATTACCATAAACACTACAGCTAAGTCTAAAACTCCATTAAAGACAAAGAAGCAAGTACAGCATTCACCTGGACAGGCTTCCATGCCTAAAAAACAGATGCTCAAAATGGCCGAAGACTTAATTAGTCTGATTAGGGGTACCTATCCCCCTCCTGATAAAAGGCCTAGGCAGGATACAGACTATGATTCCTCTGATCAGGTTTCCATTTACTCTGATTCCTCTTCAGACCAGGGATTACCCCCCCTATGAGGACTCTGATGCTGAAGAATCAATTCCTTCAGCCTCTACTCCAGAGGATTATTCTTTTGGGGAAACTTTACATATCATGAGGGAGCATTTCCATTAGGAGGGTCAGGATTACTCAGAATCCAAGAAAAGGCTGAGAGATTTTCTTTTATTACCTCAGCACAGACCCCTTGCTATTCCGCCAGTGTTAGATATCGTGGATGATGTGTTCTCTGAATCCAGTTTAAATCCTGATTCTTTGCCCCCTGCTCCAGTCAAGCCAGACAGGTACTACAGAGTCCCTGACTCTCACAAATTTCTTTATAAAAACCCTGACCCAGAAACTATTTCCCAGGGTCCCAAAGGGGTAAAGGCTTCCATGGCTAAGAATCCAGTTCCCTCTGACAGGGATTCTAGAGCATTAGACAGATGGGGGAAGAAAGTTTACACTTCTGCAACTTTAGCAGTGAGAGCTTTAAATTGCCAGTTTCACATGCTTAAATACCAACAATATGTAATGTCTCTGTTAAAGCAGAAAATGATTACAAGTTCAGAGCAAACTGACTTTAAGGAAATGCAGGAGTTATTGCATGCAGCTGAACAAGTGGGCAAACATACTCTGCAATGTGGTTTTGATTCATTAGAGGCTTCTTGTAGAGCAGCAGTTACAGGATCTGTGATTCAAAGGCATGCTTGGTTAAAAGAACACGGTTTACCTGATCATGTTAAGGCTAAATTATTGGATGCTCCTTTACACCAGAATATTTTATTTGGTGTTAAGGCAGAAGAGGTATTATCTTATAGGTACAGCCACCTAGATTTAGCAGAAATTGGCCTTCAAAGAATTGGTCCTTTCCAGTGTCAGACAGACCACAAAGAGGCAGATACAGATGCCCAAGAGGCAGATCTCAGCCCCAAGGCTCTTCAAGGTGCTTCAACCCCAAAAGGAGGTGAAAACAAGTCACAACCTTACAGGAAACAGTCCCAATGACTCCCCCCTTCGAATGCCAAGCACTTACCTTTTGGCAGCTCCCTTAGGGGGAAAACTTGCACTTTTTTCTCAAAATTGGCATTTAATCACCCAAGACAAATGGGTTCTGAATATTGTGTCTCAAGGTTACAAGTTCCACTTTCACACTCTACCAAGGCTAAAAGGAATGCCAGACCTGCCACAAAATCAATGGGCAGAGGCACAAAAACAAATTACAGCCCTCATGGACATGAGAGCTATTCAAAAAGTGAAACAACAGGAACAAGGACAAGGAATTTACTCAAGACTTTTTCTGGTACCCAGAAAGGACAAAGCCTGGAGACCCATACTAGACCTTTCTACTCTAAATACTTACCTGGATGTTCCGAAATTCAAAATGTTGACACTACAGCAGCTTCTTCCCATGCTGGGCAAGAAGGCTTGGCTTGTTACTTTGGACCTCAAAGAGGCATACCTGCATGTCCCTATCAGACAAAACTGCAGAAGATACCTCAGATTCATAGCTGGTTCAATGCATTACCAATTCTCTGCACTGCCCTTTGGCTTATCTACTGTGCCCAGGGTCTTCACAAAGTGCCTGGCACCAGTAATTGCATTTTGCAGACAAAAAGGAATTCAAATATATCCATACCTGGACGACTGCCTTATTCAAGCAGAGAGCAAGGACATTCTTCTAAAGCATCTGGCGTTTATAAAAAGGTTGCTAATTTGCTAGGGTGCACAGTAAACGAAAAGAAGTCAAAACTAGTGCCCTCACAAGAGATAATATTCCTGGGTGCCAGCTTAAATACTACGGCCCAGATGGCTTATCTCACGCCAGACAAGCAAGTACAACTGACTCAGTACTTTCAATTGATGGCAACAAAGACCCAACTCCCTGCAAGAAAAATTCTGCAGGCCTTGGGATTTATGGCTTCCTGCATACTACTAATTCCATATGCCAGACTGCATATGAGGAAATTACAATGGTACCTAAAAAGTGTGTGGACTCAACACTGTCACAGTTTAGAAGCAGTAATTCCACTAATTCCCTGCCTACAACAGGAGTTTCGATGGTGGGCACAGGCATGTCACCTCAACAAGGAACAGCCTTTCACTCTACACACAGCCAGGCAGACACTAACAACAGATGCTTTGGATTACGCCTGGGGAACACACATGGCAGGAAAATGTATTCAGGGCAAGTGAACCGCAGACCAAATGCATCTTCACATCAATCAAAAAGAGATGTTGGCTGTACAAAATGCCTTAACAGCTTTCAAGGACCTTCTGCATCCAGTACAACTATTACTAAAGACAGACAACACCACAGTTATGTGGTACATAAACAAGCAAGGGGGCACTCATTCTTATCAACTATGCAGACAAGTCATGACCTTGTGGGACACAGCTCTAGCCTATCAAATTAATCTACAAGCACAATTCCTGCCAGGAAAGAAAAACACTCTGCCAGACGACTTAAGCAGAAACATCATGGATCCTCACGAGTGGAAATTAAATCCACAAGTATTCATCATAATAACGCAGAAATGGGGGTGCCCAGACATAGATCTCTTTGGCTCCCCAAAGAACTGCCAACCACAAAAATGCTGCACAAGAATTTATCACACACAAGCATGGAAGGTGGATGCTCTCTCGTTCAGCTGGAAAAGCCTAAAAGTTTATGCCTTCCCACCACTGCCTCTCCTTTCAAAGGTACTACTAAAAGTCAGACAAGAAAAAACACAGATGATCCTGATTGCCCCAGACTGGCCACGCCAGCACTGGTACCCAATCTTAAAGAACTTAGCTCAAGGCCCATCATGGATTTTACCTCAAACTCCGTACCTTCTGACTCAACAAAACAATCAGATCCTGCACAGTCAGCTCAAAACCTTAAACCTGGCTGCATGTCAGATTCATTAGTCAAGCAGACAACACCTCTCTCTAAAGCTGTTATGGATGTCATTTTGGATGCCAGGAGGCCTAGCACCAGGAAATCTTATTCAGAAAAGTGGAAGAGATTCTGTGCCTGGAACCAGGCTCAAAGCTTTGACCCTCTTGTCCCAAATATTCCTCAGATATTACAATACTTAACTGAGATGCTGGACAAAGGACTATCTTTTTCATCCATTAAGATTCACGCCTCTGCCATCTCAGCTCATTACAGCACAGATCCTCCTATTTTCTCTCATCCATTACTAAAACAGTACCTCAGAGTGGCTAAAAACATAAGACCGCCCTGGAGAGCACCAATACCAACTTGGGACCTCAGTTTTGTCTTGGAAAAACTAACCTTACCTCCTTTTGACCCAGCCAATTCAGCAGAATTAAAATATGTATCATGGAAAACTGCTCTGCTTCTGGCAGTGACCTCAGCACGAAGAGTCTCAGTTACAGGCACTAATAGCAGTGGAGCCTTTCATTATTTTTCCCCAAGACAGGGTTTCTTTACGAACAAACCCTTCATTTATGCCTAAGGTGGTATCCAGTGTGGCTCTTAACCAAACTATTCACTTGCCAACCTTTTACCCAAATCCCCAGAATAAAGGGGAGAGACTTCTGCATTCCTTGGACATACACAGGTAATTACGTTTCTACTTGGACAAAACAAAAGCTTTCAGAAAAACTGAGCAATTGTTTGTAGCATATGCTGCAGGTTCACAGGGTAAGGCTATTTCAAAGCAGACCATTTCAAAGTGGATAGGACACTGTATCCGGTTCTGCTACACACCACATGGGAAACCTGTACCTAGTAATATTAGGCCACATTCCACCAGGGCAACAGCCACTTCAACTGCCTACCTTTAGAGGAGTACCTACCAAAGATATCTTGGAAGCTGCAACTTGGAGTTCAGTTCACACGTTTACCAAGCATTATCACTTGCCTCTTTATTCTAGATCCAGAGCTGGCATTGCCACTGCAGTGCTGCAGGGCCTCTTAGCCACCCCAAATCCTCTATAGAGCCAGCCACCCTAACTCAGCTTTGGGATTCAACCCAAGTGTAATGACTGCAGCAGTGAAACACAATGAACATAGTACAGTTTTGTACCTACCATAAATGTAGATGTTCGAGTGTCTTCACTGCTGCAGTCCTGGTTTCCCACCCGCCATCCCCTCTTTCTTAGCTGGAACTAATTTATACCTTTCTACCCTATACTACCTATGTGGTGTATTTGCTGGTAACTGAAGGTTTTGTTTTACATTTTTGTATGTTTTATTAGCAATATGTATTGCCTACCTGTTTGGGGGCACCTGACATCTGGGGCAAGAAAAACTGAAGAAAATGGCGTCGGCTGCATCTTATATACCCCTGGCGCACTGACGTCAGGGAAGAAGCGACAGCAACCAACGCCGGACCAAGACTTTGGAACTCTGGCCGACTGCGGGACCGCCTGACAGCAGGATAACCCAAGTGTAATGACTGCAGCAGTGAAGACACTTGAACATCTACATTTATGGTAGGTACAAAACTGTACTTTATCCTGCTTCACAAGGGTGAAGCGTCAACTGAACCTGGAAACTATAAATCTATTATTCTGACCAGTCTAATATGCAAATCCATGAAATGAATTGTCATGAAAATGATCAACAAAGAGATAGGCAATCTTCAAATGCTGGCCCCAACTCAGTTTGGCTTTGTCAAGGGAGGGTCATGCCTACTAAACCTGGTGGACTTCTTTGAGAAGGTCAGCAAGGCAATGGATGACGAGATAATAGTGCATATTGCCTACCTGGACCTGGCTAAGGTGTTTGATACAGTACTTCACTTGGGTATAGTTGGCAAACTCTCTGAACTGGGCATAAACTCCTACATAACTTGCTGGATTGGCAGCTGGCTCACAGACAGGACCCAGGAATTCAGGACTGGTGAGACACTAAGAGATTGGTTACCAGTGGGGTACCTCAGAACACAGTGCTGGGACCTCTCCTATTTCATTTCTACTTCTCAGAGGTAATACCTAATGTCAAGGGCCTTTGGCTGACCAAGTTTGCGGATGACTGCAAATCTGGAGCTATTATAGAATCTGAAGTAGGATATTCATTTGTCTGCAACCTGTGGGTTATGGATCCGATATCGGATCCGAACCGGCATAGTTTTCCAGCTATGGATCCAAGCTCTCAGCTCCTCCCCTCACCCATAATGCCCTGCTCTACCCTCATGACCTCAGATCTTGTTTGCCGCGCTGGTAACTAGATGTGGATTTCATAGCTCTCAGCTAAGTGGATATTTCTTGTTTAAAAATAGAGAATTTTTGCCTTCTTTAACTTTTTTTGTGTGAAAGTTGTAGGTTTCCTATTATTATTGACTGTTTTTAGTTTAATTTAATTTTCTGTAGTAAATTTTATTCCCTCCCCTCGCTGGTAGAGTGTGTGTGAGGCCTGTGTGCTTCTTATTGTTTTACAGTTACTTTCTGTAACTTTAGGTTAACTTTGGTGACTATGGCTGAACAGCCTAAGTCAATATTTTCTAAATGCTCCGAGTGTGGCCATAAGCTCTCACCGGCTGATGGCCACACTCGGTGTGTTAAGTGTCTTGGGGTTGAACACCTCACATCTGGTTGTTCCATTTGTGCAGGGTTCAACCCCAGGGCACTGAGGGAGCGGAGGTCCAAGCTGGTCTTGGCGGGTCTTTTACCGCCGGACTCGGCTCCGACCTCCGCTCCTTCGGGGACTCCTGCGGCTGCAGTTGTTCCCCCTGTGGCACCCCCTCCTGCTCCTGGGACTCAAACTCCCGCTTCAGGACAGGAGAGGGATGCATCTAAAAAGGACCGGAGGGAGAAGCACCACAAGCGGCGGGCCGAGACCTCTGTTTCGGCCCCGCCAGCCAAGCGGGCTTCTCCCCCGGCTTCCTTGTTGGTGCGGTCTCCTCCTTCTCGGCTCCGGTCACCTGTGTGCTTCTCACCGGGTCCTGAGGAGGAGGAGACCCGATCTCCGTCGAGGCTATCGAGGAGGCATTCCAGGCCTACCTCGGTAGCCTCGCCGAGATCTACCCATAGCCTTTGGATGCTGATCTGGACCGGATGATGAGAAGGTTCATCCAGGCCCAGATGCAGATGGGAGTGCTCTTGCCTCCCCCCCCTCCGGGGGGGGAGCTCAACACCCTTTTAAGCCTATTGCTCCTTCTCCGACCCGCTTCCGGGTTCGAGCAACTGGAGCCGAGCAGCTTCGGGCCGGGGAGGTCGGAGCCGATAGTACTTGGTACCGGATCCGACCATGCCTCGAGTGCGTCGGATCCGATCTCGGAGCCTGGATCCGAGCTTCGGATCCGGGGGGATCAGTGCTCCTTCGGCGCCGTCTGTGTCGGAGCGCACTGTCCCTTCGGATCCGAGTGCTTCGGCGCCGGCTCCGATCCACTCTTCGGATCCGAGGGGAGCCGATTGTCGGATCCTTTGGTCGAGGTCGGCTCCTTCGGCTTTTGATGTAGTGGAGAGGGCTCTGTTGAGGGTCTCGGACCCCGGCACTTGCTTCGGCTCCGTCCCGCGCTCCCTCTGCACTGGGCCAGGCTTCCACCATCCGGCCCCTGGGACAGCCCGTTTCTGTGCCCCAAGTTGCTCCCATGGAGCAAATTGCTGCTTGCGAGGACTCCTCTGACAGCCCCCCAGAGGAGGCTCCTCAGCATACGTGCAAGAGGAGGCACATTGACTCCCCTGAGTCTCTCACTGAAGACACGGACTTGGAGGAAGGGGAGGCTCCCCACGGTCACCCCCCGAGGATGTCTCCTTCGGAGACATCATGGAAATGCTCCGTATTAGGGGGTGGTCTGCCCCAAGTCTTCCTCGGACGAGTCCGTGTTCTTGGAGGCATTCAAACGGGCCCGTCTACCTCTTGGGTGTCCCCTGCCGACCCCCTGGTGGACCTTATTACCACCAGGGCGTGGAAGGAACCGGACACCGTGGAGCCAATTCCCAAAAGACCTGATAGAATCCTTAGCCCGCCTTCTGACAGGACCCATTGGAGTAAGGGGCCTCCTGTAGATGCCATGTTGATGGCGGCGCCACAAAGAGGGAACTGGCTCAGGAGAGTCCCTCAGTCCACCCACCGAGCAAGGAGTCTCGGATGATGGACCGCTTGGGAAGCGGATGTTCAGTTCGGCGACCTTCTCGGTAAGGGCGCTGAACTATTTGGCACATGTTATTCGGATGCAGCGACCTTATTAAGGAGCACGCTGCATCCCCTGAGTCCATTTCGGAGGAGGACAGAGCTCTGCACTCCACCAAAATGGCCACTCTTAGGTCAGTCACAAATACTTCTATGCGGCTACTCTCCCATGCTACGGAGGGCGCCGCTAGAGCTGCGGGGACAGGACTGGTCACTAGACGTCAGGCCTGGCTCCGCCACTGCGATTTTTCTGAGCCCTTCAAGGCGCCGTTTAACGCCTTTGATGGTTCTGCTCTGTTTGGCAAGACCGTTCGAGACGTTGACCCAGAGCGAGAAGGACGGAAGACGCTGTCTGCCGTCGAATCCGCTTCTCTGCACCCCAGAGGCCCTATTCTAGGAACCAAAAGGGTCAGAAGAAGATGTGGTTCCGGAAGTCGCAGCAGTCCCAGCCTGCTCCGGACAACCAGTCCTTCCGTGGCAGAGGAGGACAGGGAGGACGCCACCCTAGAGGCAGAGGGGCTCCCAGAAACTTCGGGTCCAGGGAACCTTTCTCTGAACGGCCCGCAGCAACCCTGAGGGTTGCCCGACTGCTCTACTCTGGAGGCAGTCGGGGACGTTCGGGCACCTACCGGCATGGGAGTCCATAACATCGGACCGCTGGGTTCTCCAAATCATATCCAGGCGATATCGCATTCCTTTCCTTCACCTTCCAAAGTTGCAGTCCCTCCCAGACGTACCACCCGGTCAAAGGGAGGCCGCTTTGGCAGAAATTGGCCATCTGCTAGAGAAAAGAGCCATCCAGCCCGTTCCCCAGACCAGATCGGATCAGGGTTCTACTCCAGGTTCTTTTAGTGCCAAAAAGACGGGGGAACTAAGACCAATCCTAGACCTCTCTCTCTTGAACCTGGCAGTCCCCAAAGAAAAATTCCGAATGGTCACTCTACAATCTATTCTCCCCCTTCTGGGAGAAGGCCACTGGATGTGCTCGATAGATCTCAAGGACGCGTACTACCACATCCTAATGGACAGACGCCCAGGAGGTTTCTCTGCTTCCGGCTGGGAGCCAGTCACTACCAGTTCGGGTCCTTCCCTTTGGTCTCACCACAGCCCCAGGGTGTTTACCAAAGTACTAGCAGTGGTAGCGGCCCACCTGAGGCTTCAGGGGTGCAGGTCTTTCCCTACCTGGACGACTGGCTCCTTACCCCCAACAAGGCATCTACTTCTCTCGGCGCGAGACTCCTTTCTCCATCTTGCTCCATTTCTGGGCATCACAATAAATACAAACAAGTCCAACCTGGCACCCACTCAGCTCTTAGATTTCATAGGGGCCAGACTAGACACAAGGAGTTTACGAGCCTTCCTCACTGCGGACAGAGTTCTAAATCTGCAGCTCCAGGTGCGGGCCATTCTCCATTCATGTTCTGTTCCAGCGGAGTTGGTCCTGAGGGCTCTAGGGTCCATGGCTTCATCGATAGCACTCCTTCCTCTTGCCAGGCTCCATATGCGCATTCTACAGTGGACGCTCTTAGTTCAGTGGTCATACCTTGCTCTCCCCATGCATCATCCCATAGCGATCAGCAAGGCTTGCAAGCGGTCCCTCTTGTGGTGGCTCCACTCCCGGATCTCCACGAGGGTCGCCCATTTTGTGCTTCTCCCCTCTCGCCACGGTGACCACGGACGCCTCCCGCCTCGGGTGGGGGGCACTTCTTGGGCCGGACAGTCCAAGGCACGTGGAGCGATTCAGAGACCTTACTGCATATCAATGTTCTAGAGATGAGAGCAGTGCTCTTAGCGTTGCTAGCACTTCAGGACTTTCTTCCCTTGGGAACAATTGCGATTCAATCGGACAATATGTCTGTTGTCTGGTACATCAACAAGCAAGGGGGAACAAGGTCTTACCCTCTTTGTCGAGAGGCCATGAGAGTTTGGGAATGGGCAACCTCCACCAATCGCTTTCTCATAGCAACGCATTCCGGTCGGTCCAACATCCTAGCGGACAAGCTCAGTCGCACCATTCTGACACCTTACGAGTGGTCTCTCAATTGTCAAGTAGCGGAACGCATATTCGCACGGTGGGGAACTCCTTCATGCGATCTTTTGCTTCTCCCTCAAACACCAAGTGCGACAGTTTTTTCGCTCTAATACCTCCTCCGGAGGTTCCCAAGAGACGCTCTGGTGCATGCTTGGCCACCCGGTCTTCTGTATGCCTATCCACCCTTGCCTCTGATGCTGCAAGTTCTTCAGAAAGCCTCTCGGGTGGGTTGCAGAATGATTCTCATTGCTCCATTCTGGCCTCGACAGATCTGGTTCCCCTTCCTAAGGTCTCACTCGGTGAATCCTCCTTGGATTCTAGATCCCATTCCGGATCTGATATCCCATCCTTCCTGCATTCCTCCTCCGAACCTGGACAACCTGAAGCTGACCGCTTGGCTGCTCCAGTTCCACTCTTGATAAGGACTCGGTATTTCTTCTCCGGTAAAGGCTATTTTAGTGGCGGCTCATAAACCATCCACTAGAAAGGTTTACGGAAGCAAATGGAAACGTTTCTCTGTGTGGGCGGAGCGGCAAGGCCTAGATCCCTTCACGGTTCCTCTCCCTGTAGTGCTTGATTTTCTAACCTCTCTCTTTAATGATGGTGCCAGCAGTTCCACAGTCAAAGTTCAACTGGCGGCTATTTCTCACTATCACATTGGTCAAGAGTCTCTTCCTCTTATGTCAGCCAAATTGTGCAAAACTTTTCTTAAGGGTACTTTCCTTCTCAGGCCCCTATAAAGCAAGCAGTTCCTCCTTGGGACCTTTCTTTGGTCCTACAGGCCTTGACCGCTCCCCCTTTCGAGCCCGCGGCTACAGTGGATCTCAAATTCTTGTCTTACAAGACAGCCTTTTGGCAGCCATTACATCAGCCAAGAGAGTTTCTGAACTTCAAGCTTTATCCGCTAAACCTCCTTACTTGGTTTTTATCCGGACCGTGTCTCCCTCAGGACCAACCCGTCCTTCCTTCCTAAAATCGCTTCTGAAGCAAACATCAATCAATACATTAACCTCCCTGTTTTCTTCCCTAAGTATGAAAACAAAGGTGAATATAGGCTACACTCACTAGATGTTCACAGGCAACTAAGATTTTATCTCAATAGGACAGCTGGTCATAGGCAATCCGACCAGCTGTTTATTTCCTTTGCAAAATTCAATTTGGGCAAGCCAATTTCCAAAGTTTCTCTATCCCGCTGGATTTCACAGTGCATTTTATTGGCTTATCAAGCGTCAGGAAGGCCCGCACCGGAGGGTGTTCATGCCCATTCAACCCGGTCAGTATCTACCTCGGCAGCCTTCAAGGCTAGGATTCCTCTAGATGATATTTGTGCAGCAGCCACGTGGGCTTCATCTCATACATTTATTTCTCACTATAAGTTGGATCTTGCATCTAGGGGTAGAGCATCCTTTGGCTCATGGTGCTCCGGAATATCCTTCCATGATGGCCGCCCAAGATTCAGGTAGCTGGGGACTCTGTCCCACAGGTTGCAGACAAATGAATATCCTACTTCAGATTTAGAAGTTATGTACTCACCATAACGTTCCATCTGAGTAGGTGTATTCATTTGTCTGCAACCATCCCGCCCTCCTATCCCCCTGGCCTTTCAGTTTCCTGCATATTACTTGTTACCCTTTTGAGGGTATTGTTGCTTTGGCAAACTCGATCTGAGGTCATGAGGGTAGAGCAGGGCATTATGGGTGAGGGGAGGAGCTGAGAGCTTGGATCCATAGCTGGAAAACTATGCCGGTTCGGATCCGATATCGGATCCATAACCCACAGGTTGCAGACAAATGAATACACCTACTCAGATGGAACGTTATGGTGAGTACATAACTTCTAATTTTCCCCATGATACAAACATCTTAAAATAGGGTTTAACACAGACAAATGACTGGTGCCAAAGTCATAGATTAAAACTCAACACCAAGAAAGGCATTATAGTGCCTCTTGGGAAAACTGCCACCCAAGTTAAATACTCCATTGATATGACATCCCTAAGAGCTGACCCAGTAGACAGGGATCTGGGAACATATGTAATCAGTAAACTGGCCTTTGGCCAACATGTGGTCAAGGTAGTAAGAAAGTCATTCTATATCACCCTGCTTAAAAATAAAGGTTTGGAATGCAGGTCCAAGGCAATCATGGTGTCACTTTATTTTGCTCTTATCTGAACAAGCCACCTTTGACATGTGTCAGACCAGAAATATGCAAGAGTTGGAATGCCCACAAAGGTTCCTTACCAAGAGAATCCAGGGTATAAACAAATTGTCCTGTACAGATCACCTTAAAGCCCTATCTGTACGATGATCTATGCCTGGCATACAAGGCATGCTTGGCTCTAGCTCTAATGGACCTTTTACACATCCACAAAATGAACAGCATCCAAAGATCCGAAGATTAAAATTTTGCTTATGACATAAATAAGATATGTTGGTGAGATAGATATGTATCTCAGAGCATTCCCATGCTCTGGAACAGGCTTCCCCATTCACGTAAAACAGAGTCCATCCCTAACTCTATTTAAGCGTAACCTTGACCAGTGCATGGGAAATTGGAGATTCACCCTTGATGTTCTTCGTGTTTCAGTGTTGCAGTCATCACCTGTGGTATCCCTCGGCCGGCCTTAAAACCAGAGTCAATGTTTTTCTGCATTGGCTGCTGTCGCTTGCTGACTGACATCAGTTCATCAGTTCTCATTGCATTCCCATGCTTTGGAACAGGCTTCCCCATTCACATGAAACAGAGTCCACCCCTAACTTTATTTAAGTGTAACCTCGACCAAGGGATGGAAAATTGAAGATTCACCTTTGTTCTGGCCCCTATATCTAAGAGAAACAGGCAAACAATAATGCCCCAGCTAACATAACCCCCACATAACCTCTAGAAACTTCCTAATGTACCACCTCCTAATAAATGTCTGTGATACATAGGGACATGATTGGGTTAGGTTGCACAGCTATGCATGTTATAAAGGTCCTGGTGGTCATTTGCCTAGTATATACCTATGAACCTTTGGACACTGACTTGATAGTACAGTAATATTTGCTTGTTTGAATTTCATCTGTTTTTTGGTGAAGTAGAGTTTTTTTTTTTTTTTACTACAGTGATTGCATCAAAATTCAACAAAGTAATCAAAAGTAATTAATCTGATGTTATCAGTTGTCATTCATTCCTCAACATGTGTGTTCGGATCCAATCCTAGGATCCGACGCTGCTGCTTTTTACAGCTTGTGCCACCTTTGTGTAAGGACAGGGTCACTGTCAGCTTTCGAGTATTATATTGTTACAAACATTTTTCAGTTTTTAATATCTTTATATCTTACAATCTTTTTCTTATATCTGTTAGTATACTTTTATAACATCCCTTATTCCTACATGTTTCTCTAGCATATCTAAATACCATTGCTGGTAGTAAATTTTCCCTATCTGTCTCATTTTACAGTTTACAGTAATCTCCCCTACCATTGTTGGTAGTTTTTCCCTTTCTTTCTTTCTTTCTTCTTACTTAAAAAAAAAGAAAAAAAAAAAAAAAAAAAAACTTTTTTCTATACAGCTTTATTTGAGTATGGCTTAAAAACCTTCTGAATTTAAAAACTGCGAGGAGTGTAGGCACAAGATTCCCTTGTCTGAGGCCCAAGACTCCTGCATTTATTGTCTGGGCCCTACCCATTTGGAAGTCCCTTGTGAGATTTTTAAGTTGTTTAATCTTAGGGCTTTAGTGGATAGGAAAAACAAGCTGATTTTGAAGGGACTTCTTCCAACTAGTTTTTCTGAAACATTGGCTGGTGCTCATCCCTCCAAAGCAGACCAGAAAGAGTCAAGGAAATGACTCACTGAACCTTCTAGATCCTCCACTACATCTTTGGATCCAAACAAGGAACTGACCCCAAAGGTCTTGAAATGGTCAGATCTGAAGCTCAAATCCTCAGATCCGACTGCTTTGGACACTAGGTCTGTCACCTCAGATCCAGTTCTCTCAGAGCTGAAACAGCTCCACCGACCTGTTGTATGTCCTCTCTGGACCCGGCCCCCAAGATCACCACCTGATGATGTCTCCTTTAGAGACATTTTGGAGATCCATAAGCAAAGGGGTGGTTGGTCTACTGATTACCCTTCCCAAGAGGAATTGGTATTCCTCTAGGCATTTGGGTCTGGGCCATCTACTTCCTGGGTGACTCTGCCCACCGATGAGCTCATTGAGTTGATCTCTCAGTGGGCATGGAAGGCCCCCAATTCTGTTGAGTTGATACCCAAGACACCAAATAAAATCCTAGCACCACCCAAGGGGAAAGAGTTTTGGAGCAAGGGAGTACCAGTAGATGCCATAGTAGTAGTGATGGCCAATAAGAAAGAATTCACAGAACAGAGTTCATCTGTTCATCCCCCTAACAGGGAGACTAGGGTGATGGACAGATTTGAGAAGCATGTTTAGGTTTCAGTGACTTTCTCTCTTAGATTGCTGAACTATTTGGCTCACTTTAGCAGACTACAGAGGGATTTGATTAAAGAACTCTCCAAGTCTCTCTCAGGAGCAGTAACTGCTGAGGCACAGACTTCTGTTGCATCACAGTTGGCTACCTTACATTCCATTACTAATTTGTCTATAAGGTTAATTTCACATATAGCTGAAGGTACCTTAAGAATGGCGGGTTCAGACATTTCCATTAGAAGGCATGCCTGGATGCACTTGTGTGATTTTGCAGAGCCTTTCAATTCCTCCTTCATCAATGCTGCTTTTGGTGGAAGTTTGTTGTGTGGGCCCCTAAGTGAAGGACACAATCTCCAGGTGTGAGCAAGATGGTAAGACCCTATCTGCGATGAGCATACATTTTTTGACTCCTCAAAGAGCCTTTTCTAAGAATCAATGAGGTGGTCAGAAAATCCCAAGGTCCTTTTCACAATCCATGTGAGGATAGTTCACCCAGGGGCAGAGGGGGGAACTCTAACAGCAGATGCCACCTGCACAACAGAGGAGGCCTGCAGAACCAGTGGGCCAGAGATTCCTAATTTGACAGACTCTATCAGCACTCCTGAAAGGAGGCCCAATTGTTCACCTCTGAAGGGAATTGGGGGTCTGCTATCCTTGCACAAGAGAGCCTGGCTAGACATTACAGAAGATCCATAGGTGCAGAGGATTATTTCCAGAGGTTATATAATTCCCTTTCCTCCCCCTTTAGCAGGAATCAGAATTCCCAACATTCCACCCAGTCAGAGTTAAGCAGCAGTGCTAGTAATAAAAAAAGCTGCAAAAAGAGTCATCCGAGAGGTCTCCCCAGACCAGAAAGAATCTGGAACTTAGTCATGATTCATTTTAGTGCCAAAGAAAACAGGACCGGAGACCAATTTTGGATTTTAGCAAACTGAACAAATCAGTTCAATACACAAAGTTTTGGATGGTCGCTGTCCAGTCCATTTTACCTTTCCTGCACAAGGATGACTGGATGTGCTCAATCAATCTTCAGGATGTGTACTATCAAAAGTGAACAGATGTTCCAGGAGGTACCTACACTTTCGGCTAGGAGTCAGTCACTGTCGATTCAGAGCACTGCCGTTTAACCTCACCACAGCTGTCAGGGTGTTCACCAAATGCATGAGAGTAGTAGTAGCTCACTTGAGACTACACAGATCCCAAGTGTTTCCTTACTTGGGCTATTGGCTCATTACTGCTCTGGCCAGGCATGTACTTGATCAAAGCGAGATATTGTGTACTCCAGTTGTGCTGTCACCTAGGCATTGCAATCAGTCTGAACAAATCTCAGCTAGAACCAGCTCAAGTGCTAGAATTCACAGGAGCCTTGTTCGACATTGTATCAATGACAACCTCCCTTCACCTGCCAAGGGTACAGACTATAAGATTTCAAGTCAAGAAGATAATTCAAAACTCTTCACTGTCAGCCCAGCTGATTCTACAGGCATTAGGGTAGATGCCTGCTGCCATAATTCTAGTTCCATTGGGAAGATACCATATGAGAATTCTTCAATGGACCCTGACAACTCAGTAGTCCATTTTGTACCAGCCTATGTCCACCCAGATCATAATAACTCAGGCATGCAAAAGATAACTCGGATAATGGATTTGCTCATATCAGATTTCACAAGGCCGTTCTTTCATACTTCCTCAGCCAAAGGCCATAGTGATCACAGACGCATCCCAATTAGGGTGGGGGCACTTCTTGGGAAAGTCAGTCCATGGCACCTGGTCTCCAGAAGAGGCCAATGCACATATCAGTGCCCTAGAAATGACAGCGGTTCTCCTAGCATTGGAGGTGTTTCAAGACTCTCTCCATTTAGGGACTATTGCGATGCAGACAGGCAAGTATGTCGGTTGTCTGGAACATCAACAAACAAGAAGGAACCAGATCCTACTCCTTATGTCGAGAAGCTCTGAGAGTATGGTAATAGGTGATCTCATCCAATCGATTTCTGATAGCAACACATATTCCAGGGAAATCAAACATGATAGCAGACGGGTTGAGCAGATGCATTTTGTTACCTCACAAATGGTCTCTGAACAGGGAAATTGTAGAAAAGATATTTCACCAATGGGGCCAGCTGTGCTATGCAGACAGGCAAGTATGTTGGTTGTCTGGAACATCAACAAACAAGAAGGAACCAGATCCTACTCCTTATGTCGAGAAGCTCTGAGAGTATGGTAATAGGTGATCTCATCCAATCGATTTCTTTTTTTTCAAAACAGGTTTATTGTTTTAACATATAAGAGAAATATCATAACAATTTTATACAAGTAATTAAAAATAGGTATTATTATAATATTCAACAAAACAACTAAAGTATTTACAAAGACATCCACTACAATCAGATCAATTAATTAAACTAAAATACCGTGCTATTGAAATTAGAATTTTTTTAACAAATTTTGTAAATTATCCCATACAATATAATATGATGTTTTTCTAGTTGTTCTCATTCTAATTGTGCTTATTTCCATATGGCACATTATATTCATAACATTTTTAAATTCATTGAATGAAGGAGGTGTATCTGAAATCCAATTTCTAGTTATTATTTTCCTGGCCACTGCTAGGATAGACCATAACAAGGGAAGCTTAATCTTTTTAACACATTGAGGTACAGGTGTGTTGAATAATATAAGAGACTTAGAAATAATGAAATTATCTGTAAAAAGAGCCTGCAAAAATTCATTAATTGACTTCCAGTATTCTTTCAACTTCATAGAGTCATAAAACATATGAGCCCAGTCAGCATTAATTTCTACATTACATCTCTTACATAGATTATCTTTATTATTTATTTTATTCATCATCAAAGGTGTATAAAAAGATCTATGTAAAAATTTCCATGTATAAAGTCTCCAGACAATGGAAGATGTAGTTCTATAAGCAGATTCCAATATATATTGTTTATCTTGTTGAGTTGGTGGGTCCCCATTAATAGAGGTGAAATAATTCCAGTATGAATCTACACTGTAAAAAGTTTCTTGTCTGATAATTTTATGTATATATGAAAGTTTACCTTTATCAGAAACTTTATGCTGTAAATTTAATATCAAGTAATCAATCAGTTTTGGAATAGATTCTTTAACTGTTATAGACATTAGATCTATTCTATCAATGAGATGTTGTCTAAAGATCTGAACCTCTAACCAGCAAGTTTCTCTTAGATCAAATTCTTGTTTTAAGAAATCTAGATTTTTAACTTTATTATCAGATATCAGCTGATACCAGTACTTTAGATTATTATCTATAGCTAAATGAGCTCCTTCAGAAGTAGATGACATAAACATTCCCTGAGTATACATTATAGGGAATACAATAAAATTCCATTCCCTATACTTAGGGTGCATGAATATAAAGTTACGATAACTAATAATAATATTTAATGGGTAACAAACCATATGTTTAGGTGTAATAGGTGAAGTACAAAATTCCTTTAGCAACCACAACATGGAGTTATTTACAATCATATTTTTATGTGTTAAGGAGATTTTCATGAAGTGCATACTAATTAGCTCCCAATAATCTTTCCATTTTGCGATATATGACTGATCTATTAATAAAGTAATAACTTTTATAATAGAAGAGATAATATATAAATTAAAGTCTGGAAAATAAATACCCCCTTGAGACCAGCTATTAGTATGTTTCTTTAATGCAATCCTAGGTCTATTAGGTGCCCATAAGAAATTTAACATTAGTGTATTCAGTTTCTTGATAATTATTTTTGTAGGTGAAAGTATTATTGATTGTATTAAGTATAAAATCTTGGGGAATATTATCATTTTAATAATTGTAAGTCTCTCCTCCATAGTAAAAACATATTATTCCAGGTATTAAAAAGATTTTGTATATTAAGAAAACAGGTATTATAGTTATTATATATAATAGATTTAATATCTTTAGATAGTATTATACCTAAATAAGTTATCTGACCTGAATTGGGTACATATTTAGTAAAATCACTAATGAGAATATTTTTTCGTGTATATATAGGTAGTATTTTAGTTTTTTCTTCGTTGAATATTAAACCAGAAATACTTTTAAAATTCATCATTTTATCAAATAAAGACTGCATAGAAGAATTAGATCCTGCATGATGTAATTAGAACATCATCTGCAAAAAGTTGAATTTTTGATGTTGTATTTTCGTCTATTTCAAAACCCTCTATGTCAGTACTTTTTCTAATCAAATTAGCCCAAGGCTCCATTACTAAAGTGAATAATAGTGAAGAAAGTGGACATCCTTGCTTTGTACCTTTAAGAATGGGTATTTTTTGTGAAACATATGTTCCTACCTTAATATAAGCCAGCGTTCCTTTGTATAAATGCTCAATTAAATTTACAAATGCATCAGAGAAGTTTGTGTATTTCAGTAAGGTAAACAGATAGTCCCAAATTACTGAATCAAATGCTGAACCTATATCAAGACTAATAAGTGTTAAATCTTTCTTTTTCCCTATTTGCAAAATCAATTAATGTTAAAGTTCTTCTTATATTATCAAAAGTGTTTCTATTTACAATGAAGCTCGTCTGATCTATATCTATAATGCCGGGGATGATTGTCTTCAATCTATCAGCAAAAATACTCATAAACATTTTATAATCAACATTAAGTAATGAGATGGGTCGATATGAAGAACATCTAGTTGGATCTTTATTAGGTTTTAAAATTGGTGAAATAAATGTATATTGCCAAGATGGGGGGGTTATTAACTCAGTTTGGGCCAAAATAAAAACCTTATGTATTAATGAATATGTAGTTTTAGAAAGGATTTTATATATCTCTGGTATAATACCATCATTGCCCGGTGCTTTGTTTGATTTAAGCTTATTTATTTGTGTAATAACTTCTGTATATGAAATACTCTTGTCCAATAGTTTAATCTGTTGTTTATTAAGCTTTTTATTCATGTTTGTGGTTATAAACTCCTTTATTTTATCTTTAGGTTCCATGTTAATGTTGTTATGGTTAATCTTGTGAAAGTGATTTCTAAATTCATCCAGTATTTCTGGTATACTAGAAACATTCTTCTTTTTCCTTAGAGAAAAGATTTTTTTGATATGGTTTTGTTTATTCAATCTTTTTGTTTTATTTTTAAGTCTATGTAAGTATTTGGGGCTTATTGAATAAGACAAAAACTTATATTTCTCTAAAGTTATTTTAACTTTATGAGTTAAAATTTCTTTGTATTTTTCATTTAGTTTATTTCTTCAATAACTTTCTTGTCCATAATATTTTCTTTATTATTATGTTTATAAGAGTCTAATTTACTTTGAATATCTAACAATTCCTTATCCCAAGATTTCCTTTTATTATTATACCATCTGATACTTTGTCCATATAGATATGATTTTAAGGCATCCCAAACATAGACAATGGAGACTTCAGGAGTATTATTTATGTCTAGAAAATGTTGTACTTCTGAAAGTATATATTCTTTATAGTCTTTTAGCTGAGTTAAGTATGCTGGTATCCTTTTGATCTGAACATTATGAGTATTTTTTATCATGAATTCAAAAACAATTGAGTTATAGGTTCATAGGTTCATAGGTTCATAGGTTCATACTAGGCTATCTGCCCAAGGGCATTTATAAGCCTAACCCATAGTTATGTGGCTTTCGCCACCCCTTTAGTTTGAATAAAAACTATGCCTATCATTTTGCTGTGCCTCTGTCAAGCAGTGACACTGAAGTAATCACTGGGGTATATCTGCAATCTCCCATCCATTGGTCAAGATTCCTCTTGAACAAGGCCAGAGAGGTGCTCTGCCTCACATGTACCGGGATTTTGTTCCACAGCATAGGGAGTCTCTGGGTGATGAATCTGTCCCTCCAGCACGTTCTATTTATAACCGTGTCAAGGTTTAAGTCTCCTGCCCTTGTGGTTCTGAGAGATCTAGATTTTTTGAGGTGAAGCATCATTATGATCAGATATAGGACATGAAATGATTTTGGAGTTAATTAAATCTGTTACCATCTGGTTAGAAATAAAGACCCTATCTATTTTTAAATAAGTTTTGTATCTGTTAGAAAAAAAGGTGTATGGTAATGATTTTGAATATATCTGATTATTAATATCATTCAAATGATAAGAATTAGCAAAATCATTTAAATGTTTTGCATTAGATGTAATTCTTCTTTTCCTTATAGTGGTAGTATCACTTTCATGAAGTATACAATTAAAATCACCAGCTAAAATAATATCCCCTATAGAGAATGATATGATCTTATCAATATGATGTTTCACTGTATTAATACCAATTCCAGGTATCCAATATACATTAATTAAAGTGTAAGTCTTCCCATTAATTTGTATTGTAACCATACAAAACATTCCTTTGTCATCCTGATAAGACTTAATGGTTTTAGGAATTGGGCATACTTTTATTCCATAAAATAGCCACTCCTCTTTTTTTCTGAGTGTGCTCTGAACTAACCAATACTGTATACTTATTAGTGGCTAGTTTATCAATATCTTTTTTCAAGAGATGGGTTTCTTGCAGGAAGACTAGATTGGCCTTGTGTAAATTAATGTATCTTATTAGGCTTGCCCTTTTACACGGATTATTCAATCCATTAATGTTTAAAGAAATTCCTTTTAAAGATGTCATTTGGCATTTTTAAAACTCAAGGATCTTATGATCGAAATAACAAATAACAAGATAAATAATGTTACATCTCCTCTTTTAGATGTACCTTTAAATATAGCTGTATTTATTGAATCTCTTATGGGATTTTGTATAGGATTCAATTTTGTTTGTAGTGACAATGAGTGTACAAAATATATTGTGGATGTCAAAACTATATACATATAACAATGAACAAGTGAAAATAATGTAAGGATTAAACCTTGCATCCAGCCTGGAGTTGAAAACTCCAACTTAGAGTAGTATTTACCACTCAAGTTAACCCCCTACCCTAAGCAGCAGTACGTCAGCTACCACCTTATCAATTTAATACTAGTTATATTTAACTGAAGTTAACAGTTTTCATTTCAATTATCTATCAAAACAAAACTACACATTTGGTAAAACAGCATCATATAAACTAAAATAAACTTTTTTTTTTTTTTTTTTTTTAAACTGTTCATACTACTATATAGATCTATGTAATATATAACGCTTGTATTCAAATAGCATTCATCCAATCGATTTCTGATAGCAACACATATTCCAGGGAAATCCAACATGATAGCAGACGAGTTGAGCAGTTCCATTCTGTTACCTCACAAATGATCTCTAAACAGGGAAATTGTAGAAAAGATATTTCACCAATGGGGCCAGCTGTGCTGCGACCTTTTTGCACCTCCCCTCAACAACAAGTACAGAAATTTCTTTGCCGTGATCCCCCTATTGGGGGAGTCACCAAGAAATGCTCTTCTCCATGATTGGACCCCCAGTGTCCTTTATGTTTATCCCCCATCTTTTCTAATCCTCAGATTTTTTTTTTCAGAAAGCATCTCAATTAAAGAGCACAATCATCCCTATTGCCCCTTATTGGTCTCATCAGATTTAGTTCCCCTTCCTCTAGACTCATCTAATTCATCCTATGTGGATCGTGGATCTGATTCCAGATCTTCTGTCTTATCCAACAGACATGCTTTATCAAGGTATTTTGGGTCTAAGGTTGACCACATGGTTTCTGCAATTCCATTGATAAGTAGACAACCCAGGCTGTCATCCCCTGTCCATCCCATTCTATTGTCTTCCCACAAAACTTCCACTAAGAAGATTTACAAAAGTAATTGGAAAAGCTTTGGTTTTTGGGCTCAATAGAAAGACATTGACCAATTTTGAGTGGCATTACCAAAGGTTCTCGGATATCTGGCTACTATTTTTATTGAAGGGGCTAGTTCTTCAACAGGTAAAGAACAATTGGCTGCTATTTGTACTTTTTATGTTTACAATTCTTATTTAGCTTCATCATGAATATGTAAGGCATTTATTAAAGGAACCTTTTTACTGAAACCTCCCTTTAAAGACCCTACTCCACTGTGGGATTTGAACTTAGTCTTACAAGCGCTGACTCAGTCACCATTTGAACCTGCTGCTAAATGGGAACTAAAGTTTTTAACTTGGAAAACAAATTTTTTGGTAGTTATTACATCAGGTAGGAGGGCGTCAGAGCTACAAGCCTTATCTTCTTAACCTGCTTATTTGAGTTTTCATGAAGACAGAGTGTCTTCACAAACCAACCCATCTTTTCTTGTTAAGGTGGTGTCAGGATCCAACATTAATCCATCAACCTTCCAGTCTTCTTCCCAACTTTTTCCAACAAAGGGGAATACATTTTGCATTTGTTGGATGTTTATAGGCAATAACATTTCTATCTGCATAGAACTAGCAAACTCAGTTATTTGTCTCCTTTTCAGAATCGAGATTGGGTAAGCCAGTTACCAAAATAACCTTATGTAAGTGGCTAACTGATTTCATTTCTTTTGTCTACAGTAAATTGGGTTTCTCCCTGCCAAATCCTTTGAGAGCTCATTCAACTCTATCCATGGCAGCCTCTTCAGTATTTCTGTCCAGATACTCCATGGATGATATTTGTGCCGCAGGCACTTGGGCTAATCCTCATACTTGTATTGCTCATTACAAAGTTTATCTGGTCTCTAGGGGAAGAGCAGCCTTCAGCTCAACAGAACTCAGGAATATCCTTTCTTAAGAGTCCACCCAGGTTTGAGGTAGCTGGGGACTGTTTCCTACATGTTGAAAATGAACATGAGATAAAGAAGTTATGTACTCACCGTAGCATTCCTTCTGTGTTGTCTATTTTCATTCTTCCTTAACTCCCCTCCCCCTATCTTTTGTGGTTTTTGGCATCTGGAAGAACGATAGGAAACCAGAGGAACCACCAGAAAAAAGACATACATAATGCTTTGTTTTTGCACATCAGTCATTGTCCCAATTTTAGTAAGTTTTTGTTCTTTGTAGTTGACAGAGTGCACCATGAGGCAGGGGGAGACATAAAAAACAGGGTAGCCTTTTTAGAAACTGAATGGCAATTGCGATTAAACGCTATGAGGTACCCTGGTCTTAATGACAACATTTCCCTCAAACCTATTTTGAAACACAAGTCAGCTATTATTTAAGTGTATTACTATACTACATTCAATAGGAATTGTTAGCACATTCAAGCAAATTGTCAAATGCTGAATGTTTTACTACACAGTTTTAACAAGAATACGTGTTTAACTTATGAATATGTGTGTGTGTGGGGGGGTTTAATAGTTACTTCCACAAGCATATTGTTTACAAGCATTTTTAGTTGTTAAAAACAAGCTTTTTGAGTTTTATTTTAACCAATTTTAATTAACTAATTATGATGTCATGACTAATTAGTGGGGTGTGTGGATATATAATGTGCAAGTTTTCAGTGTTTCAAATGACTCTGAGGATGCCATTTTAATGGTGAAAGCGCTAAGTCTGTTTTTTGTAACAATAAATTGGTTTTCATAAGTGAACTTCGTTGCTTTGGTGAATAGTGGTGCAGTGGTTGTGGAACTTCGTATTTTCTAACTATTTGACCCTGGTTTGGGTTGCTGTGTGGGTTGTTGAGTTGTTATTCAACCCTGACTGCATTTTGCCTTGCTGCTGAAGTTTGGTTATGGAACAGATATTAAAGGAGTTAACTTCGGCCATTGAGAAGTTAACCAAGGTTTATGAGGCGAACAAAAACCAAGGAAGGAGTGACGTTAGCCCCACAGACTCTGAAGTTGAACTTTTTACGTTGCATTCACCTGGGTCTACTATTACGCCAGGACAAAAACCTGGGGTTTCTGTTTCGTACAGTGGAGCTGTTTCTAACTCTAATTTACGTTTGCCAGCAAGTAATGGAGTGTTGCCGGCTGTGCATGGGCTTTCTGGGTCGACGGCAGTTACGCAAAACCAACAGGAGTTAGTCACATGGTTTGAGACACCAGGCATTGACGGAAGCGAAGGAGAGTCTGTTGTTAAGCGTGCAGTATCCCTGACTGTGAGGGAACAGATTTTCAGGTATGAAAAACTTTGCACCAAATATCGAGCCCTTCAGCTTGACAATTTGTTTCTTGCTAAGTCTAGAGAATTGAAACAAGTCCCTAAGGGACTTCGTTTATGGAAACTACCAATGGGTGTTGAGTTTGGTACTGAGGCGTTTAATGAATTGGTCGTTTTATTCGATCGTACTGGTATGGAGATGCTAGAGGTGATTATTAAGAACAACAACAGTAAGTTGGATGTATTGCGTTCAGAAATTTCTAACTTACACTCCAGCATTACTACTGACTTGCTATTTTACCAATACCAAGTTAATTTTGACAAAGTGTTAAAAAATACTGAGGTTTTTATGAACAAAAGTAGGTTGGTCAAACAAAAGAAGTTGACTAGGGACACAAACGACTATGCTAACAAATGTGCTTACCCGCCTGGGCGAAAGATGGGTTTTTATCAGCCTAGACTCAATGTGGAAGGGCCTGTTGTTAATGACAGTGCCGACAATGTTTTCAAACCTATCAATGACCAAGAACTTGATTCAGCACATGAGCCTTTTTTGGAACAGTCATACGGCCTATGGAGGTCGGAAAGACTGTTAAACAGAGGGCGCAAACAGTCGAATTTTCAAGAATATTGGGGGAGGGGGGAGTATCTAAATGGTCTGTAAACACAACTGAGGGATGTGTGGGCCATTTTGCAGTTTTTAACAGTGTTATTAATGTTGGAAAAGACTATTTGGGTGAGGAGTCACTTGAACTTGTTGATTCAACTGACAATTGTTTGAATGTTGACATGGGTGCCCAACATACTGAAATGGGTGACAAGGAATTTTGGATCAACACATATGTAGGAAATGACTATGGTTCTTCAGTTGTTAACAATGAGTCTGTAATTTCAGTCAGCAGTAGCTTAGCTGACAAACATGATTTTTTTGATGTACAAACTGTTGATAGTAATCACTTGGTTCAGTGTGATACTGTAGATGAAGTTGTTTCAAAATGTGATATAGCACAGAAACATGTTTTTTTTATATACAACTACACTGATGTTGACTTAACAGACACTCATTTTGATTTGTTTAGCAAGGGTATTAAATTTGTCCCTAATTTTAGGTTGGATATTGCAGAGGTTTTGATTGCTATGAGGTTATATACGAGGAGGTTGAATTTACAACTGTACTTTGCTACTGACCAGCAATACAACGAAACTGTCAATAATGGAAGCTTGGTTAGGTAGAAAAGAAAGAGCACCTTTATTCCTCCACACAACCCAGAGATAGTTGTTCTGGAGAAGTTAATGGAGAACGACCTCAGGAGGATTTGTTTGAATAAAAGTGCCATTCCTGACAATTTATCTGTTGATGAAAGGTTGGTTCTTAAGGAACTGAAAACCTCTAGGCACATTACATGTATGAAACCTGATAAAAGTGGGGGCATGGTTCTTATGAATACGATTGATTATATTTCAAGTATGATGGAGCTTCTAGAAGATGATAGTACTTACACCAGGGTTTCTGTCAATGAAATTAATAGGGCATACCAGAAGATTGATTTATTTCTACTGGATGCACTATATCAGGGTGTTATTTGTGAAACCGAATACGACTACCTGACTGTAAAGTTTCCTATAATGCCCAATATTTTTGGTATCCCCAAGGTTCACAAGGGGACAGACAAATTACAATTTAGACCAATCGTGGCCGCTAGGGGGTCCAAAACAGAGCCACTTGCAGCATACGTTGATGAATATTCTAAATCAGCATTGGGAGAAGTCTCTCACATTTTGAGAGACTCGTGGCATTGTTTGGAAAGACTAAGGGGATGCAAAAATGATGTCAACTCTTTTGGTTTTTTGACTATTGATGTAGTCAACCTTTTTTCGGTCATTCCACAGGAACTAGGTTTGGAAATGTTTTTTGATAGTCTTAATGCTAGCAAATCTGTTGACAAGGGGAAGATTAATTTGCTTTATGACCTCATGGAAATAGTTCTTAAAAACAATTTTATGAAATTTGAGGGTGAGGTTTATCAGCAACGATCTGGGGTTGCTATGGGTGCGAAATGTGCCCCTGTGTTTGCTAACTTAGTTTTGTTAGCATGGGAGAGAGCTCATGTATTTCCCTCAAAATTTAAGCAAAAAATTGTGATGTACAACAGGTTTCTTGACGATTTACTGATTTTATGGGACGGTGATGAATCTAGTGCTGGTGAATTTGTTGAATATCTTGGTTCCACCACGGAATTTTTAAAGGTTACGTATGTGTGGAACATGGGTTGTATCAATTATTTAGATATTACCTTAGTCAAAGAATCATCTGGCTTAACGAGTACCATCTTTAGGAAAGACAGTTACTCGAACTCACTGTTGCACTTCGGGAGTTGTCACCCCTTCCACCAGAGAAAAGGGGTGGCTAAGGGCCAAATGGTGTGTATTTCCAGACTTGTCAGTGATGACGAGGTATTTAGGAAAGAAATCTACAAATTGATTGGTCTGTTATTGGACCGAGGTTACCCTTTGGAGTTATTGTTGAGAATCAAAAGGGAAGTGTATAAAAAGAGAAGGTCTATTTATTCGCCAATTCTTAGAACAATTGTTGACTCTGACTTGATGGTTGCAAAGGGGACCAAAGGGGACAATAGGATGGATGGTTCAGCCTTTATTTTGAAATTTAATGACAAATCAGACGAGACTGGTGCTTGTTTGAGGAGTGCGTGGATTAACGCACTGAGTATTGACACAAAAAGGGTGATTGGTGACAAGCCACTGATTGTTTTCAGTAAAGGAAAAAATGTTAAAACAATTTTGGAGAAGGATGGTAGGTATGTCAAATCCAGAATGACCAAATGTGGATCTTGTAAATATTGTAGATTTATTGCGGAAGGGGCCTACAGTTGTGTACTTGGTTTTGGAAGAACTATAGCTTGTCCAGGAATTTGTAGTTGCAACACCAAGAATTTAGTTTATGTGGCTTCTTGCATGTCCTGTGATGCTTTCTATGTAGGAATGACCACACAAAAGCTCAAGGACAGGATTATGGAACACACTAGGTCAATCAAGAAAAATGCTTTGTTTTTGCACATCAGTAATTTGTCCCAATTTTAGTAAGTTTTTGTTCTTTGTAGTTGACAGAGTGCACCATGAGGTAGGGGGAGACATAAAAAACAGGGTAGCCTTTTCAGAAACTGAATGGCAATTGCGATTAAACGCTATGAGGTACCCTGGTCTTAATGACAACATTTCCCTCAAACCTATTTTGAAACACAAGTCAGCTATTATTTAAGTGTATTACTATACTACATTCAATAGGAATTGTTAGCACATTCAAGCAAATTGTCAAATGTTGAATGTTTTACTACACAGTTTTAACAAGAGTACATGTGTAACTTATGAATATGTGTGTGTGTGTGTGGGGGGGTTTAATAGTTACTTCCACAAGCATATTGTTTACAAGCATTTTTAGTTGTTAAAAACAAGCTTTTTGAGTTTTATTTTAACCAATTTTAATTAACTAATTATGATGTCATGACTAATTAGTGGGGTGTGTGGATATATAATGTGCAAGTTTTCAGTGTTTCAAATGACTCTGAGGATGCCATTTTAATGGTGAAAGCGCTAAGTCTGTTTTTTGTAACAATAAATTGGTTTTCATAAGTGAACTTCGTTGCTTTGGTGAATAGTGGTGCAGTGGTTGTGGAACTTCGTATTTTCTAACTATTTGACCCTGGTTTGGGTTGCTGTGTGGGTTGTACCATTGTTCCTCTTTTTTGAGCTACTGTTAGTGGTTTCTCATATATACATTATTGTTTAGAAATAGAAAATGCAGCAAACAAGATCTGAGGTATGGAGGGGGGCTATAGCATTATGGGTAACCTGAGTATTTGCAGTAGTCCATGAGTTGTAAAAAGTGGATAAGTTGGATCCAAAGATTGGATCCAAACCCAGGTGTTGAGGAAGAATGAAAATGGAAAGCACAGATGGAACATTATGGTGAGTAAAAACTTTTTTTTCATGGTAGATGGAATGTCCCTGTCAAGCATGAAGTATAAAATCCTTAAATGCTCTAAAGTCAGGAATGGAATTTTAAGAGCAGCATCATTTGACACATAAAATGTTATGTCAGTATTATGTTAGTTGTGAACTATGCTCCTTGTAGCTATCTGTCTCACTTTATGCAAGTCTTGTT
Source organism: Protopterus annectens (assembly GCF_019279795.1). Lineage (NCBI taxonomy): Eukaryota > Metazoa > Chordata > Ceratodontiformes > Protopteridae > Protopterus > Protopterus annectens. Next base: position 320,718,672 of record NC_056726.1, on the reverse strand, counting down.
TTTCACATCCACGCCTGTCCATTTTGTTTTGATGTTATGACATGCTCGTATGGTATTTTAAACTTAGCCAATAACCTGGGATTAGACTCGCAACCAGTACCTTGTGTCTGTGAGGTGAAGACCTTAATCATTATGCCAAAACCGTCCCCCCTTAATATTATCTCACCTCTTTTGTCCTTATTGTATAAATGCCACATTTTTGAGTCTTGACTCATATCTAGTCTTGTTGTTTTCCTGTTTTTTTTTATAACTCACTGATGCATACTTCCTACCAACTTAGTCTTCCTTTCTCTGCATTGTTACTAGAAATGGACACAGTTTTCAAGCTATTTTGCTCTATGAGATGACATTAGCATATTTGAATACACACCAATAACAGTGTATCCCAGCATCCTTTAGGCCTTCGTTGCTATTGTTTTACATTCTGTGAATATTTCATCCTATATTTCCACATCCCATGTTATGTTGTTCTTTGTCTTCCACAGGGCTCGAGTCTTATCCTGTGTTATCTATTTATTTTATTTATTTATTTATCATTTGTTGACCGGGAAAGTCCGACTAGGTTCCACAGAGCCTGTTTTCAGCGGAGGCCCGGGGAGAAATGCTCCAGATGCATGTCTTTGGAATGTGGGAGGAAACCGGAGTACCCGGAGGAAACCCACGCGAACACAGGGAGAACATGCAAACTCCACACAGAAGGCACCCCAGCCGAGAATCGAACCGGAGAACCTCTTGCTGTGAGGCGACAACGTTAACCGCTGCACCACTGTGCCGCCCAATCTCCGCTCCCCAGAGTGCATAAATTTCCACTTTATGTGCACTAAAATCCATTTGTCACTTATCTCCCCACCTTGCAAGCCATGCAAGTTATTAGTGGAAACTTGGGTTGCATTTTAGACTACTGTACCTGTCATTAGCATTCAGACTGATGTTGGTGTCCAGCCCCAGTGTAGTTTGTAACACAAGTGCTCTAAGACCCTTCCTTCCATTTCGGTCTGTAGCACTGCTCTGGTTGCATATGGTTTATGAGGCAGTATAAAACAGACTGTCGAATGGTGTGTCATTTATTCCCTTGAAGGCAGTGGCCCGAGGTACCAGGAAGCACCAGTAAAGGTTTTTGCAGTCAAGTTCTGGCTCTGTTTTGTTTGTTTTTCCAATTCTGTTATGCATGAAGCAGTCCCCCTCAACTACTACTATTTTCTACTTCAGATCAATAAACTGTGTTCTCATTCACTTACCTTTTAGGCATAATCCATGCTCTTACATTTGCCCCTAACACTTACAAATAAGACATTGACAAAGGCTTTGCTGAAGTCTGAGTACACTGCATCAACAAGACTCCCTTCTTTTCTTCATAGTTGCCCAGAACTCTATCTCCCTGTGCCACATAATTTTTGTCTTCTTCTTCTTAATCCCACTGTGCAATGTCACTGCTTTTCATCATCTTTCAGTAATGTGGCACCATTCCAGTTTCTGGTGATTACAGCACTGTTTAGACCAGTTATGGCGAACCTTGAGTGTCAGGCAGGAGCTTTTGAATCACCAAACACAAAATAATTCAGTGCACTTCACACAAGCAATGAATGCAAAAGCAGTGTTTTTGGTAACTCAGGTGTTGGTGATCACTGACATGTCGCCCAAACCTTTGTGGCGTGTGTGTCATCTTTGACAAGTGTGTCATAGGTTTGCCATCACTGGTTTAGACAATGGCTGTCTAAGCACCACTGCCAACTCTCTTAACACCTGGACAGATTATTCTTTTCTTTTCGAGAGAATTGTGGCATCCTTGATATCCATCTGATCTAACAGTGCAGCAAAATAATGAGACATGCATTGTACATATTTTAGTATAGTGAACTGCAAATAGGTGTAGCTCACCTGCTTTTCATTTTTTGTGCTAGGAGTTTGTGCACTTTCCATCCATGTGATTATTGTTTTCAAATTCTAGACAGAAACCCTATATAGGCTACAGGTCAGATGATATTTTGTCAGTAAGATTAACATTCAGAATAGTCTCATTTTGTTACTTGTAAAAAAATAGAATGAAGAGAGTTAGTAACTGGATGGAAAATTAATTTAATAAACAATGAACTGACAAGGCTTTTTGCCCTAAACCTTCTTGATTTCAGTATAAAAAATGTATATGTAGGACCTCGGTGCATAAAGAAAGTTAATATTGCCCTCTAAAATCTAATTCTGCTAAGCATTACATGACATATTTTGTATCCCTGCACATTTTAGACCTGAGACTTGTCTGGGTTGGCTGATTTTCTAAGACATGCAGAGATAAGAAACACTGAGCCAAAACTGTTTACCTCTTGACATGTTGCTGCTGAGTTATTATATTTTCTGAAATGCATTAAGCCATTAAAAGGGTTTGGTACCTACCATGTGATAAATGAGTAGATGGCCTTGACATTACACCTCTGCTGCTGTGGCAGAAATTTTGTTGAATGTGCAGCTTTGAACAGAAAGATATGAGGGACAAAAAGGGGCAGTTGAAATTTCTGCACTCAGCTTAATTGCAGTATACCTTGTGCTGCCAAGAAATAACCCAGTTAAGTGTCACAAGATGTTCAGGAGGAAAAAATGGAGTGCATCTCCTGATTCATTTCTTAATGTCTTCAGAATATATTTCTGATTGGCTTGTTAAAGGGCAATGTGAAGTAAATTAAAATGCCTGTTAATGAAATATATACTGAAACTGAGACCTTGTCTTCATTGTATGTTTTGTTGCTTATATATTATATATTTTGTGTGCTAGTTATGCTTTTTGTAATTAATCAGCTTGGCTTTCCATCAAAGGGTATAATGATGTGAAAGAATTTAGCTGATATGTGGTGTAATCACATCTGCATAAGATAAGCAATTTTCTCAAAATAACATATATTGTTACTTGTTTTGTACAGTAGAACAACTCATGTAATAGATATATTATACACATTTGTTAAATCTGAGTGTTTTACATAGATGTATGTTTATTTTATTATGAATGATCTTAATTTCAGTTAAGCTCACATAATGTATGATGTTATCACTCCCTTGCATAGTAGAGGTGTATGTGCTCATTTTGTTATTTATTTTTGAGAGAGTTATTAGAAAAACATTGTACACTTGTCAGCTGCAAGTCTGTTTTTGGATACAAACTCTAAAGGCAAAGAATAAATGCCAAACATTGTCAGACGTGGGAATGTATTTTGAAAGGTCACATTTATGTGCATTGACCACTTATATCTGTAATATGAATAGATAGGTTGGAGTAAGTACTAAATAATGTAAATGTACAGTGACTGAACATTTGTCTTAACATTTGATTTGCAATAGTCATGGAAATGTACTGCCTCTGTGAAATAAAGTATATGTTACCTTATGATATGTAGAACAAGGCTGAACAGGATTAAACTGTTTGGAAAGCTCCAGAGATGCGTGAGCATTATACTGATCATAATGTTGGCCTTAAGAAAAGCTGTTTTTTTGTTGATTAAATGTGTTTGGACCCGTCTTTAAAAATTGCGAAAAGGAAACAAAATTATCATATAGACAAATGGAGCAAGTAATGAGACTATGAGAAAAAAATGTTTAGTGTAAGTACTGCAATGATTATTGAGCTAGGGTTATTAATTTAATAAGCTATAGTTTACTAGACAGAACTAATCGTATGATCTGAGTAACTTAATGCACTTATTAAAAAAGGAAGTTTTTCATATCTTTCTTATTTTTTAATTGCTGCCTGAGATCCCATTGGACAATTTAATAAAACTTTATCCAAGAGTTTATCCAAAACATGGTTTCATACTTTATCAAACACCAGTAGATGTCAGAGTGATTTTTTTTTTCTTATACAAAATTTAGAGCTTGTAACTTGAATCCAAAGAAGATTGATATGAGGGTCACTCCTTTATTTGTGGAGGCTGACTTTCATTTATTTTCTCTTATTCACAAGTAAGCAGTTTTTGAATATGTTACTGTAAAATATTAGCAGTCTGAGCTTCCATCTGCTGCTGTTGCTTCTCTTGTTCCATAGGTTTTTTACGTAGCTCCTTTTGGTGTGTTCAGTTGATAAAATTCAGAAACTTGAAACTATTTTGAGTCCTAACGTGATGGTATCATCTGGAGAGTCATGCTGGTGGTACCAATGGATATAGTCTGGTATGCAATGTGTGCATGCAAAGATACTATTTTGGGAATTAAGCTAAAAATATTGGGTGTTAGAGTATAGCAAAGTACTCTGGGTAGCTGTCCCTTCAAGTCACTAACTCTCAGGGAAGAGACAGATAAGGACAGGGAGAATCAGCTGCTTATTTAAGCCAAGACCACAGACAAAATGGCAGTAGTCATGGAGGTAAGAAGGAGCAGTCATGTTACCTCCGGAGGCAACTGTAGGATCTACAGAGAAGGACAGAAGTCATTAGGAAATCTGCACTCCGAGAGGTCTGTGAGTTTATAAACTGCAAGCTAGCAGTAAGAGACTTTTCTTTATTTGTGTGTTTTTTGTGTCAAAATACTATTACCTTAAGTTTGCTGCTTTTTTCCTGTGTCATATGAATGCTAGTTAGGGGTAAAAGACTTCACTGAGTTTTTGTCCTGTCTGAATTTAGCCCTATTCCCATATGTTTATGAGAGACTTGATGAAAGAGACTAGTTCAAACTACTTGCCTCCTGCCAGGATAAAAACTAGTGAACAGAAAGAGAACTGTTACTTTGTTGCAACTATTTGCTAGTGCAAGACATATGAGAGAGAGAGAGAGAGAGAGAAAAATAACTTGCCTGATTTAACTTTGTTGCAGTTCTGAGAAAGAAGAGAAAGTACAGTTGTGTAAAATCTTACCATAACAGTAGATGTCCTTCTCTTCTGTGTTGCAGTATTCATTAAAGAAGGGATGTTTGGCCTTGGGCAAGCCCATCGTTTGACCAGTATAAATAAGTTTAAAAAAGATATCTGTTGCACTATACCTCATATTTTTGCTCCCCGTCCTGAACATAGGGCATGAAAGGGACATACGGACGCAAGTACGTAGAACTGAATTGCCCCAGAAGAGAACAGTTGCCATGGGACAAAGGAGTCGATGTACATCCAGAAGGAAAAAATGCAGAATAAACAAGAGGGGGTTGGAGGGAGGGAACAAATACTGCAACAGTGAAGAGAAGGACATCTGTTGCATTAAGATTTTATACAACTACTATGTCCTTTTATGTTACTGTTGCAGTATTCACTAAAGAAGGGAGAGTAAAAAATGTCAGGAAACAGAATGGGAGGTGGAAGGCTGAGAAGGTTCCTCTACAAACCCGCATAAAATATTTCAGTAAAACCTTCTCTGGCCCTAGAAACCATATCCAACTTATAATGCTTATATGCACTGAAGACCAAGTAGCAGCTTCAGGTATGGAATTGGTGTCCAGCCCCTTGAAGATGGCACCAAAAGAGGCAACAGCTAGTGGACTGAGCTCTAACAGAAGCAGACAGAAACTTGCCATTAAAAGAATAACAAAAAGAAATGGACTTAGATATTCAGAAGGAGATGTTTTGCTTAGAAACAGCCAAACACAAAGACCTGGGATGAAAGAAAACAGAAAGCTGATCACTCGCAAATAGTCCTAGTTGTATCCAAATAGTACCTGAGCTGTTAGTGCAAATCCAAGGTATGCAGGACGCTAGCAGACTGAGAAGAGGGGAAAAAGGAAGGTAGTTGTACTGACTGATTTTAGGACAACTCATTTACCACCTTCTTTATGATTATTTTCCAGTTTGTTCGGACCCGTAGGTCAACTAAGGCTGATTTACGCACTTAATTCTCCCAAGCCAGGATCACCTCGTCAGCATAATAAACTGGAGGCCCTCCCCCACCATGGAAAGCATGATGCTGAAAGACTTCCTGATCCCCCAAAACTCAACATACATGGAGTCCAACTTGAAGGAGCTGGCCCAGAAGAACCAGAGAGCACTTGAAGATAACATGACAGCCTTTAAGAGCCGACAATGGGAAGAAACTTACCTGCAGACATGCTTGGACAGAACGGTCATACCGAAAGGGCTTAGATTACAAAAAAAAACAACTGCAGGAATAAGAATGAGGCAGTTTGTACCAGCTGGCAAAATATACTGACAGAGGCAAGCTTCAACCTGCTTAACTTCCTTCTTGAAATATTCTCTGATTTAATTTCCAAAACACCAAGTCCAAAAAGTGGTGTACATTTTCCTTGAACTGAAAAGGTTTTCAAAAATTACCCTTTAGCACCAGCTATTTCTTTCTTGGATAACACCTTGGGCATAAAGGAAGGATGTATGAAGGGACACCCTCTCCGTGTGAAAAAACAAAAAAGGAGGAATGGCCATAGGGGCCATTAAGGGTCCAAGGAGGAGGAGTAGGTCTTCTTGGAAGCCTAATGTGCAGGACGCCTTTAAGAAATTGTTTGATCTCAAAACGAGAAGTCAAAGGAGGAGTCAAGGGCAGACATGGCTGACAAATGGGCCTTCACAGAAGAGTAGGCCAAGCCAGACTGGAGCAATTCACAAAAATAAGTGAGGACCGGAGGGACCCCCCCCACACTGAAAAAGGGTCTAGGTTACAAGCATGGCACCAGACCAAAAATCATTTCCATTTGGGAACATAAGATTTTCTGGTTGGGGGTTTCCTTACCTCCTGTAAAACCCTGAGCATGTCCTCAGAAAAGAGGTGCTAGAAAAGGATCAAAACCCTGTGACCCACAATGTCAGTTGCAGAGCAGAAAAGTGGGAATTGATGAGAAACCCATTGTCCTGTGTGAGGAGATCCAGGCGGTAACTTGTGATGATTGTCCCTGGCCATATGCATTAAGAGGGGGAACCAGTGCTGTTTTGGCCAAAAAGGAATCACTGGCAAGATTTTTGGGGAATCCAGCTGAATCTTCTGCAGGACTCTTGGAAGTAGAGGAAGAGGAGAAAAAGCATAAAGAAACCTCCCCTTCCAAGGAAAAGAGAAGGCATCCTTCTTCCAGGCCAGATGGCATGGCAGTCTGGAACAGAAGAGAGAAAACTCCCTGATGTTCTTCATGTTTCACTGTTGCAGTCATCACGCTTGGATGTTCTTTGTGTTTCACTGTTGCAGTCATCACATTTGGGTTATCTGCTTGCAGTAGCCCTCAGTTGGCCTGATTAACAAAGTCTTGGGTCCTGCGTCAGTTGCTGTCTCTTCTTCCGTGACGTTAGGTTATAAAACATGCAGCTGATGCCATTACATCAGTCTTTCTTGCAGTGCAGTGCCCGAAGCAGAAGCAGTTTGCAAGTGTCGGTCGGCCGACTCCCAAAATTTTTGTTTTCGAGTTTCAGAACCGAAGTCTTCAACTAAAAGCTAAGTACCCTGTTGGGGAAATTTTTTCTTGCTCTAAACTGATGTCAGTAAAAGTAAATAATAGCATTTCTTGTGGAAACCAAATACCTCATAAAGATTTTCATTCATACTGTATTCCTTGCCTAGGCCCTAACCACGACGTACCGCGCTGTTGGTTTTCTGCCTTATTTAAACCTCGAACTATCCATCATCGGTATGTTTTCGCTTCTAAATATTTTGGTGCTCGGTTCAATTATCCTGATATGTCTTCGGTAAGCCATCCGTCTACTTACATTCCGAAAAAACGCAAAGATAAAGACAAGAGACTCAGTGAGACGCTTTCAGAGCCCCTGATACCCGCTACTTCAGATTCACAAGCCTCTGCTGAGACCCATTTGGAGTCCGGTATGCCGCGAGATGCTTCATCTGTGGAATCTGCGGATGTCTCTACCTTGGATGAGTTCTGGAGCCGCTGTGCAGGCACCGACTTCTGAGGGTGTATTCAGGCCTACTGACTTGCATATTAAACCAACGCCATCTTCTTCTTCAAGGCCTAAAACTCGAACCATGCCTAGAAAACTGATGCACAGACCGTGTGGTCAAGCCTCTATGCCTAAAAAACAAATGATGTTATGTGATCCTATCTCGCCTACATTCTGAACTGATGGGCTCGGAGCCGATCCCTCGGCTCCGAATCGGCACTCTATGCTATAGAGCGAAGCCTCTTATTGGCTGAGCTATTTTCTATCCCAGGATGCACCATCACTAATCCCCCAGATCTCGTTTGCCGCTTACAAGCTAGGACGTGGTCTCAAACTTGGCTGAGCTAAGTACTGTTTTCTTTAAAGTTTCCTGTCAGGAATTTTGCTATTCTTACCCCAAAAGCTGTTTTAACAGCTATTGTTGTTGTACGAGTGTGTTTTGCTAACTTTTGTTGAGAAAAATTGTGTTTTTTGGTTTAAGGGAAAGGTTTCCCATTTAAGTTAGAGGGGCCTTCCCCTATTCTTTATCTAGTGTCTTTGTTTTTTTCAGAAGGTCAAGTACCTGTTTAAGTTAGAGGGTCTTGACCCTCCTTTTCAGTATTTCTGTCTTGATATTGTTTCGTTTTAAAAAAAAAAAAACAAAGTTGGTTTAAAGTTTTAGTTGTGGTAAAATCTCATCACTGAACAGCTACTTTAAATTTTTTTAGTGCCTGTTAGTCAGTATGTCTAAAGAACATAGACCCTCTGGGTTTAAGAAGTGCGCGAGGTGTGGTTACAAAATGTCTATAACTGATGACCACTCCTTGTGCGTATATTGTTTAGGCGCCAAGCACCTACAGGAGTCCTGTAGCGTGTGTCACGCCTTTTCTTCGAGAGTCCTCCAAGAGAGGAAGAATAAATTAATATTAAAAGGGCTGATTAAACCCTCCTTCGAGGAGGCCTTATCTTCCTCTTCCTCTCCTACCTAGAAGAAAAAAGCATCGGCTCCGACCAGTCTGTCGGAACCGACTGCCAAGAAACCTAGGCAGGCTTCTCCATCGGCTCCACAGACTTCGGAGCCGAGGGCGGAACGGTCTGCCTCGATGCCTCCAGTATCGACTCCTCTGGTTTCGGAGCCGATGACTGGGGCATCGAGAGGCAGGTCACCTTCATCGGCACCGATTTTGGAGCTGATGAGGGTTGCCGGCTCAGACTCTTCCCCTTCGGCGCCGAAGCCCTCCTCGGCACCGAGGGAAATTGTTTTGAGGTCTCCCTCGGAACCGATAGTAGTCGAGTCCATTCGGAGCCAGTCCCCTAGTCCTATGGAGCCGATGGAGAAGTCGGTTCGGACCCGATCGGTGTCTTCTAGATCCTCCAAGATGTCTGATTCGGACATCGACAGGGTGCTCCTAAGACTTTTCCAGTCTACGGTGTTCCAAAAGTTAGTTTCGGCTCCAGCCCATTCGGCTTCGGAGCCGATGGTCCACCCTGTTGTTATGGTTCCTCCTCCAACAGCCCCGGCACCGTTGGAGCCGGTGCTGGTGGAGCCGATGGAGGTTTTCGGGTTGAGCCCGACCCTTACTCCAACCCCGGCTCTCGAGTCGGAGTTCGGTACACGGACCTCCTCTGTCGGCCCCGGGGGGGACACTCGGGATGGATGTTTTCGGTCCCAAGCCTTCCTCTCGGTGCATCGGCTGTGGGGGTACCGTCTACCGTTGTGGCCACGGAGGTGGGACCTTCTCAGGATTCTGGTGGTCCCGCCTTCAGGGCCATGAGGAGTGCGTTAGCCAAATCTTCTTTGGCTACCTCCATGCTCTCTCCAGCACCTTCCCTGCATACGGAGACTGGGTCTTTGGCAGTTCCCCTGTCCTTAGACAGCGGAGCCCCGGGGCCTGAGGTCACCCCCTCTGGGGGTTCCCCCCCTCTTGGAGGTCCCTCTGAAGCCTCTTCAGAGGAACCCCCCAGGAAAAGATTGTGCAAGAGGAAGCACATTGACTCCCCCGATGAGTCTCTCACGTCAGACACTGATCTTGATGATGCAGAGGGGTCCCCGTAGTCGTCCTCAGATGATGTCTCCTTTGCAGACATCCTGGAAGCCCTTAAACAACGAGGTGGCTTGCAATCCAAACCCCCTTCTGCTGACGAGTCGGTGTTCCTTAAGGCCTTCGGGGCTCAGCCCTCCGCCTCCTGGGTGTCTCCGCCCTTCGACGAGCTCCTAGATTTGATCTGTCGAAGGGCGTGGGAACACCCAGACTCTGTGGAACCGGTGCCTGCTCGTCCGAATAAGTTCCTGTCAGCACCCCCAGAAAAAGAGTTTTTGACGAAAGGTGTGGCTGTAGATGCCTTGGTGGTGGCATCTGCTACCCAGCAAGATGTAGCAGAGGCTTCGACGTCCGTCCATCCTCCTAATAAGGAGTCTAGGAGCATGGATCGCATGCGGTAAGCACCCTAAGTTCAGCTGCCTTTACTTTAAGGTCCCTGAACTATCTAACGACTTCACCAGATTTCAGAGGGATCTGATTAAGGAACTTTCAGATACCCTCTTGGGTAACCTGCCTGAGCAGCTGGCCCAGACGGTTGGCTCTCAGCTGGCTACGCTGTCATCCATATCAAACTCGTCCATGAGGCTCATTTCTTATGCGGCCGAAGGGTAGAGCGCGGTACAGGCATTGCTCTACGGAGGCAAGCCTGGCTCCGCCTGTGTCATTTTGCGGAGGCCTTTAAGTCTTCCTTTGCCGACGCCCCCTTTGATGGGTCCTCTTTGTTTGGACCCAAAGTAAAGGACACATTGACCCGCTGCGAGCAAGAAGGTAAGACTTTGACTGCCGTAGGGGCACGATTTTCCACTCCCTTTCGGCCTTATCCCAAGGCTAAAAGAGGAGGGAAAATGTGGTTCCGTAGATCTCAGAAGTCTTATCCCTCACAGCAGGAAGATCCCCCTTCTAGAGGCAGAGGAGGGGGAAATTCTTCTGGAAGACGCCATCTCAGAGGCGGCAGAGGCCCCCGCAACACTGGAGACTGCGAGTCCTTTCGTGGCTCTTCAGCCTTTCACAGTCCCTGAGGGATTGCCCGACTGTGCAGCTCCGGAGCCAGTCGGGGGTCGTTTTTCGAGGCACCTAGAAGCCTGGGAAGGTATCACTCAGGACCAATGGGTGCTTCGAATTATCACCGGAGGTTACGCCATCCTTTTTTCTCACTCCCCACCTCAGTCCAAAAAAATCCCGGACCCGCCACCCAGTCAACGGGAAATTGCAGCCTTAGAAGTTTCAAAGCTGCTTCAAAAAGGAGTCATCCAACTGGTCCCCACAGACCAGATCGGATTAGGGACTTACTCAAGATTCTTTTTGGTGCCAAAAAAGACCGGGGACTTGAGGCCCATTTTGGATCTCAGTATTCTAAATCGTTCAGTCAAAAAGTCCAAGTTCCGAATGGTCACCCTACAATCCATTCTCCCACTGCTGGAGAAAGGTGTTTGGATGTGCTCCATAGATCTCAAGGACGCTTATTACCATATCAAGGTACATCAAGCGTCCAGGAGACATCTGCGCTTCTGCCTAGGAGACAGTCATTTTCAGTTCCGCGCGCTGCCCTTTGGTCTCACCACAGCCCCCGGGTGTTCACCAAATGTTTGGCGGTCATGACTGCTCACCTGAGAAGTCTAGGATTCCAGGTGTTTCCATATCTGGACGACTGGCTCCTGACTGCCACCTCCAAACATCTACTATTGCGGAGCCTACAAGCCACAATATCACTGGGCACTTCCCTTGGAATCACCTTCAATTGGCCAAAGTCTGTGTTGCTGCCATCTCAACGCATAAGATTCATCGGAGCAGAGATAGACTCAAACCAAATGCGAGTCTACCTACCTACAGAAAGGATACAAACCATACAGGCTCAAGTTCGTGCCTTACTTCCCAGATCCAAGGCCCCAGTCAGAATGGTCCTGCAGCTATTGGGATCTATGTCCACCACGATTCTTCTAGTTCCCCTAGCAAGGTTGCGCATGAGAATTCTCCAGTGGCTTCTTTCAACACAGTGGTCCTTTCAGGATCTCCCCCTCAGTCACCTCATATGGATAACGGAAACCTGCAAACGGGACCTTCGCTGGTGGCTGGTGCCCTCCAATCTGGATCAGGGACGACCCTTTGTTCCACCTCCTCCTGTGGCCACTTTAACTACGGACGCCTCCCAGATGGGGTGGGGGGGCATTCCCTGGGCAGGTCAGTCCAAGGCAAATGGCATTCGGAAGAGACTCTGCTTCATATCAACATCTTAGAAATGAGGGCGGTGTTTCTGTCCCTACAAGCCCTTCACCATTACCTCCCTCAGGGCATAATTGCCGTCCACTTCGACAACATGTCAGTAGTCTGGTACCTGAACAAGCAGGGAGGGACCAGATCATACCCCCTTTGCAGAGAGGCCATGAGAGTTTGGGAATGGGCAGTGTCGACCAAACGATTTCTAGTGGCGACTCATATTCCCGGCAAGTCCAATTTGATAGCCGACAGATTGAGCAGAACTATCCTCTCTCCGCACGAGTGGTCTCTGAACATTACGGTTGCAAATCAGATTTTCAGCAAATGGGGAATTCCTTGCTGTGACCTCTTCCCAACCCCGCTGAATGCGAAGTGCAAAAAGTTCTTCTCCCTCACTCCGGCTCCGGGGGAGAGCCCTATGGACGCACTAGCCCATCCGTGGCCCACCGGCTTGCTATATGCTTTTCCCCCAGTTCCCCTCCTTCCCAGAGTGATCCAAAAGGCGTCTCACTTGGGGAGCAAAATGATCTTAGTTGCTCCTTACTGGCCTCGTCAGGTATGGTTCCCCTATCTTCGGAAATATGCTCTGGAAGGTCCATGGTTCCTGGATCAGATCCCAGACCTATTAGTTCATCAGTCGGGACTACTCCACCGCTCCCTACACACCTTGAAATTGACAGCTTGGCTCCTCCTCTTCCAACTATAGTCAGGAATCATACCTTAGACCCGGAAGTTGTACACATCTTATCTTCGGCCCACAAGTCTGCCACTAAGAAATTGTATTCTAGCAAATGGAAGAGATTTGCTATTTGGGCTCAACTCTGGGGTCTGGATCCCATCACTATTCCCGTATCAGTAGTCCTAAAATTTCTAACTTCCCTTTTCAATCAAGGCTCTTCAGTTTCTACCATCAAGGTTCAATTGGCAGCTGTTTCCAATTTTCACGAGTCTATAAACCCACCTTTAATGAGCAACAGATTGTGTAAGACCTTCTTGAAAGGTGCTGTGCTTTTACGACCTCCAATTTCTCATCCTGCTCCTCCATGGGATCTCAATGTGGTGTTACGTGCCTTAACTTCCTCCCCCTTTGAACCGGCAGCAACATGTGATTTAAAATTTCTATCGTGGAAAACTGCCTTTCTGGTTGCGATTACTTCTGCCAGAAGGGTTTCAGAGCTTCAAGCTTTGTCTGTAAAACCTCCGTACTTGGTTTTTCACAAAGATAGAGTATCTCTCAGGCCAAATCCATCCTTTGTCCCTAAGGTTTGTTCCAGTTTTTGCCTACAACAATCATTAGAACTTCCAGTCTTCTTTCCAAAGTACTCAAACAAAGCGGAATACATATTCCACACATTAGATGTCCATAGGCAATTGCGTTTTTATTTAGATAGGACCAAACAAACAAGGAAAACAGATCAATTGTTTGTATCCTTTTCGGATAATAAATTGGGCAAAGCCGTCACAAAGGTCACTATTGCCAAATGGATCAGGGACTGTATTACTCAAGCTTATTCCTCTTCTAATGAAGAGCTTACGATCTCTGTCAAAGCTCATTCTACAAGAGCTATGGCTACTTCAATAGCATTCCATTCTAAGCTTGCCATTAGTGACATTTGTGCTCTTGCTACGTGGTCTTCCCCGCACACTTTCATTTCTCACTACAAATTGGATGTGGCATCTAGGGGACGAGCTTCATTTGGTTCCACAGTGCTCAGGAGTGTTTTCCAGTGAGCCACCCAGGATTTAGGTGCTAGGGACGCTGTCCCATCAGTACAGAATATAGGCGAGATAGGATCACATAACATCTTTTAGTTATGTACTTACCATAACTTTAGATGTTTGGGATCCATCTACTACATTCTAATAACCCACCCTCCTTCCCCCTTCCTTGGAGATCAGAGGATATCAGAAGGTCCGAATTCTGTTGTTTCATCTTGAAACATCTGTCAATGTTATATAAATAGGTGATGTATGTGTGCATGAATGCGGACAAACAAGATCTGGGGGATTAGCGGTGGTGCATCCTGGGATAGAAAATAGCTCAGCCAATAAGAGGCTTCGCTCTATAGCATAGCGTGCCGAGTCGGAGCCGAGGGATTGGCTCCGAGCCCATCAGTACAGAATGTAGGCGAGATGGATCCCAAACATCTAAAGTTATGGTAAGTACATAACTAAAAGATAAGAATGGCTGAAGACCTTATTACTTTAATCAGGGGAAGCCAATCTTCCCCTCTAAGAGAACTAGGACTGAGTTTGCTTATGATACTTCTGACCAGGAATCTGAAATTTTTGATCTGATATTGTTAATCCTCATTCATTCCTTACGTATGGGTATCGGTTCCGACCTCGGAACCAAGCCGGCCATTTTCCAAGCTCGCGTCAGCTTCAAACTCTCTAGCTAAACTCTTACCCACAATCCTCCTCTCCCTATTACCTCAGATTTCATTTGCCGCGTTGCCATTCGGTTGTGTCAAGCTACTTCTCTTGAGCTAAGTACAGTTGTTTGTTGTTTAATAACCATTTATTTTACTTTTATGTCAGAAAAGTTTCTTTTTCATTGTCTCTTACCCTATCGCATCTAGCGATCATACTTTCTTCAGGTTTTTCCTTCTCTTTTCTCTATCATTGTACAGCGAGGTAAATTTCCCTTATCATCGTTGGTAATTCTTCCCTTTTTCTCATAGCTTAGGGTATTCTTTTGTACCATTGCTAGTACCCCTTTCTAATTTTCTATTTTAGCTATTATGGCAGATAAGAACGGTAGTCCAGGGTTTAAATGGCATTCTGATTGTGGACACAAACTACCTACTTCTGATGCACACTCTTTGTGCGTTTATTGTTTTGGGGCGTCCCATTCCGTCCTGTACTATTTATGAGAATTTTTCAAATAGAACCTTATTGGAAAGGAAAAACAAGCTGTTACTGAAGGGACTTCTTAAATCTCCCTTTTCAGTGGCTATTTCTGGGTCGCAGGCCTCAACCCCTCCTAGAGCCCATAAGAAAATCTTGGATGTTCCTACCAAGGCCAAATCTTTGTCTTCGTCCCCGGCTGGGGACTCCTGCCAACCAAAACCTAAAAAGGCTAAAGTTTCGGCTCCGGAGCTCACTCACTCAGACCCAGTGCTTTCGGTGCCTAGACCTTCGGCACCGAGGCCTTCGGCTCCATTAGTGATCTCGTTCCGTCTTCTCCTGCAGCATTCACTATATCGATACCGAGGGGCTCCTCGGTTCAGACCATTACTACGGTATCGGCATCGACCGTTCAGTCAGCGCAGACCCTCGAAATCGACAATTTTATTGTTGACTCCAGTTTTGTCGGTTCCATCTTCAGTACCGTCAACCACTTCGGCACTGATCCCTGTGTCGGTGCAGACCATGACCTCGGCACCATTGACTTCTTCGGTGCAGACTCCCGTACTCCAGTCTCTCTCGGCACCGTTGTTCTCAGTGTGGACTAGTGAGATGGGCACTGAGTTTGCCTCCTCTGTGGACAGGCCTGTTTCTCCCTCAGTTTCTGTGAGGTCCACTAGAAGTCTTTCTGAACATGATGTGTTGCAGCTTGTGGACCAGGTACTCTTGGCCGGAGGTGTCCCACCCCCCCAGGAACTATCCTTCCTTGGGAGGTGATCACCCGTCTCCAAAGACCCCTTCTTATTCTCCTCCTTTATTGCCTTTGAAGTCCATGGATATAGCACAGTCTTCCCCTTCTGCGGTTCCCTTTATGGATCTCACTAAGGAACCACAGTTGCCTTCATGGCAGGAAAGTTTTGCTATGACCCAGGATGTCAGTTGTAACACGCATAGTTTATTGCTCCACAGCCATCCAGGGACTCCGGATCGGCAGGCTGAGCCACTTAGGGGAGGGGTGACTCCTGTCTTAGACATTCACTCCTCTTCAGGTGTACCAGCCTTCCAACTGATGGAGAAAGCTTTCGCTGTTGCTGGCGATACTGGACGGTCTATCCCTCCGCCGTCCTCTGGTACACTGGGTTCACAAGTCGCACTGAGCGGACACCGAGTGCAAGGGCCTCAGGACATATTCCCACAGGAAACCCCTTTTCCGCTGTCTTCCCCAGCTTCTCCCACTGAGGAAGTTCACCGGAAAAGTTTGTGTAAGAGGAAGCACATGGACTCCACAGAGGAGTCCCTCACTGAAGACACAGATTTTGATGAGGGGGTAGGATCCCTTCGGTCACCCTCTGAGGTATCCTTTGGTGATATCCTCGAAATCCTGAAACAGAGAGGTAACTGGCAGTCCTCTAATCCATCCTCTGAGGAATCTGTGTTCCTGCAGTCCTTTTGCGCCTGGCCCCCTACCTCCTGGGTTACTCCACCTGACGATGAACTTGTCCGGCTTATCGTGCAGCATGCGTGGAAGGCTCCTGGCACCGTCAAAGCTATTCCCCGGAGGAGGCCAGATAAGATTTTGTCCCCTCCTGCCACGGATCCCCATTGGTCAAAAGGTCTTCCTGTGAATGCTTTGATGGTGGCGGCCACAACAAAAAAGGACCTGGCAGATGAAGAAAGCCAGACTGTCCATCCACCTAACAAAGAGTTCCAGGCCCTGGACAGGATAGGGAAGCGCACCTTTGCATCAGCGACCTTTACCATCAGGTTCCTGAATTATATGACACACTTTACCAGGCTTCAAAGGGATCTGATTTCTGAGCTCTCTGAAACCTTGGCTGGTGCCGTGTCTGATGAGGTCCGTGACAAAGTGGCCTCTCAGCTGGCTACCATTGAGTCAATATCGAAATCCTCTATGCGACTGATATCTCATGCATCAGAAGGAGCAGCAAGAGCAGCGGGTTCAGCTGCGGTCTTAAGGCGACACTCATGGATATGCTTGTGCAATTTCGCGGAACCCTTTAAGGCTTCCTTTCTTAATGCTCCCATTGAGCCCTCCTCATTGTTTGGACCCAAAGTTAAAAGCACACTGGCCAGATGTGAACAGGACGGTAAGACCCTTTCTGCCATAGGTGTCTGTTATTCTTCCCCTCAGTGTGCTTTCTCCCGAAACCAAAAGAGTGGGAAGATATGGTTCAAGAAATCTCAGGGTCCTTTCCATGACACACAAGCCGAGTACTCCCCTAGAGGCAGAGGGGTAAACTCTCAGGGAAGACGCCCTTTTCGGAGCAGAGGGGGTCTGTGTAACCAGGGTTCCAGGGATTCTTTCCCTGGCCAATCCTGCCAGCGCTCCTGAAGAGCGGCCCAACTCCTTTCCTCTGGAGGTGGTTGGGGGATGTTTCTCCTTGTACCATTCTGCCTGGCTAACCATCACCACCGATTCTTGGGTACAAAGGATTATAACCAGAGGTTATCATATCCCCTGTGATCTTTGTCCCGTTCCTTCAAAAAACCTTCCCGACGTTCCACCCAGTCAAAGGGAAGAAGCAGCATTAGAGATAGAAAAGCTGCTAAGAAAGAGAGTCATCCAAATAGTCCCTCCAGACCAGATAGGATCCGATTTCTACTCAAGACTATTTTTGATGCCAAAGAAAACCGGGAACTGGAGACCAATTTTGAATCTCAGTGTATTGAACAAGTTTGTGAGAGTACAAAAATTCCGGATAATCACAATACAGTCTGTCCTCCCACTGTTGGAAAAAGATGATTGGATGTGCTCGATAGATCTTCAAGATGCGTACTACCACATAAAAGTGGACAGGCCATCAAGAAGATTTCTGCACTTCCGTGCGGGAGAAAGTCACTACCAGTTCAGAGTACTGCCCTTCGGATTCTCTGCAGCCCCCAGAGTGTTCACAAAGTGCATGGCAGTTGTCACAGCTCACTTGCGACTTCAAGGATCCCAGGTGTTTCCATACCTAGATGACTGGCTCATTTCTACCCCCACCAGCAATCTGTTAGAAGAAGCCCTGGCATACTCTCTCCTCACTGCACAAAGGCTAGGCATAACCATAAACTGGCAAAAATCCAATCTCACCCCATCTCAATTGACGGAATTCATAGGGGTTATCTTGGACACAAAGAACTGCAGATCTGCCATTCCAGAGCACAGAATTTTAAGGATAAAGCAACAACTGGTTCCAATCCTTTCAAGGGAGAAATCCGTGGCTCACTTGGTTCTATTGCTTTTGGGTTCCATGGCAGCCTCCATTATCATTGTCCCCCTGGCCAGGTTTCACATGAGGCTCCTACAATGGCTACTGCTCACCCAATGGTATTCCTTTCAGCATCCTGTTTCATCCATGATTCAAGTAGCCCACAGGTGCAAACAGGATTTAAATTGGTGGATGACACACAATCTGTCACAATGGTCTCACCCCTTTTTCCCCCAGCAACCCAAGGCCACAGTGACCATGGACACTTCCCTGATGGGGTGGGGGGGGCTATGTCAGGGACAGACAGTTCAAGGCACTTGGTCCGAACTGGAGGCCCGTCTGCATATAAATGTTCTACAGCTGAGGGTGGTGCTTCTGGCGGTGCAAGCATTCCATTCCCTGCTGGTGTCTGGGACAATTGCGATTCAGTCAGACAACATGGCGGTGGTCTGGTACATCAACAAACAAGGTGGAACCAAATCTTACCCCCTTTATTGAGAGGCCATGAGGATATGGCAATGGGCGATGGCTACCAACCGTTTTCTTCTAGCAACGCACATTCCCGGGAGTTCCAACATGATAGCAGACAGACTCAGCAGGTGCATTCTTCAACCTCACGAGTGGTCCCTGAATCCCTTGATAGCTATGGAGATCTTCCACCGCTGGGGCCGTCCTTACTGTGACCTCTTTCCATCCCTGACCAACTACAAATGCAGCAACTACTTCACCCTGATTCCCCCTCCGGGACAGTCACCCAGGGATGCTCTAGTCCACGATTGACCCTCGGGTCTTCTTTACGCATTCCCACCCTTTTCCCTCATTCCCCAGTTTCTGAAGAAAGCCCGTCGGTTGAAGAGCAAGGTGATCTACATAGCTCCATATTGGCCTCGACAGATTTGGTTCCCCTTCCTTTGGCCCCACCTATTAGATCGACCATGGATTCTCCATCCAACCCCAGAGTTGATCTCATATCCACAGAACCTGATTCATCCCAACTTGAACAGCCTGAAGCTCACAGCTTGGCTACTCCAGTTCCCTTGATTTCCAGTACGTGACATTCATATTGCATCTTATAAGTCTTACACTAGAATTGCTTATTTGAGCAAATGGAAGAAATTTACCTGTTGGCTGAAAGATAAACAAGTAGATCCCTTCTCAGCACCATTGTTGATAATACTAGACTATCTGGCCTACCGCTTCCAATCGGGTCTATCGGCTTCTATCATTAGAGTTCATTTGGCTGCAATTTCTAATTTTCATGAGGGTGTCCAAGATTCCTCTCTTATGTCCCACAAATTGTGCAAGACCTTCATAAAAGTTATGAATCATCTGAAGCCACTTTTTAGAGAACCTATTCAACCATGGGATTTATCATTAGTTCTTCAAGCTCTGACAGTGCCACCTTTCAAACTAGCCTCTTATTGTGACCTCAAGCATTTGTCATGGAAAACCTTGTTTTTGGTCGCTAGTACTTCTGCCAGATGTATTTCTGAGCTTCAGGCTTTATGTATCAAGAGTCCATACTTGATTTTTCAAAGAGACAGAGTGTCTCTGAGAACTAATCCATCATTTCTGCCAAAAGTGATATCTGAAATGTCCATTGATCAAACCATTGAATTGCCAGTTTTCTTTCCCAGTCATTCAAACAGAGGAGAGTATTGCCTACATACCCTAGATATCCACTGGCAAATCCATTTTTACTTAAACAGGACTAGGTCTTTTCGTAAATCTGACCAGTTATTCTTGGCCTTTTCTGGACCTAGACTAGGATCTGCTGTTGCTAAGGTCACATTAGCTAGATGGTTGAAGGACTGTGTGACCTTCATTTATACACAACGTAATATCTCTTTGCCTACTACCATGAAAGCTCATTCAGTAAGGTCGGTGGCAACTTCTGCTGCCTTCCATGCCAGAGCTTCCTTACATGACATCTGTGCAGCTGCAACTTGGGCTATGCCTCATACCTTCATCAATCATTACAAATTGGATATGGCCTCTAGGGGAAGAGCATCTTTCGGTTCTATGGTGCTCAGGAATGTCCTTTCATGAGAGCCTCCCAGGAATAGAGGTAGCTGGGGACTCTGTCCCATACGTAAGGAATGAACGAGGATTAACAATATCAGATAAAGAAGTTATGTCTTACCTTAACGTTCCATCTGTATTGTTGATCCTCGTTCAGTCATTACGACCCTCCCTCCTTCACCCTCCTGTGATTTCTAGTGGATCTCACCATCCAGTTCTCTTAGGTTATTTGACCAGAGGTAGCCTCTACCTTCTTTGACTTGGAAACTCAATCTGAGGTAATAGGGAGAGGGGGGTTGTGGGTAAGAGTTTAGCTCGAGAGTTTGAAGCTGAAGCAAGCTTGGAAAATGGCTGGCTCGGTTCCGAGGTCGGAACCGATACCCATACGTAATGACTGAATGAGGATCAACAATACAGATGGAACGTTATGGTAAAACATAACTTCTTTTTTCCTCTGATTACCAGGATTTACCCTTATCTACCTAT
The DNA here is from genome assembly GCF_019279795.1 of Protopterus annectens. Classification (NCBI taxonomy): domain Eukaryota; kingdom Metazoa; phylum Chordata; order Ceratodontiformes; family Protopteridae; genus Protopterus; species Protopterus annectens. The sequence goes on along the minus strand of NC_056726.1, from coordinate 320,698,078 downwards.
GTGGATTCTGATGTTGAGGACTCTATTCCCTCTGCCCCCCCCCCCCCCCCCAGAGGATTTCTCTTTTGATGAAACCTTGCAGACTCTCAGGGAACATTTTCATTGGGAAAGTCAGGATTTCTCTGATTCTAAAGGCAGCTTAGGGATTTCTTACTTCTGTCCCAGCACAGGCCTTTAGCCATACCTCCTGTACTAGATGTTTTTTCTGACTCTAGCTTGACCCCTGACTCTTTACCTCCTGCTCCCAGAAAACCTGATAGATATTACAGGGTTCCTGACTCTCACAAGTTCCTTTTCAAAAATCCTACTCTGGATCCTGAGACCATTTCATAGGGACCCAAGGGCATTAAAGCTACTACTGCCAAAAATCCTGCCCCCTCTGATAGAGACTCCAGGGCGCTGGATAGATGGGGTAAGAAGGTATACGCTTCTGCAACTTTGGCCATTAGGGCCTTGATCTGCCGGTTTCATGTGTTAAAGTATTAGCAGCATATTACTGGATTGCTTAAACAGAAAATTATGTTGATTCCTGATTGTGCTGAAAATAAGGATTTGCAGGATTTAATGCGCTGTGCTGAACAAGTTGGAAAACACACTTTGCAATGTGGTTTTATTCACTAGAGACATCTTGCAGGGCTGCTGTAACTGGGTCTGTACTTAGAAGGCATGCTTGGCTTAAGGAGCAATCCTTGCCATATCATGTTAAAGCTAAATTACTGGATGCTCCCTTAAATCAGGACCACCTGTTTGGCAACAAGGCAGAAGAAGTTCTTGAAAAGAAGGAGGAAAAAGCTAAATCTATGCAAACTGTTTAAGACTTTTTACAAGTACAACCTCCAAGATTTGGTAGGCATTGGCTTTCTAAGAATTGGTCCTTTCCTGCCTCTTCCAGACCTTCTCAGTCCAAACCCAGATCCAGCAGAGCACCCAGGCTTCAGTTCCAGAGTACGCACAGGACTAAGCAGTGGGGGGGCCCTCCACTTCCAAATCTGGGAGTAATAAAACCTCCCCCTATGGTAAACTGTCTCAATGCCTTCTTTTTAAAACTTCCAAGCACTTCTAAACTGACTGCCTCTTTGGGGGAAAGATTGCTCTTCATGCAAAGAACTGGGAACTCATTACCCCGGACAAATGGGTTTTAAATATAGTGTCCCAAGGATACAGATTTCACTTTCACATGTTAGCAACACCAAGTGGTTGGCCAGATCTACCCCTAAATCAATGGGCAGAGGCCCAAAAGCAAGTACTCTCTCTCTCTTAAGCATCGGGGCTATTCAGTTGGTACCAGAAGAGGAAAAGGGGCAAGGTTTCTACTCAAGACTTTTCCTAGTACCCAAAAAAGACAATTCATGGCGTCCTATCCTGGACCTGTCTACGCTAAACACATTTTTGGTGATTCCAAAATTCAAGATGCTGACTCTTCACCATTTGCTTCCTATGCTAGGCAAAGATGCCTGGTTGTCAGCACTAGATTTCAAGGAAGCATACCTGCACATCCCAATCGGGCAATCTTGCAGAAGATACCTAAGCTTCAAAGCAGGCTACACACACTATCAGTTCTCTGCACTGCCCTTTGGCTTATCTACTGCACCCAGGGTATTCACAAAGTGCCTAGCTCCAGTCATTGCATTTTGCAGACAAAGAAATATTCAAATATACCCATACCTGAAAGATTGTCTAATTCAGGCAAAAAGCCAACACATACTTTTGAATCATCTGGCCTTTGTACAAAGGGTGCTAACTTGTCTGGGGTACACTGTAAACGAAAAGAAATCACACCTAGTACCCTGTCAACAAATTATATTCCTGGGAGCAAGCTTGAATACAACCTCCCAGATGGCTTTCCTCACGCCAGAGAAACAGTCATTTGACAACCTACTTCAAACAAGTGGCCACAAAATCCCTGCTATCTGAAAGGCAAATACTACAAGCCTTGGGGTTCATGGTCTCCTGCATTCTTCTAATTCCATATGCAAAACTGCATATGAGGAAACTACAATGGTATCTAAAAAGCCTATGGTGTCAACATTCTCAGGATCTAGAAGCAATGATTCCTGTCATACCTTGCCTACGCCTGGAGTTCCTTTGGTGGGCAGAGACCTGCCACCAAAACAAGGGACTACCATTCACACTACCCCCTGCCACCTAAACCCTAACAACAGACACATCAGACTATGCATAGGGGGCTCACCTGGCAGGGAAGTGCATTCAGGGCAAATGGAACCCAAGTCAAATGCACCTGCATATCAATCAACAAGAAATGTTAGCTGTACAGAATGCTGTGACGGCCTTCAGGGACCACATTCTTCCAGGACAATTAATGGTAAAGACAGACAACACCACTGTTATGTGGTACATAAACAAGCAGGGGGGTACCCATTCTTACCCCTTCTGCAGACTAGCCATAGCATTGCGGAACGCAGCCTTGAGCTACCAAGTGCATCTAGAAGCTCAATTCCTGCCAGGAAAACTAAATACACCGGCAGACGGACTAAGCAGAAACCTCATGGACCCACACGAGTGGAAACTGGAACCAAGGATTTTCAACATGCTGACAAGCAAATAGGGGAGCCCAGATATAGACCTGTTTGCCTTCCCCTAGAACTATCAATTGGACAAATTTTGCACAAGGACTCCCCACAAACAGGTATGGAAAGTGGATGCTCTGTCCTTCAGCTGGAAAAACCTATTAGTTTATGCCTTTTGTCCTCTGCCTTTGCTCTCCAGAGTACTACTAAAGATCAAACAAGACAAACCAAGGATGAATTTGATTGCACCAGACTGGCCACGCCAACACTGGTACCCCCTCTTGCACAGTGTGTCACTGTTGGCCCCATGGCACCTGCCTCAGACTCCTACCCTGTTGTCTCAGCAGGAGAACCAGATTCTGCACCCTCAGCTTCAAACACTGAACCTAGCAGCCTGGCTAATTTCCTAATCTCTCCTTTACCATCCCTCAGTAAACCAGTGATGGATATCATTTTAGAGGCAAGAAGGCCTAGTACTAGAAAATCTTATGCTGAAAAATGGAAAAGATTCTGTGCCTGGAGCCAATCTCAAGGGATGAGCACAGTAGCGCCCAATTTACCTCAGAGTTTACAATGCTTAACTGAGATGCTTCACAAGGGCCTGTCTTTTTCCTCCATCAAAATTCACGTCTCAGCATTTCAGCTCATTATAACACAGAACCTCCTCTCTTCTCTCATCCACTGCTCAAGCAGTTCCTCAGAGGGGCCAAAAATTTAAGACCACCCAGGAGAGCTCCATCCCCAGCCTGGGACCTTAACTTTGTATTGGGAGAAACTCACTCTTCCTCCTTTCGAGCCAGCTGCTACTGCAGATTTAAAATTCCTTTCTTGGAAAACAGCTTTCCTTTTAGCAATCACATCAGCAAGAAGGGTATCTGAATTACAGGCCCTTATGGCAGTGGAGCCTTTCATCATCTTTCATACAGACAGGGTGTCCCTCAGAACCAATCCCTCCTTCATGCCCAAGGTGGTATCCAGTGTGGCTCTTAATCAGTCCATCCATTTGCCAACCTTCTTTCCTAATCTACAGAAAAAAGGGGAACAGATATTGCACTCCTTAGATGTGCACAGACAACTTAGATTCTACTTGGACAGGACTAAACCTCAAAGGAAATCTGAACAACTGCTGGTGGCATTTGCTGCAGGGACAGAGAGGGGAAGGCTATTTCAAAGTAAACCATTTCTAAATGGATAGGCCATTGCATTCATTTCTGCTATAAGCACCATGGAAAACATATCCCACAGGGGATCAGACCTCACTCAACCAGGGATGGATCTACCTCTACAGCCTCAGAGGCGTCCCTACCAGGGACATCCTAGAAGCTGCTACCTGGAGTTCTCTGCATACTTTCACCAAGCATTACCATTTGCCAATTTTCTCTAAATTCAGAGCTGGCTTTGCCACTGCAGGGCCTTATAGCTGGTCCTAATGCTGTCTAAATTGCTCCTCCCATCCTTAGCTTTGGGAATCTACCCAAATGTGATGACTGCAACAGTGAAACACGAAGACTATAGTACAGTTGTGTACACTTACCATAAATGTAGATGTTTGAGTGTCCTTGGCCTGTCCTGTTTGATCTTGAGGAGTACTTTTGGAAGGAGGGGCAGAGGGGGAAAGCATAGATTGAGAGGTTTTCCCATGTGAAGGATAGGGCATCCACTTGGGCTGGGAGGGTGGCCTAATGGTTAAGGTGTTTGCCTTACAAACACATGGTGCAGGGTTTGAGTCTCACAAGGGATAATTGGCTAAGCTTAAAATGGCTCAAAAGGGAAGTTAGCTTAGTACTAATCTATGAACCTATGAACTTTCCAAGCTTGGCTGTGGGGAATTCTGGTGCAAAATTTGTTTAATTGATGGTTTTGGGGGGATGCAAAGAGGTCCACCTCTGGTGCCCCCCACTTGTGTATTAGAAGTTTGAATGAGTTTGGTTCTAGTTTCCACTCGTGTGGGTCCATTAGATTTCTGCTTAAGTAGTCTGCCAGTGAATTTTGTTTGCCTAGCAAGAATTGAGCTTGCAGATGCACTTGGTTGCTTAAGGCTGTGTTTCACAGAGCCATGGCTAACCTGCAGAGTGGGTAGGAGTGAGCTCCTCCCTGCTTGTTTATGTACCACATAACTGTGGTGTTGTCTGTTTTTATCAAGAGTTGCCCTGGCAGGATAAGGTATTTGACGGCTGCAGTGCATTCTGTACTGTTAACATTTCTTTTTGATTGATATGCAGGTGAATTTGTCCTGGGCTCCATTTGCCTTTAATGCATTTGCCTGCCATGTGAGGCCCCCACGCATAGTTTGATGTGTCTGTTGTCAGAGTTTGGACGGCAGGGGGTTGTGAGAAAAAGAGTCCCTTGTAGTGGTTGCAAGCCTCTGCCCACCAAAGGAACTCTGTCCTTAGGCAAGGAATGATAGGAATTACTGTTTCCAGGTTCTGGGAATGTTGACACCAGAGACTTTTTAAGTACCACTGAAGTTTCCTCACATGCAGTCTTGCATATGGAATCAGTAGAATACATGAGGCCATGAACCCTAGGGCTTGCAGTATTTTTCTTGCAGATAGCTGGGTTTGGATGGCCAGTAGTTTGAAATAGGTTGTCAAATAAACCTGTTTTTCCGTAGTGAGGAATGCCATCTGGGAAGCTGTGCTCAAGCTTGCTCCCAGGAATACAATCTTTTGGCTGGGTACCAGATGTGATTTCTTTTCGTTGATGGTATACCCCAGAGAAGTTAGGAATCTCTTTGCAAATATCAGGTGCTGAAGCAGCAATTCCTGACTGTCCGCCCGAATTAGGCAGTCATCCAAATATGGGTAAATTTGAATATTTCTCTGCCTGCAGTCCGAATGGCTGGAGCCAGGCACTTTGTGAATACCCTGGGCGCAGTAGTTAAGCCAAAGGGAAGTGCAGAGAACTGATAGTGCATAGAGCCTTCCCTGAAATGTAGATATTTCCTGCAAGATTCCTTTATGGGGATGTGCAGATAAGCTTCTTTTAAGTCTAAGGTGACTAGCCAAGAGTCTTTGGCTAGCATAGGAAGGAGCTGCTGGAGTGTAAGCATTTTGAATTTTGGTACCACCAGGAAGGTGTTTAGGGATGACATATCCAGAACAGGGCACCAAGAGTTCTCTTTCCTGGGCACCAGGAACAGCCTGGAGTAGAAACCCTGTCCCCCTTTGCTCTGTTGGCACAGGTTGAATAGCCCTGATACTGAGAAGAGAAAATACTTGCTTTTGGGCCTCTGTCCACTGGTTTAGAGGAAGGTCTGGCAATCCGCTTGGGGTTGGCAGAGAGAGGAAATAGAATCTGTATCCCTGGGATACAATGTTTAAGACCCATCGGTCCTGGGTAATATACTCCCAAGTATTTTGCATGCAGGGCGAGTTTTCCTCCTAGGGGTGCAAGTACTTGGGCATGGCTGGGAAGGATTAAGGGCAAGTCATTGTGAACTTTTTCCATAGGGGGATGGCTTACCACTCCCAGATTGTGAGGTGGGAGCACTCCATTGTTTAGATCTGTGCATAACCTGAGATTGTAGTCTTTGTGGTCTGTTGCCCCTGGGTTTGGACTGAGAAGGTCTGGAAGGGACTGGAAAGGACCAGTTTTTGAAGGCCAGTGCCTACTGAATCTAGGTGGCTGCACCTGTAAGAAATCTTTAACAGTTTGCATGGATTTGGCTTTTTCCTCCATCTTTTTAGGAACGTCTTCTGCTTTAGAGCCAAACAAACATTCTTGGTTTAATGGAGCATCAAGTAATTTAGCCTTGACATGGTCTGGCAAGATTTGTTCCTTCAGCCAAGCATGCCTTCTCAGAACAGACCCAATGATAGCAGTCCTGCAAGATGCTTCTGAGGCATCAAAGCCACACTGCAAAGTATGTTTACCAACTTGGTTTGCAGAATGCATTAAGTCTTGTAAGTCCTTATTTTCTGCACAATCAGGAATCAACAACATTTTTTGTTTAATTAGATCAGTAATATGCTGCTGGTACTTCAACGTGTGAAACTGGCAATTTAAAGCCCTGATGGGAAGAGTTACAGAGGTATAAACCTTCTTACCCCATCTGTCTAGAGCCCTAGAATCCCTGTCCAAAGGAGTAGGGCTTTTGGCTGTAGAAGCCTTAACACCTTTAGGTCCCTGGCAAATGGTCTCTAGATCCACAGTGGGATTTTTAAAGAGAAATTTGTGAGAGTCAGGTACTCTGTAGTATCTTTTCAGGCTTTCTTGGAGCAGGTGGTAAAGTATCAGGGGTAAGGCTGGATTCCATGAAGACATCATCTACAATATCCAGGACAGGGGGAATAGCTAGAGGCCTATGCTGAGGCAAGTCTAAAAATTCCCAGAGTCTCTTTTTGGACTGTGGGTTGTCCTGGCATTCCCAGCGGAAATATTCTCTTAGGGTATGCAAGGTTTCACTGAAAGAAAGGTCCTCGGGGGGGGGCTGAGGGAATTGAATCCTCTGCATCTGAGTCCTCATAGGTAGATAAGGGTATGTCCTGGTAATCACAGGGGTCAGAGTCATCAGACTCATGGTCTGAAGAATCAGAAGGAAAATCAATTCTTTGTCTTTTAGAGGGGGAAGGCTGGCTTCCCCTAATTAAAGTAATAAGGTCTTCAGCCCTTCTAAGCATTTGTTTCTGTGGCATGGGAGCTTGAGAATGTACTTTGGTCGTTGGTTTCCTAGGTGTAGTGTGAACTCTGAGCCTGAGAAATTTGGTAAATTTAGTCATTAACAAAGTAATCGGTTAGATATGAACATCGGAAGGTCTGAATACACCCTCAGAAGCCGGTGCCTGCACAGCGGCTCTGGACCGATCCAAGGTAGAGACATACACAGGTTCCATAGTTGAAGAAGCATCTCGTGGCATACCGGACTCTAAATGGGCCTCAATCTCCTGCGAATCTGTAGAAGCGGGTAACAGGGGCTGCGAAAGCACTACACTGAGTACCGGCGGACTGGTGACTAGCTTTACGGAAGCATCGTCGGCAGTTTTGGACCTATGCAGTCTGACTCTGTCTTTATCTTTGTGTTTTTTCGGAAAATCGGTAGTCGGATGGCTTACTGAAGGCATTTCGGAATATGGAGAACGACAGCGAAAGAATTTAGAGACAAAAATAGCCCGACGACAAATAGTTTGGGGCATTGAACAAGGCACAAAACTGACAGCGAGGGACGTTGTGGTCTGGGCCTAAACAGGTGATGCAGTAAGAAAGAAAATCTCTGTGAGGTATTTGCTTTCCACAGGCGAGATAATTAACTTTTTCTGACATCGGTTAGAGCAAGAAAAAAGGATCCCCAATGGGGTACTTAGCATTAGAAGACTTCAGGTTTGAAACTCGAAAAAAGAACATTTCAGGTAGCTGCCGACTGGCACTTGTGAACTGCTTCTGCTATGGGCTCCTGTGCGGCAAGAAAAGCTGATGAAATGGCGTCAGCTGCATGTTTTTTACCCCTGATGATCTGACGTCATGGATGAGGCGACAGCATCCGACGCAGAAATCCCAAGACTGGTATTGGGGCTGACTGAGGGCTACCTGCAGGCAGATAAAGTACAGTTGTGTACACTTACCATAAATGTAGATGTTCGAGTGTATTCACTGTTGCAGTCATCACATTTGGGTTATCTGCTTGCAATAGCCCTGAATCGGCCTGATTAACAAAGTCTTGGGTCCTGCGTCAGTTGATGTCTCTTCTTCCATGACGTCAGGTCGTCAGGGGTGTAAAACATGCAGAGGACGCCATTACATCAGTTTTTCTTGCCCCAGATGTCAGGTGCCCCCCTAATGGGAAGCAATTAAATATATAAAAATACAAGGTTATACCTCCAACAAAAAAGCAAATACACCAAAAAGCTTTTAAGCATAGTAAAGGAGAGTAGAGGTATAGCCAAAAGAAGTCAGGGGGCTGGAGGGAGGGTAACCAGGACTGCAGCATTGGTACCCACTACTACGCAGTCTGACAGCAGTGCCATCTTGGCACCTACATCAGACCCCCCCCCCTACTGTCCCAGCAGGGGGGACAGATTTTGCATCCTCAGCTGCAAACCCTGAACCTAGCAGCCTGGCTTATTCCCTGAATACATCACCAGCAACCCTCAGCAAATGGATGTTAACCTTGAGGCCAGGAGGCCCAGTACTAGGAAATCCAATTCAGAAAAGTGGAATAGATACTGTTCTTGGAACCAGTCTCAAGGGAAGGACACAGCCGTTACCTAGCAGAGCTGCTCCACAAAGGCCTATCCTTCTCATCAGTTAAGATTCATGCCTCTGCCATCTCAGCTCATTACAATACTGAGCCACCCCTCTTCTCTCACCATCTGATCATCTCATCAGTTAAGATTCATGCCTCTGCTATCTCAGCTCATTACAATACTGAGCCACCCCTCTTCTCTCACCATCTGATCATCTCATCAGTGAAGATTCATGCCTCTGCCATCTCAGCTCATTACAATACTGAGCCACCCCTCTTCTCTCACCATCTGATCAAACAGTTCCTGAGAGGAGCTAACAATTTAAGAACCCCAAGGAGAGCTCCCACTCCTGCCTGGGACCTTAACTTTGTACTAGAGAAGCTCACACTTCCCCCTTTTGAGCCTGCTCCTACAGCAGAGTTAAAAATTCCTCTCTTGGAAAACAGCCTTACTGCTAGCCATCACTTCAGCAAGAAGAGTGTCTGAGTTACAGGCCCTTATGGCTGTGGAACCCTTCATTATCTTCCATGCAGACAGGGTTTCCCTCAGGACTAACCCATCTTTTATGCCCAAGGTGGTATCCAGTGTGGCTTTAAACCAATCCATCCATTTGCCAACCTTTTTTCCTAATCCTCAGAATAAAGGGGAAAGGATCCTGCACTCCTTGGATGTGCACAGACAGCTCAGGTTCTACCTTGACAGGACTAAACCTTTCAGAAAATCTGACCAGCTGCTAGTCAGCTTTGCTACAGGGGGAGAGGGCAGGGCCATTTCGAAACCAACCATTTCTAAATGGATAGCACACTACATCCATTTCTGCCACAAACACCATGGAAAATTTACCCCACAGGGGATCAGGCCTCATTCCACTAGGGCTACCTCAACCTCTACAGTTTTTCTCAGGGGAGTCCCTACCAGGGACATCATGGAAGCTGCAACCTGGACTTCATCAAGCATTACCACTTACCTATCTTTTCTAAATCCAGAGCTGGATTTGCCACAGTAGTCTTACAACGCCTGCTAGCCAGCCCTACTACTTTTTGACTGCCTCCACCCTTTCTCAGCTTTGGGAATCAACCCAAGTGTGATGACTGCAACAGTGAAACATGAAGAACATAGTACAGCTGTGTACACTTACCATAAATGTCGATATAAGAGTGTATTCACTGTTGCAGTCCTTGTTACTCTCCCTCCAGCCTCTTGTCTTTCTGTACTTTTTTGCCCATATCTTATGGAAATGGTATTTACTTTTTACTGGAGGTGTTCTACACCATTTGATTGCTTCCTGTTTTGGGGGCTCCTGACATTGGGGCAAGAAAAACTGATGTAATTGTGTCAGCTGCATGTTTTATACGCCTGACGACCTGACATCATGGATGAGGTGACTGCATCCGACACAGAAACCCCAAGACTCTAGTATTCGGGCCGACTGAGGGCTACCTGCAGGTATATAACCAAGTGTGATGACTGCAACAGTGAATACACTTGAACATCTACATTTATGGTAAGTGTACACAACTGTACTTTCAGAGGGGAGGCCAAAAGATCTACATGAGGAATACCCCACCAATGGGTAAGGTCCAGAAGCACATCTCTGTGAAGCATCCATTTGTGAGCCTGTGTTTTGGACCTGCTCAGAGAGTCTGCCACAACATTGTGGTCTGAAGGAATGTATACTGCCTAAAGAGTTAACTGATAACTGAGAGCCACATCCCAAGCCCGAAACCCCATCCTGCATAGTAGGTAAGATGTCATGCCCCCCCCCTGCTTGTTGACATACCACATCACTGTAATGTTGTCTGTTTAAACCTTCAAGGGGCCTGGAGAGAACATGGGGTGAAAAGCCTGAAGGGGCAGAATCAGAGCCGTCATTTCTTTGTTGTTGATATTGTCTGGTTGATATGAAGCCAAAGACTCTGAACTTTTGGGTGACCAAGAGATGCTCCCCACTCGATGTCCAAGGCATTGGTGAACAGCTCCTGAGAAGGAACTGGAGACTGAAAGGACCAGCCTGGGTTGAGAGTGAATGGTCAGATCTTCCTTCTTGTGACAGAGAAGGGGAGGTACACTGAAATCCACAGGCTGACGATGATGCAGCCAAACCAATTTGAGGTACCTCTGAAGCTTCTGCATATGCAGTCTGGCAAGATGAAGCCTCAGACTAGAAGAGGCTGTGAATCCCAGGGCCTGAAGAAACTCCCTGGCTGTCATAGCAGTCAGAGGAAGAATAAGCTGGAGGAAGGCTGTCAGTAGCATTACTTGGAGGTGGAAGAGAGGCCAGCATTGGCACCATCTGAATCCTGCATCTCAGATGCATATGATCCCGACAGGGAGTCAGAATGGACTTTTGGAAGTTGATAGTAAACCCCAGAGTTTGAAGAAGAGAGTTGGTGAACTGCTGATCATGCAACAAACAACTGGGAGAAGGTGCCTGAAGAAACAGTTGATGTAGCTAGGGAAAAATCTGAATGCCTTGGAGCCTGCACTGAAGCAAAGCAGATAACTGAAAAATGAGAGGAAGACACAGAGAAATGTAAAAACTTCCTGAAGAGAGGGTGAATAGTGGTATGAAGGTAAGCATGTTTCAGATCCAAAGACACCCAAAATGCCTGGGGTAATAAAATAGGAAACAGAGTTTGAAGAGTAATCATCTGGAAAGAAGGGATCTTGAGAAAGGCATTGAACCAAGAAAGAGAGATCCAAAATAGGTCTCCAAGTGCTCTCCTTTCAAGGAACCAGGAACACACTGGAATAAAAAACCCTTCCTACTTAGGAAGGAAGGACAGGTTGAACGGTCCCTTGGTTCAACAGGGACCCTAGAGCCTCCAAGAAATAAGGAAGTTGCACTAGAGGGATCCCAGAAAAAGGAGGGAGATATTTCCATACCATGAAGTAACCCTGACAGATAATAAAAAGAACCCAGGAGTCTGAAGTAATGAGATGCCAATTTGGAAGTCAAGGAGAGAGCCGAAGGGATAAAGGAACCTGGTCTAAAGATGGTGAGGGTGAATTATCAAGGAGAAGCAGGCTTAACTGATAAAGAAGGCTTCTTTGCCACAGAAATCTGCGAAGCCTTAGCAGAGGTAGACTGTTTCCCATTATTCCTGCCACTAGAGGCCTGGCCGGGTTGCCTGTGATCAAAAGCAGACCTAGAAGGATAATTCCTCTGGAACTTAGGAGTAGGAGAGAAACAGTGTATGTTTTAGGTCGTGCAAGGCTTTACCTTTCTCTTGAAGAGACTTACACATATTTGCAGCAGCAGTCCCATAAAGGCGAGTATTATCCAAAGGAGCATCCAACAACCTGACCTTAATATCCTCAGGAAGAGACTGGAGATAAAGCCAAGAATAATACCTCATGGGGGTGTGGCCATAATGGCTAACTGAGAGAAGCAACTGGTGAAAGCTGTTTGACTGAAAACGTTTCTTTGATGGAAAATGTAATAAAAAATTAAAATTTGAAGATACTTGCTAGCTAATTTTATTCATTAAAAGTCAGTGAAAAGAGTTATAACTTCAAGTTCTTCAGAACCAATAGTCTTTCCTGTCAGCATTTCAACTGTTTGGTTAAGAGAGAAGGGACGTCACCATGAGTCACTCAAGAAATGGTACTCAGGATTCTTGTGTTAAAAAAGACATTCAGTCAGTTTTATCTAGTATACAGGATATGTTACTTAAAATAGACAAACTGGATGCAAAGCTGTAATGTTTCAAAGAGGCGACCAGAAAGAGCTATTATTGTAACAACAAGGGGCACAAATCAGCAGTATGGAAGATACTTTGAATGATCTTGAAAGCAGAATAACTCAAGGTGAGTCTGACTGAATCTCTTATAAAACAAAATAACTGGCTCATAGAAAACAAATCAATGATTTAGACAATAGACTGAGACAAAATAACATCATAATTTATAGTACACCTGAAAAGTATGAGGGAGACAATATAACAAACTTCTTTAACTACCTGGCTACATAAAACATTAAATCTACACAGAACTTTATCTTTTGGAATTGAAAGAGCACATAGATCCCTAAGAGTACCTTCTAAGAAGGAAAACTCTTCACCACGCTCAGTTATAGTTAAGTTTGCGTCTAGCTTAAAAAAGATCAAATATTAAAAGCAGCATGGTCCAGCCCATCTATTAAAATAGTGAACATGTAGTCAGATTTGGCAATGACTATTCCAGTAAAGTAATGAGTAAAAGAATATCCTATTTACCAGTAATCAAGGAATTTAAAAAGAACAGTATTACAGCCACGTTTGTGTTTCTGAAGAAACCAAAATATTTAACATGCTGGAGGAGGCATCCACTTTTAACAGCAATAAACTCCTTAATACTGACGAAATTGAGTGGAACAGTATATCTCTGAAGTGACAGAGTGAGCTGAATTCTTGGAAAACTGCTTTTAAATCTAAAAAGCCTAAAAACAAATTACTCTTATTCACTGATTGCTGGACTGTTGTTTTCTGAAACAAGAAATTTGCCTTTTAAGTAAAAGGCTTGTACAGGAATTTAAGCTTAAAAACATGTGTAAGTATGTATTTATGTTTTAAGCTGAAACATATTTTCATGATGATAAATATAAATGATTCATTTTACTGTTTTACTATATTTACAGTGAAATACAATATATTTCATTTAACTAAATCTGTAAGTGTGTTTCTAAATGTTAAGTAATTTCTGTAAGAAAATGTCATTATGTTATAAGCAATAGAATTGACAACTTTAAATTTAAGTAAAGAATTTTATTTTATTCAACATCACTTAATATTTGCATTACCGAGTTAACTGGATGTCAGATCTAAGTAATATGCTAATTGGAAGTGTTAAAGTGCTGGTGATTTTGTTTCCCTTGGTACTGTGTAGCACATTCCTTTCACATGTCATTTATGAAACAACAGACACACTGAGAAAACTTGAGAACAAAATATGCCATCTCTTCTGAATGCTACAATTTTCCCACCTTGAGCTGTGGTGAAGAAAATCTAGATCATCACTGATGTCTGTGAAATAAGAAAAAGAACTTTCTATTTCTTTTCTCAAGTATATATGTGAGAAATCTTCTCAAAATGACACCTCTTTTCTTAGACATGAAGAATTGGTAAGACAATAGCTATTGTAATGTTATAACATATAATATATATAATATATGTTATAACATATAGTTTGCTAACACTGTGGGTTAGCTTATACTACAGTGTTATTAACTTTAACTATGCATATTAACTGTACATATTGAAGGAAGTAAAGTTAGATCTTTGCTACTGATTAGAACAGCGTAGAATAACTAATAATGAGAAACCTGCAGAGGAAATTAGCAGCTGCTGTGTGCTGAGAGTTGTCATTGTCACATGCTGTAGCCAGATTCTTATTCAGCTTGTAAAGCTTAGACCAGAACAGCAGTTCACAATGGCTAAACACACATATTCAAAGTAAATAAGCAGGAATTCTATTATATATAGTCAAGATTGCTTGTAATATTCGAATTAATAAAAGTAGACATTTTATGAATATGCATATACACAAGGAATGCAATATCTACTATGCAAGATTAATAAAAGAGCAGTATCAGTAAAAGAAGAAATATGTACACAAACTATTATGTTTAATAGAGAACTGATGATTAAATAGCTCTTTGATGGGAGATTTTAGAAAGTTAGATCTTTGTTACTGATTAGAACAGCTTAAAAGAACTAATAATGAGAAACCTGCAGAGGAAATTAGCAGCTGCTGTGTGCTGAGAGTTGTCATTTTCACATGCTGTAGCCAGATTCTTATTCAGCTTGTAAAGCTTATATCAGAACAGCAGTTCACAATGGCTATACACACATATTCAAAGTAAATAAGCAGGAATTCTATTATATATAGTCAAGATTGCTTGTAATATTCGAATTAATAAAAGTAGACATTTTATGAATATGCATATACACAAGGAATGCAATATCAACTATGCAAGATTAATAAAAGAGCAGTATCAGTAAAAGAAGAAATATGTACACAAACTATTATATTTAATAGAGAACTGATGACTAAATAGCTCTTTGATGGGAGATTTTAGAAATGCAAGCTATATAGAATAAGGTAGAATACTAGTGAGAAAATAAGCAAAAAATATATTGAAATAACAAACTTCTTTTAAGAAAGATGTGTGTTGCATATACCTGTATATGAAAGAAATGTTAATGTAGAAGATCTCATATACTTTACGTAGAAAATCATATAAAGTATTTCAAAATAATATGAAAACTGAAATTTGAAGCTTGGTCATGTAAACTTTGTAGCATTTTACGTGTTGAATGTTTTAGACTCACTAAGACTACCTGAAATAACTCATTTCATAAATCTATGTTGAAATATCAGTGTTTTGTTGCTGAAACAGTACATTCATTTTGATAGAAAGTGAAACTGATTGTTTCAATATGAAAAAACAACAACCACTACTCCCCAGGTGCCTTTGTTGCAGAAAAACAGGAATCCTATGACAAAAAACCAACGCAGGCAAGGCTCCAGGTTCACGAACAGTCTTTTAATAAAACACACAAGCGCTTTCACCAAATGCTTCTCCAAGTGTGACATAATAACAAAGTACCTAAGACGCCATATTTAACTATTGACCTAAGATCACATAACACAAAAAAATTTCAGCTTAAAGGTACACTCCCTAAAACCCATTCCAAAAACATAAAAAAAAAAAAAAATTATATATATATATATATATATATATATATATATATGAAGTTGGAGCTATAGAAATATATATATATATAAACATACATAATTCTAAGGACAAACAATTTGTCCTTTGCATTATGTATGTTTATATATATATATATATATATATATATATATATATATATATATATATATATATATACATATATATATATATTTTTTTTTTATTTATTTTTTATATTTTTTATTTTTATTATTTTTTATTAAAAGACTGTTTGTGACCCTGAAGCCTTGCCTGCATTGTTTTTTTTTTTGTCATAGATTTTTCAATATGTTTGAATCCAGGAAAGGAAAATGGGATTTCAATTGAACACTTTGTAACTTTTGAATACAATATAGAATGCATTTTTTACTCCATAGAAATAGTAAGACATTTTCTTTGACCTCAGTAATGTGCATCTTTTTATGAAGTAGTTTAATAAGCACATTTTTTTCCATATTTTGATATTTGATGTGTTATGAGTATTACAGAAGTTAGAAATATAGGCACTTGTACTTTGAAAACTAATTCAGAGCTTTTTGTAAGAGGTGTAAAATGTGTGTGTTTCTTTTGACATGCTAAATATATATGTATATTGATTTCTCTTTTGAATTATAGTTTAGTATAAGATTACCCGTGACCTGTAAGTTTACAGATGTCTTTCTCTCTTCAACTCCCACACTGTTTTATTTTGTTATTTACAGATCTAGTTGTAATAATGGTGAATGAGTGAATAATTTAGGAATATTAAGTGGGAAATGTATAGTACTATTATATAAATAGGTTTACAGTATACATTAGATTATGTAATGTCTATGATTAATAGAAGAGGATTATTAAACTTGTATGTAGTAATGGGGAATAGTATTAAATGGCAAATATATAACTAAGTTAATAGTCTGTTATTTTGACCCATGTATAATGTTATATTAATTATTTGTAAGTCACAGTAGCTGTTAGCTAGTTTTTTGGATTAATTCAAATATTCAATAGGCAGACTAGAAACTTGTCTTTGTTTTTGTTATTTTTGAGTTTCAATAATTTGGTTTATAGAAAAGAAAAATTCAAAAAATCTGGAATGTCAAGATACTGTTAGAGGAATACATTAGAGTCTTGTATATATTTAAATTAATGTGGTGGCTAAATGTGTCATATTATCTTTTAGAATCTTTTTAATTCACAGTATGGATAGTTTTGATCTATTATCTATTAATGTAAATGGGCTAAATAATGACAACAAAAGGAAATAATTAAGATATATAAAATTAAATAGAGGAGACATTATATTCACTTACCTCACTTGCTAGAGAATATTTAAATAACTTAGGTTATGAAATTCTGTCATCTGCTTCTTTTAATAAAAAGAGGAGAGGAACTTCTATACTTTGGAGAAAATCCTCTGTAATGCTTAAGGTCATGGAATCCTTTAATTATCCTAAAGGAATTTATCCCTTTGTAATAATTAAATGTAATGGCAAACTCTGTACATTGACTACTTTTACTGGATCCCTGGAATAGGTGCAGGAGTGGCTAAAGATCACTTAAACTTGCTACAAAATTATTGGAAGGGTAGTTTAATTTTAGCAGGGGATTTTAACTGCATATCTAGTATAGAAGATAGAAGTAAACAGAAGAGAGCTAAAATACTGGCATCAGCTAAAGCACTAAGTAGATGGATTAGTAATAGTAATTTAGTTGATTTACTAGTAAAAGCAGAATATAAGTCTTTGTTCTTTACTCATTTTTCTTATGTGCATGGGATACAAACTAGGATTGATATGATTTATACCTCTATAGATTTACTTAATAGAGAGAAATAATTTAAAACTATTCCTTGTTCTCTATCGTAAGGCACTAAGTATTAATATAGTAATGGATGTGACAATGTGAGGTATTGCCAGCTATGCCAGGAGAAGTAGGGCAGTGGATGTGTAACATATGCCAGCATAACTAGCTGGAGTTTTGTAAAGAATTATATGTCATTTGTATATCAAACTGATTTGTACAGGTGCTTGTGTTGAAAATTTATTTGCAAAGCTGCTTGTGTTAAAAATGTACCAACAGTGGGTCCTGCTGGACTGAAAAAAGAAATACACCTGTATGTAAGACTTTATTATAACTACTGAAATTACTATTGTATCAGAGGATACTGGAAGAGAAGAGGTTAATCAAAGTCCAGCTAATTTTGAAAAATAGTCTGAAATTAAATTACCTGGTAGGCCATAAAATTGTATCTTACAGTTCTGATTGCAGCCAGAGACAAAATGTCTGTGAAGACAAGAACTAGGAATCCTGCTGTATTTGTTCCTGGCAGTGCACTAATTGCTACCCTGGAAGGGTGGAAGTACTGAAATAGTTTTATGGATTCCAGATGGTATAACACAACTTAACAAAGCTCTGTCTATGTGTATGGTAACACATATGTGCGAGAGTCTGGTTCAGTTTGTAGTAAAGGGGTAGTGTGGGACCAGAAGTCAGATGACCAGATGTATGTTACGTCATTCTGTAATCAAGCACTGAAATGCTGCTTTAATACTTGATGAGACTGAAATCTCAGAGCAGTCTGTTTCTGGAACTGGCAAGACGACTCACCCACTTCATCTTGCCTTGCTATATTAAGTAAGTAGGAAACACTAATTCTTTAAATAATTCAGGGAAATATAATGAGATTAGTTAAGTACTGTGTGAATCTATCAAGCTGTGTTATTTTTAATATTCCCTGTGATTGAAACTCTGCTGTGTATTGTGAATAGAGATATGTAGTATTTTCATGCTTTGTTATTTATTATTAAATATATTTAAACCTTTCATTGTGACTGGTCTTTTAGAAAATGTTCTAACTTTTGAGAGTACTTGTATCTATTTGGTGACACTGTGGCTGCTTCTGGAAGCCGTACTGCATTTGCCAAACACTATTATTTGTATTAGTATTAATCTCACTCAGTATAATTGGGTACCTTTGTAAGAGCCTTAGAGTAGCTGGCTTTGGAGTGTCCTGGTGGCAGTATCTACCTTATAGTCTGGGCAGAGGGTAAATCTGTACCAGAGAGAGAGAGAGAGAGAGAGCAAGCAAGCAATATTTGACACCCAGAGGCATCAACTGCAGATGTACCTGGAGCCATCACTCAGATGTAATGAGCTAAGGGAAATTG
Source organism: Protopterus annectens (assembly GCF_019279795.1). Taxonomy (NCBI): domain Eukaryota; kingdom Metazoa; phylum Chordata; order Ceratodontiformes; family Protopteridae; genus Protopterus; species Protopterus annectens. The sequence continues at coordinate 320,679,504 of NC_056726.1, read as the reverse complement.
CATATGAAAATACTGTGTGTATCCATTTTTATTCCAAGTGAACATCCCTCACTTGTGTCAGTGGTGAGGATTCAGGCTCCTTGATTACTGGCCCAGAGCAAGGACATCACAATGGATATAAGGAAATTTCAGATTATTTATAGAATCCCAGTGTATATGATGATATTAAAACTGGAAAGCCCAATCTAGTCTCTGAAAAGTAAACAAATGACTTTCTTTTCTTATGTCCTTTGTTCTGTATAGGTAAAAATCTATGAACATCTAACAAATGCAACAAATATTCACCTTTACTAGTGAAGTTTGGGAAGAAAATTGGTAGGTTAATAGATTGGTTCATCATATTCTCTGAAACTGCCTTTGGCAAGAATGATGGATTAGTACATAAAGTAACCCTGTCTTTGTGAAAAACCAAGTATGGTGGTAGGGATGATAAAGCCTGAATCTCAGATATTCTTGCAGACGTGATGGCTACCAAGAATATGGTTTTCCAAGAGAAATTTGAGTTGATAGGCAGCTGCTGGTTCAAAAGGAGGCTGTATAATTTTTTGTAACACCAAATTTAAGTCCCAAGGTGGTGAAGGATCTTTATAATGGGGCTTGAGTAAGAGACTTCCTTTCAAGAAAGCTTTGCATAGCTTATGTGAAACATGGGAGGAACTGTCAAATCCAGTTTGAAAATTAGAAATTGCAGGTAGCTGCCTTTTTATTGTAGAGTAAGCTGCACCCTTCTTAAACAGCTGTGCTAAAAACTCTACAGTAGTGTGGATAAGAGCTGAAAAGGGATCTACATTTGAGTCCAATGTACGAATCTCCTCCATTTACTGTTTGTGATATGAATGTGATACGAAAGAGGGGTACATTGAATGAGTGTGATTATTTGACGGTTGCCTCACTATATCTCGACATTCTCTTTATTTTCTTTGTTTCTTCATTGACATATGAAGTAATGCTATATTCTGTAAGTGTCAGCAGGCATGAAAGATGATGCTATGTTCCAGAACAGTTTAGTGATTTCAGCAGAGTCACTACATTTGATTATGAAATATGTCTTGTATGTGTGCTGGGATATTCCAGTAAAGTACTAAAACTTGCAAAGTCATTGGAATATTCCAGTGTAACACTTGAAAATTGCAAAATCATTGTATTTGGCAGGAATTGCTGTTCCTTCTGGGGTGGGTGGCCAACACCACAGAATGATCTAACTCCACTCCAGCATACACTGGAAAGTACTGATTCTCATGACTTGTGGTAAGCAACTTGGTTATATATAGCTGGGGCTCCCTATACTCAGGCAGAAGCCTCACCTGTGGAGTGGATGCACTGCCCAGGACTGTCTTCCCGATGAAGACTCCTGCCTGACTGCAACGAGGCTTCCCAGTCAAGTCTAAAGACAGGATGAAGCTTTCTCTCTATCGGTGTTGTATACCTTTTTTTTAAATGTATTGTCTAATTTCTTATTTTAGTTAAATAGAGTTTACTTAGTTTTCTGTTTGTGTGATTTACTGTTCAGTTACATAGAGTTTATTTAGTTTTCTGTTTAGTGACAGAAATAAAGTTTGTTACTAAATAATTTCTTTAGTGTAAAGTGAATTATTTTGAATCCTGCTCATTAGGCAATGCACTGTTGTATAACTTTGATGTAGATGACTTATGGGAAGATAGTAGAATATGACGCACTGGTGAAGAGTGCATAGGTTGTGTGGCTATCAACGAGACTGGAGATACTAAGCTGTCATCTTGAGACTGTGAATGTTTGGATGAGAAATTCTTATTGGGTCAGATAGAAGGTCTGGAATTGGATCCATAGTCCATGGTTTCTTCCTTAGGTGAGGCCAAAGAAAGGGAAACCATATTTGTCGAGGCCAAGGATTACTTCTCTCTTTCATCTGTTCACTTTCTGAAGAAATTTGGGGATTAATGGAGTTTGGGGAAAGGCATATAGTACACCAGGAGGATAAATCATGAGTGAGGGAATCCCTTGGGGACCCCTCTCTTGGGGGGATCATGGATGGCAAAGTAGCTGCTGCATTTATTGTTCATAGGGGACACAGAAAGGTTGCAGCAAGGCTGGCTCCACTTGTGGAATATGCCTTCTGCCACTCTCTGATTGAGGGACCACTCATGCGGCATAATAATAGATTGTTCAACTTGTCTGCTATCACGTTCAGCTTTCCTGGAATGTGTGTTGTTACCAGAAAGTGGTTGGACAAGATCACCCACTGCCACACTCAGAGCTCCTTTTGACATGAGGTGTATGATCTGGTTCACCTTTGCTTGTTGATCTACCAGACTACCGACATGTCTGATTGAATTGCAGTTATCCCCAGAGGAAGAGCATTCTGAAAGGCCTTCAACACTAGTAGCACCACTGTCATCTCTAAGACATTTATGTACAATGTGGCCTGTTGCGTAGACCATGTGCCTTGTACTGTTTTTCACAGATAATGCTTCCCCACCCTATCTGGAAAGAGTCCATGGTCACTGTGGCCTTCAGGAGAGGGGGAACAAAGGGACGACCTTGTATAATTTGATCTGATTGAATCCACCATGAAAGATTCTTCTTGCAAGTGTTCATGATTCTTATCAGGGCTGAGACTGGTTGGCAAAGGATAGACCACTATACTGTGAGCAGCCATTGTTAAGACTCTCATGTGCAATCTTGCTAGTGAAACTAGTATCACTGCTGCTGCCGTAGAACCTAAGGCTTGAAGTACCGTTCAAGTAGGTAATCTTGAAATGTGTAGCAACTTTCTGACTTGGATCTCTTATGGTCATCACTCCTGATGATGGGAGACATGCTATCGTCTGAATTGTGTTTACGTTTGCTCCTATGAGTTTCAGTTCTTGAGAGGGGTCTAGGTGTAACTTTTCATAATTTATTGTAATACCTAACAAAGGACATGTTTGAAGAACCATGTCTTTTGCTTCTGGAAGTAGATGCCTGGTTATGAGCCAGTCTAAGTATGGAAACACCCAGAATCCTTGCTGTCTCAAGTGAGCTGCTACTGCTGCCATACATTTGGTGAACACTCTGGGGGCTGTAGAGAGGTCAAACAGCAGTACTCTGAACTGATAGTGACTGGCTCCCACCTGGAAGCGTATATGACTTCTGGATTGCCTGTCCATCTTTATGTGGTAGGACGCATCCTGAAGGTCTGTTGACCACATCCAATCATCCTTTTCCAAAAATGGGATAATGGGCTGAACCGTGACCATCCAGAACTTGCTCTGCTGAACTGATTTGTTCAATCTGCTGAGATCCAAAATTGGTGTCTAGTCCCCTGTCATTTTTGATACTAAAAAGAACCTTGAGTAAGTACTGGATCTTCTCTGGTTTGGGGGGACTTCTTGGATGACTTTCTTGTCTAGCAGCCTTTGTATCTGGATGGCTGCTTGCTCCCTTTGACTGGGTGGAAGGAACAGCGGAGAGTTTTTTTGCTTTGGGGAAGTGGACGGGAAAAGGGTATAAAGTATCCTTTGGTTATGACCCTCTGTACCCATTTGTTGTTTGTTATGTTTAGCCAGGCTCTCAGATGCATGGATAGATGACCCCAGACTGCTTTTCAGAGAAGAGCAATCTGGCCTCCTTTCAGGAGCGCTGGAAGGATTTCTGAAAGAATGTCTCTCTGGACCTTTGATGATGATGAGCTCCTGTGCCACAGGAGTGGCGTCTTCCATCATTGTTCCCCCCTCTACCCCTGGGAGAACTTTCTCCACGTGCATGAGGAAAAGAGCCTTGTGAGTTTCTGAAACACGTCTTTCCACTGCTCTTCTGAATTTTTGAGTATGGTCTCTTAGGAGTGGAAAAATGAACTCCTACGGCAGAAAGGGTCTTCCCATCCTTGTCACACCTGGACACTGTATCTCTGTGAAATGAGCCTCATGGGGGCGTTTGCAATAGCATGCAGAGTGGCCAGCTGAGAGGTGACCAAATCCAGTACCTCTTCAGACACAGCTCCTGGGAGGTATCTGATAGCTCCTTGATCAGATCCCTTTGCAATCTGATAAAATGGGAAAGATAACTCAGTGACCTCAAGGCAAAGGTCACTAAAGAGAAAACAGACTTCCCACATCTATCCATCATCCTAGAAATCTCTATTAGGAGGAAGAATAGTAGAACTTCCTTCCACAAGTTCTTTTTTTGTAGCTGCCGCCAGGATCATGGCATCTACTAGAACACCTTTTGACCAAAATTTTTTATCCTTCGGTGCCATTTGTTATTTTATTTGGTCTCCAAGGAGTAGGTTCAATGAAATCTGGAGCCTTCCATGCCCGCCAAGAGATCAACTTGATGAGCTCATCAGTGGGGTCACGCAGGAGGTAGGATTGGATCCAAAAGCCGCCAGATACACTGACTCATCCAGTGAGGGATTGGTGGGCTTCCAACCACCTCTCTGTTTCAAGATCTCTAGGATGTCCCTGAAGGACAGATCATCTGGAGGTGACCGTGGGGATCCCTCACCTTCATCGAGGTCAGTGTGTTCGGTAACAGACTCCTCCATGGAATGTAGGTGTTTCATCTTACATGTCCTCTTCCGAAGAACCTCCTCTGTGGGGTGTTCTGGGGAGGTAGTGGAAGAGGAGGAGGAACCTTTTTGTGTAGCCTGGGGCTTCTGGACCTGCTGTTCCTATGGAAGGTTTGGTCAGGACATTGGGTTAGAGGTCTGCAAGGCAGAAGACTGCGGATCCGATGGGGTAGATACTGTCTGTGCTGCTGAGACAGACATGGCCCTCTCCAAAGCCTTGAAAGCTGACCGCCCCCGAGAAGTGAAGGATCCATCCGACAGGTCATGCCTACGGATCGTGGTACCCTCAAACCCAGATGACAGTACACCCGTGGCTGAAGCCAGGGCCAGGCTGATCTGAGCCAAGACTCCAAGACAGAGGGATGGCTCCGAAAACTTTGGAGTCGAAGCCATTATCTCTGACTCGACTAGGATGCCACGACCTCAAGAGCTCCCTGGCTCTGATGGTGCTGAAGAACTTGGAGCAGAGGTTTGAACCAAGGAAGGAAAGGTCCTTGCCTCCGATGTAGACAGTACTGGATGGATTGGATCGGAAGGCTTCGAAACGTCAAGGGAATTTGGAAGAAGAATCTGAAGAGGGGGCTGATGAGATCCGAAACTCCTTACTCTTAAGGGTAGGAGCCGAAGAGGTGCTTGTAATACCTTGCACCCAGAGGATCTTCTTGACCATCCTTTCCACTTCATCTTCCATGAAGTTTCTGATGCTGACTTCTCACCAGGAAGGGAGGGGGAAGGAACTCTGGATGGCACTGGGTCGATGGAAGGAGAGTACAGAGTCCCAGGTAAACTCTTAATGGACTTGAGCATTCCTTCCTATAGGATCCAAAAACAACTGAGCTGATATATCCTATTTTTTTTAATACAGAAAGGCTATATATATATATATATATATATATATATATATATATATATAGATATATATATAGATAGATAGATATAGATAAGGGACTAGTAACAGTAGTAGTTAAAAAGTACCGCAGTACAGGAAAAAAAGAGAAGGAGAGGCAATAACAGAAAGGTAGGGAGAAGAGACATCATTTCTGTAATCTGACTTTAGTTCCCAAGCTAAACCCCTATTGCTAGAGACTGCCAGCATTTAGCATCTACCTGTGAAAAATACATAGCCCTCAGATCTTTGCAGCTACTGGAAGACATAAAACAATAAAACACTTACAAGGCAATGCAAAAGGCTCCCTAGTTTTAGGCGTCCTGTCCCCTTGCTGCACTGAAATAATCTTTTATGGTGCAGTTATAAAATAATTTACTTTCAACTATTTTTTTGAAGTTTTGCAAGTTAACCATCTATGTTCCAGTTTCCACTTTTAAAATATGTATGTTTACACCATTACAATACTGTATATGCATTTCTGTTCTGTTCCAGTAGAGTACACTGTGGATACATCTTTAAGCTCAACACTTTACAAACCCTTTCAACACACACACTTCTGTACTTGCAGTTTGATATACAGACAACAAGCAGTTCTAACTCATTTTATAACACAAACATATGAATCCTGTTGATATTCACAAATGACATATGATTATTTTCAAAATACTAGCTAGCTGTGCTTGCAGTACCTACTTTTGTCACACTTCTCCCCCTTCAAAGACTCAAGCTAGTTTTTCAAGTGATCCTTGTGAATCTCTGCTTGAGAGGGTTGAGCCTATCTGGGAATACATTACCCTATTCCCTGTCTTGAAATTCCAGCTGTCTTGGCATTGCTGATCCCAGTACAGTGCTGCACTGTCCTGTCATCTGCCTGCAGTCCTAGGCTCCACCATAGTAATTTGGGCTTTTGCTGGCTGTCTCCCTGTGGCCATACACCCCCCTCAGACACCTCCTGCCTCTTACTGCAAATACTTAGCACCAGAGCCTCCCTGTCATGATAAGGTTTCATTATGTTTACATGGTACAGTTTGTGCCCCTGCTTAGCAATTCTACCTTGTAGTTAACATCACTGACCTTCCTTACCACTTTGAAGGGCCCTTCCCAAGCTGCCTGCAGCTTGATGCATCTGACAGGAATGAGAACCATTAACTGCTGCCCTACAGCATACTCTCTAGCTTGTGCATTCTTGTCATACCAGGCCTTTTTCTGCTGTTGGACTTCTGACAGGTTCTCCTGGGCCAAGCCCATGAGCTCATTGAGCCTTGTCCTGAGGTTTAGGACATATGCCACAACAGACTCCTTGTGGGATTCACACTCACCCTCCCACTCATCTCGAATCAAATCTAGCGGTCTCCTCACCCTGTGCCCATGCAGCAACTCGAAGGGTGAAAGACCTGTGGATTCTTGGGGCACCTCCCTGTAAGCAAACAATATATCGGGCAAATATTTGTCCCACTCCCTCTTAAACTGGTCTGCAAATGCCTGTAGCATGGTCTTGAGTGTAGAGTTTAATCTCTCAACAAGACCATTAATCTGAGGATGGTAGGGGGTGATCTTTAGGTGCTTCACCCCACAGTACTTCCACAGACAAGCCAGCAGGTCTGACATGAAATTGGCACCTCTGTCTGTCAGTATTTTTATGGGGAAACCTACCCTGATGAAAATCTCTAACAGAGCATTTGCCACCTTTTCTGCCTCAGTGGAGGATAGGGTCATTGCCTCAGGGTATCTGGTAGCATAATCAACTACCACTAGGATATACTTCTCTGGCATTTGGGGTACTCAAAGACCCCACAATATCCATAGCTACACTCTGAAATGGCTCCTCAGTCACAAGCAAAGGCATCAAAGGAGTCTTGACCTTGTCTCCTGCCTTGCCTTCCTTTTGCTTACCTTTTGGCACTGCTCACAGGTCCTGCAGTACCCTGTTACATCTCTGGAAATCTGAGGCCAGTGAAAGTTCTGCATAATGCATCTCTTGGTACGCTTTATGCCCATATGACCTGCAAAGGGAATGTCATGGTCTATGGCTGAAGGTGCCAAACGGTAGGCTCTGGACACTACCATCTACTGTATTCTCTCACCCTCTAGCCCTTCCTCAGGGGTCCACTCTCTATACAGTAACCCTTTGTCCCAGTATACAGATTCCCCTTTTCCTTGACAATCAGGTACCTCACTGGCTACCTCCCTCAGGCCTTGTAATGTAGGGTCTGAGAGCTGAGCCTGTCTCCTCTCTCTCTTGGTAACCCTTCCCAGCTCCCCTTCCACTGGAAGTCTGGTATCCTCAGACAGTGGTGCCTTACTATCAGCCTGGGTACTACTACTCACCTCTGCCCTTGCAGTCTGTGTCCAAGGGAACATCAGTACCCACAAGCAGCTGTGGCTCAACTTCCGTCTCACTGATACAGGGTAGCTCCCTCCCTGAAGTAGCCACCACACTAGTCATAGCTTCACGTCTGCGGTCTGTCTGGATCCCCCCTAGGCTACCAGACCCACATGCTTGTCTTCAAGCCTGACTGCGTCACTGCATTATCAAAATCATTCCCTATAGGTTCATAGGTAGATACTAGGCTATCAGCCTGAGGGCCAAAGCAAGCCTAGCCAACAGTGTATTGGCTTTCACCACCCATGTATTGTTAAATTCCTGCCCGTCTATCGAGCAGTGCCCCAGGCATAATCCCAGGGGTAAATTTCCTATTACCCATCCACTTATCAAGTTTTTTCTTGAATAGTGCTAATGACAAGCTCTGCTTGATGTAGATGGGAATCTTGTTCCAGAGCATGGGAAGTCTCTGGGACATAAATCTATCCCTTCAGCATGTCCCATTTATTGCTGTGGTGAGATTTAAATCCCTAGAGCGTGTAGCTCTGGGAGATTGGGATTTCTTCAAGTGGAGCATGTACAATAATTCCGGGTTTGACATAGCTTTGTGTGTCAGACAGAGGTCTCCTCATAGTAAGCGGTAAGCGACCAAATAGAGTTTGAGTTTCTTGAGCCGGTCAGCATAGGGCAGTTGTTTGAGGCCAGCAATCCTCTTGGTGAGGTACTTTTGGGGCCTCTCTAGTTGTTGTAGGTGTTTTGTGAGGTACATCCCAAATCATGCATTATATTCAGTGAGGGGTCTGATAAGTGATGAGTAGAGGGGAATGATGACATCTTTTTTTCTAGATGCAAACCCTTTTGTGATTAAGTGGGCCACGTAGAAAGATTTTCGACCACTGTGTCAATGTGGTTATCAAAGGAGAAGTTGCTATCCACTTGGGTCCCAAGGTCTCTTATTACACTTTTTGTGTTAAGTGAACTTCCCCCTATTTGGTAATTCATGGGTACTGTGTTTTTACCAAAGGGGATAACAGTGCACTTTTTGGCATTTAGTTTGAGATCATGATTTTGAAACCAGTTGTCAGTCTTGGTGAGGCCCTTTTGCAGGATGTCTACGTCAGCAGGGGAATCAATAATGGCATCCAGTTTGCAGTCATATGTGAACTTGGTTAGCCATAGACCCTTAGTGTTCGCTTGCACTTCAGAGAAGTGTATACCAAACAGGAGGGTTCCCAGGACTGAACCCTGGGGTACTCCACTTGTCACTGTTTTGGAGTCGGATCTGTAGTTAGCAACTCTTACCGTGTGGGTTCTGTCCATGAGCCAGTTGGCCACCCATCTTGTGACTTAAGGGTTTATGTTAAGGTTGGTGAATTTATCAATGATTCCTGAATGAGGGATATTGTCAAAGGCTTTAGCGAGGTCCAGGTAGGCTGTGTGGACTACCTTGCCCTTGTCTATGGCCTTTGTAACTGTTTCAAAGAAGTCTACAAGGTTTAGGAGGCATGACCTACCTTTTACAAATCCGAATTGGGTAGCATCCAGAGTTTGGAAGTTACCTATATCTTTGTTTATGAGTTCCATGATGATATGCTCCATGGCCTTGCAGACCAGGCTTGTCAGTCTTAATAGGTCTATAGTTCCCGGGGTCTGTGGTGGTTCCTCCTTTGTGGAGTGGGATAACTGTTGCTGTGTGCCATTCTGTGGGCATATAGCCTGTGGTGAGGCTGTGGTTGAATGTGGATTTTAGGTGGGGGGGGGGCTAGTTAATTTTGGAGTTCATGTAAAATGCAGCCTGGGATGTTGTCCGGTCCAATGGATGCTGTGTTTTTGGCTTTAGAGAGTGCCATTTTTACCTGTGTGTTTGTCATTGCCAGGGCTGTACAACCATCTGGTATAGTTATGGGCCCTTTGGGGGGTGAGGGGGGAGTAAAGTTTGCACTGAACCTATCTGCCAATATGTTGGCTATATCAGGTGGCTCTGTAAATTTTGTGCCGTTCTGTTGTAGCTCAGTGCAGATCGGGGTGTTGCCATGGAGATTCTTGACATAGCTGAAGAATGCCTTGTGGTCGTCTTTGGAATCCGTGGCAATTTTTCTTTCAAAGTTAGCTTTGGAGGATTTTATGAGAGATCTTAGTTTCTTACTGAGGCTTGTCAGTGAGTTCCTCCATACCTGGGTTTGTACTCTCTTTTGCAACAGTTCCTTCCTTCTGTTATAGAGTTTATTAATGGCTGGTGACCACCAGATTGGCTTCCTTTTTTTTTTGGAGGATAGCGTCTTGGTTTTGTTGGGGATAGCATGATCCATGTACTCTTGCAGGTGTTTGTAGAGTGCATTTTTGTAGGATTCAGTCTTGACTGTATTGACTGTGTTATCCATCTGCAGGGATGTCGCGAAGGTAGTCACCTCAGTTTTGAGAAGCGTGAAGTTCACTTTGGAGAAATTTTTTATGATGGTCTCCTTGTGTGGGGGTGGGGTCGGGATGTGGATATCTAGGGTGATTAGTTTATGGTCTGATCTAACCAGCGATGATTTGATCTCGGGCATTAAGCACCGGTCACCCATGTTGGTAATGACCAGGTCCAGAATATTGTTGCCCCTGGTGGGGACATTGACAAGTTGATCCAGGGTGTTAGAGTTTATGAACTCCAGGAATCATTGAGCCAGAGGGTTAGTACAAGAGTAGTTTACCCAGTTAATGTTTGGGTAGTTGAAATCGCCCATTATTATGGTGTTTGGTTGGACCCTCATTTTTTCCAATGTCCCCAGGAACGAGGAGTGAGCATCCTGTGTCATGGTGGGGGATCTATAACAAGCTACAATTTGGAATGCATTTTTGCCCTGGGTTAGTTGCACTTGGATGATTTCAGAGGCATCGTATTTTGCAACTAGACTGGAGGTGTGGATGTCCTTGATGAATATGGACACACCTCTACCCTTCGTGTTTCAGTCTGGGTTTTGTGGCCGAAACGTGTGGTATGAGTTATAGCCTGGTAGTGCTGGGGTGTTCTTGGGAGCCTTGAACCAGATCTCAGTCACTGCACAGATGTCAATGTGGAGGAGTGCCTCGAGTGAGTGCAGTTTGAGGTTTAGACTTCTAGCGTTGAGTAACATTGCCCTCAGTTTTTTGTTTCCTGTAGTTCTTGTGGTGGGTTTGTTTTTTGAGCCTTGCCTAAAAAAGGCACTGTAGAGGTGGCAAGAGCCTTGTCCAGTATTCTGAATCCCAGGGGTGACAGGTGCAGGTCATCTCTGGCGAAATATCGTGGCCTGTCAAACATGTCATCCTCAGGTGGACAGATACTGGATCCCCTTTGAATGACACCAGAAGCTTAGCCAATTGTTGAAGTTGATCATCTTATCCTTGTACTGTGATATCATTTTTGCTGAAGGCAGGATGCTACTCAGGGCTAGGGTCATACCTGCCTGGGTTATAAGATCAGAGAACTCTTCCATGCCTCTCTTCATTTAGTCCAGGGAGATACATCTTAGGTCATTTACACCAACATGGACTATGACAGAGTCATATTTGTACTTGCCTTGTAGTGACCTGAGTGCGTGCGTTATGTGGTGGATTCTGGCACCCGATAAGCAGCTGACAGTAACTTTCTCTTTGTCCAGCCTGGTGAGTGGGGCATCGGTGTGCCTGACTATAGAGTCACCTATCACAAGTGTGCTGGGTACGTTGTTTTGCCTTATGGACTGTGTTTGTGCAGCACACCGAATTTGTCGGCTAAGTGTTGTTTGGGATGTGTTGGTGGGAGGAGGTTGCTTGTGTGTCTTATTTGGAGGTCTCTGTTGCCTAGGCAGATTTAGATTTTTAACCAGAGCCTCCGTATATGCCTTGCTGTTTCTATGTGTGGGTTTTGGAGGTGGTGGTTTAGTTGGTCTATGTGTTGTGAGTGGGGTGTTGCGAGTTGTTACCTTCTCCGCTTGTCTGTCTGTTCTAGTCTTGGTCGGAGAGAGCTTTGCCTCTAGATTGGCTGTATAAGTGCATCTTTCGCAAGTGTTAGTGTTTGGTGGTAGGAGGAGAGGGTTGTCTGTGTATATGAGGCAGTTGTAGCATTGCCCCAAGATGCCCAGGCTCATCAGGTAGGCTGGAGAGTACACCGGGAGCTGTCTCTTGGAGATGCCTGAATAAGTAGGGAAGTATAAAGACTATTCCCTTCTGGCAGATCCGGGGGTTGAGTGCTTAGTGCTGCAGTAGATTTAGAACAAGTGCTGGGCTGAAAGGTGCAGGTCTGAGTGCTTTAGGCTGAAAGACTGACAGGTTCTAAGGGAAAAACTGAAGAGCAGACTTTGTGGAGCTGGGATGGTTAACCACAACTAACTGGCGGTGCACAAAAGTGGGTTTTTATAGCAGGAAGATAAAAGGGGTAGAAATTAGCCCAAAATGGCCAATAAACTACAACTTCTAAGCTAAAAACCTCTCCTCCAGGGACAGATAGGCTGCTCAAAGCTCCCCACTCTCACTGGTGAACAGAGAAACTTCCTTCTATCCAAGTAAGGTATGGGCCAACACAGAAACTACAATACAGCCCTGGATTCAGCAAACTCTGAAAACTGGACTCTACTAGCTTCAGAAAGGTGGGAACAAGTATAGGATAGCTTATTTTTTTTTTTTTTTTTTTTTTTTTTTAGAAATTAAGGCAGTAAAGACAAAATAAACACTTTAGGCTCAGAAAAACGTCTGTCACACTTGAGTGTGTAGCCTGCAACAGTTAAAACAGTTTAAATGCTCAAAAAATGAATTTAAAGTGCAAACAATAAATAAGTACAATAAAACAGTTGTAAAAGGCTTTTTCGTATCAAATAAACACCAGAAACCGAGAGTTTAGGTGAAATTAGCAGGACATTTGCAAGGATATCCTCAAACACACCTACTTGCTGGCATCCTTTTCCACCCTCCCAGTTAAGGTGAACCCTAGCCAAAAGGTATTTGGAATGGGGTCCTTCCTAAAGCTCTGATTGGATAGACTGCCCAAGCAAGTAGTGCTCCTTTTTAACCATTGCAAGCTTCACAATGGTTAGGTCAGAGGCTGTGTCTCTCTTAGCAGTAGCCTGTTTCCCATTTACTAAGAATATAACCTCTTGTAGTAGTTTGGTACCCTTGTTGTCTCTATACAAGTTACTGCTGGCATTTTGTCATTCCCACTTACTGGCTGTCCCGCCTTTTGTTCCCACTTTGCCTTGATGGACATCTATATGCTACATGGTCCCACTGATTGCATTTAAAACATTTAACCATTGGTCCTGGACATGTACTTGGACTAGTGGCTTCCCCTGCTACTGGGGCACTCTGCTGGGGCAGTTTAGGCTGCCTACCATGGGTTCCCTTAGATCCATGAGCAGCACTGGGTATCCATTTCCTGTGCAGTGATACCCTTCTTGCTAGGTATACAGTGGATATAAAAAGTGTACACACCCATGTTAAAATGCCAGGTTTTTGTGATACAAAAAATGAAGCCATAATAAATAATTTCAAAACTTTTCCCACCTTTAATGTGACCTATAACCTGTACAATTCGATTGAAAAACAAACAAATCTGTTAGGGGGAAAAAATATAAAAAACATACAATAAGCTGGTTGCATAAGTGTGCACACCCTTAAACTAATACTTTGTTGAAGCACCTTTTGGTTTAATTACAGCATTCAGTCTTCTTGGGTATACACCTGTCATCAATTAAAGAGACTCTGATTAACCCCAAATAAAGTTCAACTGACCTAGTAGGATTTTCCTGACACTCAGTTGCCTGCTACAGCAAAAGCCATGGTTCGCAGAGAGCTTACAAAGCATCAAAGGAATCTCATTGTTGAAAGGTATCAGTCAGGAGAAGGGTACAAAAACAATTTCCACATTGTTGGATATACCATGGAACACAGTGAAGACAGTCATCAAAAAGTGGATAAAATATGGGACAGCTGTGACGTTGCAAGTACTGGACGTCCCTCCAAAATTGATGAAAAGACAAGATGAAAACTGGTCAGGGAGGCTGCCGAGAGACCTACAGCAACACCGAAGGAGCTGCAGGAATTTCTGGCAAGTACATGTGACAACAATCTCTTGTATTCTCCATATGTCTGGGCTATGGGGTAGGGTTGCAAGATGGAAGCCTTTTCTTTCACAGAAAAACATCCAGGCCTGGCTAAAATTTGCAAATCAGTACATCAAGATTCCCAAAAGCATGTGGGAAAATGTGTTGTGGTCTGATGAGACCAAGGATGAACTTTTTAGCCACAATTCCAAAAGGTACGTTTGGTGCAAAAACAACACTTTGCATCACCAAAAGAACACCATCCCCACGGTGAAGCATGGTGGTGGCAGTATCATGCTTTGGGGTTGCTTTTCTTCAGCTGGAAATGGGGCTTTAGTCAAGGTGGAGGGAATTATGAACAGTTCCAAATACCAGTCACTTTTGGCCCAAAACCTTCAGGTGTCTGCTAGAAAGCTGAAGATGAAGAGGAATTTCACCTTTCAACATGACAATGACCACAAGCAAACATCCATATTAACAAAAGAATGGCTTCACCAGAAGAAAATTAAAGTTTTGGAATAGCCCAGCCAGAGCAAAGACCTAAATCCAGTAGATAATATGTGGGGTGACCTGAAGAGGGCTGTGCACAAGAGATCCCATCGCAGTTTGACAGATTTGGAGCACTTTTGCAAGGAAGACTGGGCAGTTATTGCCAAGTCAAGATGTGCCATGCTGATAGACTCCTACCCAAGAAGACTGAATGCTGTAATTAAATCAAAAGGTGCTTCAACAAAGTATTGGTTTAAGGGTGTGCACACTTATGCAACCAGCTTATTGTACATTTTTTATTTTTTATGTATTTCCCCTAACATATTTATTTGTTTTTCAATTGGATTGTACAGGTTATAGGTCACATTAAAGGTGGAAAAAGTTTTGAAATGATTTATTGTGGTTTCATTTTTTTATATCTCAAAAACCTGGCATTTTAACAGGGGTGTGTAAACTTTTTATATCCACTGTAGGTCTCCCTTCTTCCCCAGCTCATCTGCAGTATTGCATTGCCTATCTGCTAACCAGATTCTCATGTCCTCCGACAAAGTGCTAAGGGCTTTTTCCTTCACCAAAAGGTCTGCAAGCCCTTCAAAAGTGGTGACCTGATACCTACTCACTCATCTTTGAAAATAAGTGCTAAGTTCAGCAAATATTCACACACACTTTCATCTGCCTTTTATCTATACTCTCAAAACTTTTTTTTCTGTAAGCTTCAGGGGTTAACTTAAAACACTCTAACAGTTTTTAACAGTATTATAATTTAAGCAATCCATATCAGACAATTTATAAATAGCAGTTACAGATTTACCATGGAGTAAGGGTTTCAGGAACCGTACCCAAAGCCCTTGGTCTGTTAATCTGTAAATCGCAGTTACTTCAGAGTTCGAAATCACATATATTTAAAATAACATTGCAGGCCACTCTCAAATAAATAAAGAAGACATCTAAACTATACTTCACTATATTCCTGTTTGTATCTAAGAGAAATTACTGTACCCTAGTTAACTTACGTACAGAGCAAGGCAAGTTTGGTGAATGGGTCATCTTGTCAGGTCAAAGACAAAATACAGAATGTTCTCTCTCAGAGAGTTCTTAAGTTAATATTTTATTTTATATATGTTTTATATTTTATGTGTACAAGTCTACAATTTTGATTTTATTTTATATGTATAAGTCTGTTATATAGAGTCACCTAAAATTATGCTTTTCTCTAACTATATATATTACTATGGGCTGGCCTTTCTGGCCCATAATTGACTTATTCTGTTTGTGAATTCCATTGTCTTAAATAACTTGTTCATATTTTGTATGTGGAGCTTTTCTCCTCGGGCCTCCACTGAAAATGGACCTGTGTCCAGTCGAACTCTCCCAGTAAACAAAAGTAAAAATAAATAAATAAATATCTCAAAAATTACTGCTGGGTTAGCTTGCAGAATGACATCACTTCTTGCCATCTGACTTTAGTTCTGTAGCTAAACCGCTATTGCTAGAAACTGCCAGCATTTAGCATCTACCTGTGAAAAATACATACCCCTCAGATATTTGCAGCTGCTGGAAGACATAAAACAATAAAACACTTACAAGACAATGCAGAAGGCTCCCTAGTTTTAGGCATCCTGCCTCCTTGCTGCATTAAAATAATCTTGTATGACACAGTTGTAAGATAATTTCAATTATTTTTCTGAAGTTTTACAAGTTAACAGTCTGTTTTCCAGTTTCCACTGTTAAAATATATACATTTCTGTTCTTTTCTAATTGGGTACACTGTGGATACATCTTTAAGCTCAGTACTTTACAAATCATTTTAACACAAACGTCTGTACCAGCAGTTTGATATACAGACAACATACAGTTCTAATACATTTGTAACGCAAGCATAGGAATCCTGTTGATATTCACGAATGACATATAGTTATTTACAAAATTCCAGCTAGCTGTGCTGGTAGTACCTCCTTTTGTCACACTGTAAATCATAGTAAGACTTTTAGTTGTTCGGATAACCTTGGAATACTAAGATTCTTAATGTGTTAATTGTAGAAAATTACCTTGATCATTCTATGTATTCCTGTCATTGTATAACAATATGTGAAGTTGAAGTTCTTCCTTTCTTTGTGTATATTGTAAATATGTGAAATTAATAAAAAAAAATTTTCTTAAAAAAGAATACCACCTCATGACAGACCCAAAAGCCACAGCCATAGAAGAGGAGTCAGGAGCATCATAGCTGTACTTAATAGTGTTGAGCCACTTGAGAAGCAGAAACAAAAAAAGATAAGGCACAGGATTTGCCATCAGAATCAGGGAGGATAGAGATAACCTGACAAGTCTGAGCAATCAAGGCCACAGCATACCTGGTTATGCGAGTCTGGTAATTAATAGCCCTAAAGGCCAAAGTAGAAGCAGTGTAAACGTTCTCCCCAGTCCTGGTCATTGCCCTGCTATCCTTATCAGAAGGCAAAAGTTTGGAAGTTTTGTTCAGAAGCGACTGACACCACAGCAGGCTAAGCAGAAGGACAGTTAAACAAAAATAGACAATCCTCAGGATCCTTATAGAACTTACCAAGTTTCTTAGGAACAGGAGGCTGAGAATCAGGAGACTCGGAAGCAGCAATGAAAGTATCTAACAAGGCAGCTGACACAGGAAGAACTGCCAATTGTTTAGGAGGATCCACCTGAAGGAACTCATAATAACTTCTCTGAATATCAGACAGTTAAGAAGAATCCCACTTAAAGAATTCAATCATCCTAGCAATCATGCCCCCAAAGGCCAATTCATTGAAAGAAGATTCAAGGCTAACAGATCCCTCTTCATCAGAACCATAAGCCAAATGTGAAGGCATCAGTGAAGAATAGGACAAAGACTCCTCATCCAAGGAATCTGGTTCCCTAAACTGTTTAGAAGGGGTAGAGGTCCAAAGAGCAGCAGGTACTGAAACCCTTTGAGGAGGCTTTAGGGCCATTATGGCAAAGGAAAAGCCCTGAGCAAATCCTTGCCATTCCCTTTGAGGATCCATAGGACAGACCAAAGCATGCTTCACTTTTTGTCTTTTCTTTGAAAGGACATCAACCCTAAAAATACTGGAGGTTCTGACCATTTGCGAAATTCTGAAGTAGAACTCTGAACCTCCTCCCTGACCAATATCTGTGAAACCCCTCTAGGACCCTCTGAGATAATCAACTGTGGTTCCCTCTCATTGTCTGGAGCAGACGCCTGCAAAGTCTCAGAGGACGTGCGAAAAGATGGATCCATGCCAGCCTCCACCGGGGTTATGGCAGAGGAATTCAAGATAAACACAGAATGACCTACAGAGCTATTATCTGCTGCTAGAGGGACATCTGGTGGAGACTAAAGAATCTGGCCGAGGCTTCTTGGCTTTCTTCTTACCTAGCAGGAGTATCTGAGCATTAAAGGATTCTGCCATGTTACCCTGGGCTAACTGTATAAGCTTCTGCTTCTAAATAAATAATAAAAAAAACTAAAAATAAAACAAATGAACACACCCCATGCTTGTATGATTAGCTTCCATTCCTGTATTGTATCGGAACTTCATCAGACTAAAGAACAGGGCAATGCATTCAAAATATAACTGTACAATAATGCAACATGAATAATAAGAAAGTGTCAACCACCAATGAATGTCACTGTTTAGTATAACAAAACGTAGTATGCAAAACTCCACTTGTTAACACAAGCCAATAAAATTACACTGGACAGAATATATTAAGTGCAGGAACAAACTGCATACCAGTCCTGTCAATGAAAGTGTATGAGAATGTATTAGAATGTATTAAAAAAAAGGGTACTTTTCCATTATTGGGGCAACAGACCTAATGAGCAGTTGGAATGTTAGCAGGCGGTCACAATGATCACACTGATGCCTCTGATGTATGTACCAAAAGTTATACTTTCCTTGCAGACTGTTATTGCAAACACAGCAAAAACTACAAGACAAGATAGAAAAGTTACTGTGTAAATGTTTCTCTGCTACTAGCCTCACTTCCTAAGCCCACAAGAGTTTAACAGCCCCTTTTCCTGCTACAGCCTCACCTTGGCGGAATAATGACTCAACACTGGAAATACAAAACACAGTGGGCGTCAACAGGGATGATGTGGCAAAGTCTCAATCCTTGTATTAGATGCTGAAACTTTAACAATCCACAAAAGTAGATTTGTGTTGGTGGAAGGGAATGCATAGCCTACATAAAGAATACTACAAGGCCCAGCAAGATTAAGTAACTCTTCAAAAAGAAGTCTGAAGCTATTAAAAATCAGAAACCATCTTATATGACGTCTATGGGAGACTAACATTTAGCCTTGTACTGGACAGACAGCGCTTTTCCCCAGACCTAGGACTAAAATCAAATCCCAGGCAGCGCCCGTCACATTATAACTTGAGCTGCTTATTCTCACGTGAGCAGTCAGTACCCCTTAACATTGGGAAAATATGTTGTACATTGCAGTACCAACTCAAACAACTGGCATGCACTCCAGATCTCCCATACTTGTCACAGTGCACAACTGACACCGATGTGCACAGCTTCCCTGATTTTGTCCTTCATAATGTTCGTGACTGCAGCGCAACAGCCATACATCCCAACTGTCCAGATTTTCGCAGAATGCCCACATGTTTACCTCATGTTTTTCATCTCTTCTTTATAAAAGGTGTGTTTTTCTGACAAATCACAGAGGACTGATGTCACTAAATAATGACATAAATTTGTTTCAAACTGTATATCCTTCGTTCCTTTAGAAAATGTATGCTAACACAAATCGTGTTATGCTAGCAACTTCCTAAGGGTACAAGGGAAAGATTTAAAATCTGTCCCTATTTTTTGGGCCTTTTTCACCCTATTACTTTGGCTTTGTCTTCTTTGCTAAAGAATTTTAGATACGGCAGTGTGCTAACATTCCAACTGCTCATTAGACCTATTGGCCTGATAATAGAAAAGTACCAAAAAAACTGTCATTGAAGCCATTTAAGAGCACATTTCAAATTCAAAAATATAACTGTACAGTAATGCAACAGTAAAATCACACTTGACAGAATGTATTAACTATTAAGTGCTGGAACAACCTGTATAACAGTCCTGTCAATGAAAGTGTATGATAATGTATTAAAAGAACTGTCACTGAAGCTATTTAAGAGCACATTTCAAATTCAGGGTGTCATTCAGACCTGGAAAAATATTCAGCTCTCAGGCATAACTGCCACTTAGGTGCAAACTTAGTGTACCTTTCTGCTTTAACTTCACTTCTAATAAAACTGATTGTTAGCTGGGTAATTCTTCTTTAGGAATAATTCAGTCATAAAATCACATTCCTTTTCAAAAGTGGTAAATAATAGTGTAAATTGCCATAATTTTGACACATTTTTATTTTTTATTTTGGAGCAAGTTGATGATTTTTTTGGAGACTCTGATGGGTTATTGCAGGTGAGAGAACTGAAGTTGCAGTTAGGCAATGTTAAATGGGTTTAACATAGTGAGACAGCTTTAAAAAAAGCAATGGAGATTTTCTGTTGCTTTTTTTAAAGCTGTCTCACTATGATAAACTCCTTTAACATAGCGAGACAGTTTGTAAAAACAACGGAGATCTTGCTTTCTCCATTGCTTTTGCCCACAGCTCTGATGTACTGCGTAAGTATACGCATGCGCAGTACATCAGAACTGCCGCAGAATACCAGACAGCTGCGGAAGGGCAGCAAGGAGGCATTATACAATGCCATTATTTAAGAAAAGTAATTATTTTTTTTCTTAAGTAATGTCATTGTATAATAGCAATAACCCACTTCTGGGTGTGGGTAATGCTGGATTTACACACAGTTGTCTTTATTTGGCCACTCGGGCTTCGCCCCCGTGACTAAACCACACCAACCGTGGGTAACTCTTGCATTACCCACACCCAGGCGTGGCTTATTGCTATAATATATTCTGTCCAGTGTGATTTTATTGGATTGTGTTAATAAGTGCAGTTTTGCATACTAAGTTATACTAAACAGTGGCATTCATTAGTGGTTGACACCTTCTTATTATTCATGTTGCATTAGCGTGGGGTTTGTTCATTCGTTTTATTTTTATTTTTTTATTACTTTTTTAGTAGCAGAAGTTGCTTTTATTAATAATTAATTCTCTTCTGGTGTTTTTCAGTCTGTGTATATTAACTGTCTAAGCTGTTGGTTTTCAAGATAAATTGCCCGGGAAGGCAAATGGCTTCCAAGTGTCTTAGGCACAAATGCCTTACAGATACTACAAGTGGTATGGTTGTGGGAAGCATCCAAACAAAAAAGACACTGTTCGTGATGATCGTTAAGGGAATCTGCCTCCCACACTGACATTTTCCCCTCTTGGATGCCATGAACTTTAGTAGTGATATAAAATACAAGACCAAGAAAGAAAAATAAAAAAATAACCCCAATGGGGCACTTATCTGGAGTTGTTAAATATTCACAACAGAGCATTCAAACAAACTGGAACCAAAAGAAGTTCTAGGTAGTTGCGTCCGTACATCCCTTTTTTGCCCTATGTTCTGTGTGGCGAGCAAAAATATGACATACGGCTCAAACAAAATCTTTTTAAGTTATTTATACTGGCTGAGCCATGGGCTGCCCAAGGTGGGACGTCCCTTCTTTAGTCAATACTGCATCAGTGATATAAAAGGACATCTACGGTTATTCTTTGTTGCAGTCCCTTGCAAGTGCAAGACCTGAGAAAGAGAGAGAACTATTATCTGGTGTGTGTGTGTGTGTGTGTGTGTGTGTGTGTGTGTGTGTGTGTGTGTGTGTGTGTGTGTGTGTGTGTATGTATATATATATATATATATATATGTATGTATGTATGCGTGTGTGTGTGTGTGTGCGTGTGTTACCATTACAATTTGCTACTGAAAGTCCCAAGAACCGTTACTGTTTGTATTGTAGTGTAGCAGCTCTCCAAGAAGAGAGCTGTCAGTGTGACAAGAACTGTGACCTGTGATAAACTGTTGTATTGTTTTGCTTATATTTCATATGTCCACCTGCAGCTACCTTTATCAGTTAATCCATGTACTTCTCTTGATTTCTTGTTACAGTAGACACCATTTTATAGGCAGTGACAAGTACTGGCCACATCTGTTTGCTTCCATCTATATCTATACCTATATTTACCTTTGTGTGTGTGTGTGTGTGTGTGTGTGTAGATATATATATATATATATATATATACATATATATATATATATATATATATATATACACACACACATATAAGGAAAGGGCTATTATAGTAATGCTGTTATACTCCATTTAAAACTGAATGCAAATTATGGTGATGTGTTCTTAAAGCTGTAGCAGTTTGATTAGGTATTGCATATAAGTGTGTAAAAGTATTTTGAAAAAAATAAACAAAGTGGTAAAATATAAGGTTTGTGTTTTGTGTTAAAATGCCATTGCTACAACTCTTTTAGATGTAAATTTGGTCAGGAAAATGCCCAGGTAAGTCTAGGTACCTAGAAGTGAATTTTTCTTGTTTTATTTTGCCTGTTCAATTGTGGTGTGTGTTTCTGGCAAAGTTTCCTGGCTATAAAATAATTTTGAGTAAATGAAATAAGCATTTCAGTGAAATGCAGTTCTTTTTTTCTACCAGAAGGAATGTGTTGGTGTGTAGATGTCTTGATGGATAAATACCCTTTGGGGTTTAATCATTGCAGGAATGTGCACATGTAAATATGAAGTCATCATTTTCTTCATGTCTATTTGTAAGTTCATTGAAGTAAACCACAGTTTGTTTCTTAGACTTTTATTTTTCAAAGTATCTACTTGAATATTGTAGCTGTGAAGTGTTCAAAAATTTGCTTTCTTCGGTGTGTATTTCTGTAATGCTTTGTGAATGTGTACTTCGGGAAGAAGATGTTCTCCAAGATCTGATTACGCTTGTACATGCATATTTCTAAGTAGAGTCTAATACAGGAGATAAAAATAAGGAGTAATTATAATGAGATAGCTTTTTGGTGGTTAAACTTCTTTTGTAATTTATGAATAAAAAGGTTAATAACTTTAATTTAAATGTACAGCTTATGAGCCAGTAAATGTGTTTTTGTATAAATGAATTGTACTCTGTCCTCACATGGTAGGAGATGAACCAGAGTAATTGTGACTGCATAGACTGGATAACTGCATTCTTTTATTTCCCCCTGTTTAACCATATTGAGGAGAAATTACATTTGTCTCAGTAGCAGTCTTAGGCAGGACAAAGGTGAGGAAATAATTCCTTTGAGAAACTTTCACCTTGTGGCATGTCAGGTTCTGTTGAGTAAATTGGAAGCTTGCACAACCTCTCATCAGCAGTGCTAATTAAAATTTCCGTATTCATTTCCTTGTTTGAAAGAGTAAATGTAGGAAAGATAAGTAGTAAACCTAATAAGACAGAATTGCAAAATGTAATTAAAAAAAGGCAGTGACTTCTTGCTATGCTGGGCAACTGAAAGCTCAGAGCAAACCTATTTTAATCAGGAGTAGGAGAAAAATAAAGTAGGATTTTACTGAGTCATGATTGTTTTAGTGTTGGTTATTTGCTGCTTGTAGCTGAAAGTCCTGAATGCATGCAGTCCAAAAACAAAACAGGAAAAATAATGCTACAGGTATAAAGCTAAATGAGGCCTGCAACCATGTAAAATGGCATCTGTATTAGAAATTCAAAGCAGTAGTGTTCAAGAAGGTGGAAAAATTACCTTGCTTTTGACAATTTCTCATCATGAGCAGTTATGTTGCATAATATCAAGCTGGATAAAATTAAGAAAAGAATTGATGGGTACGTTAACAGCTGTTTAGGTAGTTAACAGAAATTTAATATACTCTGGACCAGCACTCTGACACCTTAACTAACCTTCAAAAGATATGAAGCAGGCAAATGTATACTGATGGTAGATAACCAGGTTAAAACAGAGCACTGAAAGATGCAAGTGAAAGATTTGTGAGATAGTGAATGTCAGAAAAATGTAATTTTTTTTGGCATTCTAGAAAAGAAAAAGAGTGGGGGCTCCAGAGACATTGATAAGATTACTTACAGGTACTTGGACAGAAATACCAAAGATTCTTACAGGTACTTGGACAGAAATACCACAAGTTTATATCATGATCGCTAGACCCCACAGGGTATGTCTGCCAGGTATGCATGTTCATTTGACAAAGAAAAAAAAGCCAGATGATTGTTGGGTTAGCAACATATACCTTAAAAGAAGAAATATTATCATCACTTTTGCAGCCTGTAAAGAAGTACACGTGTTGGGTAAATAATGTACCTTAAGCAGGACTGTAGTTCACATGCCATTTGAAGAAACTGCATTTTTCTCATAGCTATACAGTTATGCAGAACTAAAAAAATTAAATTTTGACTGGCTTGTCTGCTACATTTTGAAATTTCTTTCCAACTGGTATTAAAACTTTTGAGGGCATAAAAAGACAGAGGAATATCTGAAACCATGGCTAAACCCTGAAGGGGCTAAAGGGTTGTCAATGTCAAGATGAAGAGAGAAATTAGGTCGTTCAAGAGGGTCAGCCAAGCCTTATGAAGAACCTAGTACCTCTTCCATTGTTCAGACAAAATTTGATTCAAAAGGATAGGTCATGATTCATGGGAAAAACAAAATCTTAAAAATATTGTGGCTGGTGTGAACTGTCATCCTTTTAAAAAGGACTTAAAGAAGGTGGCATGCTAATTGTATTCTCCTGTATGTGTATGGATACTCTGGAGATGGCTTTTAAAGCAAATTTGTAAAAATTCTAGTTGTTGAGTATATAAAATGGGGGGTGAATTTTTAAACTTACAGCAGTGAACAGTTTCCTGTTTATAAAATTTGCCCAGAAGACGAGATTGTGTTAACCTGATGGATCAACTGAAGTAATGTTAGTAGAACCAAAGTGGCTTCATTCTAAATGCAACTGGAAATAAGCTAAAAGACTATATAAATATTCAGTATGAAGTGGCTAAATAGTGTGTATGTGTATGTGTTTGTGTGTGTGTGTGTGTGTGTGTGTGTGTGTGTGTGTGTGTGTGTGTGTGTGTGTGTAAGTAATCATTCTTCAGGTAAGATGTTATGTCGATAATACCAAGCATAAAAATATTGGTTTGTAATGTTAGCCTTTATCAGAGTGATTTAATAGACTACTTTAGGAAGGACTTGTGGTTATTGTGTCTTTCGACTTTTCCTGGTTAGGGGTCGCCACAGCGGAACTCCGGTCCGCTAATGATTGGTAGTTGATTTTTACGTGCCGAGTTACCAGCCCTGACGCACAACCTTCAACAAAGGTACGCCCATTCACGCATGTCTCCACGCAGAAGATGCTCTAGCTGATGTGGTATTAGGATGAATTTAGTAGTGCTGACTGGCCACTTGGCATGAGAAACGAAGGCTAATATATTTTGTGGGGCATACATTTAAATGGGGTATGAAGGCTTTAGCTTCAATCAGGAGTCCATAGGAAGAGGTCTGCTTGTCATATTCTGGGACGATATGTTGTTTGTCTTTTCGGCCTTTCCCAGTTAGGGGTTGCCACAGTGGAACTCCGGTCCGCTAATGATTGGCAGTAGATTTTTATGGTGCCGAGTTGCCAGCCCGACGCCTAACTTTCAGCGAAGGCATGCCCATTTATGCATGTCTTTCGGAGGCCACTCATATGTTTAGGAAATAAAAGTCATATTTATGTACAGTAGTGGGGTTAATATATGTAAAACAATTACAGCAACGCATTAGTGGAAAAGTGCCTGGTAAAGCGCATAATGTTATGCATCAGTGGGATAATAACTTGTATCTTACTAATCTGAACTGAGTCATTACCAGTGAATAGATAGGGATATAAGCACTGTTAAGTGGCTTAAAAAAAGATTGCTGAGAGGTTGATGGGAACACTGCGTAATAGTAAATACGAACATGTTTACATTTACTTAATGCTAAACTATGCCTGAAGGGCAAAACCTTTGGAAGCAGGGCAAGGTACAAAGGAGAAAGCTAAGCAACTCCTTGATTATACAGTATTCTCCTGGGGAAGAACTGCTTCCTGATGTACAACAGCAATTTTTTCTTGCAACAATATTTATTTGCCCTGAAATATGCCTAAAGCTGAACTCCAGCAAGACCTAGGGAGAGAGACATTGTAAGTATGACATTCGAGATAAAGAAAAAAATAAGGCTGTTTGTAAATAGTTTAGTAGACTTTGCCACACCAGTTCTACAATTTCTATAAAATAGGTTTTGAGAGGTTCCTTACTTTAAATTGTGTCGCTGTTGATAAAAAATGTTATTTTTGTGAAAATGTTTATCAGCAGTACAAAGAAGGAAAAAGTGGATCTGTAATTTTGGAAAAGAACACTAAGCAGCAATATGCTTAAAAATGAGTTCCAGATTAGTATTGGTTAGAAAATATTCTTTAATGCAATTGCAAATACTAAAGACAGCTGAGCTGAAATGGGACACCAGTTGTGGGAGGTGACGAGGCTGAGCAGGAACATCTGATGTTAAATTCTGATTATGGAAGATGGAAAAGTTGAGTTGACAGAGGGAAGTGAGCTTTAAAGTAGACGGTGGGTATGGATTATGGAGACCTTGTCCAACGTAAGGTTAAGACATTATAAAATTAAATTGGTTCATCTAATATGAATCAGTTTTCATCATTCCCATTGCCTCAATGGCATTTTGAGTTATCTGCCAGGGAAGCCTTTAGCTGTGACAGGAACTGAGTGTTCAGGCTTTTTCTGACATCGAAAGAAAAGTCCTTCGACTCTTCAGTGCTGATTTTTTCAGCTTACTGCTCAGATAAACCCCATTTGGGAACTGCTTGTAGCAGTGTTTATTTGGCTTTTATCTTTGATAAATCTTTGCTTTTACTGTTTTTGAGGAAACTTTCAGTATTTCTCTCAGAAGTGCAGTGTGTATATGTGCTGTTAGACACAAGAAGCCTGCCTTTACTGTTGTTACTCTGCTTTATTTTCAGTTTTCACAGGAAAATTTTGCAGAAATTTATTTTTTCCAGGATTTATACATTATGTATGACTCTGTTTTGTGTGTATTTAACATTTGATTGTGATTTTACAGCAAATGAAGTTATTTGAATGTACTGTGGAGATTTCACGCTCTGTAACAAGAAAATATAGTTTAAATTGCTATTAAACACTGTGTTATGGCTTGGTTTAAGTGTGTGGAGCTAATTTTTAAATTGGCTTGGTAAATTGGGTACTTTGGTGTTCGGACTTTGTGTACTGGAATTCAGATGTAAGAGAATTCTGAACACATTTCAAACTGTTTTTTTGTTAATAGCACAGGTTGGTAGAGTTTAGTTGTGTGGGGACATACTTGTTATTTGAAACTTTAAGTTCTTGTTGTGATACATTATCCAGTACTGTCAATGTATTATTCTATCTGGTATTATGTCCCCTTACTTGATGAATGCTAATTATGGTATCCCCCCCCCCCCCACATACACACACACACTCTCACAAACACTACTCAGCATTCAGACCACTTAAACTTTTGCCCAGTCTCAATCTAGTGCAGCTTTGCTGGCCACTAAGGAATGGGGTTTAGACAGAGCCACTGGGGCTGTTCCAGTACCTGGCACACGTATGGGAGAACAAACCTTAAGATCCAGGAGAAGTACAGAGTAAGACACCCCTTGCCAAACATAATACTCTTTCTTTAGTAGTGAAGCTCACAAGAAAAAGAAACAAAAGCTTCATTATACAGCTGATAATCAAATTATACCTGTTTATAAGTCTGATGTGGTTTCCTTGGTTAACTTTGATCTACAGACAGATAATTTTGGTGGTTGTGTTGGCATACATGGCTGTGGCTAGAGATCTTTCGGTTATTTCAGAGAGTGATGAGGAATCTGAAGAGGACAATGGTGGTTTCTTAGCTGACATAAGTCCATTCAGTCTAATTCTTCGGAAGTTGAACCTAAGCTTACATCCAAACAAGTGTTTGCATTTGCTCGGATGATTGCCAGATTTAGTGATGTTTTTTCTTGGGAGCAGTCAGAAACTACCCCAGAGCTAGGAGGGTGTATGAGCTTGTGTAGGATGAGATGATCAATTCTTTGGCATCACCCTGTCTTAACTGCCTTGGAAGATGTTTATAATGCTGCCTGCAGGACATCGGTGTCTATTCTAGCAGTCCCTAAAAAGGCTAAAAAAAGTCTAGGGTCTCCTTAGATGTGACTGGTCTCTTTTCTCATTTGACTGCTGACCCAGCTGCGGTCTCCCCAGCTGCCTGCTCAGAAAAGTCCCTGGCTTCATGTAATCTACCTTCCTCTGATAAAGAAGGAAATTTGTTAGATATTTAGGGCAGAAGGTTGACGCCTTCTAGTAATCTAACCTTTGGAATGTTAAATTACCAAGGCTGTATGTGGAAATTTATTTGACAGTGTGTGTACAGTTTGGATGATTTTGCTGCCGACTTACATGCAGAGCAAGTGTGTTATATGAATGAAATTGTTTCTAGTTTGACTCACGTTTCAAAACATGCTTTGGAAGGTCAGCTGGAATGGGCAGATAATGTCTCAGTTATGCTTGGTTACTTAATCAGAGCTTTGATGATTTAAATGCTGAAATTTTGTTTGCTCCTTTAAGTTCTGAATTAGTGTTTGAGCCCTGTGTTACACAGATTTTCAGACAGTGGGATAATAGAGGCATATTGATGCTTGAAGTATCTAGGATGTTTCATGCACCATAGTTCTCCCCAAATAAGACGTCTTCCTTTAAGGGGTAGAACAAGTAAAAATCCCAGCCAAACAAAAGTCTGGAATCCAAAAGGAAATGGCAGGAGGATGATAATTCTTCAGAAACAAAAAAGTGGCTTCTTTCCTGAAAAAGGATCAAACTCCTGCAAGGGAATGACAGTGTCAAGTCATAGAAGCACCCCCAATCCTCTTCTGCCCTTCCTTGACTTTCTCCTTCACCCAGGCTGTGTCTTAACTCTGCAGCCTAGCCACATATAATCTCAGACAAATGGGCTCTAAGAATAATTCAGAGTGGATTTATTTTGCAATGAATAGAAAAACCTCCCCCTTTCAGGAGAATTCTCTCACACTCACAAGACCAGACAGAGCTGTTTCCTCCAGTTCTTCATCACATGGTAGAAGCAGGGGTCATAGAACCAGTGCCTGTAATACAGAAAGGCAAATGAATTTACTCTAGAACCTTTTTGGTGCCACAAAAGGACCACTCAGCAGACCCTTCCTAGATTTGTTCTTTCTAAACACATTTGTAAAAGTTCCAAAATTTAAAATGCTCACCTTACAGGCAGTCTTAGCTCTGATTCCAGACCACGGTTTCTTGGTGACTGTAGATCACAAGGATGCTTATCATCATATTCCTATTGCTCCCAATTGCAAGAAGCCTTTTGATATTTACTTTGTCTTACATTAGCAGTTTTTTTACATTGCCTTTTTGGTTATCTACTGCAACTTGAGTGTTTAGAAAATGTCTGGCTTCAGGGGTTACCTGTTACAGAACCATAGGTATCCACATTTCCCTTATTTAGATGACTTGCTGATTTGTGCAGATTCTGTAGCCAGGTGCTTGGAATTGTTAAACAAGATCTCATCCCTCCTTTCTCACATGGGCTTCAAAGTTAACCTTCAAAAGTTCTTCCTTACACCCCCTCAATGAATTTTTTCTTGGGTTCTTGGATAGACGCAGTAAAAAGGATGGCCTTCCTGCTAGAAGACAAATTTCTGACTTATTAGGGCATTTTCTTAGATTCATCTGTCTTCTAGACATGGCCTCAGCAAGAGAGCTTTTCAAAATTCTAGGCCCCATGGCATCAGTTATCCTCACGATACCACTATCCAGACTGCACATGAAAAAAAAAATCAGTGGTACTTGAAGAATTGTTGGACCCAGCACTTTCATACCCTGTATCCTGGGATTTGTGAAACAGGAACTGCTGGGGTGGAGGGAACAACTGTCTTTGAATCCAGGACATCCTGTGTCTCTTCAGACCCCAGTCCAATCTAAATAGTCACAAGACTCTTCAAATTTTGCATGGTGAGCACTGTCCATGAGGTTTCAAGTGCTATGTTTTGGGGTTCTCAGGACAAATCAAAGCACATAAACATAAAAGAGATGTTGGCAGTGATTCATACCTTAAAAGTTCTTCACCATTTGTGGATTCTTGGTCCTCTTCTAGTGGTCATAGACAACAGTACCATAATATTGTACATGAACAAGTATTGAGGTACAAGGTTATACCTTCTTTGCTAGCTGGCAGTGATGGCCTGTGAGCTGGTTGTACAACATTCCCTGACTCTTCAGGCATCGAACATTCCATCAGAACAAAACACAGTGGCAGACAGACTAACATCCTGTACAGACCCTCATGAGTGGAAGCTCCACATAGAAGACTACCAGGACTTGAACCAGATGTGGGGAACACCTCAAGTAGATCTGTTCACCTCCTGTCAAAACAGACAACTGAAAAAATTCTGTTCATGGCATCTTTGTAGCCATGCATGGACGACAGATGCTGTGTGCATACTGCTATGATGGCTTAGTGGTTAACTACTGTGACTGTAGTGTACAGGGTCCTGGGTTCAAGCCTTGCAGAAGCTGTTTATTTTTTGGATGGTGCAGTGGTGCAGCAGTAGCGTTGTCGCCTCACAGCAAGAGGTTCTCTGGTTCGATTCTCAGCTGGGGTGCCTTCTGTGTGGAGTCTGCATGTCCTCCCTGCATTTGTGTGGGTTTCCTCCGGGTGTTCCGTTTTCCTCCCACGTTACAAAGACATGCATATGGAGCCTTTCTCCCTGGGCCTCCGCTGAAAATTGACTTAATTTCAAGTCGGACTTTCCCGGTTAACAAATGTTAACTAAATAAAAATGTGTCATTCCCATTTTCAGGAATGTTCCTAAATGCATTTCCACCCTTTCCAAAGATTTCCAAGATACTTCTAAAGATTCAGAAAGATTTACCAAAGATTGTTGTGGTAACCTTTTGTTGGTCTAGGCAAAGCTGGTTCTTCTTTTTAGTGGAATTGGTCAAAGGCAGCTTCCTTACAGAATGAACCAAAAAACGAATAAACAGTGAACAGAATTGAGACTGGAACCACTAAAAAATCAATTTATTGCTTTATGTATAAAGTATTGGAATAGGTAGGTTTTCTATAGATATTAAATTCAAATGTTCCTTTAACTCTGTCTTTAAAAATGCTAACATCTAAATAGTTAGCACTATCATCAGAGCTATTCATAGTAAACCTCAGGAAGCCAGTGGTAGTGTGAAGGTAACTGTAAAACTCTTCCAACTTGTCTTTAGTGTCAGTCCAAAAAATAATTATATCGTCCAAAAACCTTGCATAAAAAGACCAACACCTTGCCTATTCAGTATTAAAGACATAATTTATTTCCTAATAAGCCAACACTATATTGGCAAAGGTGGGGGCACATGCTGCACCTATAGCTACTCCTTTAATTTGCCTAAATAGTTGCCATTCAAAAACAATAACATTGTTTTCTAATACAACTCCCATTAGTGTCCTGAGTGTTAATACCTTATGATCTAAATTAGAATATATACTTAAGTATTTAAAAAAATATTAAATTCCAACATCGAGGTATAACAGAAAAAAGGTTAATGACATCTCTGGTTACAAAAATGAGACTATCACTGTAAAGCTCCTGGGTTATCTTAGTTAGGAAGTCCCAAGAATCCTTAAGGAAAGATGGATGTTGATAAAACAAGTTCTTGATATGGTAGTCAATAAACTGGGCTATAAAAAAAGTTTTTGATGCCCTAGCATCGACAATTGGCCTAAAAGGTGGATCAGAAAGATCTTTATGTATTTTCAGTATTCCGAAAGTAATAGGTGTTTTGGGTTATTAACCTGTAGAAATTTAAATTCAGAGCAGGAAATCTGGTCATTAATAAGCGAGTCTTCCAATATCAAGTCAGTTTTATGATGTGCAGCATTCATTTCATTGATAATAGATTCTTCATAAGTATCTGTAAATAGCACTGTAAACATTTTATTGGTGTAGTCATTCTTATTCATAACAACTATCCCCCCACCCTTGTCTGGTTTCATAATTCATAAGTTGTCATTATTACAGATTTGCCATAAAAAGGCAGCTTCATTCTTAGTCAAATTATCATATTCTAGGCCTCTTTTGACATTGAGTAATCTCCTAATTTCAATCTCACATACCTTTTCAAATACTGAAACAGCAAGCAAGGATGGAAGGTTAACTATACCATTTTTTACAGCTAGTGTGTGCAGTATTACAACTATTAGATTCATTAAAACAGAAGGCTAAATTTAACTTCCTTGAAAACAACTTTAAGTTCATCAACACTTCAATTATTGCCCTCCTAGTAGGGACAAAATCCACTTTCAAACAAAGTGGCACAAGCTTCTGATATTATTTCATCACTAAAATTATAAATCTTAGACACCATTCTTATTAACAACAATACTACAACCATTATTACAATTTGTATAACCACCAATACCATTTTCATGTGCTAATAGTGATATGCATTGCCTTGTCCCCTCCCCCCTCCCTCTCCAAACACCACTCTGGCCCTTCAGGTACATATTCGATGAATGTTCGGCCTGGTTGACCACCCTCTGGATGTTCTTCGTGTTTCACTGTTGCAGTCATTGCATTTGGGTAATCTGCTTGCAGGTTGCCCTCAGTCGGCCTGACTAACAAAATTTTGGGTCCTGCTTCGGTTGCTTTCCCTTCTTCCATGACGTCAGGTCGTCAGGGGTATAAAACATGCAGCCAATTTCATTACATCAGTATTTCTTGCCCTGCGGTGCCTGAAGCAGAAGCAGTTTGCAAGTGCCGGTCGGCCGACTCCTGAAATTTTGTTTTCGAGTTTCAGGACCGAAGTCTTCAACTAAAAGCTAAGTACCCCGTTGGGGAAACTTTTTCTTGCTCCTTACCAGTGTCAGTAAAAGTTAATAATTGCATTACTTGTGGAAAGCAAATACTTCATAAAGATTTTCATTCGTACTGTATTCCTTGCCTAGGCCTTGACCACGGTGTACCTTGCTGTAGGTTTTGTGCTTTATTTAATCAGCGCACTATCCGTCGTCGGTATATTTTTGCCTCTAAATATTTTGGTTCTCGGTTTAATTATCCAGAAATGTTGTTGGTTAGCCATCTGACTACCAGGATTCCGAAAAAACTTAAAGACAGAGGCAGGCCGCCGAGGTCCAGAACTGCCGACGGCGCTTCTCCTAAGCTAGTCACCAGTTCGCCAGTACTCAGTGAGGCGCTTTCGCAGCCCCTGATACCCACTACTTCTGATTCGCAGGCCACTACTGAAACCCATTCAGAGTCCGGTATGCCGCAAGATACTTCAACTATGGAACCCGCGGATGTCTCTACCTTGGATGGGTCCGGAGCCGCTGTGCAGGCACCAGCTTCTGAGGGTGTATTCAGGCCTACGGACTTGCATTTTAAATCAATGCCTCCTTCATTACTAAGGCCTAAATCTCGATCCATGTCTAAAACACCTGACGCCCAGGCCACATGTTCGGGCCTCTATGCCTAAAAAACAAATGATAAAAATGGCTGAAGATCTAATAGCTCTAATCAGGGGTAGCCAACCCCCCCCCCCCTTCTAAGAGGCCTAGGGCTGAGCTTGACTATGAATCTTCTGATCAGGATTCTGTTTTTTCTGACTCTTCTGATAACCTGGATTTGTCCTTACCTACTTATGAGGATTCTGATGCAGAGGACTCTATTCCCTCTGATTACCCTCCTGAGGATTTTTCTTTTGGGGAAACCTTACATACTCTAAGGGAGCATTTTCACTGGGAAAGCCAGGAATTTTATGATTCAAAAAAGAGGCTTAGGGATTTCCTTCTCCTACCTCAGTGTAGGCCTTTGGCTGTTCCTCCTGTACTAGATATTGTTGATGATGCTTTCTCGGAATCCAGTTTGGCCCCTGACTCCCTGCCTCCTGCTCCCAGTAAACCTGACAAATACTGCAGGGTCCCTGAGTCCCACAAGTTCCTTTTCAAAAATCCTATTGCAGATCCAGAGACTATTTAACAGGGGCCCAAGGGCATTAAGGCTTCTACTGCTAAAAATCCTACCCCTTCTGATAGAGACTCCAGGGCGCTGGATAGATGGGGTAAAAAGGTTTACACTTCAGCAGCCTTGTCCATTAGAGCTTTAAACTGCCAATTTCATATGTTAAAATATCAGCAACATGTTATTGGACTGCTTAAACAGAAAATTATGTTGATTCCTGACTGTGTGGAAAATAAAGATTTAGAGGATTTCATGCATTCTGCTGAACAAGTTGGAAAACATACCTTGCAATGTTGTTTTGATTCTTTAGAGGCCTCTTGCAGGGCTGCTGTTACTGGGTCTGGGCTAAGAAGGCATGCTTGGCTTAAGGAGCAATCTTTGCCTGATCATGTTAAAGCTAAATTGTTGGATGCTCCTTTAAATCAGGACCGCCTGTTTGGCAACAAGGCTGAAGAAGTTCTTAAAAAGATGGAAGATAGAGCTAAAGCTATGCAAACTGTTAAAGATTTTTTACAAGTTCAGCCTCCTAGATTTAGTAGGCACTGGCCCTCTAAGTATTGGTGCTTTCCAGCCCCTTCCAGGTCTTCTCAAGCCAAACCCAGACACAGAAAAACCCTCATGTTTCAGTACCAGGGGACTCCCAGAACTAAGCAGTGGGGGGCCTCCACTTCCAAGTCTGGGAATAACAAGACTCCCCCTGTGGTAAACTGTCTCAATGACTTCCTTTTAAAATTTCCAAGCACTTATCTTCTGATTGCCCCTTTGGGGGGAAAGATTGCTCTTCATGCAAAGAACTGGGAACTCATTACCCAGGACAAATGGGTTTTAAATATAGTGTCCCAGGGATACAGATTTCACTTCCACACGTTGCCAACACCAACTGAGTGGCCGGACGTACCCCCAAATCAGTGGGCAGAGGCTCAAAAACAAGTACTTTCTCTCTTAAGCATGAGGGCTATTTAACTGGTACCAGAAGAGGAAAAGGGACAATGTTTCTACTCACGGCTTTTCCTGGTACCCAGAAAAGACAAATCATGGCGTCCTATCCTGGACCTGTCTACTCTAAACACCTTTATGGAGATTCCAAAATTCATGATGCTGACTCTTCACCAATTACTTCCTATGTTAGGCAAAGACGCCTGGTTGGCAACACTAGATTTAAAAAAAGCATACCTGCACATCCCAATCAGGGAATCTTGCAGAAGATATCTACGCTTCAAAGCAGGCTACATGCACTATCAGTTCTCTGCACTGCCCTTTGGCTTATCTACTGTGCCCAGGGTATTCACAAAGTGCCTAGCTCCAGTTATTGCATTCTGCAGGCAAAGAAGTATTCAAATTTACCCATACCTGGACGATTGTCTAATTCAGGCAGAAAGCCAGGACATACTTTTAAATCATCTGGCCCTTGTAAAATGGGTTCTAACTTGTCTGAGGTACACCATAAACGAAAAGAAATCACAACTGGTACCCTGTCAACAAATTACATTCCTGGGAGCAAGCTTGAACACGACTTCCTAGATGGCTTACCTCACGCCAGAAAAGCGAATTCATTTGACGACCTACTTCAAACAAGTGGCCAAAAAAACCCTGCTATCTGCAAGACAAATACTGCAAGCCTTGGGTTTCATGGCCTTCTGCATTCCTCTAATTCCATATGCAAGACTGCATATGAGGAAACTACAGTGGTATTTAAAAAGCCTATGGAGTCAACATTCTCACAGCCTAGAAACAATGATTCCTATCATACCTTGCCTACGCCTAGAGTTCCTTTGGTGGGCAGAGGCCTGCCACCAAAACAACGGACTACCTTTCTCACCACCCCCTGCTACCCAAACCCTAACAACAGATGCATCAGACTATGCATGGGGGCTCACCTGGCAGGGAAGTGCATTCAGGGCAAATAGAACCCAAGTCAAATGCACCTGCATATCAATCAAAAAGAAATGTTAGCTGTACAGAATGCTCTGACAGCCTTCAAGGACTACATTCTTCTAGGACAACTAATGGTAAAGATGGACAACACCACGGTTATGTGGTACATAAACAAGCAGGGGGGGGTGCACATTCGTACCCCTTCTGCAGACTAGCCATGGCATTGTGGAACACAGCCTTGAGCTACCAAGTGCACCTACAAGCTCACTTCCTGCCAGGAAAATTATATACACTGGCAGACGGACTAAGCAGAAACCTCATGGACCTACATGAGTGGAAACCTGAACCAAGGGTTTTCAGCATGTTGACAAGCGAATGGGGGAGCCCAGATATAGACCTGTTTGCCTCCCCCCAGAACTATCAATTGGACAGATTTTGCACAAGGACTCCTCACAAGCAAGCCTGGGAAGTGGATGCTCTGTCCTTGAGCTGGAAAAATCTATCAGTCTATGCCTTTCCCCCACTGATTCTGCTCTCCAAAGTACTACTAAAAGTCAAATAGGACAAACCAAGGATGATTTTGATTGCTCCAGACTGGCCGCGCCAACACTGGTACCCTCTCCTGTGCAGTGTGTCATGGTTATCTCCATGGCACCTGCCTCAGACTCCTGCCCTGCTGTCTCAGCAGGAGAACCAGTTCTGCACCCTCAGTTTCCAACACTGAATCTTGCAACCTGGCTAATTACTTAAACTCTCCCTTACCATCCCTCAGCAAACCTGTGATGGATGTCATCTTAGAGGCAAGGAGGCCTAGTATTAGAAAATCTTATGCTGAAAAATGGAAGAGTCTGTGCCTTGAACCAATCTCAAGGGATGAGCACAGCAGCACCCAGTTTACCTCAGATTTTACAATTTTTAACTGAGATGCTTCACAAGGACCTGTATTTTTCCTCCATTAAAATCCACGCCTCAGCCATTTCAGCAAATTATAACACAGAACCACCCCTTTT
The DNA here is from genome assembly GCF_019279795.1 of Protopterus annectens. Lineage (NCBI taxonomy): Eukaryota > Metazoa > Chordata > Ceratodontiformes > Protopteridae > Protopterus > Protopterus annectens. The sequence goes on along the minus strand of NC_056726.1, from coordinate 320,643,344 downwards.
CTCTCATCCACTGCTCAAGCAGTTCCTCAGAGGGGCCAAAAATTTGAGACCAACCAGGAGAGCTCCAACCCTAGACTTGGGACCTTAACTTTGTATTGGAGAAACTCATTCTACCTCCTTTTGAGCCAGCTGCGACTGCAGACTTAAAATTTCTTTCTTGGAAAACAGCTTTCCTTTTAACAATCACTTCAGCTAGAAGAGTATCTGAATTACAGGCCCTTATGGCAGTGGAGCCTTTCATCATATTTCATGCGGACAGGGTGTAACTCAGAACTAATCCATCCTTCATGCCCAAGGTGGTATCCAGTGTAGCTCTTAATCAGTCCATTCATTTGCCAACCTTCTTTCCTAATGCACAGAACTAAGGGGAACGGATACTGCATTCCTTGGATGTGCACAGACTACTTAGATTCTACTTGGACAGGACTAAACCTCAAAGAAAATCTGAACGACTGCTGGTAGCATTTGTTGCAGGGGCAGAGGGGAAGGCTATTTCAAAACAAGCCATTTCTAAATGGATAAGCCATTGCATTCATTTCTGCTATAAGCACCATGGAAAACCTATCCCACAGGGGATGAGACCTCACTCCACCAGGGATGCATCTACTTCTACAGCCTTTCAGAGAGGCGTTCCTACCAGGGACATCCTAGAAGCTGCTACCTGGAGTTCTGTACATACTTTCACAAAACATTATCATTTGCCAATTTTCTCTAAATCCAGAGCTGGCTTTGACACTACAGTCTTTTTGGCTATACCTCTACTTTCCTTTACTATGCATAAAAGCCTTTTTTGTGTGTTTGCTTTTTTGTTGGAGGTATACCTTTGTGTTTTTATGTTTAATTGCTTCCCATTAGGGGGGCACCTGATATCTTGGGCAAGAAAAACTGATGTAATGGCGTTGGCTGCATGTTTTATACCCCTGATGTCCTGACGTCATGGAAGAAGGGGCAGCAACTGACGCAGGACCAAAGACTTTGTTAATCATGCCGACTGAGGGCAACCTGTAAGCAGATTATCCAAATGTAATGGCTGCAACAGTGAATACACTTGAACATCTACATTTATGGCAAGTGTACACAAATGTACTTTCCTCAGTCTCTCTCACCTCCTCAGAGGGGGATCCTCTAAAGGGTTAGCCACTTCTAAAATAAGCTAAGATAACCCAGGAGCTTTACAGTGATAGTCTCATTTTTGTAACCATAGATGTCATTGGCCTTTTTTCTGTTATACCTTATGATGTTGGAATTGAATGTTTTTTTGAATACTTAAGTACATGTTCTAATTTAGATCATAATAAGGTATTAACACTCAGGACACCAATGGGAGTTGTATTAGAAAACAATTTTATTGTTTTTGAATGGCAACTATTTAGGCAAAGGAAAGGAATAGCTATGGGGGCTGCATGTGCCCCCACCTTTGCCAATATAGTGTTGGTTTGTTAGGAAAGAAATTATGTCTTTAATACTGAATATGCAAGGTCTTGTCTTTTTATGCAAGATTTCTGGATGACATAATTATTTTTTGGACCGACACTAAAGACAGGTTAAAAGAGTTTTACAGTTACCTTAACACTAGCACTGGCTTCCTGAGGTTTACTATGAATATCTCTGTTGATAGTATTAACTATTTAGATGTTAGCATTTTTAAGGATAGAATTAAAGGAACATTTGAATTTAATATGTATAGAAAACTAACCTATTCCAATACTTTATTACATTATACGGTAAATTGATTTTTTAGTGCTTCCTGTCTCAGTTCTGTTCACTGTTTATTCATTTTTTGGTTCAAGCTGTTCCTTGGTTTTGGCTTTATTTCCTTACAGACTGGATCTTCTCAGACAACATCAGGCACAAATGCTACACCCCAACTTAGAACAATTGCAGCTGATAGCTTGAATGATTCCATTTTATACCTTTTAGGTAATTGTTCCTTGAGGTGTTTAAGGAGGCAGGAAAACCTGCAACTAGAAAATCTTAAGTTTGCAAGTAGAACAGGTTTTCTTGGTGGTACCTAGCCAATAAGAGAAGCTTCAAAAGGGTTTGATCCCACTGGTTTTGAAATATTTGTGTGAGCCACTAAGAAGTTATGCATCTTGTGGCCATCTCAGCTTGTCTGTCCATGGATCCCCCTCTTTCATCTCATTTTCTGGTTAAACAGTTTATTAAATGAGTGTTGCACGTGAGACCCCTTCAAAAGCAAATTCCTCCTCCCTGGGATCTCAACTTTGCTCTTGAAAAATTGACTTTACCTCCTTTACAACCAGGCACTCATGTTGCTTTACTGTTCATTACTTACAGGTCTGTTTTACTGATTGCTGTGACATCTGCAAGGTGAGTCTCTGAGCTGCAAATTCTCTTGGTGGGCTGACCTGACCTGATTTTTCATAAAGACAGGGTTGTGTTACACACTAATACATCATTCAGGACTAAAGTTTCTGAATTTACTTTGAATCAAGCCAGGAATCTCCCAGTATTTTATCCTAACCCAAACAAAACAAGGCAGAAGTGATTCCACATACCTTAGATGTACACAGGCAGCTTAGGTACTACCTTGAAACAACAAATCCCTTTAGGAAACCTGAACAGCTGTTTGTCTCCTGTATGAGGGCTAAGAAAGGTTAACCTTTCTGTATGCAAACTGTTGCATGAGAGTCATTCTCTCGTATGGTTTTCTGTTACTCCCACCTTAATAAATCTCTATGAGGCAAGGCTAATGCTCACTCAAATGAGGCACTTTCTTCTTTGATGGTATATTGGAAAGAGATGGATTCTAGATGTATTCTGGAGGCAGCACCCTAGTCCTCTGTTCTTACCTTCACAGAAGACTACAAACTGGATTCCGTTTCAAGATCCAGAGCAGACTTTGCTAAGACCATTCTCCAGGGACTGTTTTATCCTTATTCCTTACTTCCCAGGTAGGGTAAGTTGTGGTAATTTAGCCAAGTCCACTGATGCAGAGGGAATAATGATCACAGTATTGTGCCAGTCAGTTTACTATCATAAATTCGAAAATCAGAACAAAACGTTTCTGTATTTTCGAATTTATACATCGGAAATGAACATTTCCGATTTGTCCTAATGTCGAAAACAGCTGTGTATTGTCGAAAATGTCGCTCGCGACATTTACGGCAATACACAGCACTCCCACCCGTTCCGTAACTACCTACCTACCTAGCCTAAACACACAGTTATGCAGGGGGGCTGTGCCCTTCTGCACCTCCCCCCTGTGGGGGGCTGTGACCCCCACACCCCCCAACTTAATATTCCAACTCCGAGATCGCACTACAGTGAGGAAAGGGATGTATTTCCCTAACCGCACTGTACCGCGATCCCGTCACATGAGAGAACGTTAGAATTGCGAATGCACAGTCCATTCGCAATGGTAACGTTCGCTCACATCACCTGCCGAAATATGAAGTATTCGAACATCTGTTGTTTGAATACTTCATAGCCGTGCAAGTGCACGTCGGCATTATGATAGTAAACCGTGCCAGTCACCTGTAATATTATATGTTCAAATTCCTCACTGCCTCTGTGGCAGCGCCCACCTACCAGATTGTGCATAGATGAGGTGGGTTTCAATTTCTTTAATTCAGTTTTTGCTGGATTTGTTTTTATATGGTTTTGTAACTGTACATTTACTCTTACTAGATGAGTTTGTCTTCAAGTACTTTCCTCTCCTTCATTGTAGAAGTGAAAAAGCATGAATACTCAACTTCTGTGGTAGCTAAAGCATTCACTCTCTCAAGATATGTGTAGCCAATCCTCAGGAAGAGAGAGAGACAGAGGGAGGGGTAGTATGAGTTTTTGAAAGCTAGCCAATACTGGGTTCCTTTCGCAGATAACCCAAAATGCCACTGAGGCAGTGAGGAATTTGAATTAAGCAACTGTACTTGCTTGGAGTGTGGATGGGTTAAACATCCTGGTTAAAAGGCATAATGTAATAAATTATGGAAGGAAAAGCAGGCCACAGATTTTATGTTTGTAAAAGATGCTTATGTAGAATTCTGTGCTTCATAAATTGTTGAAAATTGGATACCAGCCAATAGATGTAACCTCACTAGATGGTAGTAGTAGGAGAAGGTAACACTTGGTAGCAAGAAGTGTAAAGTACCCACCTGTAGGTATTTATAGATAGAGAAGTCAGGCATATTTATTACTTTGAAAGTAAAAACTGAGGATTAAATTATTTACAGTAAACAATACTTACAGTCCCTTAAGGATTAAAAGATATGTGGCATGTTTCTGGGCCTTCCTGAAGGGATTATAACATGGGTAAAAGATTGTAGTTTTATTACTGTGATAAATGTTGTACAGGGTGGCAGTGTAAAATGTGAATCCCAAAGACAGGAATATATTTTTTCGTAGGTTCATAGATTAGTACTAGGCTAACTGCCCTTATGGGCCATTTTCAACCTAGCCAGTTACCCCATGTGGGAATCAAACCCTGCACCTAATGTTTGTAAGGTAAACACCTTAACCATTATGCCAACCTCCCACCCCTTTGAATGCATGCATCTGGCTGGGTTGCAAGATATTTTTGAATGTTGTAGGTTGACAGCTGCATATTATGCTTATGAAACTTATTTATTTATTTTACATTTGTTAATTGGGTAGAGTCCGACTGGGCAAGTAGCCCATTTTCATTGGAGACCCGGGGAGAAAATCTCCATCACAATAGTACAAAAAAAGATTACAAAAAAAATGTTAAAAAGATTTACAAATAATATAAAAAAGTTTAACAGTTGCCAACAGTCACAATTTTTAAAAAAAAGAATGTAAAACAGAAAACATTACATTTCCTAAACCTTACTACAGACGATAATATGAAACTCATTAGATATGTAACTAAAATAAACCATTGTGGTATTTTCATTTGGTAGAAGTAAGACAAGGAGAAGGTAGCAGGAAAGAAACAATTAATGGCACGAGAAACTAGCCAGGAGTATTACAGGAGCATAGCCATTGTTGAGTAAGGTATTCCTTTAGGAGTTGTTTGAAGGTATGGTATCTGTTTTTTAGGATATTCTGGGGTAATAGGTTCCACTGTTTGGCTACGTTGAGGGAGAAGAGAGAGTCACCAAAGTAATTATGGAACTTAGTTACCTTAAGTATAAGACTGTCAGATGATCTAAGAGACCTAGGGTTTGTAGAGTGCAGGGCAGTTTTCAGGTTTTTGGATAATGGAGTTGGCAGTGGTGAGCTGATTGAGTGATAACAGAGTGGGAAATTCAGGCCAGTGTAGTTTTTGATGAGCAAGGCAGTGATGGGTCCTATTGGGTATATTAGCAGCAATTTTGCTATTTTGTTATAGCAGGAATCGAGTAGATGTAAATCAGACATGCAGAGGTTAGTGAAAAGTTGAGAAGAGTAGAGGAGAGTAGATGGGAGGTGGGATCTGGCTTTGGCTAGTCTGCCATTTTGAGTAAAGTAAGGTGTAGCCCTATATAGTGCACCAAGTTTGATGTGAACTTTCTTAATTGTGACTGATGTGTGTTTATTGAATGTTAGGTTGTTGTCTGTTGTGACACCAAGTAGTTTTGTTTGGTTAACTGGTTCTATTATAGTACCATCAGTGGAGTAGATGGAGAGAGGAGGTGGTTTTGCTTTGGATTTTGTGTTGGAGAAGATCGTTAAGTTTGTTTTGTTTGGGTTTAGGATGAGTTGAAGTTCATTTAGGTAATTTTCAGTATCTAGAAATGACTTTTGCAGTTTATCTTGGAGTTCTTGTGGTATAGGAGCAGAGCAAATAAGAGTAGCATCATCAGCATATTGAATGATAGAAGCAGATATAGTGGCAGTGTTTAGACTATTTGTGAATATAATAAAAAGGGAGAGGGCCAAGGATGGAACCCTGACTAACTCCAACAGAGACGGGGAGGGGTGTGGAGAGTTTATTATCCGATTTAGTCGCCTGTTGACGATTAGTAAGGTAGCTAAAGAACCAGTTGAGAGCTGTAGAGTTGAGGTTGAAGGAGGCTAAAGTGTTGAGTAGTAGTTGTTGGGATACTGTATCAAAAGCTTTGGATATATCAAGGAATATAGTAGAGACTAGTTGTCCATTGTTTGTGAGGAGGTTGATGTTGTTAGTGAAATTTATGAGGGCTGTGGAGGTACTGTGTTTTGGATGGAAGCTGTGCTGTGAACTAGATAAGATGTTATTTGTAGTGAGGTGGTCTAGGAGCTGCTTATGAGTACATTTCTCTAATATTTTGGCTACGGTCCAGAGAATGGCAATGGGACAATAATTAGAGAGATCTTTAGATGGGCCTCCCTTGTGGAGGGCGATGATATGTTCTGTGATGTATCGACTGATTAGGATAGATACGGGATAGGCGATGGAACTTGCAACAGTTTTTAAGAAGTCATTAGGGAGTTGGTCAGCTCCTAGACAGGTAGGCTTTAATTTTGATAGGAGTTTTTTGATGTAAGAGGTTTGTATGGGTTTAAGAGAGAATTAGTTCAGTTTAGAGTTAGTGGAAGTAGGCACTGTAAGGGGTTGGTTAGATTTGTTGTTTAAAAGTGAGGTGATAGTTGTGATGAAATGAGAGTTAAATTGGGATGCTAAACATTTAGTGTTGTTTGTTGTAGATGGTGCAGGGGTAGAGGTTTTGCCAGGGTTGAGGAGGTAGTTAATGTTTTGCCAAACTTTTTGTGGGTTATTTATGTGTTTTTGTAGTAGATATTCTTGGATAGATAGTGTGTATGAATCAGAGATCATGTGTACCTGATTAAGAGTGGAGAAGTACTACTCAACCATTTGTACGGATCACTCTTGGTACTGTAGATGGAGAGAGAGAGAAGATGGAAACAGTTTTTTTTTTAATTTTTTACAGTAAACATCTTTATTACATTATCACGTATAACATAGGCAATCATACTTTTATATAAGTGAAAACAAACCATATTGACATAATTTTTGTTACAAACATAATTGACTCACCATATTGACATAATTTTAGTTGCAAATGTTATACATCACTTATAATCTATCCAATCTCCTGTGATGGGAGTAATATATTACAATATGTAATATATTACTGTAATATATTACAGTTTCTAGTAACTAGTAATATAACTAGTTACTTTTTCAAAATAGTAGTAAAGTAATAGTAATATATTATTGTTTTAGTAACTAGTAACTTAAATGTGAGTTAGTTTTGCTTAAACCAGTGGTTCTCAACATGGGCGATATCATCCCCTTAAGAGTGACAGAAAACTTCCTGAAGCCCTGGACAGTATGGATAGTAATCAGATGTTAGGAGATAATACAAACTTTGAAGGGGCAATTTGAATAAAAAAATTGTAACATAATGTTGGCAAAACTCATAGTACGTACCATTCATAACATACAGTATGTAGCATTCATAACATACCTCTCAACTCTACCAAATTCCTCAGCATTTCCTGGTTTTGGGCTCAGAATAATAGCATGCCACAAATTCCTGACTGGGCTCATTAAATCCAAATTTTGGCTTGCAGACAGGGGCACTGGAACCATCCCACTTTTAAGAGGCTTTGATTAAAAAAAAAAACACCCTGTGATGGCGGCGTCTTCTCCTTTAAGGAGGACCATTTGCTACTCCTTACTGTCTACAGGGCATTGATTTCATGACCCACATGTAGATAATGCCGGAAGTGGGATATAGGGATTCAGATTCAGGCATCTATTATTCTAATTCACTTACAGATTTTGTGTCAGTATGCATTTTGAACAATAAGATATGTTGAGTTGTTGAAATCCTCAACATTTTAACAGAAAATCAAGTATTTGCAAGAGGCAGGGCAGAAAATGAAGGCAAAATCACGAATAATTGGTAGGTATAATCACATATTATCCTGTTGTTTGTAAGGTGAATGTCATGTTAGTGAGTTTGTGTTTCAAATGTTTCCTTGATGTAAAGAAATGCAGTTTAAGAGCCAGTAGCCCGCAGAACTCGTATACCTCTCAACATCTCAGCACAAAAAAAATTTAAACATAGCCATTAGCAAATATAACGTGTGGAGGGGGACAGTGGTCTGAAATCAGAAACAAATTTTCAATAGGGCACTTATAAACTTAGAACAGCCTTTGAATGATATGATGTAATGCGATCCTATCTCGCCTACATTCATAACTGATGGGCTCGGAGCTAAGAATTGGCTCCGACTCAGCCGATACACTAGCACGAAGTCTCTCATTGGCTGTGCCAACCCCTTATCCCAGGATGCACCATGCCCAAACCCTCAGATCTCGTTTGCCGCTCCTAGAGTAACGACGTGGTCTCAACTTGGCTGTGGCTAAGTACCCTTCTTTGTTTGGCCTTTTGGTCGCTTTTTTGGCAGTTAGCTTTAAAATTTATGCTCAAACAGCTATTTTAATAGCTATCTTGTTGTTAGTTCTATTGTGATTGACTGTGTTTGTCTTTTTGGATTGTTGTGGTAATTCCTTCTGTTTAGCGGGCTAGGCCCATTTGAGTTAGAGGGCCTTTGCCCTATCTCTTGTCGAGCGTTTAAGTTAGAGCTCTTCCCCCCTTCCCTCCTTGTGTGTCGAGTGTGTTACAGTTAGTATGTCTGGCAAAGAAAAGGAACATAAGCCATCGGGCTTTAAAAAATGTTCAAAATGCAATTACAAGATGTTGTTGACAGATGGCCATGCCATCTGTGTTTATTGTCTAGGGGCTAAACACTTGCAAGAATCTTGCAGTGTTTGCCATGCCTTCTCCTCTCGTGTCCTACATGAGAGAAAAAATAAGCTTATCCTGAAGGGTTTGATCAAGCCAGCCTTCGAGGAAGCTTTGGCTTCTTCTCCCTCCTCAAAATCGAAGCAAAAGAAGTCTTCGGTTCCGACAAGTCCGTCGGAGCCGCCTGCAAAAAGAGCTAAATCTGTGTCCCCTTCCTCTGCTCCACTGGCCTTAGAGCCGCAGGATAGAGGATCTAAATCTGGGTCTCCTTCCTCGGCTCCAATGGTTTTGGAGTCTCGGGATGAGAGATCAGGTACTCTGCCCCCTTCCTCGGCTCCACTGATTTCGGAGCCGCAGGATAGAGGATCTAAATCTGGGTCTCCTTCTTCGGCTCCATTGGTCTCGGAGCCGCAGGAGAGTGTTTCTGCTCTGGGGTCAGTTTCGTCGGCTCCTGAACTGTCGGTGCCGAAAGGGGTCTCTGTTCTGGTCGAGTCTGCTTCGGCTCCAATCCTTTTGGAGCCGATTCGGAGCCAGCCTCCTAGCTTTGTCTCAGAGCCAATAGAAAAAGTTTATTGGCCCCCTTCTGTTTCCTCCAGGCTTTCAGATTCGGATGTAGATAGGGTGGTCCAGAGGCTGCTCCAGTCACCTGTCTTATCCAAATTATTTTCGGCTTTGGCCCAGTCGGCCCCGGAGCCAGCCCTTTCGATACCGTTTCTTCCTCTTCCGACAACCATGGTGTCGTTGGAGTTCATAGAGTCAGGTGAAGTCCTTGAGTTGGTTCCGAGACCCACTGCTAGTCTGTCGGCACCAACTTCAGCTGCAACCCTTTCTGTGCCTTCCAGAGGTTTCAGTTCTCGGGTGTCCTCAACCGGGCCCGAGTGAGATTCGTCCGGGCTTCTGGTTTCGGCCCCGAGTCTCCCTCTTGGCGCCTCAGCTAGGGGAACCCCGCCACCGGTCATGGTCTCAGAGGCGGGCCTCTCCTCAGATTCTGGTGGGCCTGCCTTCGAGGCTATGAGGAGCGCGCTGGCCAAGTCTCTAGTGACTTCATCTGAATCTGCGACTCCTTCCCTAGACACGGCGACTAGAGCTTCTGGTGCCCCCCTGTCTTCGGACAGCGCGGCTCCTAGGCCTGAGGATTCCTCCTTGTGTGGTCCCCTGTTTTCCGAGGAGCCTTCAGAGTTCATGCCTGAAGAGCCCCCCAGGAAAAAATTGTGCAAGAGGAAGCACATAGACTCCCCAGATGAGTCTGTCACCTTGGACACCGACCTTGATGATGCGGAAGGGTCCCCTAAGTCGTCCTCTGACGATATCTCGTTCTCCGATATCCTGGAGATCTTGAGACAGAGGGGCGACTGACCATCCAAAACCCTTTCCGCGGAGGAGTCGGTCTTCCTCAAGGCCTTCGGAGCCCAACCCTCCACCTCCTGGGTGTCTCCACCCTTCGATGAGTTACTGGACCTTATTTGTCGAAGGGTGTGGGAACACCCTAATTCTGTGGAGCCAGTTCCTTCTCGCCCCAACAAGTTTTTATCCGCACCCCCTGGCAAGGAGTTTCTAACCAAGGGAGTCTCGGTTGATGCTATGGTGGTGGCGTCTGCCACCCAGCAGGATGTGGCAGAGGCATCTACTTCTATCCATCCTCCTAACAAAGAGTCCAGGAGCATGGATAGGTACAGGAAGCGTACCCTGACTTCAGTGACCTTTACTCTGCGGTCGCTGAATTATTTATGTCACTTTACGAGGCTCCAAAGGGATTTCATAAAGGAGTTGGGAGATACCCTGTCGGGTAACGTGCCTGAGGCGTTGACGCAGTCTGTCAACGCCCAGCTGTCTACCCTTTCGTCGATTGTTAATTCGTCCATGAGGCTCATATTGTATGCAGCCGAAGGGGCGGGTAGGGCACCGAGTTCGGGCGTAGCCCTTAGGAGGCAAGCCTGGATGCGCTTGTGTCACTTTGCGGAGGCGTTCAAGTCTTCCTTCACCGACGCTCCATTCGATGGGTCCTCTCTCTTTGGACCCAAGGTGAAAGACACACTCACTAGATGTGAGCAGGAGGGTAAGACTTTGTCTGCCGTTGGGGCCCATTTTTTGCTTCCCTCTAGACCTTATCCCAAGGCTCAGAGGGGAGGAAAGATGTGGTTCAGAAAGTCCCAAAAGTCTTTCCCTGCCCATCAGAGTGACCCTCCTTCCAGAGGCAGAGGGGGGGGAATTATTCTGGAAGACGTCGCTCTAGAGGCGGCGGAGGCCCCCGCAACTCAGGAGACCGCGAATCCTTTCGTGGTTCCTCCTTCCAGCGTCCCTGAGTGACTGCCCCGACTGTGTGTCTCCGGAGCCAGTCGGGGATCAATTCTCGGCGCATGCAAGGGCCTGGGGTTCCATCACTCAGGATCAGTGGGTGCTTCGTATCATCGCCGGAGGTTACACCATCCCCTTTATCCGTCCCCCTCCACCGTCAAGGAAAATCCCGGACGTGCCACCCAGTCAACGGGATCAAGCAGCCATAGAGGTCGCAAAGCTGCTCGGAAAGGGAGTCATCCAGCTAGTCCTCGCAGACCAGACTGGATTAGGAACTTACTCAAGGTTATTTTCGGTGCCGAAAAGAACAGGGGACTTGAGACCCATTCTGGATCTCAGCCACCTAAACCGCTTCGTAAAGAAGTCCAAGTTCCGGATGGTCATGTTGCAATCCATTTTCCCATTGCTGGAAAAAGGAGTATGGATGTGCTCCATCGATCTCAAGGACGCCTATTATCACATCAAGATAAACAGGGCGTCCAGGATACATTTACGCTTCTGCCTAGGAGCCAGTCACTTCCAGTTCCAGGCCCTGCACTTTGGTCTCACCACAGCCCCCAGGGTGTTTACCAAATATCTGGCAGTGGTGACGGCTCACCTGAGACGTCTGGGATTCCAGGTGTTTCCGTATCTAGACGACTGGCTCCTCACCGGCCCACCAGGCATCTTCTTACTCAAGCCGTGAGTGCTGCCATCAAGTTGGGACATCTATTAGGAATTACATTCAACTGGGAAAAGTTTGTATTGCTGCCATCACAGCGTGTTGCCTTTATAGGCGCAGAGCTAGACTCTGTAGAGATTCGAGCATTCCTTCCAACAGAGAGGATAAAGATACTACAGGACCAAGTCCTAGCCTTACTACCCCGAAGGAAAGCCCCAGCCAGGATGGTCCTTCAGCTTTTGGGGTCGATGGTGGCTGCCATTCTTCTGGTCCCTCTGGCAAGATTGCACATGTGAATTCTTCAATGGCTCCTGTCGACCCAGTGGTCATACCAAGATCTGCCATTGTCCTACCCGATTCTCATCACGGAAACATGCCGGCGAGATCTTCGTTGGTGGCTCCTCTCCTCCAACCTGAACCAGGGGAGACTCTTCTGCCCCCCCTCCCCCATTGCCACAGTGACCACGGACGCCTCCCAGATAGGGTGGGGGAGGCATTATCTGGGCAGGACGGTTCAAGGCACATGGCAAGATCACGAAACCCACTTACATATCAATGTTCTGGAAATGAAGGCAGTGCTTCTAGCATTACAGGCACTTCACAGCTCTCTTCCCAAGGGTACCATCTCAATCTTCTCAGACAATATGGTGGTAGTATGGTACCTGAACAAGCAGGGAGGAACCAGGTCTTATCCTCTTTGCAGAGAAGCCATGAGAGTGTGGAACTGGGTGATCCCTTCCCAGAGATTTCTAGTGGCAACGCACATTCCGGGGAAGTCCAGTGTGATAGCAGACAGGCTGAGCAGAGTTATTCTGATGCCTCACAAGTGGTCCTTGAACGACCAAGTAGCGGCTCGGATCTTCTCCAAGTGGGGGTTCCCCTGCTGCAACCTTTTTGCCAGCCCCTGGAATGCGAAGTGCAGCAATTTCTTCTCCCTGATCCCCCCCAGGGGGAGTCACCCAGGGACACTCTAGTCCACAGTTGGCCCTCCGGTCTGCTCTGTGCCTTCCCTCCGGTCCCTCTACTGCCAAAGGTGATTCAGAAGGTGATCTGCTTGGGAAGCAGCATGATTTTGATCGCACCACACTGGCCCCACCAAGTTTGTTTTCCCTTCCTTCGGAAGTATGCAGTGAAGGATCCTTGGATTCTGGACCCATTTCCAGACCTCCTGACTCTTCAGTCGGGTCAGGGCCATCCATCACTGCGAACTCTCAAGCTAGCAGCTTGGCTGCTCCACTTCCGACCTTAGTCAGACAGCATATCCTTTCGCCTGAGGTGGTTTGGATTCTGTCTTCTTCTCACAGAGCTTCCACTAAGGAGATATATTCTAATAAATGGAAAAGGTTTGCCATTTGGGCCCAGCGGCACAACCTTGACCCTCTGACCGCCCCGATGTCGGCAGTATTAGATTTTTTGGCAACTCTTTTTAGACAGGGTTCCGCTTTCTCCACGCTTAAAGTCCAATTGGCAGCGATTTCTAATTATCATGTTGCCTTTGAGCCTTCACTCACAAGTCATAAGTTGTGTAAGGCCTTTCTCAAGGGAGCTTGGTTGCTTCGCCCCCGGTGTCGCAACCTGTTTTGCCATGGGATTTGAATGTAGTTTTAGGAGCCTTGACGTCTCATCCCTTCGAGCCGGCGGCCACTTGTGAGCAAAAGTTCTTATCTTGGAAGACTGCCTTCTTGGTAGCTATTACTTCAGCCAGAAGGGTTTCGGAGCTTCAAGCCCTTTCTGTCAAGCCTCCTTATCTGATCTTTCACAAGGATAGAGTATCTCTAAGACTAAACCCGTCATTTCTTCCAAAGGTTTCTTCTGCTCTTTGTCTGCAGCAATCTATAGAGCTACCAGTTTTCTTTCCGAAATTTTCCAACAAGGCAGAATACAGACTTCATCAGTTGGATGTGCATAGACAACTGAGGTTTTACTTGGATAGGACATAGCAGTAGAGGAAATCAGACCAGTTGTTTGTGGCCTTTGCGGATAACAGGATTGGCAAAGCAGTAACTAAGACCACTATCGCTAGGTGGATTAGGGATTGTGTTTCATTTATTTATGCATCAACAGGAAGGGACCTTCCATTTCCAGTTAGAGTGCATTCTACTAGGGCTATGGCAACTTCAGTGGACTTCCACGCCAGACTGTCTGTGGATGAGATATGTGCAGCAGCCACTTGGGCTTCTCCACATACATTTATTTCTCATTACAAACTGGACGTGGCCTCTAGGCGTCGGGCGTCCTTTGGTTCCACAGTGCTCAGGAGTGTTTTCCAATGAACCTCCCAGGATCTAGGTGCTAGGGACGCTGTCCCATCAGTTATGAATGTAGGCGAGATAGGATTGCATTACATCTTTTAGTTATGTACTTACCATAATGATAGATGTATGTGATCCATCTCGCCTACATTCTTACGTACCCGCCCTCCTTCCCCCTACCTGTTGGATCTGGAGGAAACACTGTTGTGCAGTCGGATTGGCACATGTGGGTGAGTTGTTATGGGGCAAACAAGATCTGGGGGTTTGGGCGTGGTGCATCCTGGGAAAAGGGGTTGGCCCAGCCAATGAGAGACTGTGCTAGTGTATCTGCCGAGCCCATCAGTTATGAATGTAGGCGAGATGGATCACATACATCTATCGTTATGGTAAGTACATAACTAAAAGTTTTGCATTAGTGTGCATTTTCTGAAGGATATCAAGAATTAAAACATTTTCAAAAAAGAGTAATACACTGCAGTCAACTAATAATGATAATAATTAGAGCTGTACTTGACTGATGTAATCATAGAATTCTGCACAAGTGTGGTGTTGCTTTAAAATAACATAAGTGCAGCTCACAGGTTTTACAAACTAACAGAGCAAAGCAGTCTGTACCAGTCGTAATAGAGCATCTGCAAGTTAATAAGTCCATGAGTAGAATGGGAAAATATTTTAACTGCCCTCTACAAGCGTACTTGCCATAATTACAGTTTGTAAATACTAGGTATCTTAAGTTGCAACATTAATAAAAAGTAAAAGCGGCCGCCATGAAATCCAGCATTTAACTTCTGCTTTAGGACTGAAAGACAGCAACTTCAACTCTAGTGTGACTACTAATGCATGCTATGGATATAAACTCAATCCACACTTACTGTGGAATTTAAACTAGCCAGGTCGAGGCAAGTGTGAGTGAGTGTATGAGTATGTTTGTTAAACTGGTGATTCGTTTTTCTGTATGAGAGAGGTTGTGTGTGTGTGTGTGTGTGTGTGTGTGTGTGTGTGTGTGTGTGTGTGTGTGTGTGTGTGTGTCTATGTAATATAAATTAGCCGTTCGTATCACAGATAAAGTGCGTGTGCTACTGTGTCAGAAAGTAGGTGTGTGTATGAGTGTGTGGCTGTGTGAGTGCAGAGTAAAGGTAGGTGTGTGTGTGTGTGTGTGTGTGTGTGTGTGTGTGTGTGTGTGTGTGTGTGTGTGTGTGTGTGTGTGTGTGTGTGTGTGTGAAAGAGCAGAGAGAAGGTGTGTGTGTGTGCAAAAGAGCAGAGAGAAGGTGTGTGTGTGTCTGTGTGTGACTCTCAGCTGTCCAGCTTCAGCCTCATAGTTGTGGTCTCTTATAACATTTGTGGTTTTCTGGTAAATCATGGAGGACTGAAGTCACTAAATAATAAAATACGTATGAGTTTTAGATTTCATATCCTTCATAAAATACATACTAACACAAATCATGTTATTCTATCAGCCTTATAAGTTTATAAGAGCAATATTTTAAATTCTGGTCTCTATTTTTGGGCCTTTGTCCTTCCATTATGCTAGTCTTTGACCACATTTCTTTTGTTAAGAGGTTGAGAGTTATGGTAGTGCAGAATTTAGAAAATACCAATTTATTATGTTTTAAATAAAAGAAAAACTACTGTTTTGCATGCTACTTAATTATTTTAAGTCTAAGATAACTGTACCACAGTATAAATTTAATTCCCCAAGATACCACACTCTTGATGCTGGTATACATATCTCATCAACCAAATGTTTGCCATCACATGTTTTGGTGTCGATCACAGCTGTTTCACTACGTATATGCGGTATTATTTGTGCTATTTAATAAAACAAAACATTTAACAGTGCATCACATTCCACTGTGAAACTTTTTACAGTACTTTTAGCATGGTATTTTAAGCACACATTGCTGTACTCTTAAAATGAATACTGCTACAGCGTGTACATATATAATGAGTACAACGCTACTGCTTTACAATTTAGTTAATTGATAGAAACATTACTTTACTGTTTTATTCGTTCATTGTCTGATATTTAATTTAATCAGTTCAGTGCTTATGAGGGTGCAGGAGCTTGTCATAGCAAGCAGAGGGTGCAAGGTAGACAAACAAATTATGGGTACGGTGCCAGTCTATAAGAGGACACACAGACACACATGCACACACAAATACATATATCATATTATATATACTCACAATTTGGAGGATTGTCATTTCAACAGTGGCCTGTCTTTTGGCGACAGAGATATGAGTCAGTGCTCAGCATCAGCAGCTACCAGATTTGTTTACATATCCTAACCTTGCCGTATAGTAAACAGCAACCGTTTTCCATACTGCCGTCAGTCGGAATTCAACTCACCACTCATTGGTTTAGCACCCAACACCCCAAACCACTGCATCAGGCAGGACTCTCTGGGTGGATTTATGAGCAACCAACTTTTGTCTTGACAATTTTTTATGTTCTATTTAAAATTCTTTTCAGGTTTCGATTTTTGGTTGCTGAAAGTAGACAAAATGTGATAGGTTTCTATAGGTCTTCTGATCCTGGCTGTGTATGCTTTGGTTTAATTATTATTTGTGACTCTTTAGCTATAAAGACTAGTCACCTTCTGCTTTTGGCTCCTGCTGCTAGGGGTCTCCACAGCAGATCATCAGTCCGCAGAACAAGCGGCAGTAGAGTTTTATGGTATTGAGTTGCCAGCCTGGCACCCAGCCTTCCTCAGAAGGCACATGCACACACCTAGGGCCAATTTAAAATGTCCAATCCACCTGAAGCATGTCATGGGAATGTGGGAGGAAACAGGAGCACCCAGAGGGAACCCACACAAACACAGGGAGGACATGCAGACTCTGCACAGAAAGTACCCCAAACAAGAATCAAACTGGAGAACCTCTTACTGTGAGGTGATAATGCTAACTGCTGCACCACTATGCTGCCCATCTATAAAGACTAGTCTTCTGGAGTTTTTCATCTGTTTAATGTTATACATCATCATTGTAACATTGTGTATACAACTTTAATAATACGTTTATATGCATGTGCTTACTTGTGTGAGTTGTGACTTTTGGCTTTTCCCGGTTAGGGGTCGCCACAGCAGAACTCCGGTCCGCTAATGATTGGCAGTGGATTTTTACATACCGAGTTGCCAGCCCTGACGCACAACCTTCAACGAAGGTACGCCCATTCACGCATGTCCCCACGCAGAAGACGCTCTAACTGAGAATCGAACTGGACAGTGTCTTACTGTGAGGCGACAACGCTAAATCTCAAAATTATAATTGATAAACTATACTTATGTAAAAGTAACGCATTACTTGAGTTAGTAACTAGTAATAGTTATATATTACCTTTTTAGAAAATTAATAAGTAATAGTAATATATTGCTTGCACTGAAAAGTAACTAGTAATAGTAATTATTACTTTCCTAAGTAAGTAGCACAGCACTGCATAGCTTATTTAGATCCTACCTTATTTTAAACCTCATTCCTCCTCTGCATGTATTGTTCCCGTAATTCCCATGTTTTTCTGTGTAATTTGCTCCTCCCCTTTTCTAAAGATTTAATTTCCAGTTGTTTGTCTCTGTTACTGTGTTAACTACTACTAGTAAAGTTGGTTTAGACTTTGATTCCCATTTTCTAGTAATTGCTTTTTTGGCATCTGCCATGATTAGACTCAGCAAGTCCTGACTATGCCTAGACAATTCTGATTCTTTATCATAGCTCAAAAAATAATTTCCTTAGTTACACCAGTTTGCTCACTCAGTATCTCTGACATAGCAGTCTGCAGGGAATCATTAAAGTTTGCCAGCTCATTACACTCCAAGAAAATATATTCCCAATTACCTCTTTCTTCCCCCTCACACCTCCAACATTTGTTATCTATCTGAGGAAAAATTGTATGGAGTCTACTTGGGGATATATACTTATGTATATACTTTCAAGCAAAGATTCTAAATCTTTGAGACTTTGTTGCATATTTGGGAGACATACGTATATCCCCCCGTTGTTTCTTTGTGAATTCCTTATCCAGTCTGTCTTCCCAATCCTTTCTAACTTCCTCTGATTGATTGATTCTTGTAGTTATCATGCAATATTTTGTATGTTGTACTAATTATTCCTTTTTTAATGGCAGCTTCTCTTCTAGATTCTACTAAAAACTATACCAGTGCTGGTCTTTCACATAGGCTTACACTATTTATTTTTGTTTGCCTATACTGTGAGATCAGTCCTTGATAGGGAAGGCAGTCTCTAACCTGCAGTCCAAATACATTCTTGACCTCTTCCCATTCTATTACCTTTCCTTCTCTAGTTATTTGCTCCAAATACATTGGTTCCATTGCCAGTTTTCTCCAATATATTCCAGCGCTCTCCTGCCTATTGTCTGTATCCTTAGTTGCAATCATCCTTATTGGCAGAATCTCCTTTCTCCATTCCTGTGTTTTCTTAGTTCTTAGAATACCTTTTGCTACTTTATGAATATAGTATTCAGTATGATTATTGTTGTTCTCCTTAAAGGTCTGCATCCAAAATCCCAGTCTCTCCTTGTTTCTTGGGCTTCGCCCCTGTTTCATCATCATCTCTTTCCACTTTGAATTATAGTTTTCTGCTTGTGCTGTGTATAGGAGCCTTAACTGTATTGCTGTGAAATATCCTTCACCTCGGGTAATCCCAATCTGCCCTTTTCTGCTGGAAGAATAAGCTTATCCCACTTGACTCTTGGCGTCTTCCCCTTCCAGATAAAACCCTTTGGCTCTTTCTTAATTGCTATCCACAACTTCTCCTCTGGTTGATAAAAATAAGACTTACCTGTGTATAAGACCACAGGGACAAAAAACATTTTAACTTCTTGTATCTTATCATCGATATCCAAATAGCAGAGCTTCCATTTTCTTAGTTTTTGTATTATCTTTTGCTTAGTGTCTTCCCATATATCCTTAACTGCCACACTGTTTTTTTTAATCCATACTCCTAAATACTTCATTTTATTATGTACTTATAAATATGGATATTGCTGAATCAATTTGTATGTGGGTACATACTTTACTGCTATTGCTTTTGTTTTAGCTTCATTAATTTTCTATCCCAAAAAGGTTTGAGACTGTCTTTATATGTTCCACAGCACTGTAATGTCCCTTTCTGGTTTTGTCAGGTATAAAATAATGTCATTTGCGAATATAGCCAGCTTTTATTGACTACCGTACCAATCATACCCTTGAATTTCTGAGTCCCTTAATTTATTTGCCAATGGTTCTAAATATAATGTAAATAACAAACGGGAGCGAGGACACCCCTGCCTGGTTCCTTTGCTCAAGTAGAGATTATCAGAGAGGACCCTACCCACTTTAATGTTTGCCTCTGACCTCTCATATAACCTCCTAATCAACCTTATAATTTTATCAGGAAATGCAAATGCGTCCATTGCTCTACTCATAAAGTCCCAGTTTACTCTGTCAAATGCTTTCTCTGCATCAAGACCCACCAACAACAGTCGTGTTTTAAAGAGCGACCAACAGCAGTCGTGTTTTCTAACATTCTGCTTCCCTCTGGATCATCACTGTTCTGTTAATGTTGTCAAATGTTTGATCCACTCCACAAAACTACATCAATTCATATCCATCAATTTTGGCATCAGTTTTGCCATTTTTCTTAGTCATTATAGACATAAACACTTTATAGTTATGATTTCATATTGAAACAGGCCTGTATGAATTTGGATCTGATGGATCTTTACCCTCTTTAGGTATCACAGTTATTGCCATTTTCTTCTAGGATGTTGGTACTTCTCCTCCTCTTAAAATACTGTTAAACAAAACCTTTCAGATCTTTATCAGTTTTTTTCCCTCCTGGCTTCCAGACTTCCACAGGAATACCATCTTTTCCTGGGGGCGTTCCTGGAGATTGGTTATACATCACCACTTTTATATATTCTCCTCCTGTCATAACTGTTTGTAATTGAGCCTCCTCTATCTCTAACCTTGGCGTATTTAATTCTTCCATAAACATTTCCATATGTACCTTTTCTTGATTTCCATATTTCTTTGCTTTATATAGACTTTCATAAAATTTCCGAAATATTTCTAGTACTTCTACAGGATCTCTTGTTATAGGCTCCCTTAGATTGGTGACAGCCCTTTCTACTTTCTGTTGCTTGAGTCATCGTGCTAATAGTTTTTTTGCTCTAGAGTTATTATGAAAAAACAGTTGCTTAACAGCAATCTTTCTAAACTCTGTTACTGAGGTAATCCCTTGTTTTCTGTTTAGCATTCTGCAATTGCTTTTGTTCTTGTTCTTTGAGATTCCCTCTATTTGGCAGTACTTCAACATTTGTCAGTCCCTCTAAGTAATTCTTGTTACTTCTTAACCATACCTCCCTTTCTTTTCTTTCCACTCAGTTTTTAAGTTCCACTTTAATTTTATCCAACTCCATAGCTATATTTTTGTGAGAAATTTCTGTCTTCCGTAATAGCCCCTGAATAATTTCCACTACCCTTTCCTTAAATTCATCTCTTTTGAGCAAACAGGTGGGAAAGCACCAGTGTTTTGTTTTTATTTTATTACCCTGTGTTTTTTTATTTTAGTTATTTGTGCATGATATAAACTAGTTATTGGGTGTATATCAAGATCTTCAATTAAATGCACATGTTCCTGTGAAATGTAAAGTCTCTCTACCCTAGCCCAGTTTTTGTATCTTGGTGAATTAAAAGTAAGTTCACTCCTAGTACTGAATTCACATCTTTCTTGCCAAATATTTTCATAAATTTCTTGAGAAAATAACCCTCCTTTATTGTATTTTCCCTTCTGGGCCCCCTAGACACATCTTCACTGTTGCAAATCAAATTCCAGTCCCCTTCTGGGCCGCCTAGACACATCTTCACTGTTGCAAATCAAATTCCAGTCCCCACCTGTAAGTAATATTCATTGCTGAAAGCTGATTATTTCTCCCAGAATATTCTTAAGCTCCATTATAGCAGTTTTTGGTGGAATATAAATACATACCAGTGTAATCCTCCTCCCTTGCCAGTAGTCCCCTAGTACTACAAATCCATCATTATTGTCTTTATCTTCTTCTATTACTATTGGAACTCTCTTGCAGTTAGTGTATGTACGCCTCTCTTCCTTTGCCCCAGGTGTTCCACTGAATAACCATCCTGAAAACCTTTCTTTATAAAATTCATGTTCAGTTCTTTTCAAGTCTGTCTCCTGTAGCATAGCTATTTGCACTCTACATTTTTTAATATAGTTCACTACTCTTATTTTTTGTATTTATCTGTGAGACCATTAACGCTTCATGACATTATAGAAAGAATCATATTCATGAGGGATTATTGTTCTCATCTTTTATGTATAACAGCTTTTTTTTTAACTGTGTAGTTCCAACTTTTTTTGCTCTTCTATTAGGAACAAATTTTGCAAACTGACAGCCACACACAGACTCGAGCATAACTGAAAGAAAGATTATCCATGTTAAGACGCATGGTAGAGCCTGTGGATCTGGTACGTTATATCTGGTTTTGTCTTATCTTTATAGCTCTCACAGCTGAGAAAACACTTGAATGCTTTAAGTAAAGATTTTCTCCAAGCCATTTGTCTTTATCAGATTGTCTGCTAGAGACATGGGAGCCAGATTCAAAACTGTTTACTAGAAAAAAAGGCCTTATAATGTTCAATATTCTTTTTCTTTTACTTGCTTTCCCTTAAAACTTGTTACTATATAAGGCTTTATACTTTCCTCAGGGTTAATGGAAGTCATGTCTGGCACTTACACTGCTTTTTGATGAACAGCTGCAGTACTTTTCCCAGTCAGCCTTTTGTAGCTGATTTTCCTTTAGGTCCCCTGTATTTCTTTTTTCCTGGCATTCAGGCAGTGCACTTACTAGCCAGTTACTGAAATTTAATCAGAAATCCAGGTCCACTGGCCTTCTCTGCTAAGTTTCTATTTTCACACTGAGAGAGCTAGAATTAAGCCGTTGCTCAATGTGTAGCCATCTTGGAAGTCCCCATAAAAGGTTTTATCTTGATATTGATTTGTGTGATTTTGATTTATTTATTTAAATGTGCTAACTGGGCTAATGCATTGATCTGCTTTAGACCTTCTTTCATATATAGCCATGATGCAGTACACAACAGTTATATAAATGGGAAACATTTGCATGCAGCATGTGCTAGTATGACTGATACCTTTTTAGATTGTACATAATACTGATTGGCTATAGTACAGGGACATTTGGGTTTCTTGGGTCATAGTGACAAAGCAAGTAAGTGTAAATTGACAAGTTGAAAATGTGTACAGCTGCAGATTGTATTTTTCTGTAGAAATCATTTTCAGAAAGAAAAGTAAGGGTAGCCTTACCATTAAGGGAAAGGTGACCTGATGTAAATTTGGAATCTTTAGCTGGAAGTCATTCCTCAGTGCTAAATTTATTGATTATTGTAGTCTATTTATCTTTCCTTAGGAGTGATCTTGTTGATTATCGTGTACGGTTTGTTAAAAAAAAAAGTATGCAAGCTCAGTACAGACATATGCCATAACACTATGGCAGTAATTAGAGTCCCTTGAAGTTGGAGAGAGGACCGAAAATGTAAACAGATGATATTTTCATAGAAACACTGACATATTTGTATCTATCTTAGAGGTGTTATAATAATTATATGCATTGTAGTCAGTCATTTAGGGGAGGGTAGTGTCGTATGTGCTTTGGGTCCTAAGACCAAGACTGCTTGGTCACTTTAGTTTGTTTTTGCGAGTATTTGTATGATTGCATTGTTGATATGTTAATGGAAATCATACTTTGATGATGTGAGGTGATGATTGGCTTGCTGGCCAAGAATAAGAAGGATTCTAGAATGAGTGATATTCATTGGAATGATCCAAATAGAAGAGTTTAATATTCTTTGAAAGGAAACATTATTTTTTTGAGAGGTAGAATGGTGATGTCCTGACTGGGAGGACAGGGGATGTACTGTCTTAAATCAGCAGATTTAATTAGCCATTGTTTACAATGCATCTATTTTTATGAGGAAAGCAACTAATGTTAGAATTCCTTTCATTTCCTGTGAAAAATATGCCTTTGAGGAAGTACCAAAAAATAACCACTTCCTTTTTAACACTGACTGTCCTAGAAGAAAATACTCATTTGTTCCTTCTGATAGGATTAAGGCTGTGATATTTGTTTTTTTCATACACAGATACTCATCCCCATGTACATATTCACACTGCCCCTCAACCATTCTTAAAATGGTATTTTTTTCCCATCCCAGATCATTGTTGTGGGCAATGCCCATGCCCATTGTTAACTCTACCCAAATTGCAAGACGTATTTGTCCCCAAACATCAAAACTTGCACTCTCTTTGCCAGTATCTCAGGAAATGACAAGGGATTGCCAGGTAAGCACTGATACAATCTGCATCTAAGCAGCCATTGTTAGTTTATACTTCACATTGTAAAATGCCATTGACTGACTAGTCAAAATCTGTTATGTGACAGGGAGGGAAGTGAGATGATAAATTAATGACTAGTAGTTTGTCTCATTTCTGGATTCATTTTGAATGTATGCATTCCTTTAACTGTTCCATTAGTCTTAGTAGTGATGCCCAACCAAGTGTGGGGGGCACTATTCAGCATTAGTTTGCTGTTCAGTGAGAGCTTGGAGCTAACAGACAAGAGTGTAGTGAGATTATGTTTGCTGTCATTTGCAAGTAACAACACACAGTGTGGTTGGCGAGTTACTTTCAGATTTGTTTCCCCCCAACATGGAAAAACAAACCCAGCATATCCCAATGCATATACCAGTCACATCAACTATATAACTTCCAAGGGTATACCTTGCTGGTAGGAAAGGCATCTTGGAGGAGAAAGTAAGAGTGGTGGCTGTCATGTTCTACTTCCACTCCACCCCATATACCTACCAGTGAATCACATATTCACTAGCCCTTAAGCACCATATTCTGACCCCATTTCATTTGATAGCCTCTGTAACTCTCTCCTACCTTCCAGTGTCAGTTGCCAGCTGCAGAATGTATGACCACGTCATAATGCACTTCAGTTGCTGCTTGCACATTCTCAGTGATTGGCTATGGAGGTCAACAGCAGACTCCACTACCATTGACTCATACCTTCAAACTCCCTGATAGGCATTCATCACTCTTAGATGTTAATAGAAGGGAGCATGTTGGACATTGACCAGATAAGTGACAATCTTATTATTGTTACCCATTTCAGCAGGTACCTAAAGTGCTAAATTACTAAATAAATGTTCCTAAATGCCTCCTTAAGCATTTCAACAATGTTTTATCGAATGCATGAATGCACTACAGAGGAAGATAGACATGGATGTGTTTTGATGGGTGGATAAAGTGCTAGAGATTTTAAGAACTATCAGTTACAGAGAATGGAAAATTTGAGCATTCCTTATCTGCTGTTAAATAGTTGGTGGACAGATATTGAGATTATATGAGTCATACAACTGCTTATTCTTGTCACCTATATGCTGCAAATAGATAGTGATAGGTACAGTAGTAGTGCGTGAGGGTGGGGTTTGAAGTCAAATAAAGAAAAGCAAGGATAACATAGCAATCTTCAGGTTTGTAAAATAATATCTTTTTTTATCTTCTCTTTCCAAATTGGTAACCCTTTTTATATATTTTAAGATAACAGATGTAGTACCCAATAACTTCACATCTATTTTAATTTGTGCATATTGTGTTTAATCTGTAACATAAGAAAGACATCAGTTGTAATTTGAAATGTATGTTATTTATCTCCCTAATTATCAGTAAGAGATTAGTGTCTTACATCTGCCATCCTCATTTGCACTTCACACAATGTCTTTTGTTTTATCTCCAGTCTATTGTGCTTTTGCGAACTGAAGCATATTTCTTCACCAGTTTTCAATGGCAGTAATCTTTCAAGAGTGGTAACTTTGAGTTTTTTATGTATATAAGTTTATACAGACTTCAAGTTCCTTTTTCTTTCATTAGTGCTGCTGCATTAATGATGAAATGAGATTACAAAAAGCTGTACTACAATACAAAGATCATGGAAGATTATTTATTTTATTTATTTTTTTTGTGGGGACTGCATACCACTTCAGATCTGAAGTTGTCTTCATTTGATCTTCAATCTGTGGGTTCCTGGATCTGGCACAGATCTGACTTTTATCTGATCTGAGCGCTAAGCTCCTCCCCTACCCATAATGCCCCAGTCTCCTTTATCCCTTCAGATCTCGTTTGCCGCGCTTGATGTCTGCATCGTGATCCATTGCTCTGAGCTGCTGTTAGGGTAAGTGTTGTATTTTCTTAATTTTTCATATCCTTTCTACCGCCACACCTCACGCGTTTGCATCAGTTTAAAAAAAAGCCCCTCTTTTCCCTTTCTATTGAGCGTGTGTGTGTGTCTGTGTGCGTGTGTTGTTGGGTCTCTCACTGCTGCCTACCATATCTGAGACCCGAAAACCAGGGTTCCACATATGTATGTAGTGTGGCCATAAACCCTCCCCAGCTGAAGGCCATGCCCTGTGCATGGAATGCCTAGGTGCTGCTCATTTGGAGACCTCTTGCTCCATCTGCATTGGGTTCAATCTCCATGCATTGATGGACAGAAGAAACAGATTAATCCTCCAAGGCCTTCTTCTCCCACCTACCACCGGGACTCAGGCCTCTTCAACTCCGGCTTCATCTTCCGTCTCCGTCCTGGCCTGTGGGACTCAACCTTCCGCCAAGAGGTCCAGGGATGGGGACATCTAACCAGGGACAAGGCTAGTAAGCAGTCCCGTCGCTCTTCCTCCGTGGGTCCTCCAGCTATGGTCCACTTGGCTCTGAGGACAGAGTCTCCCTGGCTCCATTCCCCTTGGTTTTCCCCAGAGCCAGAGGAGCTTTGGACCTGGTCGCTGACCCAAGTGTTTCCTTACAGCTCCTCTAGGCCTGTGTCAGTGGCCTCCTCATCCAGATCCACCCGTAGTCTCTCCGAAGAGGTGATGGACAGGATGATGCAGAAATTTATCCACACCCAGATACAAATGGGAGTCTTGCCTGCCCCCTCTCCCTCCGGAGCAAGGGGTATGCCGTCTGCTTTCATCCCAATTACTCCTTCTCTATCTGACCCCTGGTTTTGGAGCCCTTGGATCCGAGGACAGTCTGTGTCAAGGGCTTGGTGCCAATGGTACCTTGTACTTCAGCCATGGCCTTGAGTAGGTTGGATCCGACGAGTTCGGATCTGTCCAGCTCTTGGAGCCATAGCCTCGACGCCAGATCTGAAGGGATGGTTTCAGGTCCGAGTTTATCAGAGCAGAGTCTTCCTCTTGGGCTTTTGGCTCCTGGAAGTTCGTCTCTGGCTCCCCGCATTGAGGGTTATGGCTTCTTCGGTAGGCTGTTCTCTGGAGGTCTGTTCCCCTTCAGCTTTCGACTTGGTGGAGAGGATCCTCTCGAGCCCTTCAAGATCCTTGACAATCTCATCTTTGGAATCCGCCTCGGCTTCCTCTGTTTCTGGTGTGGATCCGTCCATCATGCCACCTCAGGGACAGCTTAACGCCTCTTTGCCCCAGGAGCTCCCACTTGGGAATAGCAAGACGTTGGTGAGTCCTCCCCAGAGACCCCCACTGAGGAGGTGCTTCACAAGCATACATGTAAAAGATGCACTTAGGCTCCCCACCGTAGTCCCTTACAGAAGACACCAATTTGGAGGAAGGGGGAGGTTCCCCCGGTCACCCTTGAGGATGTCTCCTTTGGAGACATCATGGAAATCCTCCGCCAATGTGGAGGGGTGGTATGCCCAAAACCCTAACTCGTTTGAGTCAGTGTTCCTGCAGGCATTTGGCGCAGGACCCACTACTTCCTGGGTGTCCCCTCCCACAGATCCACTAGTGGATCTTATAACATCTCTGGTGTGGCAGGAGCTGAACACAGTGGAGTCCATCCCCAAACACCTGGACAAGATCTTGTACCCTACAGACAGGACCTACTGGAACAAGGGATCCCTGGTTGATGCCATGGTGGTGGCAGTGGCTACTGAGAAGAAAGTAGCTCACACAGGAGAGCTCTACGGTTCATCCGCCTGACCGAGAGACCAGGACGATGGACTGTTTGGGAAGCGGGTGTACACTTCAGAGACATTTTCAATGCTTGCACTGAATTACTTGGCACACGTAATTAGGCTTCAGCGTGATCTGGTCAAAGAGGTCGCTGAGTCTACCCCTGGGTCCATGTCGGCAGAGGACAAGAAAGTTTTCTCCTCATGAATGGCCACCCTCATAGCTATTTTGAACACCACTGTGTGTCTCCTCTCCCATGCAATCAAGGGCACTGCTAGAGCTGCCGGTACAGGCATAGACATCAGGCGCAAGCCTGGCTCTGGCATTGTGCCTTCTTGGAGCCCTTTAAGGTGTTGTTTACTAATGCCCCTTACGACGGTGCCACTCTTTTTGGAAAGTTGGTACGTGATACTCTAGTAAAGAGTGAGAAATGAGGATCCACTTTTCGGTCTTTCAATGAACCTTTTCAAGGAATCAGCGGGGGGCCACAAAGATGTGGTTCCAGAAATCTCAGAGCTACCCTCAGGACTTGCCTTCCCTCAGAGGCAGAGGGGATTTGATAGATGCCGCCGTAAAGGCAGAAGGGGGTCTGAAGGATCAAGGGTCTCAAGAGCCTTTCTCGGACAGAACCGCGCATCAACCCTGAAGGGTTGCCCGGCTGGTCCGCTCTGGAGGCAGTCGGGGGATGTCTCTCTCTACACCCAGTGGCCTGGGAGTCAATCGGGGACGATCACTGGGTTTTGCAAATTATATCCAGAGGCTATTCAGTTCCTTTCAACCAGTCACCTATTCCATTCAGACAACTCCCGGACATTCCACCTGTGCAAAGGGAGGAAGCAGCACTGGAAATTGCAAAGCTGCTAAGAAAATGAGTCATCCAACCTGTCTCCCCAGACCAGACCAGATTAGGCATTTATTCCAGGTTCCTTCTTTCATCTTAAGCCTGTTAGTTGTCAAGACAAAATTCCAGATGGTCATGCTTCAGTCCTTCCTACGCTTTCTGCAGGAGAGCAATTGGATGTGCTCAATTGACCTCCAGGATGGATACTACCACACCAGAATGGACAGGCACTCTCGGGGGCTCCTCCACTTCTGGCTGGGAGCCAGTCATTACCAGTTCAGAGAGCTCCCCTTTGGTCTCACCACAGCCCCCAGGGTGTTTACCAAAGTGATGACATTGGTAGTGGCTCACCTGACACTAGAGGGATTCCAGGTCTTCCCCTACCTGGATGATTGGCTCCTTGCTGCCCCTTCCAGGCATCAGCTCTGCCAAGCGAGGGATTCCCTACTTCACTTAGCCCAACAGTTGGCCATAACCATCAATTTCAGCAAATCGTTACTGCCTCCAGTTCAAGTGTTAGACTTCATTGGGGCTCGGTTGGACACGATTCAAACCAAGGTCTTTCTAACCTCAGAGAGGATCCAGTCCCTGAAGCTGCATGTCCTTTGTATTTTCAAGCTCAGTCACCAACAGCGGAAATAGTATTTAGGGCATTAGGGTCCATGGCAGCCACAATCACTCTTTTGCCTGTAGAATATGAGTGACCAAAGTATGTGTTTAAGGAAATTGAGTACGTGACAATTTGTATGCATTGAGATGAACTTTGTACTGTGAATTCTGAGTAAACTGTGAATAGTGGAAAGCACTGAAAAACAGGAGCCTACTTGAAAGCAGGAAATGTGCCTTATATGGAAGTGTATCCGATTTTCCTTCTCTGCCTAGAGATGTAGTAATGTGAACTGCTTTAAGCCTACGGGTAAACCATTGATTGGTTAATTGTCTTGTGTATTAATTTAATTGGTCTAGTTTATATTTTTGTACTGTCAGCAGTATCACCAGTATATAAGCTTATGCATTCCTTTGTTCGGGGAGTGTCTCTGGTACTTTCCATGAGTCTCCCACATGTGTGCAATAAATACCACTGAAAGAGAGGAAGAAGTGTCTTGTCTTCATTTGAAATAGAAATGTTAAATGCAAAAATTGGTGCCGTTTACTCGGATCTGAATTGACAACAGTTGCATTAGTTGGGGATTGAACGAAGTACTGCTACTAAAAGGGCCCATGACAGAATTTTCTGTTCTGTCACTGTTTCTTTCATTTCCCATACTTGCCTGCTTTAAAATTAGGACTATATAATTTTATAGAAATGTAATAACTCCTCTCAT
Organism: Protopterus annectens; assembly: GCF_019279795.1. NCBI lineage: Eukaryota > Metazoa > Chordata > Ceratodontiformes > Protopteridae > Protopterus > Protopterus annectens. The sequence goes on along the minus strand of NC_056726.1, from coordinate 320,614,290 downwards.
TCAGTTGTTTTGAGGTAAGTGGCATGCAATTTTTTTCCTGCTATTGATTGTGCAGTATGAGAGTGGGTTAAAACGAAAAACTGGTGACATAAGAGTGAAAGGAGATATGAGAGTGGGGAAAACGACGTTTACAAAACGTCACAGCTGCATCTGTAAAATACAGTATAGCTTATTGTGTGAAAATGGGAGCGAGTGTGGGAACTATAAAAGAGCCAGAAAGAGGTACACCAGCTGATTATATGTATTTTCGTGTGTCCCGGGACAGTTGTATGTTTATAAGTCAGTGGGTCGCCCTTGCTGAGGGTGATGGTAAACTTGCCTTTCCAGATAATGGAAGTTCTAATAAACATAGTTTGCTTAATCTCCAAGGAAAAGTAAAGAAAAAAGGGAGAAGAATACCAGGGTTGTGCTGGGCAGCATTTAATGATTGGATGACAGAGGCAAAAGAAGGAGAAAAAGATTTGGTTATTAGTAGTTTAAAAGATAATCAGCAGAAATTAAAAGAGCAATTGAGGGAATTGCAACAAACTGCTAGTAATTTAGATGTAGTAAATGGTAAATGCTTGAAGGATCCACCCTTTAAAGGGCTTTATCCTGTAAAGGAATTAGCTAAATTGCAAATAATTGAATCATCAGAAGACGATAATGCCTGACTCCCCCCACCACCGACTACACCACTGATTGCACCCCCGCAGTATCAGCCCCCCCTCGCTCAACAAGGAGCGGAAGTACAGCAGCCACTAAAGATTCCACCCCTGGAGAAAGAGAACAAGCTGCGGACAGTCAGTCTAGTGAATCTGATCCAGACACGAGCAACAGAAAAAAGGGGCCAAAAACTCATAGTAAGACTCATAAAGAAGCAAAAGCAGTAATGTATTTTAGAGCTAAACCCTATTACAAAGGAAAAGGGAAGCGACATTTACAACGTCGAAGGCATTTTGGCCAGTTCCCCGCTATGAAGTCAAACAAACAGCAAAGAACCAAACCAGGAAGTAAGTGCACACACAGCCAGGAAATGGAACAGCTCGTTGTAAGTTCACCAAAGCAGATTCAGTAAATCCAGGTAGGCACCAAACGAATTCAAATAATTCCTTTATTCAGAACCACAGAATGATAACACACAAGCGCTTTCGCTCAGAGGAATTCTGAGCTTTATCAAGTGACACCATGCTGTTAAATCAGGTGTCTTATATACCTTGAAAATCCTAGATTAATTAGAAAGCACTGCCAATTAACATTTTAAAGAGACTATGCGCTTTTCCACATGCTTAAAAATTCCATTAAAACAAAATGTATAAAAAAGTAGTGATAGAGTATGCTTAAAATAATGCATTAATGCATCTGTTACTGCTAAAAATGTTAATAACATAAAAAAAAAAAAACATTATACACTATTTCCCTGATGTTTAACTTTATAATAAAACTTGCTGTGTGCAAAAATCTGCACTTCTTTTGAAAATTGAAATGAGATGGAAAGACTTGACATACCAACTGTTGTTCGTGTAATTGTAATATAAGGCTAATGCCTAATGTGGGTATGACAATATTTTCTTTTCTTGGCCTTATTGACAGCCCTGCTGGAAAAAGAGAACAATGTATCTTAACTAAACTAAACTATGCTATACAATAGGTCATTCCTTAACATAGACCTTATGTGGTGTAACATTAAGTAAAAAACATGTCCATGTGTGTGGGTGCTTGTCATAAATAATTGTATGGGGAATATCAAACTAAAGTCTTGTCCTTCTTAGTTTCAATAGTGGCTTGATACTGATCAAACCGTTAAGCCCAGGGGGTCTCCCAGCATCTAACTTTAATTGCCAGAGGAGTTCTCGGTATTCTAAAGTTGATTCCCAATCACCCCCCTGGCATCAGGCTCAACTTGTTCCAGTACCATGAATCTCAGTTTTATGTTTGGACAGGTCAGGGAGTGCTTATAGAAAGCGTTGGTTTCCTTCTTTTTGTTTATATCGTAAAAATGTTCATATATCCGCCTCCGGAATTCCCTTTCCGTTTTTCCTACATAGAAACTGTTGCATGTGGTGCAGAAGCCTAAATAGACCACTCCCTTGCTACCACATGTAAAATGGCCTGCTGGATAGATTTTAAACCTTCTGGATGGAATAGTGTTACTTTTTTCTTCCAAGATGGCATGGCATTGGCTACATGCCCCGCATTTAAACATACCCTTTCTTACTGGGTTGATTTTCCTTGTAATGTTCTGCTTTTTTTCAAACATTTCCTTAAGATTGGTACCCCTTCTCCTTTCAAATGAAGGTTGGTCAGGCAATAGCCCCCTAAACTCTTCAAAGAGGGCGAGTACAGGCCAATATTTTCTTATAGATTCCTCCATTTCCCCTGAATGCAAAGAATAGGTGTAGATAAAACTGTTCTTAAATTCATTGGTGATAACGGGAACGGAACTAGCTGGTGTGCCCGTTCCCTTACCCAGAAGGGGTGGGTAGACAGTTCCTCTTTTAGAATTTACCTCCTCGACCAGGCTTTTAAAGAGGTCCAAAGGATAGCCCCTTTCTAGGAACAGACCTTCCAAAAACTTGACTTCTGCCATGTAGTTGTGATGTCCACTGCAAATCCTACTTGCCCTGATGAGTTGTCCTTTGACAATGCCTTTTTTCTGGAAAAAAGGATGTGCACTCTCAAAGTGCAGGACAGAGTTGGAAAAAGTGGGTTTTCGATACAGCTTAGATTGAAAACTGTTCTCCAAGTAATTTTTGTATATGGTGACGTCCAAATAATGCAATTGGTCTGGATCGATAGAATGGGTGAACTGCAAAAAATTGGTACTTGCATTGATGTGAACAAAAAAACTCAGAAGCTCATCCTCAGACCCTTGCCACAAAATGCAGATATCGTCGAGGTAACGTCTGTAGAGGAGCAGATGTTGTTCCCAAGGGGGGACCAACACAAACTTGTGCTCCCATACGTGAAGCACCACGTTGGCATAAAAGGTGGCACAAGATGCCCCCATTGCTACTCCTTTACTTTGCTTAAAGAGTTCTCCATTAAAAAAGATGAAATTGTTACGTAGTACGATTTCCATGAATTCAGTGACCAAGTTACTTAGTCTGTTGTTCATATTGGTTTCATTGGTGAGAAACTCGCCAAACCAGTCCAGACCCTCATCATGTGGAATACTGGAAAAGAGATCCTTGATGTCAATAGTCACCAGCAACAGGTCAGGAGAAAACTTGGTAGTAGGAAAATCACACAGAAAATGCCAGGAGTCCTTGCATACATGCGTGAGCAGGGAGTGAATCTCTTGGTCAAACAATCAATAAATTTGCCGATGGATTCTGTGATTCCTCCTGCCCCTGCCACTATTGGCCTGAATGCTGGCGGGTTGGTTCCCTTGTGGATTTTAGGGATGCCAAACAAAATTGGTATCCTTGGTTTTTCTACATGTAAATAATTGTAGAGCTTTTCATTGATGGAATTTTGCAGCAATAAATCGTACAAATGGTAGTTGATCTGCACTAGAGCAATATTTACTTAATTTCGTGAGACTGTTGAATATTGCCCATCATTTTGAAGCATATTATGAATGTAAGCCTCATAATCGGCAGCAAACATCAACACTACCCCTCCGCCTTTGTCCGGCTTCATTATCCTCACATTTTCATCCTTTAACTGTTTAATAAAGTTGAACCCTTCATTAGAGAAGTTGCCAGCTAATGAAGTCTTTCTATCCATAGATATTTTCCTAAAATCCTTTTCCACCAAATTCTCAAAAAAAGATATGAGTGGGTGTAGTGGGGGGTTGATTACACTCCTGCGGCTTGGACCTGTCTCCATAAATTGCTGCCCCTTAAAATAGTGTGTTAAATTCAAACCCCTGGTAAAGAGTTTTAACTCAACCAGGGACTGTGAAAGATTCATAGGTCTAGAAGGCACAAATTGCAAGCCACGAGTGAACACATCAAACACCCAGTCATCCAATTCTAAATCCGTGTAATTATAAATGGCAAAGTTATCCTTTCTTAAAATAGTACACATGTCATTAAGGCCCCCTATACCATTGCCTTTAATGCTGTTAAGGTGGTCCACAGCAAATTCTGTGTTTGAAGTGTTTAGTATTGCTTCAAAAAAACTTTCCTCATTCACTGCCTGCGGGTCCATGCCCTGGGTGCCTGTTTGTGTCCCCAAACCCCGGGCCTCCCGGGGATCTGCTGAAAATCCTGGTTACCACCCTTCCTACCCTTTTCAGCTAGCCTTTCACTTCTTCGAGGTGGCTCTTCCACCTCTTCGTGAACATTTTCTTCTTGGGCATGTACTACAGAAGGTACCCTATTAGACACTCCTTTGGTATAACGGTTAGGGGCATATAATTGATAGCGGGGATGGGTATTTTGGGCCAGATAAATTTAATCCAGATTCAGGATCGGAGTTGTCAGACAATGACAGATTGTTACCTTTGAGAGAGGTACCTAACCCAGCCCATGCTAGAAGTGCACAGGAACCACTGACCATAGTAGTACCTAGGGCGTGGTCGGTGGTTGATTTTCAAGCCATTACAAAATCATTACCGCCCATTCGTACTAATCCTGCTAAGTTCCAGCAGGACATATTTGTTTGCAGAATCCAACAATAGAATAAGTCAGGGCAGGTCTTCAGTACGCCATACCGGCTGATCTGATGAATCGGATTTAGGACCATGCTAATGTCCCTACTCCGATTCCAAAACATGATGCACAAGGAGACAATGGGTTTGAAGTAGTAAGACAGCTAATAGTAGATGCTGTTACAGTGATAGTTCCACCCACACCCAACTGGTCCAAAATGAAGTCAGTTTTTCAAAAAGAAGACGAACCTGTGGACGAGTATTTAAACCGTCTCACTGAAGCCTTTGAGGCTTACTCTGGATACCCAGAACCCACTGAAGGGCCAGCACAGAGCAGATTGTCAGCTGCTTTTGTAGATGGGTTACGCCCACAAATACGGGATAAGCTAAAAGAAGTATGTGTAAACTGGCCTAGTCTTGGATTGCATGAATTAGTCACGCAAGTGCAATACCTCTCCGACCACTTAGCACAGGAAAAGAAGGATTTACAGGAAAAATTGGTCAAAGTGCAGATTCAGGTGTGTACTGCCATCGGGCAATGTGGACGGGGAGGACGAGGATGGGGAAGAGGGAGAGGTGGACACCAAGGGGCTGGAAACCAAAATAGACAAAACTGGTAGGAAAATCGATCAGCCACACCCCAAAGCTATAATAATCAGATGGAGTGTTTCAATTGTGGCCAAGTAGGACATTGGAGAAATGAATGTCCATATCTGGCTGAGCAACCTGCCCCACCTACTGATACGTCACCTCAGTGGAATTCTAATTGGACTCCATCCAATCGGCAGCCATCACAATGAAGGTTTCCTGAACACAGACAACAGCAGTTGTGCCCCTTCATCCCTGTGGATCAAGATGGACCACATGTTATGTTACTGGTCAAAAATAAACTGTACCCATTTTTGATTGACACTGGGGCATCCAAATCTATGTTAGCTAGCAAAGCAGCAATAAATGTCCCCCTTTCTAATAACATAACTAGAGGGGTAGGTGTCTCTGGCATTCCTATTGAATATTCTGAAACCGTCCCAGTCCCAGTAACTTTGGGACCTTTACAAGACAATCATGCATTTTTAGTAAGACCCTCAGCACCGTTAAATTTATTGGGAAGAGATTTGCTCTGTAAGATGGGAGCAACCATCTTCTGCACTGCTGAAGGAGTATATTTACAAGTACCTTCAGATAAACAAGATAGTATTTTGGCTACTTTAGATGAAAATGTCACTCTGCAGACAATGTGTATGCAGTCTGACCTCGATAAGAATAAGCACCTAAATTCATTACCCTCTCATCTATGGACAACTCATGATAATGACGTTGGATTTCTGATTTCAGCCACTCCTGTCAAAATAACTTTAAAACCCGGAGCAAAGTTACCTTGGGTACCACAGTATTCTTTGACAGCAGAGGCCACATCTGGTATTGCCCCTGTCATTTCTGCCTTACTACAACAAAGAATTATCGTACCTACAAGTCCATGTAATACTCCAATTCTACTGGTAAAGAAACCTGGTAAACAAGCTTACAGATTTGTGCAAGACTTGCGGGAAGTCAATAAGGCTGTCTTGCCTGTTTTTCCAATCATACCAAACCCAGCTACGATTTTAAGCTGCATTCCACCTACAGCATGTTGTTTTACAGTTATAGATATCTCATCAGCTTTTTTCTCTATCCCAGTACATCCAGATAGTCAGTATTTGTTTGCATTCACTTATAAAGGCCAACAGTATACTTGGATCCGACTACCCCAAGGATATGTAGAATCTCCAACCTTATTCTCTAGAGAAATGAACATACAACTGCAGGATTTGCAGTTACCACCACGTTCAGTATTGGTCCAATATGTAGATGATATTCTTCTAGCTTTGCAAGATACCAAGTCTTGTATTGAGGACTCACTTTTAGTTTTAAAGTTTTTAGCCAAATGAGGTTTTAAGGTAAGTAAATCTAAACTGCAGTTATGCTAAGAAAAGGTACAATACCTGGGACACATCATTTATATGGGTTCACGTCAAATACGTCCAAGTAGAATCACCTCCATCCAGACTGCCCCCCACCCTGTAACTCAGAGACAACTCAGGGGATTCCTCGGCCTAGCAGGTTAATGTAGACAGTGGATGCCCAATTTTGAGAAATTTCATCCCCTCTGTTACAGCTTCTAAAAAAGGAAATCACAGACCCTCTGCCTTGGTCCCCTGAACATGAAAATGCCTTTCAGGCTATTAAAATGGCACTAGTAAATCCACCTGCTCTGGGGCTCCCAGATTATTCTAAACCCTTTGTTTTCTTCTGTTGTGAAATAAATAAAACTGGCCCTGGGCCTGTTGGCGCAAGCGCGCACAGGAGGCTATCGACCTATAGCATATTACAGCACTCAGCTAGACCCTGTTGCTTCTGGCTATCCACCCTGTTTACGAGCAGTGGCAGCCACTGCTCTTTTGATCGATATGGCAGCACCATTGACATTAGGTCATGACAGTATACTAGCAGTACCTCATGTGGTGCAAGAGTTACTTTTAAAAACAAAAACACAGTATCTTTCCAATGCTCGCCTCACTAAATATGAGTTAAGTTTATTAACTAATCCCGCTGTTCAAATTACACGTTGCCCACCATTAAACCCTGCTTCATTGATTCCAGCCAGTGACGAGGGCGAACCACATGACTGTGTGCTTGTAGTTAACACTGTTCTTTCTCCTAGGTTGGATTTACAAGATGTTTTCTTGCTTAATCCTGATTTAGTTCTTTTTGTAGATGGATCCTGTTTACGAAATAATCTTGGTGAACTTCGGGCTGCATGGTCAGTCTGCTCGCCAACTGCAGTTTTACAAACTGGACAATTACCACCTGGCACATCCGTACAAGCCGCGGAATTAGTAGCACTTTCGCATGCATGTAAAATGGCCAAAGACAGATCTGTTACTATTTATACTGATTCACGTTACGCCCATGGTGGTGTTCTTGATTTTGGTACCTTATGGAAGGAAAGGGGGTTTTTGACATCCTCTGGGGCACCAATTAAAAATTACCTGTATATTGATCACCTCTTACAGGATTTATTATTACCTTCCAACATTGCTGTTGTTAAGTGTGTAGCTCACCAGTCTAACGACTCCCTAGTAGCTAAGGGAAACAATTTGGCTGACTGGGCTGCCAAGCAGGCTGCTCTTTCACATACTGTTCAGGGACAATTTCTGCAGCCTATCATACAAACGGTTACTTTTGACACTACTGTTTTGAAAGCTTTACAAACTGAAACATCGAAATCAGAAAGAAAAACATGGCTGGCCCACAGTTGTTTCCAGTGCTCTGATTCAATATATATAAAAGCACATCATTTGCCAGCTCATGTCGGGGTACAAGCATTAATCAAACAAATCTAGAAGGATTGGTTTTCCCCTAGGACTTTCTGCTTCTGTGCAACATTTCTTGAGCACGTGCTCCATTTGTTTACAGCATACCATTTCAAAGGGCATTCTGGCTCCCGCTCAGCCAGTGCCAAAACTAATGGAACCATTTTGTGCTTTACAGTGGGACTTTATTGAACTCCCCACCTTGTACTCATTTTAAATATGTTTTGACTATTGTTGATATTTTTTTGGGGTGGTTAGAAGCCTACCCATGTGCTAAAAATTATGCTTTTTCAGTTGCAAAAAAATTGTGTTATGAATTAATACCTTGTTTTGGTGTTCCTTGTCAAATATACTTTGACTATGGAGCGCATTTTACTGCTAAGTTAGTTGAATCATTGTGTACAATGCTAGGCATTACTTTGAAATTTCATTGTCCGTATAGACCACAGGCATAAGGTATTATTTGAACGTATGAACAGACTTTGAAAACTAGACTTGCTAAAGTCACTTCAGAAACAGGCCTAACTTGGGTGCAGGCCTTGCCACTAGCCTTACTTTCTATGTGGTCACAACCGCATCCTACTAAGGGTCTTTCTCCAGATGAAATTCTTATGGGTCGCCCTCTGCATATGCCTATGACACCACCACCCTTTTCTGAATATATTGCATTTGATAATGATATTCTTTTGTACTGCAAATCTCTTGTTTCTTTCCTACAGTTTCACCATCGACAAGTAGCAGCCGCTCAACATCTTCCTGATACTTTTCTGGCATCCGCTCTACAACCAGGGGATTGGGTCTATGTTAAGTCCTTCTCTAGAAAAACAGCGCTCCAGCCACGCTGGAAGGGGCCCTTCCTGGTTCTTCTGAAGTCATCTGCTGTGCGACTGCAAGGATCTCCAACTTAGATCCATATTTCACATGTCAAAAAAGTTGTGCCGTCTGAAGATCAACAACCTTTACCTTTTTCACCTCCAGATTCTCCTCCCATTGTTACTCGTACTCGAAGTAGAACTGTTCCAGTACCTGACGATGCCTAACATTTACCCTTTTGGAAAACTCCAAACTACTGACACTCCGCAGACTCAACAACCATTTCCACAAAAATATTGGACAGCCATTTTGATGATCATTCTTGTTGTACTGTTATTTTTAATGTGGCCGTTTTTATTTCCTGCTCCTTCAACACATCACACCAAGCGAGCTATTTGGCATCTGCCTTTCAACACCTACCAAGCTATTAAATTTGCCTATGCATCATACCTCAATGTCTCTGACTGTTGGATCTGTACTGCTTTACCTACTGTTCATGGGGGATTGATGCTAAGTACAGTCCCTTTAGGGGCTAATGAAACCTGGATGAATCTGATCTATGACACTTCAAATGTCACTTCAAAAGACAGGGTAGCATTACATCTGTTTAATCATCAAAATGGAACTGTGTGTTTTCAGAAATTTGGTAAAGTTAAGGGAGGAGGGAGTTTTTATAATGTGACAGTTCCCTACAGGTGTAACAATAACTCCTCCTACTGTAACACTATCTATGATTCATTTTGTGAACTGGTGCATAAAACATACGAAGAGGTAAGAAATAATTCTGTTCTATACCAACAGCTAGGATTGATTGATAAGAAGGTGTTTCATTCTGAACATGGTTATATAAATAGTAATATCACCACTAAGGTGAAAGATTGTTACTTTGTGTGTGGTATAAGAGCTTATAAATGGCTACCAATAAACTGGTCTGGTAGCTGTTTCTTAGGTTATTTAGTCCCAACCATTCGACATACATCTGCTTTACCGCAAGGAAAAATTTGGAATGTTTGAGAAGTCAAAAAGCCTGCTAATCTGGTAGGCCAAAGTGATGCTTCATGGATTTATCATCATGACTTAGCTCATGCTGGCACCAAAGGACTATCTCATATGGGCTTGGGTGATGACGTCATATCATTGGCTGGTATAATTCCAGCATACAGAGCAGTAAAATCAATTGGGGAATTCAGAAAACTGTCTAAATTAAGCAATGCCACATTTTCTGCTTTAGAACTAGTGACTGATGAACTGACTGCCATGAGAGCTGTGGTCCTTCAAAACCATATGGCCCTCGATTTCACCCTAACGGTGAAAGGCAGAACTTGCGCTTTAATCCAGGAAGAGTGTTGTACGTTTATTCCTGACAATCAGCACGAAGTTGAAAGCCATCTCGAACTCATTCAAAGAGTCCCTGAACTCTCTAAGGCCAAGGAGGCCAATAACTCCACGTGGGCATGGTTAACCAACCTGTTCTCAGGTTGGGGAGATGGACTATTGAAGTTAATTGTGTTAATCGCAGTATTAGCACTTATTGCTTTTCTTGTGTTCTTAATCAAAGCATTGATTTTGAAATTAATGTCTTTTAAGACTACTAAAAAGGTGCCAAAGTTTTATATGCCTGCAGTTATGAATATGGATGATGAAATAAAAATGTGTGACAATGCTGAAGGAACCAGCCACATGGTTATGTTAGATTTAGGGCAAATGTATGATCGACTAAATGGTGATGCTTACACAGCATCAAATGGGAGATTGTAGAATATGAGTGGCCAATGTATGTGTTTAAGGAAATTGAGTATGTGACAATTTTTATGCATTGAGATGAACTTTGTACTGTGAACTCTGAGTAAACTGTGAATAGTGGAAAGCACTGAAAAACAGGAGCCTGCTTGGCAGCAGGAAATGTGCCTTATACGGAAGTGTATCCAATTATCCTTCTCTGCCTAGAAATGTAGTAATATGAACTGCTTTAAGCCTATGGGTAAACCATTGATTAGTTAATTGTCTTATGTATTAATTTAATTGGTCTATTTTATATTTTTGTACTGTCAGCAGTATCACCAGTATATAAGCTTATGCATTCCTTTGTTCAGGGAGTCTCCCTGGTACTTTCCATGAGGCTCCCACACATGTGTAATAAATACCACTGAAAGAGAGGAAGAAGTGTCTTGTCTTCATTTGAAATAGAAATGTTAAATGCAACATGCCCATGGCCCAGTTTCACATGCGGGTACTTCAGTGGACCCTTGCGGTTCAGTGGTCCATGTTAGATCTTCTGTTGTCTTACCCTGTTCAAGTCTGTTGGGTATACAGGGACTCTCTTCTGTGGTGGATTCGTTCCCGGACTCCCTCCAGGGTTGTCCCTTTCTTCTGCTTTCCCCCTCGGCCATGGTGACCACGGATGCCTCCCTACTAGGGTGGGGGGCACTGTTTGGAAAGGATGGTCCAAGGCACGTGGTCCCCCTACGAGACTCAATTGCATATCATTGTCCTGGAGATGAGGACGATGCTTCTCGAGTTCCAGGCTCTCCATGCCTATCTTTCCCATAGGGACGATTGCGATCCAGATGAACAGTGGTTTGGTACATCAACAATTATGGAAGGAACCAGGTCTTATCCCCTGTGTCACTAAGCTGTGGGAGTGGGTGATCTCCACTGGCCATTTTCTGGTGGCAACGGACATTCTGGGGAGGTCCAACATTCTAGCAGACAGGCTCAGCAGGTCTATTCTGATGCCTTACAAGTAGTCACTGAATCCTTCGGTAGCTAAACAGAGCTTTCTCAAGTGGGGTCAGCCTTGCTGTGATCTCTTCGTCTCTCCTTCCAATGTTAAGTGCAGCAAGTTTTTCATTGCTCTGATTCATGCTTGGCCCCCCAGTCTTCTGTATTCTTATCCTCCTTTGCCCCTAATACGGAAATGTCTTCAGAAAGCTCACAGGCTGGGGAGCTTAGTCTTTCTCATTGCCTCATTCTGGCCTCGCTGAGTCTGGTTCCCCTCTCTGTGGTCTCATCTTGTGAGTCCATCATGGACATTAGATCCAACTCTGGATCTCATCTTTCATCCTTCAGGGATTCCCCATCCAGACCTGGTCAGTCTGAAGCTCACTGCTTGGCTGCTACAGTTCCCATGATAATCGGGACTCCCGGGTTATCTTTACCGGTCAAAAGGATTCTGGTTGAGGCTCATAAGTCTTCTACCAGGAAGGTTTATTCCAGCAAGAATAAGCATTTTTCTGTCTGGGCTTCATAGCGTGACCTAGACCCCTTCACTGCCCCGGTTCCAGCAGTTTTAGAATTTTTAACAAGTATCTTTCAGCAAGGTGCCTGTCCTTCTATGGTCAATGTCCAGCTGGCAGCTATATCAAACTTTCATGTAGGTGACAACATGGCTTCTCTTGCCTCTTCTAAGCTTTGTAAAGCTTTTTTGAAAGGCACCTTTCTACTTCGGCCACCGGTTAAGGACCCAGTGCCTCCTTGGGATCTTACGTTAGTTCGGGTCTACCCCCCCTCCCCCTTTGAGCCTGCAGCCTTGGTGGACTTACAATTTCTGCCCTGGAAGATGGCTTTCTTGGTCACTATTACATCTGCCAGAAGGGTTTTGGAGCTTCAAGAATTATTTGATATTTCATAAGGACAGGGTGTCCTTGCAAACGATTCCATCCTTTCTTCATAAAGTTGCTTCAAAGTCAAATATTAATCAGCTGATTAATTTCCTGGTTTTCTTCCCAAATTTTCAAAATAAGGGAGAGGCCAAATTGCATTTGCTAGACGTCCATAGGCAGTTATGTTTTTACCTGCACAGGACTAAATCCTTCCGTAAGTCTGACCAACTCTTTATTTCATATTCTAAACTTTTCTCAAGGAAACCAGTGTCGAAGATCACTATTGCCCATTGGACTTCCCAGTGTATTACCCAAACATATTCGGCTAGTGGGTTATCCCCAGCAGTTCATGTGAAAGTGCATTCCACTAGATCTATGGCTACCTCAGCGGCCTTTTGGTCCAGAGTATCTTTAGATGATATTTGCTGTGTGGCCACTTGGGCTTCTTCACATAGTTTCATCTCGCATTATAAGCTGGACATTCTATCCAGGAACAGGGCATCCTTTGGCTCTGCCGTGCTCTGGAATATCCTTCCATGAGGGCCTCCCAGGTTTTTAGTAGCTGGGGACTCTATCCCACAGGTTGAAGACCAAAGGAAGACAACAACTTCAGATAAGGAAGTTATGTACTCGCCGTAACATTCCATCTGAGTTGTTGCTCTTCATTTGTCTTCAACCATCCCTCCCTCCTTCCCCCTCCCTTGCACAGACTGTGTGGTGGTCTGGCTGGTAGAGGATATGGTCACCACAGGGGTGCATCTTGTTCTTCTTTCTTTGCTTATGGAGATTTTTGTCATGGGACAAGGTTTTTTTTGGGTCAGGTTGGGATGCTAAGTTAGGCAGCAAACTCGATCTGAAGGGAGGAAGGAAACAGGGGCATTATGGGTAAGGGAGAAGCTTGGAGTTGAATTAGATGGTGGATATGTGGCCGAGTCACATCCGTGCCGGATCCGGGAACCCACAGGTTGAAGACAAATGAAGAGCAACAACTCAGGTGGAATGTTATGGTGAGTACATAACTTCTTTTTTTGCATAATGTAAAATAGCATTTTGCTATGTTACTGAACTGTAAGGCAGAAAGTTTTTTGTTTTTTAGTTATGTTTCTTTTTTTTTTTTTTACTTAATTTATATACATTTTTTTTGTTTGTTTGTTTTGAATGGTGACAGTTTTTCCACTAAATCTTTTCTTTCAGATAAGAGAAGCTGCTCAAGCTTTGTTACTAGCAGAGCTGCGGAGAATTGGCCAAGTAGGACGCAAGGAAACCATAGATATGTGGGCTCCTTATTTGCCTGTCTATGTTGACAATGTTATGTCACGTAAGTTTATATAGTTTTGTGTAGCCTGATACATAGTTTTATGTCTTTGATAACAGGTTTGTACATATCTTTTGGCCAGCCAGAAACTTCTACTACTTTGGATTCTTAAATGAAATGATGCTCAATAAGAAATAATTTACATAGTCATTTTTAACGCCATCCATTGCTGTAGTAATTAGTCTTTGTTTTTAACCTTTAAGCTTAAACAAAATCACGTTGTAATCTTTTGCATTTTTGAGTGAAGTGGTTGTAAGTTATTATTAAATGTGTATTATAAATTATTGCTAAATACATTTATATATTTATTTGTTATTGTGATGACTCACGCCATTCTACCATTTAAGCTACTGGGTCTGTGAATTGTTGTATAGTGCTCAGTCAAGGGAGTATGGGAGCATGCATAGTTATGTCTTTGAAGTAGATATTCCACTGATTTTTATTTGGTGCTGTAAAACAGAGGTCTCATACCTGAACAACTTTGAGGGATGCTTGAGGCTCAGTACACCAGATAAGGACCAGCAAAAAAAAAAAATAATAATAATTCAGGGAATCAGTGCTGTACTTACTTGTTTGTGCATTATGACATAGTTTTACATTATATCTGTCTCACAATTTTAAACAAAAAGGAGGCATAAAACTTTCATGATGTGAATGATGTGAAGCCTTCTTACTAGCAGGCTACGTAACTGCACATCCAGAAACAGGAAAACAATGGGAGACAGTTGCATCTGATGCAGCGTACAATCAGTCTTGCTTTTCAGTGCCACAATAAGAACATTTCAGTTGTACAATGAATGTGGGGCAAGAAAATAATTTTTAAAGGATGTTACTGATTGATCTGTTCCGAGACGTACCCCAAACAGTGAGATACAACCATTCATATGTATAGAAACCTGCTAGGAAGCAATAATTTTCAATGTAAAAAGAGATGATGAGTATAAATGACATGAAACCTTTGTGCTAGAAAGCTTGGTAACTGTACATGTGGCAGAAAAAAAGCATACATTTCCATTCCCTCTTGATTTTGAGTACTGCAGTAAAATTTTTTGGTTGTTCAATAAATGTATATTAGCAAAAGATTTTTAAGGCTATTACCAACTGGCTTGTTTATGAGTGCCCCAGTATAGTAAGATGTAAGCATGGATGTGAACCCAAAATCTTCCAAGAAACTTACAATTTTAAAGTAAAGTTCATCTCATGCATCCTGTACTCCCAAACAGGTGGAGTACCTGTACACCAAACCAATATAAGGACAACTGACTTTGGTTTCTCTTCATTTTACTGATTGAATAACACACCCCCTCCAAAAAAAAAAAACCTTTGTAAATTCAGTGATACCAAGCAAAGTAATGCCAAATTTTTAAAATAAAGTTCATACTATAGGCTTTTGTCTGATATTAAAGTACCTGCAATCACTGCAGTGTAGAACATTTTTTTTCTTAACTCTAGTCAGGTGTTATGGACAAATGCTGTACAGTGGAAGAAAGCATATAGCTTTTGTCCATAATACTTAACTACTGTTTTAGACTATGTTCAGAATACTGTAACTAAGGATTCTAAAAACCTGTATTCTTCATATATCTGTAACATTAAGTTCAATGTCCCATTCTTTCAGCTAAAATAGGACACTTTTTATTTACCTACAAAAAGTGCTCTAGTTTACACAAAAACAACATTTGAAACATATAGATTCATAGGTGTGTACTAGGCTAATGCAAGCCTAGCCCATAGAAGTGCCCTGCCATCTTGCCGCCCAACTTTATTTTCCAGTTCCTCTATCAAGTAGAGCCACTGGAGTGATCCCCGGGGTGAACCTTCTGTTACCTATCCACTCATCAAGATTTCTCTTGAAGAGGGTCAGCGAGTTGCTCTGCTTGACATGTATGAGAAGTCTGTTCCAGAGCATGGGCAGACTCTGGGTGAGGAAACTGTCCCTCCAGCATGTTCTGTTAATTGTGGTAATGAGGTTGAGGTCTCTGGAGCGTGTGCTGTGGAGGGATTGAGATTTCTTTGAGACATAGAATAGCTGGAGTCTTTTGAGTCTGTCCATGTAGGACATGTGTTTAATACCTATGATTCTCTTCGTGAGGTACTTCTGTGGCCTCTCCAGCTGTTGCAGGTGTCTAGTGAGGTACATGCCAAATGGGGCATTATACTCGATGATTGATCTAATGAGGGAAGAGTAGAGAGCGAGAGAGAGAGAGACGATGACCTTCTTCTTCCTGGATGCAAAACCCTTGGTAATGAGATGTGCCAGATAGAAGGACTTCTGACCACAGTGGAAATGTGGTCGAAGGATAGGTCAGCCTGCGTCCCCAGATCTCTTATAACACCTTCAGTGTTCAGTGGGCTCCCATTGATGTGGTAATAAGTGGGAACTGAGTTTTTACCAAAGGGGATGATGGCACATTTTTTGGTGTTAAGCTTAAGGCCATGGTTTTGACATCAGTCATTGGTCTCAGTGAGGCCTTTCCATAGGATGTCTGCATCACTTGCAGAGTTAATAATGGCTCCCAGCTTGCAGTCATTTGTGAACCTGGTCAGCCAGAGTCTCTTTGTGTTGGCCTGGACTTCTGAGAAGTAGATGCTGAACAGGAGAGGACCCAGGACCGATCCTCGTGAGACTCCACTTGTGACTATTCAGCTGTCTGACTTGGAGTCCACTACTTTCACGCTGTGTGTTCTGTCTGTGAGCCAATTTGCAACCCACCTAGTGATATAGGGATTGATGCCTAGTTCGATGAGTTTATCAATAATTCCTGAGTGAGGAATGGTATCAAAGGCCTTGGCCAGATCAGGGTAGGCTGTATGGACTGCCTTACCTTCATCCACAGCCCTGGTGACTGACTCAAAGAAGTCAACTGGGTTGAGCAGGCATGATCTCCCTTTCACAAAGCCATATTGTGTGGGGTCTAGAGTTTGGATATTTCCTATATCTTTATTAATCAGGTTCATGATGATGCGCTCCGTAGCTTTACATATCATACTCAGGCTAATGGGGCGATAATTTCCAGTGACAGTCTTTTTAATTTTTCTGGTTACTCCACAGCAAAAAAAAAAAAAAAAAAAACTGTGTTCTACAAAAAAAAAAAATGCAACATTACTTTTGTCTGGAGTTGGACAAATACAAGAGTCAGGAGAGGACGTCTAGAAAACTAATTTAAATCATGAATGATGTTACAGATTTAATGTAACTTATATTCCCGGCAGTTTTCAAACCATGAACTCCTACCACATTAAAATAAAAAATATATTTATATATATATATATATATATATATATATATATATATATATATATATATGTGTGTGTGTGTGTGTGTGTGTGTGTGTATAGACACACACACACACACACACAGATATATATATGTATATATATTTTTTGTTAAGACAATGCATAAAAGCACATATTATGAGTTTACGTTCCTGGTTGTTTTAAATGTATGCTTATCAAGCAGATTGTTTTAATTAAATTTTTTTTATTAGATAATGTATTATTTAGTAAAACAAAATGTGTGTTTTAAGTTTGCAGTCTTGATAATTTTTATAGCAAAATGTATTAAGCAATAGTAACAAAATTACCCATTTTGGAACATTTTGACTATGCAATGACACCAATATGAGTGTTTTTTTAATCTACCAGTGTCATACTCAGCAATTACAGCTACTTTGGCTTTGTAGACTTCACTTGTCTGATTGTTATAAAAATAGCCACAGTAAAGTATTTCAAACTGCTTTACACACACCTATCATACAAATCCAGATGAGTGGTTGTTTAACATGGTCAAGCTGACAGGGTTGGTCACTTTTATCTACAGACTGCCGCCATTTCAGGAATTATAGACAAATTGTTGACTGTGCACACCTCAGATTTTTGATTGAGGTAAATAATAGTAATAATGGCCAGAGTAGCTTACTTCACATTTGTTTCAGACAAATACACAGTAGTCATGGTACAGTAGTGCAACTTACTGCATACAAATACATTAGTCCCACAAAGCCAGGTTAAAGACTGATTAAAATGAGCAGGTGAAAAGATGATAAGTTGCTTTCATCAACAGCTAACCCTATCTCCCACCCAGCAGTTATGGCCTATTTATTATTGAAATGCATCTCCGTCAGATATCCACAGGAATATTTCTGCAAAATAAAGCTGAAGTATGGTATCCTCAGTAAAATATTCCACAAATGCATGCTAATCTTGAAATGACAGATTAAAGATTGTTTAAAATGAGCAGGTGACAAGATGGCAAGTTGCTTTCATCAACAGGCAACCCTACGTCCCACCTAGCAGTTACAGCCAATTTATTGTTGAAATGCATCTCAATTAGATGTCCACAGTAATATTTATCCAAAATAAACTGGAAATACAGCAACCACCGTAAAATATTCCAGAAATGCATGCTAATCATGCAAAGCCAGATTAAAGACTGTTTCAAATATGCAGATAATAAGAAGGTAAGTTAAGTTAATTAAATCTACAGATAAGCCCCTACAACCCACACTGTTGTTATAGCCACTTGGCTAGTAGAGAATATATTTACCATGATAGTCAAAGCAAAGATAAATACACAAAAGAAAAGAAAACTTAACAGCAGTTGTCCTAATAGGATATCTTAATATAGAGTAAGTTTATTAACAAATAGTAGCAAAAGCAGGAAATAATCCTACAGATTTATAATTGCATTGATAGTTTTTCACAACTAAATTTAGTAAAAAAAAAATCCAACATTGATATCCACAGAAACAAAATAAAATATGTAGCCAAAAAGAACAATGGATGTAGTGCCCCCACAAAAACGTAAACTGTAAAATCCAAGAATTTAATATAATAACTCGGATAAAACTGTTTAAGTCGTGGTGGTACAGCTGTAGCATTGTTGCCTCACAGCAAGAGGTTCTCCTGTTCAGTTATCAGCTGGAGTGCCTTCTGTGTGGAGTCTGCATGTCCTCCCCATGGTCGAGTGGCTTCCGAAAGACATGTGTGAATGGGCGTGCCTTCACTGAAGGTTGGGCATTGGGCTGGCAGCTCGGCACCTTAAAAATCTACTATCAGTCATTAGCAGACCGGAGTTCCGCTGTGGTGACCCCTAACCGGGAAAAGCCGAAAAGACAAACAACAACAACAGCTCAGATAAAACTGGTTAAACACTTTTGTCCATTTTGCATCCTTTAGACTTCATCAGGACCATATGTTAAACATAAATGTCACTTTGTATATACTAATTCTGGTAATGTGTTTTATGTAAAACCAATAAATTATCTGTCTGTAGTATATAATTGATAATTAAAAATACATTGTGATAAATGATAATAAACAAAAAACTCAACATTTTGCACTTTAGCCTAAAATGGCTGCCCTTTGCTTCAGCATACTGTTGATACCGATACTTTCGTTGAGTCTTGGTGTTTTTGTAGCATTCATCTAATGCTGCCATATAGCTTCCCTACACTTTTTAGAGTCTTCCATTCTCCTCTGGGGGCACTTTTATTTTTTCCAGAATCAAAAACAAAAAAGAATGAAACCCTTTGCATGCTTACGAATATCTGGCAAGAGCACTTTTTTGTTGTCTCCCCTTCATGTACTATATAAATGCTGATATATAAGCTATCTTAAAGGAAGTTCTGTTTTTCCTACGTAGAAAGTATTACATGATGTTCATCGTGTTATACTGCTGCAGTCATCACACTTGGGTTATCTTGCCGTCAGGTTGTCCCGCAGTCGGCCGAATTCCAAAGTCTTGGTCCGGCGTTGGTTGTCGTCGCTTCTTCCCTGACGTCAGTGCGACAGGGGTATAAAAGAGGCAGCCGATGCCATTTTCTTCAGTCTTTCTTGCCGCGCGGTGCCCGAAGCAGAAGCAGTTCGCAAGTGCCAGTCATCTAGCTCCTGAGATTTTCGAATCGAATTTCAGCCCGAAATCTTCTCTAAAGCTAAGTACCCCGTTGGGGAAACTTTTCTTGCCTCAGACTGATGTCAGACAAAGTTAATAATTGCATTTCTTGTGGGAAGCAAATACCTCAAGGATTTTCATTCTTATTGTATTCCTTGCCTAGACCCAGACCACGACATCTCTGGTTGTCGGTTTTGTGCTAGGTTCAACAAACATACAATCAAGCGTCGGGCAGAATTCGCCCGACATTATTTTGGCAGAAAATTTAACTATAGCATGTCATCGGATCAACCGACATCAGCAATGACTAAAAAACGCAAGGATAAGGACAGGCAACCAAGGCCAAGACCAGATACCGAGGCCTCAGCAAGGCCTGCCACCGGTTCTCTGGTTTTCAGCGAGGCGCCTACGCAGCCCCTGTCTACCACTGATTTAGAAATTCTGACGGCCTCCCAGACCGAATCAGCTGGGCCTCAGGAGCCAGTTCCATCTCACCCCTCAGACGCCAAACCTGACAGTGATTCGGAGATCTTGAACAGGCCTTCGGTTTCTGAAGGTGCCTTCAAACCGACAGCTATTTCTATTAAGTCTTATGCTAAACTTAAAGCCCCCTTAAAAGTTAGGAAACTGTGTCCACAGACCCCCCCCCCACTGGCCCCTATGCCTAAAAAACAGATGCTCAAGATGGCTGAGGATTTAATTACCCTTATCAGGGGTTCCCAACCCCCTCCTGACTAGACTGGAGGAAGATTATCCTTCCTCTGACCAAGCATCCATTTCCTCAGCTAACTCTGAGGACCAGGATTATTCCTTCCCTCCTTATGAAGACTCAGATGCTGAAGAGTCCATTCCTTCTGTCTCCCCCCCTGAAGACTACTCTTTTGGGGAAACTTTACACACCATGAGGGAACACTTCCACTGGGAAGGCCAAGATTACTCTGACTCTAAGAAAAGACTCTGTGAGTTTCTTCTTCTTCCACAGCATAGACCCCTTGCAATTCCTCCAGTTTTAGATATTTTGGATGATGTCTACACCGAATCTAGTCTAAACCCAGACTCCTTACCTCCTGCACCAGCTAAACCAGACAGATACTACCGAGTTCCTGATTTTCATAAGTTTCTATATAAAAGCCCTGTTGCAGACCCCAAAACCATTTCCCAGGGTCCCAAAGGGGTTAAGGCCTCTACTGCTAAGAATCCACTACCTTCTGAAAGAGATTCCAGAGCATTAGAAAGATGGGGGAAGAAAGTGTACACGTCTGCCACTTTGGCCATGAGGGCCTTAAACTGCCAATTCCACATGCTAAAATACCAGCAGTACTTGATTACACAGTTAAAGCAGAAAATGATCCCTCAGACAGATCAACCTGATTTCAAAGAGATGCAGGATTTGCTGCATGCAGCAGAACAGGTGGGAAAGCATACCTTACAGTGTGGTTTTGATTCATAGGAAGCCTCATGTAGAGCAGCTGTCACAGGATCTGTATTTCATAGACATGCTTGGCTAAAAGAGCAAGCCTTACTAGAAAATGTCAAAGCAAAGTTATTGGATGCTCCATTGCAGAAAGATGTGTTATTTGGTGTCAAAGCAGAGGAAGTCTTAAAGAAAATGGAAGAAAAGGCAAAATCTGTGCATCAGTCAAAGATTTTTTACAGGTACAACCTCCTCGTTTCAGCAGAAATTGACCATCAGAAAACTGGTCCTTTCCTGCATCAGACAGACCCCAAAGGGGTAGGTACAGACGCCCAAGGGGCAGAGGCCAGCCACAAGGTTCTTTCAGGCCTAGACAATGGCATACAACAACTCAAAGAGGTGGAGACGAAAGATCTCAACCCTTCAGGAAACAAACACAATGACTTCCCTCTTCGCCTGCCAAGTAAAATTGCCCTGGCAGCACCTTTGGGAGGAAGACTGGCTCTATTTCCACAAAATTGGCGCATCATAACAAAGGACAAATGGGTTCTGGATATTATTACTCGAGGCTACAGATTTCATTTTCACACTTTACCACGGATGAGAGGCATGCCAAATCTGCCTCCAAACCAATGGGCAGAGGCACAAATGCAAATTTCAGCTGTCATGGATATGAAAGCAATTCAAAAGGTACCTACAAAGGAGCAAGGTCAAGGTTTTTACTCAAGACTATTTCTAGTACCAAGAAAGGACAAAGCCTGGAGACCCATTTTAGACCTCTCAATTCTAAACACATACCTGGAGGTACCCAAATTCAAAATGCTCACACTACAGCAGCTTCTTCCCATGCTGGGCAAGGAGTCTTGGCTGGTAACGTTGGACCTCAAAGAGGCATACCTGCATGTCCCTATCAGACAAGATTGCAGAAGATACCTCAGATTTTTGGCAGGTACAACGTATTATCAATTCTCTGCATTGCCCTTTGGCTTATCTACTGCACCCAGAGTATTTACAAAATGCCTGGCATCAGTAATTGCATACTGCAGACAACGAGGAATACAAATTTATCCATATCTGGACGACTGCCTGATCCAAGCGGACAGCAAGGACATTCTATTATAGCATCTGGCATTTGTAACAAAGCTGCTAAGTTGCCTTGGGTACACAGTAAACAAAAAGAAGTCAAAGCTAATACCCTCACAAGAGATAATATTCCTGGGTGCCAGCTTAAATACAACGGCCCAGAGGGCTTACCTCACGCCAGACAAACAAAAACAACTGACTCAATACTTCAAAAAGATGGCAACTTTTACCCAGCTCACTGCAAGGAAAATCCTGCAGGCATTGGGGTTCATGGCATCCTGCATTCATCTAGTTCCATATGCAAAGCTGCATATGAGGAAATTACAATGGTACCTGAAAAGTGTATGGGCTCAACACAGGCACAGCCTCGAAACAAGTATACCTCTCATTCCTTGCCTTCAAAAAGAGTTCCTATGGTGGGCTCAAGCATGTCAAATAAACAAGGGTCTTCCTTTTGTCTTACCACCAGCAAACCAAACTATGACAACAGATTCTTCAGACTACACCTGGGGAGCACACATGGCAGGACAGTGCATACAGGGCAAATGGTCTGCAAAACAAATGCATCTACACATCAACCAAAAGGAGATGCTAGGTGTGCAAAATGCACTGACAGCCTTCAAGGACCTCTTGCATCCAGGACAACTACAAATAAGGACAGACAACACCACAGTTATGTGGTACATAAACAGGGAGGAACACACTCCTACCCTTTATGCAGACAGGCAATGACCTTGTGGAACACAGCATTGACTTACCAAGTACAACTGCAAGCACAATTCCTGCCAGGAAAGGAAAACATATTGGCAGACGAATTAAGAGAAATATGGCAGATCCGCATGAGTGGAGACTACACCCACAAGTATTTTCAATGATAACTCAAAGGTGAGGACGCCCAGACATAGATCTATTTGCCTCCCCCAACAATTGCCAACTACAGAAATTTTGCACAAGGACTTATCATTCCCTAGCCTGGAAAGTGGACGCCCTATCATTCAGTTGGACAGCATTGACAGTCTATGCCTTTCCACCACTACCTCTCTTGACCAAGGTATTACTGAAAGTCAGATCAGAGAGACCACAAATGATCCTCATTGCTCCGGACTGGCCACGTCAGCACTGGTACCCATTACTAAGGAACTTGACTCACAGCCCTCCATGGATCTTACCTCAATTCCCACTTCTATTGACTCAGCAAAACTCTCAGATCCTTCACAGTCAGCTCAGGACTTTAAATTTAGCTGCATGGAGAATACCTTGAATTATCAATCAACACTTCTCTCAAAGGACGTCCTAAATGTCATTTTGGAGGCCAGGAGGCCCAGCACCAGAAAAACTTACTCAGGCAAATGGAAAAGATTTTGTGCATGGCACCAGGCTAAAGACCAAAATCCTGGGATACCAAACATTCCTCAAATACTGCAATACTTAACTGAGATGCTACACAAAGGCATTTCTTTCTCATCCATTAAGATCCATACTTCGGCCATTTCAGCTCAATATAATATGGATCCTCCCATATTCTCACACCCTTTACTAAGGCAGTTTCTCAGAGGGGCTAAGAATATAAGACCCCCCAGAAAACCCCCAACGCCAGCTTGGGACCTCAACTTCATTTTAGAAAAATTAACACTGCTTCCTTTCGAACCAGCCTTCTCAGCAGAACTACAATACTTGTCATGGAAAACAGCTCTGTTGCTGGCTATCACCTCAGCACGCAGGGTCTCAGAACTACAAGCACTCATGGCAGTGGAACCTTTCATCATTTTCCATCAGGACAGAGTCTCTTTACGAACTAACCCTACCTTTATGCCAAAGGTAGTATCCAGTGTGGCTTTGAATCAGACCATTCATTTACCCACCTTTTATCCAAACCCCCAGAATAAAGGAGAAAAACTCCTTTACTCTTTGGACATTCACAGACAGCTACGTTACTATTTGGATAAGACAAAGATCTTCAGAAAAACTGACCAACTCTTTGTATCCTATGCTGCAGGTTCACAAGGAAAGGCTATTTCAAAACAGACCATCTCCAAATGGATAGCACATTGTATCCGCTTTTGCTACTCACACCATGGGAAAGCAGTGTCTGTTAATATTAGGTCCCATTCTACCAGGGCTACAGCAACCTCAGCAGCCTTTCTCAGGGGGATTCCAACCAAGGACATTTTGGAGGCAGCTACTTGGAGTTCAGTGCACACCTTTACCAAGCACTACCACCTTCCATTATACTCAAAAACCAGAGCTGGTTTTGCCACTGCAGTTCTGCAGGGCATCCTAGCTTCGCCTAACCCAGTTTAGTACCAATCCAAGTGTGATGACTGCAGCAGTATAACACGATGAACATAGTACAGGTTTGTACCTACCATAAATGTAGATGTTCTAGTGTGTATACTGCTGCAGTCCAGGTTACCCTCCCACCATCCCCTCTACATACCAGGGTGTTACCTATAACTCCATGTACATCAATCAATGGGATGCATGTCTATATGGTGTATTTGCTAACAGCTAGTACTATTGTTTATCTACTAAGGTATTTTTGCATAGTTATTTGGATTGCCTTCCTAGTTGGGGGCACCTGGCATCTGGGGCAAGAAAAACTGAAGAAAATGGCGTCGGCTGCCTCTTTTATACCCCTGTCGCACTGACATCAGGGAAGAAGCGACGACAACCGACGCCGGACCAAGACTTTGAGATTTGGCCGACTGCGGGACCGCCTGACGGCAGGATAACCCAAGTGTGATGACTGCAGCAGTATATACACTCGAACATCTACATTTATGCCATGGGTGTTAAAATTAAACCTCCCTGCTTGCCTCCAGTGCTGTATTGTTTTGATAACATCTAATTTTTCCTTAATGTTAATGTATGATCAGTGATTACAGCCCCCACATTTAAAGATATAAACAGTCCCATTGCTGTTAACCATGGAACCCATTCTTTCCAATAGATTATTTACACTTGGTTTTCTTTTAAATTCAATACTTGGGTACCAACCTAGAATGTGTCCAAGTGCCTATAAATGCTCAAAGACTTTGTGTTATTAGTGTTCTTCCTATCTGTCTCCAGTTCATAGTATATTGGACCACAAATGGTTTAATGAACTCCCCCATCCTTTTTCTTAAATGTTTCTCTGTGGTGCGAGCCCTTTCAATATTTAATTATTGTTCCATAAACATTACCCTTTTCTTTAGCAATAGTGCGATAGATGGTCTGCAAATTAATTGACTCTTGACAATGCTGTTTTTTTTTTTTGATTTACTTACACAATGACCATGACACAACATACTATTTAGATATAAGTTTGTTTAGGGAAAGTGCAGTTTACCAACTATGACAATGTTGCTTTTTGGGTGGTGTGTGTGTGTTTCATGTGTACCATGTGTGATTTTTTTTTTAATCGTAGTAAATAGGAAGTGTTACTTGTGTTTTATTTGAGTATATCTTTTCTTTTCTTTCTTGGCTTAATTTAACTGTAAGTTTGGTTTTGAGTTGTTTATGCAGGCTTGACTGTTCTGTGGTAGAATACATATTTGTGTTTACATGTGCACTATGTGAAGTTTTAATTTAGTTTTTAGTAAATTGCATAAATATGGCAGGTTTGGGTGAATTTTGGAAGTTTTAATGACATAGCAAGACTGTAGCTAAACAAAAAGTATATACAGAGTTGTATTTTTATCAAACCCTTTGTCTTTGGTCCTTTAAACAGAAGTATATATTTGTGTGTGTGTGTATGTATGTATGTATAGATATATATCTATATCTGTCTATATACACACGCACACATATATATATATATATATATATATATATATATATATATATATATATATATAAAATGCATGTATATATGTTTGTGTGTGTATCTAGCTATATATGTATATATATATACATATATTCATATATATATATATATATATATATATATATATATATATATATATATATATATATATATATATAAAGTTTGCAGATGATTGCAAGTTGGGAGCTATTATTAATTCCCCAAGTGATGCTGACATTCTACAGAAAGGCCTCAATGAGACCAACGATCAGTGTCAGAACCATGACCTTAAGCTCAATGCCAAAAAATGTGTCTTCATCCCCTTTGGGAAAAACCTGGTTCCCTTAAATTACCACATTGATTGTAGTCCACTGAACACAGAAGGCATTATAACAGATCTGGGAACACAGGTTAACAGCAACCTCTCTGTGGTCAGAAAGTCCTTCTGTGTGGCATATCGCATTACTAAAGGTTTTGCATCGGGGAAGAAAGAGGTCATTGTCTCCCTCTACTCTTCCCTCATTAGGCCAATCATTGAGTACAATGACCCATTTGGCATGTACCTCAGTAGACACCTGCAACAAATGGAGAGCCCGCAAAAGTACCTCACAAAGAGGATCCTAGGCCTTAAACACTTGTCCTATATGAACAGACTCAAAAAACTCCAACTATTCTCTGTCTCATATCGCCTACTTAGAGGTGATCTCTGCTTGACTTACAAAGCCATGTGTGACCCAGCTCTGTTAGAAATGCTACATCTAAAGAAATCCCAATCCCTCCTCACCACACACTCCAGAGACCTCAACCTCATTACAACAATCAACAGAACATGCTGGAGTGACAGGTTCATAACCCAGAGACTGCCCATGCTATGGAATAGACTTTCCATACATGTCAAGCAGAGCACCTCACTGGCCCTCTTCAAGAGAAATCTTGATGAGTGGATGGGAAATAAAAAAAATCACCCCAGGGATCACTCCAGTGGCTCTACTCGACAGACATACTAGGAACTAAGGTTGGATTGCATGATGCCAGGGTAATGCTATAGGCTAGGCTTGTAAAGGCTCCAGGGCCATTAGCCTAGTACACACCTATGAACCTATATATGTATATGTATGTATGTATAGGGAGAGAGAGAGATACACACATGCATGTGAACAAACTCAAAGGATGTGTCATTGCTATACTTTTAAATAAATAAATATGAAAAGGTTACAGTAGAGCCTGAAATAGACAACACACTATTTATTAAAAAAATAAATAAATAAGAAAGGTTAGCACTTTTGGCCTTATGCAGCACTTCATCAGACATTCATAATTAGTATCACTCACTTTTATACCTTTTCATATGCTCCATTGCAACCATTTAACACAATTTATTTCATTAAAACCACTAAAACTTCTAAACATTTAATGCAAAAATACCTTATTTACAAGATTATGTATGTATTCCATAATACGTTACTTTAACCTTATAGCTTTTAAATCTAGTTTGATGCTGATTATTTAAGTCAAACCTGGGGCAATTTTACTGCTAATGTCAGCTACCATAAAACTCTTTATTATACAGGAGGAATTCTAAGTTTTCTTGTGAGCCGTACAAAAAATGACTTTTTTTTAATAATTTACACATCTTACACAATACCCTTGCAGGTCATTCTATATATATATATGTATATGTGTGCATGTATATATCTATCTATATCTATATATATATCTATATATATATATATATATATATATATATATATATATATATCTGTGTGTGTGAGTGTATGTATATATGTATATATATATTTTTTTCTAGAGAGAATAATAGTGACCTGAAACCCTCTGCTGTAATTTTCTGCCTGTCTTTCCTTTGTAAAATTTCAAGCCAGCCTAAAATCTGGCCATATAAATTGCATTGCTAGTAGCACGTGTTTATCTCTCCCTGCTCCCATATGCTTGCTCGGTAGTGAGATCCACTTTATATAGACTGTTGGGCATGTATTTATATGCCTTACATCTCAGGCAAGCTGGCTGGCACCAGTTTGGCCTTTGGTACTTTGTGCTATATGGCTTCAGATGGAAACACTTTGAAGGCTTCTGGCCATAGGTGGCAGATGGAGACCTTGAGACTATCTGCTGTAACCTACAAATAGTCATATACCTCAGGAATACTGCCCTCCCCTTTTGGTAATGAAAACACAGGACTCCAACCCCAAGGGCAGGACAAATAATAGAGCCAGCTTTGGTCCAGCGCCTAGCTCCATGGCACAGAATGATGAGTCCTGTCTGTGAGTTAAGTGACCAGCATTTGATTAGTAGCCATAGCACTGGATGAGTGGATTGAAAGGGTGTGGGCCACTCACCCCCTTTGGAGGGCGAGGGGTTTACACACACACACACGCACACACACACACACACACACACACACACACACACACACACACACACACACACACACACACACACACACACACACACACACACACACACACACACACACAGGCACAGTGATTTGGTGCAATTATCCTAATGAAGACCAATGAGTCACCACTTGTGCATTTTAGGGAGTGGCAGGGCTTGCTTGATGGGTACGTCCCTAGTGGGATTGAGTAGATGACCTGCATGGGCAGCCCTTTGTACACCCCTTCATGGCATTTTGTCAAGTATATATAGGGGACAGGGTGAAAAAAGCTGAAATTGACAAACCACCCCAATGACTGTCAAAATGATATCATCTACTGGCTGACCCTTACCCCAGTGATGGGGAATGAATTGGCCAGTTAAGTGTGAGTGGGAATCATGATTGTCAGACAGAGAGGCAAAAAGAAAAAGATAAAAGTTTCTGGTCTGAGAGGATATGCAAAATACCAGTAGCCTGGTAGGCTGTAGAGCACCAGTGATCTTGGCTGTGACTTACTCCATTGTCTGAGAAAGTGCCCCACCTCATCGTGAATCATCAGACCTAGGGAGACTCAAGTCATTTAGCAGGACTCAGTCTCCTAAATTTCTCCCCACATTTCTTGCCAGAATGTTTTTTTTAGTTGGAAAGATCCCAGAGGCCTCATCTGACACCATAGCAGCTTGGAACCAGGCACGTACCCCTTTCTTGCTTCAAACCATCTCAAGGTCATGCCCCTCTTCTCGGTATCATACAGAATATTAAAAGACAACCTCTGCCTCACGTATAGGAACTCAACAGACCTCATCCTGTCAGACCTACTATGTATTCACAAGTCAAGTAATAGCATGAACACCCATTCAGCGGATCTTGATATCTTTTGCAACATAAACAGAGCATGTTGGAGGAATAGATGTGTATCACAGAGTGTACCTCTTTTATGCAGCTGTCTTGCACACCACATAAAGCAAATTTATTGTCTTCCTTTATTCAAGTTTGGATGAGTGGTTATGAAACCTCAAATTCACCCCCGGTTGAGCATCTGTGTCCCTCATGGATAATAAACAAGTGAATGTCCTAACATATCCTTGTTCTGCCTGCCTTTGGGTTATTTGTACACAAAATATAAGAGGTAAAGCTACTATGAAAATGTAAGGCCATGCTTCTTAAGATCCTCACATATCAATAGCCTAGTAAGTACTTGTGAACCTAAACGCTAGGAGAAATTACCTTCTGTTATGTATTGTCATTGGAGTGAATGAAGCTGGTGGAATACACAGGCACAAGCCACATCATGCTCTGGGCTAATGAATAACAGACAAAGGGGTTAGAAGTCTTTGTGAGGGATTTTCTTTCAACAGACAATACAGGTGTTGGTTTTAAGACTGGGTTTCTGTCTCACTATCAGATATTAGGTATTAAAATGTTTTTTTTCAAAAACAAGACAAGAAAAATCCCTTAGTGGGTACTTATCTGGCTTCTGGAAACAGGCTGACCAGTGGGGTAATGATGTTGATAGCATTAACGGCTGGCAAACTGCACAGCAAGAAGGATCTGAAGATTTTATCAGCTGACACCCCTTTTAAATAATTTGGCATCCTTAATAGTGATGTGATGGACTTGGATGAGGTTTAAGGATGAACATTGGGTTCTAGAAATTGGGCCAGACAGGCTACCTGTGAGCGTGGTGTCTCAGAAGTCAGGACTGCAGCAGTAAGCATACCTGAACATCTACATTTATAGTAAGTTTCTAACACAAGTGCACTTTTGCTTCTCCTATAGAAGACTGATGCATCATAAATTGAAAAATGTAAGAACAAATGCGTAACTAAAAGAGAAATGAAAACACACTTATCCTTAAATTCATCATCAGCACATTAAATAGGCACACGCTCTGAATTCCACAGTCATACAACAGGAAAAGTGGGAGACACTCACATCGAAATGAACTGCAGTCTTGCACAGACAGCATTCCTAAGCAGGCTAATTATTTCAGCTTCATTCTCAGCCACTTTGTCTGCATTCACCTAGAGGGAAGCTGCTTTCTTTCCCTTGATGGAACTTGAAAGGTTCACGCTGTGGCTTCTGCAGAAGACCTAATATTCTTCATTCCAAACTCAGATCCCTGTCTTTCAGCATGTTAGGTAGAATTCTCTCGCTGTCAAAGTGATCTTCTTTCCATAAAGATATTAAAAGCTAAATTACCAAGGTGGGATCCTTAGAAAAGGAAACAACTGAGTTACATAGAAGTAATTGGCATTTATGGGAACATTACATGCAGAATAATGTTCAGGAGGAGGAGCGAGTGAAGTTTAAGGGAAGGCAGGAATTTGGGCAGATTATGTAATGTTGGCCTGAATGATTGTTAAAAAGAAAACACATTACACTTCATGAAAATAATGGAAAAAATATTACTATGATTTTTTGTAATGTATGTTTACCTACAGCGTTTAAAATAGGAGTAAATGGAGATGTTTAAAAAAGAAGCTAAAATACCAAGTACCAGAAAATCATATTTTTCAGGAAATGAAAAATATTTGTCTTAAGACATCTCACAAGGGCTTAGACCTCTTAATCTATCTGCTGCTCAGTTTCAGTCATTTTTTTATTTTTTTTAGTCCAGCATTGCTTATTCATACGTCAGAGTACGTGTCTGCAATTTCTGTGTTTGCTTCATTACTTTCTTGGACTGCAGTGAGCCCTTGTTCTGACACAGTTGATCTTCATAACAGAAAATTTAACTGTGCCACCTCTTCAGCCAGTTGGCACTGGCTCTTAAATATCTTAACTGAATACTTTTGGCAATAACTTTTTTCTAGTTCAAACAGAATGATTTCAGTTTCACAAGCTTTGATTATGCAAACCAACTTATGTGGTATTTCTCACTTAAAATTCCTCTTTCATGCCAGAATATTTTGTTGTTGTCTTCCTTAAAAGGCTTACTACCAGAAGAGAGAGCAACTTCTCTTGCATACACCTTGGTTGTCCACAGACAACTAGAAAGTTAAACCAGAGCAAGTGCACTCTGTCAAGTAAGCAGACCAGCTAATTGTTTTCTTAAGAAAAGAAAGAGAAGGCTTGCTGGTCTCTAGCAGATATGTCCATGAGTTTGCTGCTAGTTGTATTTTGCTGCGATAAGTACAACAAACATGTACAGGGTCCCCCAGTAAGAGAAGCAGGTACTTCTCAATCATATTTTAGAAACATCTGTGCTTTGACATTTCAGAAGCAGTGTTATGGACATTAACATGCCATTTTTTTAATTGAACACTTAAGTCAGAAGACCATTTTAGAGGTAGGATACATTTGGCATGACTGTGGCACATGGGATTATGTAACTCCACATTGTAGGGTAACCATATACTGCCTGGGAAGCTGTCATACTATAATTTGCTTTACAGAAACCCTCCCCAAAAGATGGTAGTTTAGATGTTTATTATACTTAGCATAATATTAGCTCAATTAGGAGAGGTCACTGTAACAGTATAGCTGCCTTCCATGTTTCCCCTGTTAGTGGTATTATTGTATACTGTTATAGAACACTTAATTTATGATGCTTCTGAAAACTTGTTCAGGTTCTCTTAAATTATTCCAAAGAAGCTTAGTTTTCCTTGTGGAGGTATTAGCCATGGAGAGCTGAACACAGTGCACAGCAGCAGTGGTTTTTATACGGGAGTCTGTCACCACTTATGTCAGTTCTTTAACAGACACAAGACCATCATTAGCCTTCACGGGGCAGTAAAACAGCTTTAAAGTGGGGAATAGTAAAGTTGATAATTGTTGGCTGGCAAATGTTTTGGAATTCCATTTACTTAGTTGCCAAATTTAATTTAGAAGAGTAACGATATAAACTTTCGGTGAAGTCCAGTTCAGTTGGCTGACATAGGAAAGCTTAAAAAATGTCCTCAAGCTTGGCAGTTGTGGTGGCACCTGTTCCAATGAAGACTTACTACTAATGAGCTTGTTGGAAGCTTAAGTGCCTGCACTACAGCAAGATTTAGAAAAATTAAACAGTATGAAAAGCAAGCCAGACTGACAACTATAAGAGAGAAGCGCACTAGAACACGCATAGTGAATAAGCAGGTGAAATTGAAGTTCTTGATTGTCAGATTAGTGTGTTTAGAAGACTAAGCTCACAAGACACATATAAGATCAGCCAGAATAACAGAGGGAGAGGAAATGAGTGATCCTGTGGGCTTTGCAAAAATGTTTGAGGCAAGTTTGATGGTTCTGCAAGAGCATGAGTTGTTGATAAAAAGGGTCCCCCATTCGCCCTAAGTAAGCTGTTTCCTGCATATGCACTAAAGAAAAATGTTATCCCTTTATGTGGCAACCAGAAACAAAAGTGCCACACTAATCATAGGTATTCACTAGGTGTGTGATCTAGGAGACCACTGAGGACCATAGCTGAGTTGCGCCAGAGCACTGTCTGGTTAAGTGACTTGCTTAAGGTTACAGAGCAGGCAAATGAAGACTGAGAGAGACAAACCCTGTACCACAGGAAGCAGCTTGTTATAACAACCCATTGCCTTAATCATCTCCCTTGCTAACTGATCGTAACGTTTGAGTGTTTAATGAAAACAAAGAGGGCAAGATAATCTCACCTGTGCATTTATGACAACAAATAAAGTTGAAATTCTGTTTGGTGTATCATATTTTAAAGTACTATTTTCTCAGTGCATTAAACATTTTTGAAAGCTGCTGAAACATTACAGGTGATGGAGTGGTCT
Source organism: Protopterus annectens (assembly GCF_019279795.1). NCBI lineage: Eukaryota > Metazoa > Chordata > Ceratodontiformes > Protopteridae > Protopterus > Protopterus annectens. The sequence goes on along the minus strand of NC_056726.1, from coordinate 320,581,335 downwards.
GGTATCTCATTAGAAGATGGACCTGTTGTTCAGTAAAATGATACTTCAAGAAGATGGCCTTGAACTTTTTCCACTATTTCAAAAGCAACTGATGCAGAAAGAGAAGATTCTGCTGGGGAATGAAGATTGATTCCCTCTCAAGATTCTTTGGGAGATGGATGTACTTTTATTTCTATTGGATGATAAGAAAACATACTTCTTAAAAAAACTTCCCTTTGGGAATATAAGTTTCAGAAATTATGGTTAGACTGAGTGGGTTTAGGTCATTTTCAGAAAGTCTGGACGAGCAACAGTAAAAATGTTTGGATTAAGTAGTTGCCCCCCCCCCCCATTTTTATTATTATTATTTCTGGAAATCAGTTCTGCTCATTTTTTGCGGCACATGATTTTCTTTTTGCTGTTTACCATGTGTTATCATGAGGCTTAATCTAGACCTTTGAAGTGAACAGTCAGTGATTAATTGAAAGCCATAAAGATGTCATGTTATGTATTATTTACTTTTTATGGATATTTGAACAAGGGTGGAGGAGGAATATAATGGGGTGGCGTATTTAAGATCGCTTGTTATGTTTTTGCACTATTAACTTATATAATTTAGCAATAACCCATGTCTAGGAGTGGGTAATGCTAGATTTACCCATGGTTGGTGTGGTTTGGTCTGGCCACGAGGTCGAAGCTCGAGTGGCCAAACAGAGACAACCGTGGGTAAATCTAGCATTACCCACACCCAGATGTAGGTTATTGCTATTATACAATGAGATTATTTAAGAAAAAAAAATACTTACTTTTCTTATATAATGCCTTTGTATAATACCTTCGTGGTGCCCTTCTGCGGTTTTCCGGTATCCTGGGGCTTTTTCTGATGTACTGCACATGCGCATGCTTACGCAGTACATCAGAGCTATGTTGAGGAAGCAACGGAGAAAGGAAGATCTCCATTGCTTTTTTAAAGCTGTCTCACTATGTTAAAGGAGTTTAACATAGCCAGATATCTTTAAAAAAAGCAATGGAGAAAGGAAGATCACCATTGCTTTTTCTTTTTTTTCTTTTAGATATCTCGTTATGTTAAACATATAACATAGCGAGATTACAGCAACGGAGATCTTCCGTTCTCTGTTGCTACCTAACAGAAACAAAAAAAGTTAAGATTTATACTAATGGAATAAGTATAAGTCGGATTTACAACGGGCACACTGGTTGGGCTGGCCAATCAGTGTGCACGTTTGGAATACTAATCGGCAGTCATTGTATAATTATGTGTTCAGCTACAGAATTAATCTAGAAGGGCAAAACCAATTCATGTTAGCTGGATAAAGTTTAAAAAGGCAGTATATTGCGATTTTGTTTTTTGGCGAGACTGAGCAACTGAAAAGACTGTTCATCTCTAAGCACTATTTTGTTTTAAATATTATGCTACCGCATTTTATTCTGGTGTGCTGCCAGAAATTGTTAGTTCTTCAAAAAAGTTAATTAATTGTATACTATGGTTACATTTTTGATTTGTTGCATTAGCGGTTTAGTCACCCAACTCATTCCCTGTGTACCTTTAACTCCCATTGGGTGTGGCTCGAGCCTGTACAAAAATGAAGTTAGCACCTTAAAGTTCCAACAAATGTTCCGTGACAGAGGTCAAATATCAATGCAGTTTTGTTTGCAGTCATGTATGCTTCCGGATAAAATATTCTGATACCTTGTATGTAGCATAGTTTTGCAATTATTAATGCAAATACGAACAAACAATATTTGACTCCTAGAGGCGCAGTAAGAGGTAACTGCAGAAACGCCTGGAGATGCATTCAGCTGTAATGAGTTAAAATGATTCAGGTATTTTCTTATATACAAAAGCATACAGTAGAAATAGTTATTTTTGAGAAAATATGCATGTTGGAAACTGAAACCTCTAAATTTAGTAATTTTGGTTATAAAGTAGGGAGGGGTTCCCTGTGTGACGAAATGAGGAAGAAGAGAGTAAACATTTTTTTCAGTGGGAGGTCTTTAGTTTAACAACAAAGATTAATTAAATGATTTCAAAGTTTCCGGTCTAGGAATACATGTTAATTATTTGTGTGATTATGGTGGGTTGTTGAATGTTACTAACAGGATACAGGCAAGGTTGTATTTGTAGAGATTGCTCTGCTTCTAGTAGGTATTCAAGACTGGATAAAATAGTACTGTCTTGTGAGCATTTGTATATAGTGAATGTACTAGAAACTGACCCCATAAAGATATCAGACAATGCCCATATTATGTTAACATTAAAAGTATAAGATAGAATACCTTTAAAATACTGGAGGTTTAATACTTAATTTTAAAATTCCCAATGCTTTCAAGAATAGGGTGATAGCACAAGAGTTGAAGGAAGAGGAAATAGTTGGAGTTGATGAAGAATAGCACTCAAAAGAGTATATGTGTTTGAGGAGTATAGAACAGAGATGCAGCTGAGCCAGGTATGGAAATAAGGATAAGGAAAGCTGGTAGTTGAATGAAGAAGTGCTGTAAGGTATCAAAAGAATGAAGGAGTGGGAAACAGAAATGATAGATCAGGCCAAGAAGAAATACTGGTTGGCTAACAAAAAGGCTAAGGGGGGGAATCAGAATAGCAAAGAACAAGGTATCAGAGGCACTCTACCACATTCTGAAAAGTTCCTCAGATGGCACAAATAAACACTATCAAGTTACATGGCAAAGACAATAAGAAGATTGTCATCAGACGCCAGCAGTAACCTGTTCACAAGTCCACAGGATATCAAGGGCATATGGAAATAGTACTTTCAGTAGCTTCTGAATGAAGAAAATCTCACAGAGGCTGTACTGCCCTAGACACAACCTGTAAAGAAAGAGGAAGAGTCCACCTTAGCAGAAGTGAAAACAGCACTAAGGAAAATAAAGTCCGGAAAAGCAGCAGGCTTAGACAGTGTCATGACAGATGTGATCACGTTGTTCTATGAATTACATGAAAAATGGCTTCTAAAGGTACTCATAGCAGTATGGAAAGCGAAAGGAGTATCCCACATGAGTGGAGAATAAGCATTTTAGTGCCCGTGTACAAGAATAAAGGGGGCATTCACAACTGTGAGCAGTAAAGAGGCATCAGTCTCCTGTCACATTGTATGAAAGTGCTGGGGAGGGTTATTAATAAACAAATACACAGAGCAGAAGAAAGCAAGATGGATGATAAGCAGTTAGGCTGGGATGCAGCACAGTCATAAGTTTATAGGTTCATAGGTTCATACTAGGCTATCTGCCCTAGGGCATTTATAAGCCTAGCCAGAGTGTATTTGGCTTTCGCCACCCATTTTAAATTAATTTTGCTATGCCCTTTTTCGAGGTTAGTATACTGTGCCTCTGTCTAACAGTGACACAGAAGTGATACCTGGGGTAAACCTACGATCTCCCATCCACTCATCAAGATTCCTCTTGAAGAGAGTCAATGAGGGACTCTGCCTAACCTGGACTGGGATTTTATTCCAGAGTGAAGGGAGCCTCTGGGTTATGAATCTGTCCCTCCAGCATGTCCTATTTATTTCAGTGCTGAGGTTCAAGTCTCTCGAGCGTGTAGCTCGATGGGATTTGGATTTTCTGAGGTGCAGCATGTCCATTAATTCTGGGTTGGACATGGCTTTATACGTCAGGCATAGATCACCTCTGAGCAGGCGATATGCCACTGAGTAGAGCTGGAGTTTCTTTAACCGGGCAGCATATGGCATCTGTTCGAGCCCTTTGATCCTCTTGGTGAGGTACTTTTGGGGTCTTTCCAGTTGCTGCAGGTGTCTGATAAGGTATATCCCAAAAGGGGCATTGTACTCAATTATGGGCCTGATGAGGGATGAGTAAAGAGCCACGATGACCTCCACTGATCTAGATGTGAATCCCTTCATGATTAGGTGAGCTATATAAAATGTTCTTCTAACCACTTTGGCTACGTGGTTGTCAAATGAGAGATTGCTATCAACTTGGGTCCCCAGGTCCCTAATTACTTCTTCTGTACTTAATGGATTACCACCTATGTGATAATTTGTGGGCACTTTGTTTTTGCCAAAGGGGATGACTATACACTTTTTGGCGTTTAGCTTGAGGCCATGGCTCTGGCACCAGTTGTCTGTTTCTATGAGGCCCTTTTGGAGGATGCTTGTGTCGGCTGGAGAGTCGATTATGGCGCCCAGTTTGCAGTCATCTGCGAACTTGGTCAGCCCCAGTCCTTCCATGTTGGCCTGTACCTCCGAGAAATATATACCGAACAAGAGAGGTCCCAGGACTGAGCCTTGTGGGATGCCACTTGTAACTGGCTTGGAGTCTGACATGGCTCCAGCAGTTCTAACCATGTGGGTTCTGTCCTTGAGCCAGTTTGCAACCCATCTAGTGACATAGGGGTTTATATTTAAGCTAGTGAGCTTATCTATAATGCCCGAGTGGGGTATTGTATCGAAGGCTTTTGCGAGGTCCAGGTAGGCTGTGTGGACCACCTTCCCCTCGTCAATGGTCTTGGTGACTTTTTCAAAGAAATCGACCAGGTTTAAGAGGTATGGTCTGCCCTTAACAAAGCTGAATTGGGTAGGATCCAGTGTCTGTAGGTCCCCAATATCTTTCTTTATGAGGTCCATGATGATCCTTTCCATAGCTTTGCAGACCAAGCTAGTCAGGCTTATGGGGCGATAGTTTCTAGGATCCGTTGAGGCACCACCTTTGTGGAGAGGGACCATTGTTGCTGTATGCCACTCTTTGGGTACATATCCTGTAGTAAGGCTGAGATTGAACAGTAGTTTTATGTTTGGGTTTAGCTCTTCTTGGAGTTCATGTAGGACGCAGCCCGGGACACCGTCTGGTCCCATTGATGCTGTGTTTTTTGCTTTGGAGAGGGCGGCTCTTACCTGAGCATCTGAGATGTCAGGGGGGCAGCACTCTGCTGGTATAGATATTTGCCCTTTTGGTGGGGAGGGGGGGAGAAGTTTGCGCTGAACCTGTCAGCTAGGATGTTGGCAATGTCTGTGGGTTCAGTGTATTTTTTGTCATTTTGGACTAATTTTGAGCATATCTGGGAATTCCCACCCAGGTTCCTAACATAACTAAAGAAAGCCTTGTGATTATCCTTAGTGTCCTGTGCAATTTTTCTCTCGAAGCTGGCCTTAGACGATTTTATGAGTGCCCGTAGTTTTTTGCTAATACTGATCAGAGATGCCTTCCCTTTTTGGGATTTTGCTCTATCATGTAGTAGCTTCCTCCTTCTATTGTATAGTTTGTTTATGGCTGGGGTCCACCAGACAGGACGTCTGCCTTTGGAGGATTGGGTCTTGGTTTTATTTGGGATTGCAAGATCCATGCATTCCTGAAGGTGTTCATAGAATGCGTTTATAAAGGATTCTGCAGTCTGGGCCGTATTTTCCACAGGCCCAGGGGATTTAAAGGATTCCACCTCCGTTTTGAGGAGTGTAAAATTTGCTTTAGATAAGTTTTTCACTGTGGTTTTCTGGGCAGGGGGTGGGATCAGGATGTGAATATCCAGTGAGATTAGTTTATGGTCTGATCTTACCAGTGAGGGATACACTTCTGGTCTGGAGCATAGAGTCCCCATGTTGGTGATGATCTGGTCCAGTATGTTTTCCCCTCTTGTGGGAGTGGTAACAAGTTGTTCCATAGCATTTGAGTTTATAAATTCTAGGAACCTTTGGGCTAGGGTGTTGGAGCTAGAGTAATGCTCCCAGTCTATGTTTGGGTAGTTGAAGTCACCCAATATAATGGTGTTTGGAGAGACTTTCATATTTTCCAGTGTTCTCAGGAAGGCCGAGTTGGGTTCCTGGGTTTGGGAGGGTGGTCTGTAGCAGGCTATAAACTGGAAGGCAGTTTTAACCACCGTTAATTGCACATGGATAGTCTCTGATGTTTCGTGCTGTGCCACCAACCTGGAGGTGTGGGTATCTTTGACGAATATTGATACTCCCCTCCTTTTGTGGTTTGGTCCAAGTTTTGGGGCCAAAAAGCATGGTATGAGGTATAACCTGGTAGTGCTGGGGTGCTCTCGGGAGCTGTGAACCAGGTTTCTGTTACTGCACAGATATCGATGTTCTCCATGCTAAGGAGAGTTTTGAGTGCATGCATCTTGAGGTTTAGACTTCTGGCGTTGAGTAGCATTACTCTTAGTTTCTTATCCCTTGTGATACCTATGGAGGTGGGTTTGTCTTTTGAGCCTTGCCTAAAAAAGGCACTATGGGGGTAGCAAGAGCCTTTGCCAATATCCAAAAGCCCAGGTGTGACAGGTGCAAGCCGTCCCTAGCGAAGCATCGTGGCTTGTCGAGCATGTCATCCCAGGCTGACAGGCATTGGATCCCCTTTGAATGACACAAATACTTAAGCCAATTGTTGAAATTGATCATCTTGTCTTCATATTGTGGCATCATTCTTGGTGAGGGTAAGATGCTACTCAAGGTCAGGGTCATACCGGCCTGGGCTACATGCTCATAGAGCTCCTGTTTGTCTCTTTTCATGTAGTCCAGGGAGGTATGTCTCAGGTCATTCACACCAGCATGGACAATGACTGAGTCATATTTGTACTTGCCTTGGAGTGACCTGAGTGTTTGTGTTATGTGGCGGATCCTAGCGCCCGACAGGCAGCTCACCGTGACCTTCTCTTTGTTCAGCCTGGTGAGCAGGACGTCAGTGTGCCTGACGATAGAGTCACCTATTACAAGTGTATCAGGTGTGTTGTTTAGCCTTAAGGGCTGTGACTGTTCGGCACACTGGCTTTGTGAGCTATGTGTTGCACGTGTTTTGTTTTGGGGTAACACTTGCTTGGGTGTCTGCTTTGGAGGTCTCTGCTGCTTAGGCAGATTTTTATTTAGAGCCTCCGAGTATGTTTTTGTGTGTTTATGTGTTTGGTTTGCTGTCGTGGTAGGTCTATGTGAGACTGGAATTGTAGTGAGTGAGGTTTCCTTCTCCTCCTGACTGGTTACGCCCGTACTGAGTTGAGAGAGCTTAGCCTCCAGTTTGGCTATATGGTTGCATCTCTCACATGTGTTTGAATTTGTTGGGAGGAGGAGACTTTACAGTGAAACAGTTTAGAAGAAGCTAGACTAGAAAACGTCCAACTGAGTTAAGTTTTGAGTGGTGTCATGCATTCAAAAAGGATTCCATATTCTTGGCACAAGGCTATAATATCCACAGTTCTGGTGGAAGGGGAGGATCCTACACCATAGTTACACTGCTATGTAAAGATTATAGGATGTTCACTGGGATTTTGGCATCTATGTTGTTATATAAGTTAATTAATATGGACCGGTATGGATTTACCATAGGATGGCATGCAAGTGATGATATTTTCAAAACCATATTGATTGTAGAAGTGGCTGATAAGCTTAAGCTCCACTGATAAAATTAGTATAGATGGAGAAAGAGCCTCTGACAGAATCAGCTAGGATTATTTATTTATGACATTGGAGAGTTTCGATTTACAGTAGATATCCTTCAGCTTATTTATATTATTTTTGAAGTCTCCTTGGTTTCTGTACATGTTAATACAGCACTCAGTTCTGAATTTTCCTACTGCAGAGGTGCCTGGCAGTGTTGCCCACTTTCCAATCTCCTGTTTGCTCTTTATTTAGAAGTACTGTTAGTTGTTGTAAGACCTTTGAAGGGATTTTTTGAGGCAGGAATCAAAAGTGAATTTTCTGATTATTTTTTAGCCTGCTTAATAGACCCATAGAAGGATTTAGATGTTGCTGATATGTTTAAATTGTTGGGAAATTGTGTGTGTGTTAAGCAGGTTACAAAACTGATATGAGCTTTAATTTGGAAGTTTCAGCCATCAATGGACCTAAGCAGAAGATTCTCCTTTTTTAATAATTATTCTGTCTGGAAGTCCTTCTGTTCCACCGTATAGATTATTGGCCACATATGAACATGCTTTGGCCATATACCAAACTTTCCTTACTAAGTGGATGATTTTGTCATTAGACTTTTTAAAATGTATGTCAGTATTTTAGATGTTTATCTCACTGTAGTTACTGTATGTTTTTCAAATCTTTCCACTAAATTAAGGTTGCCATTTTTTCAACAAGTTAAGGAAGATGGCAGTGTCAGTCTTGTGGAAAAGTAGCAATCCCTGAGTCTTCTTGGACAGAGTTACTCTTTCACAAAATTGGGATGGCCTGGATGTTTCAGATTTTACATTGTATTGGAGGATTACAGGAGTACTTAGTTTATGGGTTACCCTAGTGTATTTGTCTTTTTGGAAATAATTGGGATGACAGATTTATATTAGGAAGGAGGAGTTAATGCTATATTTTCTGACAGAGAATTAGGTTAAGGAGTGATCCTTTTGAAAGGGTCTCAAAAGCATGATGGTCTTTGAAAATTTTGTAATAGGTCAGTTGAAAAATTTTTTTGAGAATAAATGCTGATAAATACATCAAAAACTAAGTATATGGAGGGGCAAGGCTATGATGTTGAACTGATAGCTGCACTTCATTTCAGCTCTCTTACCTCAGTACAATTCCTGACAGGAATTTTACAAAATAATATTTAATCTGAAGAAATATTTATTACTAACTTATTTCTTATAACTGAGCATCTATAAGAAAAATTTTATTGTCAGAACTTGAATAATTCCTGTCAAATTAATTACTGGAAAATCAGCACCAATATCAGCTTTACCGCATGAGTCATCTAAGGAATTCAGCGCAAGACTCTTCTCTCAAAAAAGACCTGCAATCTCTCATTACAAATATACAGGAATGTACAATAAAAATCGACAAGATGGACAATAAAATAGATACTTTTAAAAAAAAAGTGCTCACAACAACTGGAACAGCTTCAAGAAATGTTTACTCAGCAGAAAGGACAGATATCACTTATTGAACAGTCATTAAATGACATTGACATTAGAGTCCAAATAGAAGAACAACAAACTGAATTCTTACTTCAGCAGAACACATATTTACTAGAAAAGCTTGATGATATGGAAAATCGAACAAGAAGAAATAATATTAGAATATATGGTCTACCTGAAAAATCTGAAGGGGACAATATAATAAACTTTCTTACCACCTGGATACCAGATGTAACAAAAATATCTGAAGCTCTTTCATATGGTATAGAACGTGCGCAGAGATCACTAGCAGCTTCTGGAAATACTTTTTCTCCAAGTAAGAACAAGCCGAGATCCATAATTGTGAGACTTTGTTCTACACAAGATAAAGATCTTATATTAAGAAATGCTTGGGCAAATTCTCCCATCAAATACAATGATTCATTAATAAGATTTGACAATGATTATTCTGCAAAGGTGGTTTCAAAAAGAAAAGTATTTCTACCAATAATAAAAACCTTGAAGAAAAAGCAACTAAAAGTCCATCTTTTATTCCCACCAAGACTGAGAGTTTTTCTACCAAATAGAATAAAAATCTTTGAAACAGTAGATTCAGAAATAAAATACCGTACCAGCAACAACATCCTAACACATGAAGAATCTATGGACTGGACAATAAGTACACCTAAAAGAAATGCTGAAGTAAATAATTGGAAAACTGTTGAGCAAAAGAAAAAAAAAACTAAAGGACAAATAATCTTACATATGTTATATTCTGTAAAAATCTAAATAATAAAACTAACAACAAAAGAAAATATGTTCATCGTGTTACACTGCTGCAGTCATTACACTTGGGTTATCCTGCCGTCAGGCGGTTCCCCAGTCGGCCTGAGTTCCAAAGTCTTGGTCCAGCTTCGGTTGCTGTCGCCTCCTCCCTGATGTCAGTGCGACAGGGGTATATAAGATGCAGCTGACGCCCTTTTCTTCAGTCTTTCTTGCCGCGCGGTGCCCGAAGCAAAAGCAGTTCACAAGTGCCGATCGGCCGTCTAACCGAAGTCTTCTACAAAGCTAAGTACCCCGTTGGGGAAACTTTTTCTTTCCTCAGACCGATGTCAGTAAAAGTTAATAACTGTATTTCTTGTGGGAAACAAAACCTCATAAGGATTTCCATTCCTATTGTATCCCATGCCTAGGCCCAGACCACAACATCACTGGTTGTCGGTTCTGTGCTAGATTTAACAAGCGCACTATTAAACGTCGGTTTGATTTTGCCCGACATTATTTTGGTAGAAAATTCAATTATAACATGCCATTGGAACTTCCAATGACCGGAATACACAAAAAGCGCAAAGACAAGGACCGGCATCTGAGGACCAAAACTGACGAAGCCTATTCTAGGCCAGTCGCCGGTTTTCAGCGAGGCGCTTTCACAGTCCCTGATGACCGCTTCTTTAGAACCACAGGCCGCCTCTGACTCCCACGTGGAGATGGCTGGGCCTACGAATGCACAAGTTATTCAGACAGCCAAAACTAACCCTTCAGAGGGATCCGGAGTAGCTGAGCAACCCACAGCTTCAGAGGGTGTCTTCAGACCTACTCAGTTAAGCATTAAACCCTCAGCTAAGTCTAAGCCTCCTTTAAAATCAAAGAAACAAATACAGCATTCTCCAGGACAGGCCTCCATGCCTAAGAAACAAATGCTCAAAATGGCTGAAGACCTAATCACTCTGATCAGGGGGTCCTGCCCCCCTCCTGATAAAAGGCCTAGACAGGATGCAGACTATGATTCATCCAAGCAGGTGTCCATCTCCTCTGATTCATCCTCAGACCTAGGATATTCTTTACCCCCTTATGAGGATTCTGATGCTGAGGAATCAATTCCATCAGCCTCACGGCCTGAGGACTACTCCTTTGGGGAAACCCTACATACCATGAGGGAGCATTTCCACTGGGAAGGCCAGGATTACTCAGAATCCAAGAAAAGGCTCAGAGACTTCCTTTTATTACCTCAACACAGACCCCTTGCTATTCCGCCAGTGTTAGATATTGTGGATGATGTGTATACTGAATCCAGCTTAAATCCTGATTCCTTATCTCCAGCCCCTGTTAAACCTGACAGATACTACAGAGTCCCTGATCCACACAAATTTCTGTATAAAAGCCCTGTATCTGACCCTGAAACTATTTCTCAGGGACCCAAAGGGGTTAAGGCCTCCTCAGCCAAGAATCCTGTTCCCTCTGACAGAGATTCCAGAGCATTAGACAGATGGGGAAAGAAAGTTTATACATCTGCAACTTTAGCAATGAGAGCCTTAAATTGCCAATTTCACATGCTAAAATATCAGCAACTTTTACTGTCTCAGTTAAAACAAAAAATGCTTCCAGAATCAGATCCTCCTAATTTTAAAGAAATGCAGGATTTATTGCATGCAGCTGAACAAGTGGGAAAGCATACTTTGCAATGTGGTTTTGATTCTCTAGAGGCCTCCTGCAGAGCAGCAGTTACAGGCTCTGTCATTAGAAGACATGCTTGGTTAAAAGAACATACGTTACCAGATCATGTTAAAGCAAAATTATTGGATGCACCTTTGCAGCAGGATGTGTTATTTGGAGTTAAGGCAGAAGAGGTATTAAAGAAAATGGAGGATAATGCAAAATCTATGCAAACGGTGAAGGATTTCTTACAGGTTCAGCCTCCTAGATTTAGCAGAAACTGGCCAACTAAGAATTGGTCCTCAAAGGGGAAGATACAGACATCCAAGAGGTAGAGGTCAAACACAAGGTCCTTACAGGCCTCGACAATGGGTTGCATCAGGCCAGAAAGAAGGGGAAGACAGGCCCCAACTATATAAAAAGCGGCTCCAATGACTTCCCACTACAGCTGCCAAACAAATCTCTCTTGGAAGCCCCCTTGGGAGGAAAACTGGCACTCTTCTTCCACAATTGGCAAATGATCACCAAAGGCAAATGGGTTCTCAACATTGTATTTCAGGGTTACAGGTTCCATTTTCCCACTCTGCCAAGATTAAAAGGAATGCCAAATCTGCCACCAAATCAATGTGCAGAGGCTCAAAAACAAATTACGGCACTCATGGATATGAGAGCTATTCAAAAGGTACCATCACAGGAGCAAGGACAAGGATTTTACTCAAGACTCTTTCTGGTACCCAGAAAGGACAAAGCCTGGAGGCCCATTCTGGATCTTTCGTCTCTAAACACTTACCTGGATGATCCGAAATTCAAAATGTTGACACTACAGCATCTTCTTCCCATGCTGGGCAAGAAAGCTTGGCTCGTGACCTTGGACCTCAAGGAGGCATATCTGCATGTCCCTATCGGACAAAACTGCAGAAGATACCTCAGATTCATAGCTGGTTCAATGCACTACCAATTCTTTTCACTGCTCTTTGGCTTATCTACTGCGCCCAGGGTCTTCACAAAGTGCCTGGCACCAGTAATTGCATTTTGCAGACAGAAAGGAATTAAAATGTATCTGTACCTGGACTGCCTGATTCAAGCAGAGAGCAAGGACATTCTTCTAAAGCATCTGGCGTTTGTAAAAAAGTGATTAAGTTGCCTGGGGTACACAGGAAATGAAAAGAAATCAAAACTAGTGCCCTCAAAAGAGATTATATTCCTGGGTGCCAGCTTGAACACAATGGCCCAGATGGCTTATCTCACGCCAAACAAGCAAGGACAACTGACTCAATACTTTCAATTGATGGCAACAAAGACTCAACTTCCTGCAAGAAAAATTCTGCAGGCCTTGGGTTACATGGCATCCTGCATACTATTAATTCCATATGCCAGACTGCATATGAGGAAACTACAATGGTACCTAAAGAATGTATGGTCTCAACACTGTCAAAGTTTGGAAACAGTTATACCACTAATTCCTTGCTTTCAACAGGAGTTTCAGTGGTGGGCTCAAGCTTGTCACCTCAACAAGGGACAGCCTTTTACACAACCCACAGCCAGGCAAACACTGACACCAGATGCATCGGATTACGCTGGGGAGCACACATGGCAGGCAAATGTATTCAGGGCACGTGGCCCGCAGAACAAAGGCATCTTCACATCAATCAAAAAGGTATGCTAGCTGTACAAAATGCCCTTATAGCTTTCAAGGACCTGCTGCATCCAGGACAACTACTACTAAAGACAGACAACACCACAGTTATGTGGTACGTAATCAAGCAAGGGGGCACTCACTCCTACCCCCTATGCAGACAAGCCATGACCTTGTGGAACACAGCTATAAACCTTCAAGTTCATCTGCAAGCACAATTCCTGCCAGGAGAGAAAAACACACTGGCAGACGACTTAAGCAGAAACATCATGGATCCCCACGAATGGGAATTGAATCCACAAATATTCAGAATGATAACACAGAAATGGTGGAGCCCGTACATAGATCTGTTTGCATCCCCAATGAACTGCCAGCTACAAAAATTCTGCACAAGGAGTTACCATCCACAAGCATGGAAAGTGGATGCCCTCCCATTCAGCTGGGAGAACCTGCAAGTATACGCTTTCCCACCACTACCTCTCCTGCCAAAGGTACTCATAAAAGCCAGGCAAGAAGAGCCAAAGATGATCCTGATTGCACCAGACTGGCCACGCCAGCACTGGTACCCAATCTTAAGGAGCTTAGCACAAGAACCACCCTGGATTTTTGCCTCAAATCCCACATCTGCTGACTCAGCACAATAATCAAATACTACACAGCCAGCTAAAGACCTTAAACCTAGCTGCATGGAAGATTCCTTAGTCAAGCAAGCAATGCCTCTCTCCAAAGCTGTTATGGATGTCATTCTGGAGGCTAGAAGGCCTAGTACCAGGAAAGCCTATTCCGATAAATGGAAGAGATTCTATGCCTGGAACCAAGCTCACAGCCTTGACCCTCTTGTCCCAAACTTTCCTCAGATACTACAATACTTAACTGAGATGCTGGACAAAGGCCTCTCCTTCTCATCCATCAAGATCCACGCCTCTGCCATCTCTGCTCATTACAACACGGATCCACCAATTTTCTCTAATCCTCTGTTAAAACAGTACCTCAGAGGGGCTAAAAACATAAGACCACCCCATAGAGCACCTACTCCAACTTGGGACCTCAACTTTGTTGTGGAAAAATTAACTTTACCTCCTTTTGAGCCAGCTAACACAGCAGAATTAAAATATATCTCTTGGAAAACTGCTCTGCTCCTAGCAATAACATCAGCATGAAGAGTTTCAGAATTAAAGGCACTAATGGCAGTGGAACCTTTCCTCATTTTCCACCAGGACAGGGTGTCTTTAAGAACTAACCCTACGTTTATGCCAAAGGTGGTATCCAGTGTGGCTCTAAACCAAACTATTCACCTGCCAACTTTTTATCCTAAACCACAGAATAAAGGGGAGAAACTACTGCATTCTTTGGACATTCACAGGTAGTTACGCTTCTACTTGGACAAAACCAAAGCTTTCAGAAAATCTGAGCAATTATTGGTAGCATATGCTGCAAGACCACAGGGAAAAGCCATTTCAAAACAGACTATTTCAAAATGGATAGTACATTGTATACGTTTCTGCTACACATACCATGGAAAACCTGTACCTAGCAGCATTAGATCTCCCTCCACCAGGGCAACAGCCACTTCAACTGCCTACCTCAGAGGAATGCCTACCAAGGATATTTTGGAAGCAGCAACTTGGAGTTCTGTACATACCTTCACCAAGCATTACCATCTGCCTCTATACTCTAAATCCAGAGCTGGCTTCGCCACTGCAGTGCTGCAGGGCCTTATAGCCACCCCTAATGCCTTATAGAACCAGCCACCCTCCCACAGCTTTGGGATTATACCCAAGTGTAATGACTGCAGAAGTGTAACACGATGAACGTAGTACAGTTTTGTACCTACCATAAATGTATATGTTCGAGTGTATACACTGCTGCAGTCCAGGTTACCCTCCCTCCTTCCCCTCTTACTGGCTGGTACATACCTATGTCTTCTACCCTTTACTACCTATGGGGAGTATTTGCTGGTAGCTGTAAGTTGTTGTTTGCTTTTCTTATGTATGTTTTATTAGCAATTGGAATTGCCTACTGATTTAGAGGCACCTGACATCTGGGGCAAGAAAAACTGAAGAAAATGGCGTTGGCTGTATCTTATATACCCCTGTCGCACTGACATCAGGGAGGAGGCGACAGCAAACGATGCCGGACTAAGACTTTGGAACTCAGGCCGACTGGGGAACCGCCTGACGGCAGGATAACCCAAGTGTAATGACTGCAGCAGTGTATACACTCGAACATCTACATTTATGGTAGGTACAATTTATTTATTTATTTATTTATTTATTTAAATTTGTTGACCGGGAGTGTCCGACTGGACGTGGGTCCATTTTCAGTGGAGGCCCGGAGAGAAAAGCTCCACAGTAAAATAAACAGACAGTAGTTACATTGGATTACATAGCGATTAACAATTTAACATAGAAATTACTTACAACATATTTACAGATGAAGAACATAGTACATCAGTAGACAACTAGAATCTTTATCTGTGAAGTACATAACAGGCATTAACAAATGTAACAATGAGAAGTTCCTGCTGTATAATAAGTACTAGGCTTATGGGCATCTGAGCTTGCTATCATCAAGGTAGTTAGTGGAGGTGAAAGAAAGGTAGTAGTTGGATGGGGTGGATGATATTAGAGTGGGAGTTGCAAGGGCATAGCCAGCATGTTTTAGGTGCGCTTTTAATAAAGTTTTGAAGTTGGTGCATGATGGTACGGAGGTAATTGTGGGTGGGAATGAGTTCCATAATTTGGCTATGGCGCAAGAGAATAGTGCTTCACCAGCAGAGTTATTGGCTTTAGTGATCTGCAAGTGATTTTTGTTGCTGGATCTTAGTGGTCTGGTGGTGCGATAGGGTTGGAGTAGATTCTGGAGGGATGGGACATTTAGTGGATGGTTTACTAGTTTGTGGGCGAGTGAGAGTTGATACCACTGAAGGAGGTGAGGGAGTTCAAGCCAGCCCAGTTCAGCAAGTGAGAGACAGTGGTGACTACGATAGGATGTCCCTGTGGCGAATTTGGCGATTTTGTTGCAGCAGGTCTCTAGCTTGTTTAGATCACATTGCCTTAGGTTGGTATATACTGGAGAGGCATAAAGTATGGTGGAGATAAGGTGGGAATTTGCTATTGAAATCTTTCCTGCTTTGGTGAGAAATTGCTTATTTCTGTATAATGCTCCTAGTTTTTTGTGGACTTTTTTTATGGTCATGGATATGTGAATGTCAAATTTTAGTTTATTGTCTATTTCCACTCCTAGCAATTTGGTGTGTTCAGTTGGGTATATAGTGGTGTTGTCTTTTGCTGTGATGTTAAAGTGAGAGTTGTTTTGAGTATGTTTGGTGGGTTGGAAGATGAGTAGTTTAGTTTTGTTTGGGTTGAGTATTAATTGGGCATCGGATAACCATGTTTCAACAGAGGAAAAGGCTTCCTGTGTGACTTTTTGCAGTTTGGGTAGGGACTGGGCTGAGCAGATGATGGTTGAGTCATCTGCGTATTGGATGAGTGTGCCATGTTTGGTGGCAGAGGCTAGATTATTGGTGTAAACAGAGAAAAGTAGGGGTCCAAGGATGGATCCTTGGGGAACCCCTATGGAGACAGGTAGTTGGGGAGATATGTAATTCTGCTGTACAACGGATTGTTGGCGGTCAGACAGGTATCTCTGAAACCAGTTGGTGACTGATTGTGAGAAGGATAGGTTATTGAGGACAGAGATAAGTTGTTTGTGTGGGACCATGTCAAATGCTTTAGATAGGTCTAGGAAAGTAGCAGAGGAGAGATAGCCATTGTTTTTATGCTGAAGGATAGTGTTAGTAAAGGAGAGTAAGGCAGTGGTGGTGCTATGGTTTGGTTGGAAACCATGCTGAAAGGAGGTTGTTAGTAAGGAGGTAGTCTGAGACCTGAGAGTGTATGCATCTCTGCATCTCTCTAGTATTTTGGAGAGTGGAGAGAGAATAGCTATGGGGCGGTAATTGGTTAGTTCTGCAGAGGATCCGCCTTTGTGGAGGGGAATTATATGTGAGACTTTCCACAATGTGGGAACGTAACTTTCTGACAGAGATCGGTTAATCAAGATGGATACTGGGTAGGCCAGAGCATCAGCTGCGATTTGTAGGTATTCACTTGGGAGGTTGTCTGCTGCTAATTTGGTGGGTTTAAGTTTAGTTAAGAGTTTTTTTATGTTGGAGGTAGGTACAGGAGAACAAGAGAAGGCAGTGGGGAGATTACTAGTTGAAGGTGTGGGTTGGAGGGGAGGGGGGGTTGTGTTGTTTAGCTAGTGATAGTATGGTTTGGGTGAAGTGTGTGTTGAATGAGGTAGCAATATTTTCTGAGGAGTGAGGGATGTTAGGAGGAGGGGTACTGACTTTACCTGGGTGGAGGATGGAGTTTATGGAGGACCAGATTTGTTTGGGGCTGTGTTGTGAGGAGTCTAGGGCAGACTGGTAGTATTGGAATTTGTCCTGTTTTATTAGCTTTTTGACTATTGCATAGTTCTAGGAATGTTTGTCTAGCTGCGGGGGTTTTGTTTTTGCGCCAGTGCTCCCAGGCTTTATCCCTGTTTTTCATTTCTGACTTAGTGGTTTTCTGTAGCCATGGGGAGGGTTGTGCTTTGGTTCTGGAAAATCTTATGGGGGCATGGTAATTAAGGATGTTTAGGAAGGTAGTATTAAAACATTCAACTGCGTCATCTAGACTGAGGTACTTTAGAGCATGCCAGTTACATTCTTTGAGGGATGAGATGAATGTGAGTGGGTTAAAGTTTATTTTTTTACGTATTTGACGATAGATGACAGGTTTAGCTTGGTACAGGTATTTTTTGAGTAGGAATGTTGGGGAGTGATCACTGAGGCTATCTGATAAGCAGCCTGTTATATATGAATGGGGGTTCTTACTGACTAGTATCCAATCCAGGGTAGTGTGCTTGCTGAAATTTTTATTTATCCTTGTTGGTGACTGGACTAGTTGGGTGAAGCCATGAAGGTGTACATGATGGGTTGGATTGTTGCCAGAACAGGATTGCCAGTCAATATTGAAATCACCTAAGATGATAGTTTCTTGGGGGAGATGGTGGGAAGACCAGCTGAAGAGGTTTTCTAGTGTTGGGATGTTTTGGCCAGGTGGGAAGTAGCATCCAATTATGTTGATGGTTTTGTTTTGGTTAATTTTGAGGTTGGTATATATTATTTCTTCATTACCTATTTGTGGAGCTGATGATTTTAAGATCTGGATGTTTAGATGATGTTTAAATATTATAGCTACACCACCTCCTTTTATGTGTAGCCGTTCTACTCTTAGTATGCCGTAACCTGTAGGGAGTATTTGCTCACTGGTAATGTGAGGTTTTAGCCAGGTTTCTGTCAGGATGACAATATCTGGGTAGTATAAGTCAATGGTGGCATAAAGTTCATGGACTTTGTTGGATATACTTCTAATATTTAGGCTTAGTAGAAGGAAGCCACTTGGCTTTCTATTGGCTGTAATATGGGAGAAGTTGTGGTTTCTAGTCTGATTATGAGGATTGGGGTTGGAGATGGTAGGGCCAGGGTTGGGGTGGATGTCTCCACTTAGGGTTAGTTTTGATATGCATGAGATTATTAGTTTTCTCAGTTTTTGAATGTGTTTGTTTATAATGGAAACTTTATGATTGTGCTCTGTGGGTAATTGGTATGGTGGGAGGGTTTCTATGTTAAGTTGTAGGGATGCTTTACTTTTGAGTAATATAGTTGGTAGAATATGTGGGGGGTGCATAGAGATGGTTTTTGAGCTGGTGGGAGGGGAGCTTAGTATGGGTGAGACATGGGTGGTGGTGTGAGTAGTAGTACAGTGGTAGTGGTTAAGTTGGGGAATGATGGAGCTTTGGTAGGATGTAAGATATGCAAGGAGAGTGCATGCAGTAAGCATAGGAAAGGTAAGCTTGTACATGTTAGTTGAGGAGGTGTGAAAGTAGAGGGAATATGGAGGAGGTAGTGTTGGGTTAGCGCTGTGGTTGGCTATTGGAAAAATGGGAGGGGTTTGAGTGCAATAAAGGTGGGACCACATTGGGCAGGAGGGAATAGGGGGCAGGGTGGGGAGCGAAGTGGGTAGAGACCCTTGTATGAGGGGCTGGAAACAATCACAAAGCAAGACAAGTATGTGTTAAGAAACAATCACAATTGACCAAGGACTGCTCTGAAACTGTAAGTCTTTTCTTAATTTCTCAGGTGGAAAAACAGGATAACCTTGTAACAGTAGGCTACTGTGGTCATAGTTTAAATTAACAAACACACAGTATTGATCAGTTATGGATACTATTTGCTAACAGAAGGGAATAAGAGAACGTGGAAGATGTGTGTGGTGGTGGTGGGGGGGGGGGCTGCTTACAGCCAAAGTACAGTGCTCTCCAGGAGAAAATGAAGATTGGCTCAAACAGGTAGACACATACTCAAAGTTAACTGTAGCTGTTACAAAACTGTACTTTCTTACTGTCTTCAAGTTACACCAAAACAGGTACTGTTTTCAATTATACTTTAAATGTCAAAATTAGCATAAATTTAAATACATTTATCTCAAATCTCATCAATATACTAAGCATAATTTAAACATTACTCTATTTTTCATTATTATCCAGCTATTATTTTCATATTCTTAATCAGAGTAATCAACACATAATAATGTTCTCAAATATTTATTTGTTTATTTATTTATTCTTCTTCTCTCTGTGTTTTGTTGTTTTTATTTTCTCTTCTTTTTATAACGTCTTCATTAACTTATAATACTTTAATCAGTATATGGTTATATTGCTTAATAGGTATAGTAATGGCTGCTATATAACTTATTATCAGTTACATCCCTGACGGCATTTCTTTCTATAGGTTAAAAGTGTCCCTGTTTTGATAAACGCTAATGCTGGGCGGAAATGTGTTGCTTTTGAAATGAAGTATTTCAGTTTAGATGTATTATAAGACTACTTTAAATAATCTTAAAAGATGTTCTCCATTTGACCCATATGCACATATTGATATAGTACAGTGAAAAAATATGTTTTAAGTGATAATTTGAGGCTATGAGTCTGGTGTGTTGTGGCTCCAGACATCCGGAGTTGAGAGATGCTTGTGACTAGCTTAGATATCCTGTTGTCTTTTCTTTTGTAGAAAAATAAGGCATAGCATGTTTAAAATGCAAAGTTTGATAGAAGTGAACACTACTCCGCAGACTAGAGTGCTCGCGTGCACACTACACGAGTTTGTCACAAAGTAAGAGAAGGGAAAATAAAAAAGAAAAACACATACCTTTTCCCACTTGGTTCTCAAGACAAGTTAACAGCCACAAACATCACTAGAAACTCGAGTTACTTATTGCTTGTTGCATTTACTTGTGTACGTCATCCCCTGACTCTTTCTAACTGACATGTAGTCAGGAAATAAGCTAGGTTCACATTTAAAGATAATGTAAAGTAATGTGGTGTGATTTACTTGTCGAATAAAGTTTTTCATCATTTTGCTGGTGTGTACTCCTTTCCATTTGGTTGGATTTATTGTTGTCAAATTTAAAGATACAGGAACCTAAATTCCTTCTAATGAAATGTAAATAACATATGAGGTTCATCTAAATATACACAGATATATTTTTTGAAGCACTTTCACCTTATGGCTTCTGATGTCTTCTAGCACCTTGATAGATAAGGACATATATCTGCTTGTCTTTCTGTCAGTTTAGTTTTCCAGACATTTTCGCTATCCCTTACTATGTTTTGTGTAGCAGAGTTTAAAGAGCAGAAATTAATCATCAGCAAATAGAATCACTGCTGAAAGAAACTAGTAACTGTCAAGCAACGGGCAGGTTTATTTTAAGGAAAATTGCCATTTGCCACACTGTTTCTCCTACAAAATACTACTAATGTCCTGCTGCCAAAATAAGCCCTCAAGTGGACAAATGGGATGCAACAAGAAGGTTAAATGTACATTTAGCAAATCAAGCATTTAAATAACAGTACAATATAATAGATAAAGTAAAAGCAATAATCATATAAACAAGTATAATAAGTAACATAACAACAGAGGATTTAACCCAATGTGTCAATTATACAATATTTATATCCCATATAGGTTTGAACTTTGTCAAAGCATCTGTGTTCTACACACATATTGTATTGAATCCAATTTAAGTAGCAGAGGGAGAGGCTTAGCCCACACCCTAATTTATTACTAAGTTGCCATGCATTGTGAACATACATTGTGGCAGGTACTCAACGAGCTATCCATCCTTAGATGGCTCATGCTTTTCCCATTTACTCATCTGAATAATGACTGCGGCTGTACTGTTCTTATTATATTACCTGGCTGTGGCTACACCCTTCTTATAATATTACCTGGCTTTTTGCATTATCAAGAATGACACAATACTAGTGTATGTGGGTATATCATGTTACTGTTAGTGTAAACAAAAATGCTTGACAATGCAACCGTAATTCTCAAACCTTTCTGTAGACAAATGTATAGCATTGTCTAGCATTTGAGAGCCTGATTGTTCCTGATCAGCAGACCTGTATTTTCACATTCCAGTATGACTACATGAAAAGACACCAATATTAGTCTGCAAGTTTAGTAAGCAGTAAATTCATCAGGGATTAATTTGAGGGGACACTTATATTATAGCTAAAGCACTCGACATTTGATAAGTGTATCCTCTCAATGATGTGTTCTATCTAATCATTAACTGTAAAACAACTTTTTCTGAGAAACATTGTTGTAATGCCAGTTAAATATTTGAATTAAATATTTCTATATACAGTCATAAAGCAATTACCAGGCTAAATAATACTCTTGCAGTGCATGGATCACCATAGCTATCCTCTGATGTTAGAGGAAAAACAAGCTTCTTAATCACCTTTCTGATGTAATAAAGGTATTACCCCATAGTTTAAATACATTTTGTCTATTTACTGCAAAGTGGGTTAGGAATTCTAACCTGTAACATTTTCATACATAATAGTTTAAATCTTAGCAGCTTCCATTATTTTGATATGTTCTCCAGTATACTTTTTAAATACTATAATGAGAAGCTGCTGATGTTTAATTCTAAAATTATATTCAATCATAAGATTAAATTACTGGTGTTAAGTAAGCCAAAATTATATCTCCAGCACTTATTGTCAGCAGATAAACTCACTGGTTAAGTGTCAGTTTAAGCTGTAAGAGTTAATATGTGATATACATATATGTTTGCTTTGACAATGTGGTCAAGTGCACTGTAGTTTTACCTCTGTACTTTGTCTTTTTTTTATACAAAGTCCCTCTGAAAGTTGATAAAAGTGTTAACAACAAAACACTCAATCAAGTAACAACATTACAAGTAGTCTCTTGGATAAGGGAGATGTCTAAATTTTGATCTTGTTGTCTCCAGCCATGGGAATTGTCTGAAAAGCTGAAAAATGCAATCAGAGGAATATATTTAATGTCTACTAAAGAAATATTAATATACTTGTACATTATATTGCATTTCAGTTTATGTTAAACATGAAATATGATGTGGTTTCAGAACTATTCATGTTTTTATTCCAATGTGACTTTGCAAATGCTAATCTAAACACTGGTTTCGGACTTGAGTAGTCTAAAAACATTTACACAACAATGGTATTGTATTGTACAGTAATCTCAGTAAATAGCTTTCAACAGATGTCTGCAACATACAGTTATAGATTTTAACATGATGTTTATTAATACCCTAAACTATTTTGAAATGATACTACCTTAATCTAAATATTTGTACCTTTTTGAAACCTGATTAGAAATAAGTATTATTGAATTACAATAAGATGAGTAAATAATATATTTATATATTTTAGCTGATTAGATTATCTTAATATATTATTCAATTATCTTTATTTAAAAACTAAGAGGATAAGAGAAACTGATCCAAATATTATTTGTGAGGGTAGAAAGTTTGTTTGGTTGGATTCACTAACCAAAAAAAGAGGTATATTACCTCATAGTGATAGGGAATGGTTTTTAAGGTTAAGAATTACAAGTTTGGAAGTTCTGTGTTTTTTTTTTTATTCTATCACTTTGGTGTCACTCAGAAACATGCAAAAATCATACAAGAAAAACGTTTTGAATTCTGTATCCAAGATGGAACTAAGAATAAACAATATTTACATAAACTCACATATAAAACAAACTCAAAACTAGGAAATGAAATGTTTATCCATAAATGTTAATGGTCTAAATAATAGTACTAAAAGGAGAAGCCTATTCAAGTACATAAACTTACATAAACCACAAATAGTCTTCTTACAAGAGACTACTTATTAGATAGAGATATAAGCAACTTAAATATTAATAATTACACAGTACTAATAAACTCTCAATACAAAACCAAAAAAAGAGGAGTAGCTATACTACTTCACAACTCATCTATAACACCTAAAATAATTACTACTCATCAAGATACATCAGGTATGTTTTGCCTAGATTCAATATAATTAAATAAGAGAATCTATATGTTAGTAAATCTGTATTGGATCCCAGAACTAGGATTAAAAACAGTTAAACAGCACTTTGAAGAGATAATTCATTTAACTTAGGGTAGCCTGATATTGGCAGGAGACTTCAACTGTATAATGAATGAAAAAGATACAGATTCTAAATCTAAAAGATGAAAACAACCTATCTCTAAAGCACTATTAAAATTTATAGGTACATTGTATTTAAAGGATATAAATGAATTTGCAGAACCAGACTCACTAATCTTCACATTTTATTCTCATAGATATAAAACTAACTCTAGAATTGATAGAATATATGTTGCCAATGACCTAATAACAAAAATTGACAAAGTCAAAATTATAAATTGTCCCTTATCTGATCATAATTCCATAGTCTTTGAGATAGAGCTTACACCATTTTATTCAAATCCCATTACTAGGATACCTTCCTATATCACAAAATTGACAGATTTCAAAACTTTCTAGAAATAAACTACACAGAAGATATTTCAGAAATATATGTCTGGGATTCATTAAAAGCAGTTACATATGGGAAAATATTATCCTGGTACATAAATAAAAGGAAGTTATGGAATAAAGATATGCTAGACTTACAAAACAAAGCAGATAAATTGAAACTGGAAATACAAAAGGGTAATACTACTCAAGTTCAAGAACTTACACAAATCAGTAAGAAGTATACAGAATTGTTACATCATAAGATTATGATTAACTTATAAAAGATAAAAATAAACTCATACTGTACTAATTCAGCACACCTGAGACACTTAACTAATAGAACAAAAAAATAATTAAATCTAAGCAAATAAAATAAATATTTATTCCTAATACTAACAAAAGAGTTACAGAACTAAATTATATTTTAGAAGCATTCAGACTCCAATTTAACATTGATAATTCCATAAACACTCAAGATACACGTACTAAGGATATAAAAAAATACTTAGAAAATAATATTCATATTAAATTAACACAAGAACAAATAGACATTATAAGCAAACCAATCAATATGACAGAATTAAAATCACAAATTATAAAGCTCAAGACAAATAAAGTACCTGGCCCAGACAATATGCTACCAGAAATGTATAAATTAATACCCGATCAAGCCATATCCTTACTATTAAAAGTATATGCTATAGCCAAGAAAGATTTGAATATGCCACCCTCTTGGAAATATTCATTGATATCCCCAATTATCAAGCCAGATAAAGATGAAAAGCAGTGCTCCTCATATAGGCCAATATCATTACTCAGTATAGACTATAAGATGTTTATGGCTATATACGCAGATAGGATCAAACACTTCCTTCTTATCTTAATTCACAAAGATCAAACAGGCTTTATTAATGGAAGAAATACTTCAGATAATATTAAAAGAATACTAACATTAATAGACTATAGCAAACATAAAGTCCTAGATTTAAATGTAATCTCATTAGATATTAATAAAGCTTTTGATTCGGTTAACTGGAACTTTCTTTCACTAGTTTTAAAAGAATATAACTTTCTTTCTAATTTTAATAATCTTATCCAAATACTATATGAAACATCTACTGCATATGTTAAACTAGGATTGCATAGATCAGGCCCTATAACAATCAAAAAGGGAACTAAACAAGGTTGCCCTTTATCACCATTGTTATTTGCATTGCTCATAGAACCCTTTGCAAATCAAATCAGATCAAACAATAACATAAAGGGCATTTGTATTAAAATGTTAAACCTTAAAATCCAACTTTTTGCTGATGACATACTATTAACTCTCTCAGATGCCAATGAGTCTTTGAATGCTCTATTTAACTCCATGAATAAATTTCAAAATATTTCAGGCTTAAAATTTAATGAAAACAAAACTAAAAGTATGCCCTGTAATTGTAAAAAAATAATAATATAAACAAACGATTTTCCAAATATGTAGTAACAGAAAGTAAATTATTATATCTGGGAATAAATCTACTCAATGAATTAACAGATTCTGTAATATTTGACTATAATAAAATACTAGACAAAATAGAACAAAGAATTGGTTACTGGAATAAATATATTTTTCAACAGCAGACAGATTATATTTTATTAAAATAATCATATTTCCCAAAATATTATACTTAATACAAATTTTTTAATTGCCACCTCCCAAATATATTATTCAAAGATACAATAAAATAATTTTAAATTTTCTATCATTTCCAAATAAACCCCGTATAGCCTTAAATAAACATTTACCAGATTGGGAAGATGGTGGAATTAATTTACCGGATATTTATTTATATATTACCTCATCTGTTATTAAAAATATAACACTATGGTTAAATAATTCATCCACACCTATATGGAAACAAGCCCATGAGCAGATTTACATAGAAATCAATTATAATCACATACAAGACAACTTAACAGTAATATCATCACCCCTTATATGGATGTTAAAAGATTATTTTTTAGGGAAAGGGAATAATGTTAATAAATTGCCAAACTATATAAGCTCTACACTTTGTGTTCAATACATATATAAACAAAATACCAAATATTAATTCTTGGATTTTTCTTATTTTTCCCTATAGCTTTTACACCAAATATTCTACATCCATCCCAAATATCTAAAATAATTATACTTAAAGAAGAATCATTACTCTTTTGGCATCAACTTATAGAGAAAGGGAAAATTCTAACAAATGAACAGATAATTTATAACTGTAATATAAATAAAGACAATTTATTGTTTTTACAAAATCTAAGGCATTTTCTTATAAATAAAATAGAACAAATGCAACCTTCGGTTAGACATGAAGCTCCAAAACTCATTGAATACCTTATTCTTATCACAAAACAGCATTTTCAGGGTACAGGTTATTTGTCTAATATCTATAAAATTGTTAAAAAAACAAAAAACTATCATGAAAAATCATACTGGCATTATTATACTTTAATAAACAACCATCCTCCAATTGAAGAAGAAAAAAGTAATATTCTAAAATCTTACAAATTTTCTACATTATCAAAATACTGGCAATTATTCACTTGGAGATATCTACACAGAAGTTTCTATACACCACATAGGTTAGCCAAAATGTATTCTATTGGAAGATCAATGTTGGAGATGCCATACCAAGATAAAAGCAGAGTGGCAGCATGTTTTTTATGAATGTATATGTCTCAATATGTACTGGAAATCCATTAACTATTTTTTTCAGACTGTTTATAATGATAATTTTCAATTAACAAAGTCTTTAATTTTATTCAACTCTCCTATTCCAAACTGTGTACCAAAAAAAGACACTAAAATCCTATGGTCACTATTGGCAATTTCACGTAAAATCATAACTATACACTGGAAAAATGAGGCTTCTCCTACGTTCAAGGAATTTGAGAATTTAACAACAACAGTTGCTCACATGGAAATGTTAACAGTGAAGAACATAACTAAAAGATCTACTTCTTACTATTACACTTGGATGAAAGTACCGGAAATACTCGAAAAGATTGAAGAAGATATATCATCTTATATTTCTAACTTTATATAATATAGAATTTTAATGTTATTTGCATAGACACCAATGTAAATAGTTGTATAATGGTTTGAAGTTGGTAATGTTTTAGAATTGTAAATATGTTATTTATCTTTATTTCATGTAATGTTTCTTAAGACATCTTATTTGAAATAATAAAAAATATTTAGTATAAAAAAAAACTAAGTATATGAGATTTGGGAGACATAAATTGAACAGTGAATATTTAATACAGTACACAGTGGTTGAAAGTGTAAACTCATTTAAGGACCTGGTTATATGGTTGGATCCAGCTTTGCGTTTTTCTAATCATATCAACCAATTGGTTAATGATAGTTATAAAATTATAGGTTGTATAAAAAGATTTATAAAGTTTAGGAAATCAGAAATGATGAAGTCATTTTTGTTAGTTACATTAGATCCAAACTTGAGTATAGAATAACAATATGGAAACATTATTAGAAAACAAGCATGAGTGAACTGGAAAGAGTGCTGTGGAAATACACTAAGGGCATCCACAGATGTGAAAATTTAAGTGAAAGAGTAAAATATCTGAACTTGAACCCGGTCTATGTTCACTCATCGAATGGTAATGCCAGCGAATGGCTATTCCATGAACACTGTCCAGTGAAACTCCTTTTCATTGAAAATGCACATCATCAGAAACAAAATCATTGCATAGCCATTGGTGGTCAACATACACACAACTGAAGGCAGTATGGACTTACAGGTATGCTAGATATAAGGAAATCTGCCCTTTCCCTACTGTAGTGCGATCTCGGAGTTAGTATATATAATTAGTGGAGGGTGTAGGGGCACAGCCCCCCACATAAGGAGAATCCAGTTAGTAGCAGATCTTGCTCATGTGGGGGGGTCATGTCATGTATTATATATATCAACTCTGAGATCGCACTACACTAGGAAAGAGTAGATTTATAGATCACACTACAGTAGGGAAAGGGCAAATTTCCTTATCTCTAGCATATCTGTAAGTGTGATAACTTTGTTTCCAATGACGTGCGTTTTCGATGAAAGCGAGTTTCAAACATAGACCCCAGTGTATTTTAAAGATGTCCACAAGGAGATCTTATTCAGGTATATAGGGCATTTAGAGACGACTATCTCTGGGAATGTTTGGGGTTATCAAAAAGTACTAGAGAATTATCAGACAACCTATGTAGAAGATTCTATAGGAATGAGAAGTGTACTAATTGGTTCTCTGAGAGAGCAGCTGATGAATGGAATAGACTACCAAATTACACTAAAGCAGGTGCTAACTTAGATAATTTAAGAACAGCCTAGACACTTATGGGAACAAGTGATGTTATGTAGTCCAATCTCACCTACATTCTTACCTGTGGGTTCGGAGCCGAACCTTGGCTCCGACTCGGCCATACTCTAGCTCGAAGTCTTCAATTGGCTCGTGGCTAAGAGGTATCCCATACTGTACTGTTCCCTTTCCCTAGATCTCGTTTGCCGCTTGTTATGCTTAGACGTGGTCTCGCTCTTGGCCGTGGCTAAGTATAACTTTTCTTCTACTTTTTAGTAGTTTGTTGCTCCAAAAGCTATTTTCATAGCTAGTCTCTGTTTTTTGATAAAAATGTTTGTGTAGCCTGTTCCGTAGCTTTTTGTCTTGGTATCCCATTTGCGTTCCTTCTCTTCTTACGGGTTAGGCCCGTTTCAGTTAGAGGACCTAGTCCTCCCTTCTAGTTGTTTGTGTCCCAGTCGCCCTGTCTGTGCTTGTTCCGGTGGTTGCCCCGTCCATTTGGGCTAAGGCCATTTAACTTAGAGGACCTAGTCCTCCCTTGTTTTGTTTGTCAGGGCCGTTTAAGTTAGAGTTCTTTTCCTCTCTGTGGTGTGTGTTGTTCTATGACCATTTAACTTAGAGGCATAGTTCCCGCATGTTTCTCTTGTTGGTGTCGGGTTTGTCTTCTGATATTGTGTGCAGTATCATACCAGTATGTCTAAGGTTGCAAAAGAACACAAGCCTTCGTGCTTCAAAAAATGTGATAATTGTGGATATAAAATGTCTATTACTGATGGGCACTCTGTGTGCGTGTATTGCTTGGGGGCTATCCTCCTCCAAGAATCTTATGTGTTATGTCATGCCTTTAGCCCATGCGTTCTTCAAGAGAGGAAGAACAAACTGATTCTTAAGGGATTACTGAAACCCTCCTTCGAGGAAGACTTGGAGAGGGCTTCCAGTTCTAAGTCCTCTCCCTCTAAAGCAGACAAGACGTCTAAATCAAAAAAACGCTCTCCGGCTCCGTCACTTTTATTGGAGCCACCAGAGAAAGTTGTCAAGTCTACTTTAGCTTCCTTGGCTCCATTGGCTTCAGGGCCGAAGGAAGTGGGTGAATTGACCAAGTCAACATTGGCTCCCAGTCTCTCGGAGCCGGTGACAGAGATACTTGTTCGGAGCTGGTCTCCAGTTACTAGACCGGTTTCTCCTTATCGTAAGTGTCCTTCAGTAGGGAGGTCCAGATCTCCGACCTTATCCTCTAGGTCCTCCAAGACTCTCTCGGATGATGATGTGGTGGTGGAGAGACTGCTCCAATCATCGG